>NW_027361941.1:1765000-2365000 GCF_039654945.1 Dendrobates tinctorius | reverse complement strand
TGAGGATACGTTTTTCAGCTGCAAAAGCTGATCATCTTTTTAAAAAACTGCATCACCTGAAAGGTTTTTGAGCTCATAGATAATGTTTTCAATAGCAAAAGCAGATTAGAAATCTGCTCTATCTATCCATTTATCCATATCTGTCTATCCATATCGTATCTGTACCAAAAAGAATGAAAACCGGGTAGTACACCAATATATATTCTGTTCTATCTAAATATCTTGATTATTGGATCATAAAAATGATTAAAGGTCTGAGGTTCACATTGTACTACAATACATTTTTCACTTAAATATAAGCAATATGTGTGGGAGTCGGAGTTGGAGTTGGAGTCGGTGTAAAGGAAATTGAGGAGTCGGAGTCACAGGTTTGGCTTACCGACTCCACAGCCCTGACAGAATAGGAGGAATAGGGCTAAGTGACAGCACATGTGAAAAAGACTTGGGTATACTAATAGATCACAGACTGAATATGAGTCAACAGTGTGATGCAGCAGCAAAAAAAGGCAAATGCAATTCTAGGATGTATTAACAGAAGCATACAGTCTAGATCACGTGAAGTCATTATTTCCCTCTACTCCTCTTTGGTCAGACCTCATCTGGAATATTGTGTCCAGTTTTGGGCACCACATTTTAAAAAAGACATCAAACTGGAGCAAGTTCAGAAAAGAGCGACCAGAATGGTGACCGGTCTGAAAACCCTGTCTTATGAGGAAAGTTTGCAGGATTTGGGAATGTTTAGTTTGCAAAAGAGAAGACTGAGAGGAGACTTAATAGCTGTCTACAAATATCTAAAGGGCTGTCACATTGTAGAAGGATCAACTTTATTCTCATTTGCACAAGGAAAGACTAGAAGCAATGGGATGAAACTGAATGGGAGGAGACACAGATTAGATATTAGAAAAAACTTTTTGACAGAGTGATCAATGAGTGGAACAAGCTGCCACGAGAAGTGGTGAGTTCTCCTTCAATGGAAGTCTTCAAACAGAGGCTGGACAGACATCTGACTGGGATGATTTAGCGAATCCTGCTTTGAGCAGGGGGTTGGACCAGATGGCCCAGGAGGTCCCTTCCAACTCTACGATTCTATGATTCAGGTGTATCTCTTGGTATGAGAGCTTTCTTGCAATGCGATGCGTGGATCCAGGTGGGGGTTCTCCCTCCAGGTTGGTGGCGTCAGCACTTGGAGAAGCGCCATCAATTCTGGAATTGAGTGCTCTTCTTACAAACTTTTTCAACCAACACTTAGTCTCCTGACTTCAGGGCGTGCATACCAGGCACCAAATCTGGACCTGGCCATGAAGAAGAAACTCGAGAATGGACATTAGCAAGAGTCTTGATAAATTCAATTACACAAGCAAAGTATCACATTGCATAGTCAACTGCTGGGAAGAATACCCCTAACCTGAGTTTAGACCAAAATAAAATTTAATATTGGTGACAGCTTTTACTGAGCCTATGGGAGTGTCTAATGCCATGGTTTGTCTCTTGGGCAATTTTTTAGCATGCTGCTCTTAAGTGTCCCACTTAGTCTATGGTGGGAAGTGTGTAGGCCTAAGTCTGACCCTACTGCTGATCAGATCTCTTGTGTCAGGTTTGCTGTGAATGTGGGTCCCTGATCACTTGCTATCACTTCTGGAACCCCATATCTACACACTATTTTTTAGAGTAGCTTCTTTGCAGTAGTCTTCACCAACTGGTTCCTTACTGGGAAAGCTTCAGGCCAGATGATGTGGGAGAACTTTTTCCACTCGCCCAATGTTGCATTTGTTGGGTGCTAGACATCTGCTGGAAATTTGGCTGTTAAGGTGGGAGTCCAGATCAATCAGGTCATTCATCTGTGTCTTCAATTCTGTGTGGGGGCCATGTATCCATTGAACCACCATAGGGTACATACTTAGAGGTAGTCTGGGTGTGCCTTGAGGTAGACGATTGAGGTAGACAGGGTTTTGGAGTTCAGTGCTTTTGCCCTTCAGCATCCAGCTTTCCTTCTCCTCCTTTGGGGTCTGGTCCTACTACTTCTTGAACAGATCCCAGGACGTCATTTTTTGTCAGGTTTTCTCGTCTTCAGTCGTTATGTAGTTGCCGTCCGGCTCTATGACCTCTCCCACTTTTCCAAATGGTCTTCCTTTGGCTGCCACGTCTGCCATGTCGATACCCCATGCCTCTACTGTTTTCAGTTTTCCGTGTGCCTTGACCTTTAACACTGCCACCACTTTTAGAAGTTGAAGAGCATCCAGCACGTCCCTGATGGCTCCATGATGCTTCACGGTTGACCCGCTTGCTATGATGAAGTCTCTTGCAGCCCAGATGGGTCCGAAGTCGTGTGCCATGCCATGCGAGTACTTTCGTCAGCGCTATCAGTTCTGCTTCTTGGACTGACAAACTTCTGGACCATAGGATGTCTTGATTGCTGGTTACTGCAGATCTATGGTATCCTGCAGATTTTTCTCTGAAGAGTCCGTATCTGCATCCCCCTCTTGTGAGTGGGAGTAGAATGGCGGTGGAAGATGTATCTGCATCCCCCCCCCGTGGGAGTAGAGTCAGGCAACGGCTGAGAGCACTGAAGAGTGGTGGGGAGAGAATCTCCATTGGTTGTCCAATAATGACATCAGCAGCCTTGTCCAGGAGGGCGTGTGCTGCAAATATTGTTTTCATGCAGGAGGGCCACCCCCCCTTGCAACTGGATCCAGGCCAGCGGAGAGGTAGTCTAGAGGCCTCTGGTTTTCCTCTGTGGGTCTGTTTTAAGACGCCAGTGGCATGACCTTCTTTTTCCATTCGGTAAAGATGGAATGGCTTCTCGTAGTCAGGGAGGCCTGGAGCTGGCGCAGAGACTATGGAGTCTTTCAGTTTCCTGTACGAGATGAAGGCTGCAATGCGTTGATGCAATTGTACAGAGGCTGCATTAAGACTGGAGCACCAGGGATCCAAGTTCTGCAGTACGAGACTAGACCAAGGAAGGCCAGCGGTCTTCCGGTCATCTGTCAAGCGGTTTGTCTGGCGGGCAATACGGTGTCTTCAGGAACGTAACTTGCTTTTGACACCTGGACTCTGTTTTTCCAGAACTTGTGTTGCTGCTCCACCAGGTAGAGTAGAGGAGATGAGGAAAGGGCTGTGCAGGTAGAGATGTCGATGACTTATGCATGTTCTGCAATCCAGTTGACGAGGATGGAGGACAATGCTTTGGTGAGCTGTGAAAGGCTGTTCTGGGCCCTCTTGGGCATCACTGTCCATGTGTTCTGCACCCCCCTTGTGCGTTTTCAGGTCGTCCAGGTGAACATTGAAGGAAGCATTGGACAGATCCATCACCGTGAGCACTGTTGCTGTGACTGGCATGTTTGACAGCAGAGTGTGCAGATCTGGCACAACTGGGGTTTCAAACATGGTTGCTTTGTTCACAGCCCTCAAGTCATGCACCATTCTGAACCTGGCTGCTTCTCCTTTCACAGGTTTCCTCCTGATTGGGAAAAGCTGGGACTGCACGATGATTCCTATGGACGAGGTGGCTCAATCTGGCCTTGCTCTTCACAATTCTGTGAGGGACTACCATCTTCTGGCACAGAGCCGGCAGGGAAACAAGCCGTTTACTGGGGTCCTCTTCATCAGAGATGACGTTTAGCTGAGCTTTCTTGCTCTCCACCAAGGAGGTCATTGTGGTAACTCCTGCTCTGATCACAGGGGGTCTTTTTGCTGGGACGTCTTCTTTACCAGCCAAAACACAAGCCGTGGAGACACCATCACATGTTTCTCAACGCAAGCAATGACTAGCCAGGTCTTTCCCCAGGAAGGAACAACCACAGGAAGGGCAGTCTCCAATGAAGGAAACCACCTATGCCTCTAGACATTGCTTCTACTGGCCATTTTCCTACTCCACACTGATGAGGGGCAATACCCCAAAACAGCTGTCTGTGGATGGATACCATGTTTTGGCATAGGTGGTTTCCTTCATTGGAGACTTCCCTTCCCGTGGTTGTTCCTTCCCGGGGAAAGACCTGGCTAGTCATTGCTTGCGTTGAGAAACATGTGATGGTGTCTCCACGGCTTGTGTTTTGCATGTTTTTACATATTTCCCATAAGGGATGGGGGGGGGCATTGCTCTAGAATCACTGCATTGAGAAACATGTGATGGTGTCTCCGCAGTGTTGGATGTTGATCTCCAGGAGTTCATTCATCCTCATTTTTCACATTCTTTAACAGCAAGCAGCCGTTCCTTTCACCTAGCTTGATCTCAGGTCAGCATTTGTTAACCAGTTTGAGGAGCTGAGTGGCCTTCTTCTGGTCCAGGGCCTGGATAAACTTCAGGGAGCACCTTCAGAATCTTGTCCAAGATGATCCTCTGGAGCCGGAAGCAGTGCAGCCATTTCACGAAGCGTGTAAGGTCCCTTTGGGTTGAAAATTTCCTGGCCCATACCCAAGTTCTTCGGCCGTTTGTTGAACAGCGATTCCACTCAGACCTCCAGTTGGTCAGAGACAGTTTGACTCTGGGTGGTGGACAGGGGATGCTGGGCATTGTGAGGGTGCGGGGTTCCAAACTTGAGTGACACCCACCCTGGCGCAACTTGAAGTCTCCCTTGGGCCACAGGCTATTGGGTACTATATCCAGCACCTCCTTGAGTAGGCTTGCACCGGTTCAAGGCTCTTGTAGGGCCACCAGCATGATTGATTCTTCTTGGGTCAGAGGTGGAGAAAATGTCATGTCAATGTCTCTCATCCGGTGGGGTGGGCTGTTCTCCACCATAAACTGAAAAAGGATGGAGTGTCCTGGCTGTGTCCACACGCTCAGGGGCTTGTAAAGCCCCCATCACACATAGCGATTTTTTTGTGACGCAACAGCGATCTCACCAGCGAGATCGTTGTGCAGGGGTCCTCAAACTTTTTAAACAGGGGGCCAGATTACGGTCCCTCGGACCGTTGGAGGGCCGGAATATAGTTTAAAAAAAATTATGAATAAATTCCTGTGCACACTGCACATATCTTGTTTAGAAGTAAAAAAAAAAAATAGGAACAAATACAATAATAAAAATGAAGTTAAATCATCAAACTTACCGATTTTTTTTGGGTTCTCCGAATATCCTACACTTCGAGTTAACTTTTTCTCTTTCTTGATATCATTGTTTCCTAGGGATTCAAAATTGCTATTAGTAAAATACCAACATATATACAGCGCTACAAAAACAATATACCAGCAATAAAACTGAGACATACAGACTGCACTGCCCATCAATGCAGCCTGATCAGTGCCCATCAATGCAGCCTGATCAGTGCCCATCAATGCAGCCTGATCAGTGCCCATCAATGCAGCCTGATTAGTGCCCATCAATGCAGCCTGATCAGTGCCCAACAATGCAGCCTGATTAGTGCCCATCAATGCAGCCTGATCAGTACCCAACAATGCAGCCTGATTAGTGCCTATCAATGCAGCCTGATTAGTGCCCATCAATGCAGCCTGATCAGTGCCCATCAATGCAGCCTGATCAGTGCCCATCAATGCAGCCTGATCAGTGCCCATCAATGCAGCCTGATCAGTACCCAACAATGCAGCCTGATTAGTGCCTATCAATGCAGCCTGATCAGTGCCCATCAATGCAGCCTGATCAGTGCCCATCAATGCAGCCTGATCAGTACCCAACAATGCAGCCTGATTAGTGCCCATCAATGCAGCCTGATCAGTGCCCATCAATGCAGCCTGATCAGTGCCCATCAATGCAGCCTGATCAGTACCCAACAATGCAGCCTGATTAGTGCCCATCAATGCAGCCTGATCAGTGCCCATCAATGCAGCCTGATCAGTGCCCATCAATGCAGCCTGATCAGTGCCCATCAATGCAGCCTGATCAGTGCCCATCAATGCAGCCTGATCAGTGCCTATCAATGCAGCCTCACCAGTGCCCATATTGGTGGAACTCCACTTTTACCTCAGGCTCAGACTGGTGTGGTGCAAGAATCCCCAATAGGCAGCATTGGTCCCTAAAAGGCAGGTAAATGTACCCAATAGGCAGCATACGTCTCCAATAGGCAGGTAAATGTCCTCAATAGGCAGCATAGGTCCCCAATAGGCAGGTAAATGTCCCCAATAGGCCGCACAGGTCCCCAAAAGGCAGGTAAATGTCCCCAATAGGCAGCACTTGTCCCCAATAGGCAGCACTTGTCCCCAATAGGCAGGTAAATGTCCCCAATAGGCAGCACAGGTCCCCAAAAGGCAGGTAAATGTCCCCAATAGGCAGCACAGGTCTCCATTAGGCAGGTAAATGTCCCCATTAGGCAGGTAAATGTCCCCAATAGGCAGGTAAATGTCCCCAATAGGCAGCACAGGTCCCCAAAAGGCAGGTAAAAGTCCCCAATAGGCAGCACAGGTCCCCAATAGGCAGGTAAATGTCCCCATTAGGCAGCACAGGTCCCCATTAGGCAGCACAGGTCCCCATTAGGCAGGTAAATGTCCCCAATAGGCAGCACAGGTCCCCAATAGGCAGCACAGGTCCCCAAAAGGCAGGTAAAAGTCCCCAATAGGCAGCACAGGTCCCCAATAGGCAGGTAAATGTCCCCATTAGGCAGCACAGGTCCCCATTAGGCAGCACAGGTCCCCATTAGGCAGCACAGGTCCCCATTAGGCAGCACAGGTCCCCATTAGGCAGGTAAATGTCCCCAATAGGCAGCACAGGTCCCCAAAAGGCAGGTAAATGTCCCCAATAGGCAGCACAGGTCCCCATTAGGCAGGTAAATGTCCCCAATAGGTAGCACAGGTCCCCAATAGGTAGCACAGGTCCCCAATAGGCAGGTAAATGTCCCCAATAGGAAGGTAAATGTCCTCAATAGGCAGGTAAATGTCCCCACTAGGCAGGAAAATATCCCCAATAGGTAGCACAGGTCCCCACTAGGCAGAAAAATGTCCCCAATAGGTAGCACAGGTCCCCACTAGGCAGGAAAATGTCCCCACTAGGCAGGAAAATATCCCCAATAGGTAGCACAGATCCCCACTAGGCAGAACAATGTCCCCACTAGGCAGGAAAATATCCCCAATAGGAACCGGCATTAAAAAAAAAAAAAAAAAAAAAAAAAAAAAAAGTACTCACCTATGTCCCCGCACTGCTCTGAAGAGGCGCCCGCTCGTCTCCGTCTTCTTCCGGCACAGGCCCAGGCGGCGTGACATCATCAGACCGCGCAGGCGGCGTGATGACAATCACGTCGTCTCTGTGCACTGTGCTGCGGGAGGGCTGCGCAACGCCTTTCCTCGGCGCCTCGTCCCGCCCGCAATTACACAGCCCGCCGGCACTGAACTGCAGTGCAGTTCAAGATCTCAAAGTCGGCCTGGCGGAGGGCCGGATAAAAGTCTTTGGAGGGCCGCATGCGGCCCGCGGGCCGTAGTTTGAGGACCCCTGTCGTTGTGTGTGACAGCTATCAGCGACTGGCCCCCCTGCCGGGTATTGCTGATCGTTGTTGAAACATCTGGACATTTTTGGGGTCGCTGGTCTCCCGCTGGCCAGCACGCATCGCTGCGGGAGACCAGCGAGCTGGAGCTGGTAACCAAGGTACACATCGGGTTTCTAAGGGGTGTGCGCCCCTTAGAAACCCGATGTGTACCTTGGTTACCAGCTCTCTGCATCAGCACGCTGGTAATTAAGATACAATGCGGGTAACTAAGCGACGTGCGTCGCTTGTTACCCGCGTGTCACTGGTACTGATCGCTGGTGAAGCTGCCTGTTTGACAGCTCACCAGCGATCATGTAGCGACACACCAGCGATCCTGACAAGGTGATATCGTTGTCGGGATCGCTGGTGAGTCGCTATGTGTGACGGGGCCCTAAGCTGGGAATGTCTGACTTGACCTTCAATCCCCACACAAGACACAGTGTTCTGATAGGCAGGAGGGGTTGGGGAGTTCCACATGCCTCATCACACTTCTGACTGCACCAGTGTCCACAAGGAAAGATATGACAACCCCCGGAGATTTGAGGTATTGGGTCCGCTGATGGAATTTTACATGTCAGGGGCGTGATGTCTTGCGGACCTGGCTTGCCTCTGTCCTATAGACAGGGTTCTTCACTGTTTCCTGTGTTTCTTGGCCTATTCCCCTGCGTGATGTCCTGGGCTGCCGGGGTGCTGTGCACTGGTTCCGGAAATGACCAAGGTTGCCACAGTTGTAACACCTGATGGGTCTCCCGTCCCTGCAGGGTGGGTGCTCTTCCACATCGGTGGCCACCATAGGAGGGGCTGTCTTCCGCACTCCTGGGTGGGACTGAATTCTTCTGGCTACTGCGAGCAGGGCATCTACGGCTATTGACCTGTACTCAGGCCTGGTCACTGTCAGCAGCTTCTTGATTGGTTCTCTTAGTCCATGCCTAAAGGCCTCTGCCAACATTTGTTTGTGTATCTGATCATGAATAGTGAAGCCTAAGTCTTGGAATACTTGCCTCACTCTGCCATGAAACTTGTCTACAGACTCTGTCTCGGCCTGGCTCATGTTATGTAGGCTGAGTGCTTGTCTGGCTTCGGCCCACTCTCTGAGCTGCTCAATTAGCTTTGATCCTGACTCCCAGGAGTGCACATCTAATTCTGATGGAAGCTTGAAGTGTTCCTTCATGATTGGCCAGAGTGTTTCACCTGCTTTTAATTCCATTATGGACCAGAGATCAATCCAGATTGCAGATGTTTGCTGGCTCTGCTGCATTCTTCAGTAAAATGGCATGGGGTCCATATATGGGTTTGGCAGATTTTTCAGAATACTCAACACCTGACTAGGGGTGAAGGGCACATAGTGTAAGAGTTCTGGCTCTATCTGCCCCTGCCTACTTGGTGTCTGTGGGTTTCTTCACCTAGTACTGGGCAGCATGTATGATGTCCCCTCTTCATATTCATCAGAGGAGAAACTGTGACATTGTGTGGGTGCTCCCCCCCCTTCTGAGGTTGCAGGTCTGCCTGGCACTTAGGATCCTCATTGTAAGACCCAGCAGCTGCAGACACTGATGACTCACACCTCCCTTCTGCTAGCTGTTGTATTGGGGGGGCACCTGTGGTGTTATGTGTAGGGAGTGTTTCACTTTCTTCTCCTGGTATCAGCTGGCTCTTTAGATAGGGTGCCCTGTGGAAATAAGGACACCTCATTTTCTGGATTTGGCACTGGCCCAGCTGGTGACAATGAACTGAGAGGTGGAAGAGAGGGTGAGGAGCAGGGAGGGGTAGAGGAGAGAGTGGAAAGGTGGGGAGATGAAAAAAGAAAGAGGGAGGAGAGGAGGAAGGTGATAGAAGAGGAGGGGAGAGAGAAGACGAGGGGGATGAGGGAGGAGGAAAGACAGAGGGAAAAGATGAGGGAGGAGGAAATATAGGAGGAAAAATAGATGAGGGAGGAGTGGAGAGGGAAGGAGCGGCGGACTCCTTCCCCTTTTCTGCTTGGACTTGTGCCCTCTCCCGGGGGGGGGGGGGGGAGTGGGAAGCGGGGTGCCTCACAGACGGCACAGCTTAGAATTCCTCTGAAAACACTTTTTTCTCTCTTGTACATGTAAAAATAATCCTTTCCTGTTCACCTAACTCTCAGTACTTCTATGCTGTAAATCCGCTGCCACTTTATAAAACGCGGACTTCAATTCAGCTCAACTAACTAACTTCCCTTTTTTGTTAATGCATTATGCCATGCTGCAGCTTAAAAGCTGCCCCTGTAAATCTACATACTTAACTTTCTGAATAACACTTACTATGTCTATTCCAAAAACTTCAAAGAAAAAGGTGATTAAAACTTCACAACCCTTTTTTTAAACTTGCTTAAAAAGGAAAGAAAAAAGCAAAAAAAACCAAAATATTTATAAAAACTTCAAAAGAAAATGGAAAACTAATAAAAACTCAAAAAATGGAGAAAAAAGAAAACAAAGAATAATCAAGAAGTTGGTAAAACTTGAAAAGAACACCTCCAAAAAGAAATCAAAAATCCAAAATTCAGTACAACTTCCAGCAATAAAATGTCCGTGCACAAATGGAGGATACACACTTCCCCTTTCCTCTGCCTGCATCTCTCAGTAAAATCTTTTGAGAACAATGGAAACAAAAGAGCAAACTGAGACAATGGTATATATTCAACAACCCAGCATTCCCAAAAATTCTCACACTACAGTAAAAAACTTCCACCAAATGCAAGATATAACAAGGGAAAAGCAGAGTACAGAACAAATGTGACAATATGAAAAATATCAGAGAAGCACCCTACGGGCAAAAGAGGAAGTGTAAAAGGAAAGGAAAAAAAACTTTCTGCTTCAGATCTTCATGGAGAACAGCAGTGAATTTACAGGTTGATGCACATATAGACGTCCGGGGAGAAATCGAGGCCCTCTTTAGTGACACGTAGCACAAGCAGCTCTGGTAACCAACAACTGCCAATCACACTTGGTGTACTACGCTCGGTAACCCGGGAATGTTAACACACTGTACCGGTTGTCCCGCCGGTAACAGGAATCAGTGATAACTCCCACAAAATTGCCACCATCTGTACCTGGCTGGCCTCTCCTGTCCTTCCGATGTACAGGTGAATCGGTGGCAACCTGTCAAGTGATTTGGCTTGCGATATTTCCCCCAAGCTAATCACTACCATGTGCCTGGCGATCTGGGTACTCCTGTCCCTTCCGATGCATGGGTGTATATGTGATAGCTTGATAGGAGACTAGACTAGTGATATCTCTCTAAGCCCCCACAACCCATACCTGGATAGGCTTCTCCTGTCCTCCCTGTGTACAGGTTTATTTGTGAGGACTTAGCAGGGGAAGTTGAATCTTAGATATCGGTTTCCCAGCAACCACATGCACAATCAATCACCGTTCCACCAGCTCTATCCCGGATCTAGACACAAACAGGACCCAAAGCAGACACCTTGGCTTATCCCAGGGTTTGGATAAGGGTGTGGACTTTTACACTACCTGGGAATGCGGTGGTGACCACACCTGACCGGCTAGAGGTACAGACCCGGACTGGGCACAGGGGACATTCTGGTAAGATAACCAGATTTTCTTACCTTACTTATGGAGTTGCGCAAATCTCCGTCCCCATGAGCCAAGGCCTTAGTCGGCACCTCCGTCTCTCTGGTCAGCAGGGTCCCCGTGCGTTTCGTCCACAGCCCCGCGTCTCTGCACCAGATGATATGGAAATTTGGATAGATATATCTCTGTGTGCTGCGGCCTGTCCTAATTAGAACAGAGTCTCATTGAGCGCTCAACAGAAAAGACACCCTAAACACCTTGTTAGCAGTATCTCTTTCCAGCAGGACTCTGCTGGTTTATTGCACATACGCGTATATGGTTTTATAATTACATACAGAAAGGAGTGGTTAGTCAATTAACATAAGGTTTGTGTTTTAATGCTATTGGCTATTTGAGTAAATGAACTTATATGGCAGTGTCCGACATGAGGGTGATTTAGCATCATATGATTTACTCTTATGCATTGTCTTGCAATGTCAGCAAACCTCCGATATCAGCTAGTGCATCTGGTCCAACTTCCTCCTTTCCCATGGCTGGCTGATATATCACAAGACAATGCTACCATGAGACTATGCTGGTTCTCCAGACTGGCTCATGGGGTTAGTAGGTCATTTTCAGCAATTGATTATAAGGTTCAAGATAGCTATGAAAATGTGTCTATCTGTATATAAGGATATATGCAAGTGAGATCTGTATGAAATGTATATATTTCCATCACCGCTGGAGTGTGGTGGACGGGAGATAAAACATAACCTTTAGTAAGATAGTAGGATAAAAACAATTTTGTGTCCCCCAGAGTGAATTAATATAAATGTATCGGTGAAGTCACAAATAAAGGGGCGTGAGGAGCACAGCCCGATCAGGAGGAATGATTCACACTGGCTGAACTGCAATCAGCAAGTCCCAGAATCTCACGTTATGGATCTGGGAGAATCCCACAGAACCCCGCAAACAATGACTGACAGATTCTGGCTGCATATAACAGTAATGACTGGAATCTGGATGACATTAATAGAGTTACCACCTGAAATATGCCAGAGCAATAAGTGAGGAAAGGCACAAGCTCAGCCATTCATGAAGGGGGTGCGGGAGGAAAAGGAGATCCTGGGTCCAGGATGCTCCATATAGGACAAGGGGAAGAAAATGCCCTACAAGACCCTAAAGGGCTAACAGTAGTCTATCCCCAAGACTCCCCCCTGACTGTCCACAGCTCCCCCTGTGCTAAACAAGCCCTGCACACCCCCATGGAAGGGCCCAACGCGTTTCTTCCAAGCTGAGTCATCAGGGGACTTATCCTTGTGATAGGAGGTGAGGTGCCATAGTGCTGAGCTAAAGGTGGGGGGGGAGGGGGGAGTATGAAATACATACCATGGTACTTCCAGTGGTTGAAACACACGCCAGGGTGCCATAAAGGTGCGTGAGCCGCAAGGAAAAAATCTGCGACACTCAAATGAAGGCGAACTACTAATTGTGTCCCATGTGGAACGCACGCCAATGCCACATGCGGCATGTGGAACGCACGCCAACGCCACATTTGGCTTTGATGGCATCTTCCCTTTAAACTGCCATGGTTTTTGTTGCAGCCGCTCTTGTGCCGTCCCTGCGGTGTTCATCTATGTTATGGTTCCAAAAAGAATTAATTTGTAAAAAAAAAAAATGTTTCACTTGTTAAAAAATAGTAAAATGTGTCTTCTGCTTTATGTTTTTCTTTTTACAAGAATTGTTGGAGCCAATTTTTCATTAGAAACGTTTTAATATCGGCTTTTTCTGGAGTTTTTCTTGTAATATAGGAAAGTCTAAGGCCAGAAATAATCCCCATAAATCACTGTACATGGAGACTTTGGGATCAGATCATTTCTGTCCGTTGTGTTTGTGGAAACAAAAAATCTTTTCTAAAAGCCTCAAACTTCTGTGTGTGACTCAGAGCTGAGATCTAACGTGAGAGAAGATTCCAGTGCGGGGAAGACGGGAAACCTTCATATAGACGGCCGGTGGGGATGGAGGCAGTGACCGACTCTGGCCACATCTGTCTCTAGAGCCGCAGTAAAAGATGAAGATGTCGTCCTCATCATGAAGGAGTTATTTCTCATGTCGCGTGTAATGAATATCTCCTGCAGTATTGCTAATGCCGATTCCAGTGTCGGTAATGAGACGAGAATTAGCGTTATGGAAGATGAGTCTATGAGGAACGTGTTCAGCTGCCGACTCCGAGGAGGAAACTGCTTGTTGTCTGTGGCCTAAATATATAGGTTTTATTAGTAGATGTCAGGGAAGAAAACTAAACCCTGTAAAATAATAAATCTCCTCATATGTTTCCCTTATTATCTCCAGTAATTGTATTATTACACAGGATTCTTATGGTGTTACATCGGATCATCTTCTTCTCATTCAGGTCTTTACAATATCGGATCCTCTCAGTGAAGATCTTCTACAGAAGAGAATTTTCCTGATTTACCCATCAAGGATGGATATGGACAGAGACAAGATGGCGGAGAGGATATTACACCTCACCCTAGAGATCCTCTTCCGTCTCACCGGAGAGGTGAGAGATTCTGATGACGTCACATTACATCATTCTTATCTATGGGAATAAGAGATGGACAGAACTGGAGAGGTGAGGACTCTGGAAATGTCTGTAGTGAGATTTATTAATGTGTCTCTCCATAACCAGGATTACACAGTGGTGAAGAAGACCTCTAGTGATCGCTGTCAGGACCCTGTGTCTGAGGGATGGAGAAGACCCCTGAGCCCAATCACGGGGCCTCCACCTCACCCCCTGATACATGAGGACATCAATGACCAGAAGATCCTAGAACTCATCTACAAGATGACTGAGCTGCTGACTGGAGAGGTGACACTGCTGGGAATGCTGGGACATTATACAGTAACACTATGAAGGGATCGGGGGGATGACTGTTTCATTGTATGTGTCAGGTTCCTATAAGGTGTCAGGATGTCGCTGTCTATTTCTCCATGGAGGAGTGGGAGTATTTAGAAGGACACAGCGATCTGTACAAGGACGTCATAATGGAGGTTCCCCAGCCCCTCACATCTCCAGGTAATAAATAGGACTAAATACACACGGTCTATAATTATCTGTATGTAGAGAATGAATTCAGTCCCTGTATGTGTTTCCTCCAGATCTATCCAGTAAGAGGACAACACCAGAGAGATGTCCCCGTCCTCTTCTTCCACAGGACTGTAACCAAGAAGATCCCAGTGCTCCTCAGGATCATCAGGTAGATGGAGAGAAGGTGTCAGGAGATCTCCCCTATGATGTGTAGATGGCTGTGAAGGTCTTGTGCTCAGTCTTGTTTTATCCACCAGTATTATATGTTTTATACTTGTGTAATGAGAACGGTGGAGATGGCAGGATTAGAGCTGATCATAGATGGGACTTCTCCATCTGTCTGTGACTTTTACAATATTTGTTTCAGGGTGAAGATCTGACCCATATTAATACTACAAAGACATATGTGAGAGATGATGAGCGGTGTAAAGAGGAGATTCCCACATATGACTACCCAGGTGAGTAGTAACCACTGAATGCAGAGAAGTCACAGATTCCTCTCAGTCACCGGCTGTGGCTGCTTTATCGGTGGTGTAGTTCTGCCGTATTACCATGATCACCATTTTGCCTCTAGACCACAACATTCTCCTCCACCCAAAACTGTTCAAATGACTTTGGGCATTGAAAGCCCTTTCCTATAGAACTTACAACCTGGAGGATCCACATAACCCCTGGGATTAGTGTGAGGGTGATTCCTTAAAGCGAGATCTATATGATTGCTTGTATCTGACCCAATAGAGGCCGAGCGCACACTTCAAGAGTCACACCGAGCACGGAGTTAGATGTCTACTCCTTTCTCATCAAAGGCTTGCACACAACTGAAGTTCATTCTCAAGACAAAGTAACAGGAAATGGGTGTCACACAATCTTCTGAGTAGCCAGTGTCAGTGTATGATAGGTCCATTTCAGCTTCACTTCCATATATGGTATCCAGTATCTCAGCTTCTGCATTCCAAGGATTCCTTCCAGGGTGTTGTCTGAAGACACAGACGCCATCTTGGTAAACCATATCTGAACTGACTTGTATAAGGGTTAATAATTGATTTCAGTAGCCATTCTCGCCTTCGCATTAGGAGACGCTGACCGTTACCTGCCCAGATCTGTAACTATAAAGCCAAATGACAGCGTAAGTAGAGTGTGCTGACAAGATAGAAAATCACTTGAAGAAAAATCTTATGCTGGGCCTGTAAGAGAAAGCGGAGGGTAATGATGCTGTTGGCTTCCTAGATCCCTGAGATCTTATCGGATGAATCTTCTCTCCCTTCTGTGCTGCTGAATGTCTCATGGTCCCTACAAGACCAGGTCCAGTCTTTCTGGCCAAACTTCCCTTTTATGAGCGACAACAGTAAATGTGCAGTGAGGCCGAGTGTGAATTTCTGCACAATAACAGCAGAGTTTCCCTTTATCCTGACTTTTCAATTTGTATTAAAACCAACTAACTTCAAGGAGGATTGTGATAATCTCCAGGACAAACATTCCACCTGTGCCATGATATATCTCTAAGCTGTGCGTGGCTGAGGGCTGTAATATACATTTATTCCCGCCTGCAGGAGATGTGTTGGCTCCAGCCCTGGTGTCATGGATTCACTCCACGTCATAAATTACATTGTTTCTGATCCTAAGGAATTCAGATTACTGCACAATCTCTCCTGAAATGGGGAGCAATATTATTTCTCTAATCTTCTGCTCAGGATCCATAGTAGCTCCAATGGTCACCATAAATGAGGGCAACTCTGGTTTACTGTTTAATCTGTATTTGTAGCTTTCAGTTAATGAGATTCTCGTGCTCTGGGGCGGGGCTGTGGGCGTGCCCATGGGTGGGGCTGTGGGCGGGGCTTTATGTGGTGCTCTGATTACATATTCATCTGTATTGGCTTATGACAGGTCACTGATCCCTCACTGACCTGCCCCCCATTTTTATATAATAATAATCTCTATATAGCGCCAGCATATTCCTCAGCACTTTACAGTTTAACAGTTTCAAAACACAAGTCATAAGTAACAGTTAATACAATAATTAAAGCAAAATAAGCCGCCCCTGCTGTTGAGAGCTTACAATCTACAATGAGGTGGGGGAGATACAAAGTACAGGTGTGTATTTACAATGGTGTATTTACAATGAAGGTCCCGCCATCTTGAGGGAGTGAGGGATGGATGGAGATAGTGAATGGGATACACACGCACACTTACACATACAATGACTTTGATTAGTGAACGTGATAGGCCGCTCTGAACAAATGTGTTTTAAAGGAACGCCTGAGACTATGCAAATTGTGGATAGTCATTTCTTGGGGTAGAGCATTCCAAAAGATTGGCGCAGCGCGGGAGAAGTCTTGGAGTCAGGAGTGGGAGGTGCGGATTAGTGCAGATGCTAGTCGAAAGTCGTTTGCAGAGCACAACAGTCAGGCCGATAGACAGAAATTAGGGAGGATATGTAGCGGGGTGCCGCACTGTGGAGAGCTTTGTGGGTGAGAACAAGTACTTTGAATTGGATCCTATAATGAATGGGCAACCAATGTAAGGATTGGCAAAGAGCGGACATGTCCGAGTACCGATTAGCCAGATGGATGACCCTGGCTGCTGCATTAAGGATTGACTGGAGAGGGGATAGTAGAGTAACGGAGAGGCCAATTAATAGATCATTGCAGTAATAATAATCTTTATTTTTTATATAGCGCTAACATATTCCGCAGCGCTTTACAGTTTGCACACATTATCATCACTGTCCCCAATGGGGCTCACAATGTAAATTCCCTATCTTTGGAATGTGGGAGGAAACCGGAGTACCTGGAGGAAACCCACACAAACACGGGGAGAACATACAAACTCCTTGCAGATGTTGTCCTTGGTGGGATTCGAACCTAGGACTACAGCGCTGCAAGGCTGCAGTGCTATCCACTGAGCCACCATGCTGCCCATAATCCAGGCGGGAGTGGATCAATGCTACAGTGAGGGTTTTTGTTGTTTCCATGGTGATAAGGCGGATTCTAGAGATGTTCTTTAGGTGTAAGCAGCAATAGCGGGCATGAGATTGTATATGGGATGTGAAGGAGAGATTGGTGTCAAACATAACACCCAGACAGCGCACCTGCTCCCGTGGTGTTATTATGGTGCCACCCACGAGAGGGAAATGTCAGATTTAGGGAGGTTAGTAGACGGCAGGAGCAGAAGAATTTCAGTTTTTGAGAGGTTGAGGTTCAGATAGAGAGCGGACATGATGTTGGAGACTGCAGACAGTCACTGGCGTTCTGTAGTACAGCGGGGGTAAGGTGGGGGATGACGTGTATAATTGTGAGTCATCAGCATAAAGATGTTAATGAAAGACAAATCTGTTTATGGTTTGTCCAATTTGGGGCGGTGTAGAGAGAGAAGAGGGCCAAGGACTGAGCCCTGAGGTACCCCGACATTGAGAGGAAGAGGAGATGACGTGGAGCCAGAGAACAAAACTCTGAAGGAGCAGTCGGAAAGATAGGAAGAGAACCAGGAGAGAGCAGTGTCCTTAATGCCCAGTGATTGGAGCCTAGAGAGTAGGAGACGGTGATCAGCAGTGTCGAAAGATGCAGAAAGGTCAAGAAGAATGAGCAGAGAGTGGTGACCATTACGTTTTGCTGTCAGAAGGTCATTGGTCACTTTGAGTGCAGTTTAAGTCAAATGTAGGGGCGGAAGCCGGACTGTGAAGAGTCTAGGAGGAAGTGAGTGGAGAGGTATTGGGTAAGCCGGGAGTAGACTAGGCGCTGCAAAAGTTTAGAGATGAAGGGGAGATTGGAGACTGGTCTGTAGTTAGTGCAGGATGGGTTGAGAGTGGGTTTCTTTAGTAATGGAGTAACGATGGCTTGTTTGAAGGAGGATGGGAAAATGCCCGAGGAGAGGTTAAAGATTGTAGTTAGGTGAGTTGTGATGACTGGAGAGAGAGACTGGAGGAGATGTGAGAGAATGGGGTCGGTCATGCATGTAGTCGGACGAGAAGAAGACAGGAGTCTGGAGACTTCTTCTGTGATGGGATCAAATGTGGAAAGTGAGCCATGGGAATCACAGCACTTGGTGGTTGGGTGCAGATTTCCTGACAGATATTATCTATTTTTTCTGTCAAGTGGGAGGCCAGGTCATCAGCACAAATGTCTGTGATAGGGGCTTGTGCTTTTGGCCTGAGGAGGGAGTGAAAGGTGTCAAAAAGTTTCTTGGGGTTGTTGGTTAGTGAGAAGATCAGGGTGGTGAAGTAGTTCTGTTTGGCGAGGTGAAGGGCAGCGTTATAGGTTCTTAACAAAAATTTGAAGTGGATGAAGTCTTCTGGTGTGCAGGTTTTTCTCCATAGGCGTTCAGCACTCATAGAGCATCGCTGGAGAAGTTGAGTTTGCGATGTGAGCCAGGGTTGTTTTACTCTGTGTTTGGAAGTTCTGAGGGTGAGGGGCGCTACTTGGTCAAGGGCGCTTCTAAGAGTCTAAGAGTGTCGTTGTAGTGATGAACAGCCAGATCAGTACAGGAAAAAGAGGAGATTGGGGACAGTGATGAGTGTAGTCTCTAATAGATGCTACTACGCAGGCGCCGCCATCGCCGGTGACAATTTGCTGGATGTAATTTTTTTCTAAGCCTCACAATAGCCACAATATTATAGGCATTATCACCAATAATATCAATGCTATTATATGCATTATGTAATAATGGGGGCAGGTCAGTGAGGGGTCAGCGACCTGTCATAAGCCAATACAGATGAATATGTAATCAGAGCACCACATAAGTCTCATTGACAGTTACAGGAATCGTTTGATTGCAGTGATTGCCTCAAAAGGTTGTGCAACAAAATATTAATCCTTTCACGCCAAAGCCTGTTTTTGCCTTTGTGACCAATTTTTTCAGCTCTGACCAGTGTCACTCTATGAGGTCATAACTAGAGTTGAGCGACTTTTGGTTTTTTAGGGTCGCGTTTCGTTTCGTGAAACCCGACTTTTCCAAAAGTCGGGTCGAGCAAGATCGTCCGATTATAGGGAAAAGTCGGGGTCGTCCCGAAACACGAAACCCAATGTAAGTCAATGGGGAATAAAAGTCGGCAGTGAGAGGAGGACAGGAAACACACCTACAGTGCCCATTTGAATGCCAAAAGCATCAATTCTTCTTTCTTAAGCTTGTCAACCTTAATTAACTTCATAATACAAGTTACGCACTGAAAAATGGGGGTTATTTGGCTACAAACTGTGGGGGGGGAGGGCTGGCTCCAGGTTTTCATGTGCCCTGGGCGAAAGAGCGCCCCTTTAACACATACCACAACTCATTATGCTCCGATACGGCAGATAAATAGCGGTATAGTACAATGAAAAATACCTCACTTTTTACATCTCATGACGAGGCCCATCTATTTCTCCATACAGAATCATTGGTCCCATATAATGTTTGAAACAGTATATGATGAGCTCCACATAATGCTACAGTATATGTTGGTCCCCATGGATGAAGCTCCACTGTCTTATGGGCCCAAATAATGCTCCAAACATAATGGGCCCCATTTCTAATGCTCTAGTGTATAATGGGCCCTGTAAATGCTGCTCCAGTGTCTGATGTCCACCTTTGGAATGTTCCAGTGTATGGTGGGCCCCATCTATCATTCTCCAGAGTATAGTGCTCCCCAAAAATTGCTGTCCCAACATTGAAAACAATCAAATAAGTCTCCTCGCTAGGGAATCCCTGTACTTGTCTGGACAGGTGCTGTAGCTTGCTTAACAGCTCGCCAGCCGTTCTCACGCCCAGTATGGATTACACGTGATTGCACAAAGGTGAGAAAGGGTACCGTATCCCCAGATAACA
The DNA here is from genome assembly GCF_039654945.1 of Dendrobates tinctorius. NCBI lineage: Eukaryota > Metazoa > Chordata > Amphibia > Anura > Dendrobatidae > Dendrobates > Dendrobates tinctorius. The sequence goes on along the minus strand of NW_027361941.1, from coordinate 2,345,179 downwards.
TGTATGGATAGCGTACACATTCAAAATATATGTCTCAGGAGGCAGGCTCAGACGGTGTTAGGCCCAGTATGGATTGCACGTGATTGCACAAAGGTTAGAAAGGGTACCGTATCCCCGGATAACATGTATGGATAGCGTACACATTCAAAATATATGTCTCAGGAGGCAGGCTCAGACGGTGTTAGGCCCAGTATGGATTGCACGTGATTGCACAAAGGTTAGAAAGGGTACCGTATCCCCGGATAACATGTATGGATAGCGTACACATTCAAAATATATGTCTATACAGCATGAGGCAGGCTCAGACGGTGTTAGGCCCAGTATGGATTGCACGTGATTGCACAAAGGTTAGAAAGGGTACCGTATCCCTGGATAACATGTATGGATAGCGTACACATTCAAAATATATGTCTCAGGAGGCAGGCTCAGACGGTGTTAGGCCCAGTATGGATTGCACGTGATTGCACAAAGGTTAGAAAGGGTACCGTATCCCTGGATAACGTATGGATAGCGTACACATTCAAAATATATGCCTCAGGAGGCAGGCTCAGACGGTGTTAGGCCCAGTATGGATTGCACGTGATTGCACAAAGGTTAGAAAGGGTACCGTATCCCTGGATAACATGTATGGATAGCGTACACATTCAAAATATATGTCTATACAGCATGAGGCAGGCTCAGACGGTGTTAGGCCCAGTATGGATTGCACGTGATTGCACAAAGGTTAGAAAGGGTACCGTATCCCTGGATAACATGTATGGATAGCGTACACATTCAAAATATATGTCTATACAGCATGAGGCAGGCTCAGACGGTGTTAGGCCCAGTATGGATTGCACGTGATTGCACAAAGGTTAGAAAGGGTACCGTATCCCTGGATAACATGTATGGATAGCGTACACATTCAAAATATATGCCTCAGGAGGCAGGCTCAGACGGTGTTAGGCCCAGTATGGATTGCACGTGATTGCACAAAGGTTAGAAAGGGTACCGTATCCCTGGATAACATGTATGGATAGCGTACACATTCAAAATATATGTCTCAGGAGGCAGGCTCAGACGGTGTTAGGCCCAGTATGGATTGCACGTGATTGCACAAAGGTTAGAAAGGGTACCGTATCCCCGGATAACATGTATGGATAGCGTACACATTCAAAATATATGTCTATACAGCATGAGGCAGGCTCAGACGATGTTAGGCCCAGTATGGATTGCACGTGATTGCACAAAGGTTAGAAAGGGTACCGTATCCCTGGATAACATGTATGGATAGCGTACACATTCAAAATATATGTCTCAGGAGGCAGGCTCAGACGGTGTTAGGCCCAGTATGGATTGCACGTGATTGCACAAAGGTTAGAAAGGGTACCGTATCCCTGGATAACGTATGGATAGCGTACACATTCAAAATATATGCCTCAGGAGGCAGTCTCAGACGGTGTTAGGCCCAGTATGGATTGCACGTGATTGCACAAAGGTTAGAAAGGGTACCGTATCCCTGGATAACATGTATGGATAGCGTACACATTCAAAATATATGTCTATACAGCATGAGGCAGGCTCAGACGGTGTTAGGCCCAGTATGGATTGCACGTGATTGCACAAAGGTTAGAAAGGGTACCGTATCCCTGGATAACATGTATGGATAGCGTACACATTCAAAATATATGTCTCAGGAGGCAGGCTCAGACGGTGTTAGGCCCAGTATGGATTGCACTTGATTGTACAAAGGTTAGAAAGGGTACCGTATCCCTGGATAACATGTATGGATAGCGTACACATTCAAAATATATGTCTATACAGCATGAGGCAGGCTCAGACGGTGTTAGGCCCAGTATGGATTGCACGTGATTGCACAAAGGTTAGAAAGGTTACCGTATCCCTGGATAAAATGTATGGATAGCGTACACATTCAAAATATGTCTCAGGAGGCAGGCTCAGACGGTGTTAGGCCCAGTATGGATTGCACGTGATTGCACAAAGGTTAGAAAGGGTACCGTATCCCTGGATAACATGTATGGATAGCGTAAACATTCAAAATATATGTCTCAGGAGGCAGGCTCAGACGGTGTTAGGCCCAGTATGGATTGCACGTGATTGCACAAAGGTTAGAAAGGGTACCGTATCCCTGGATAACATGTATGGATAGCGTACACATTCAAAATATATGTCTATACAGCATGAGGCAGGCTCAGACGGTGTTAGGCCCAGTATGGATTGCACGTGATTGCACAAAGGTTAGAAAGGTTACCGTATCCCTGGATAACATGTATGGATAGCGTACACATTCAAAATAAATGTCTCAGGAGGCAGGCTCAGACGGTGTTAGGCCCAGTATGGATTGCACGTGATTGCACAAAGGTTAGAAAGGGTACCGTATCCCTGGATAACATGTATGGATAGCGTACACATTCAAAATATATGTCTCAGGAGGCAGGCTCAGACGGTGTTAGGCCCAGTATGGATTGCACGTGATTGCACAAAGGTTAGAAAGGGTACCGTATCCCTGGATAACATGTATGGATAGCGTACACATTCAAAATATATGTCTCAGGAGGCAGGCTCAGACGGTGTTAGGCCCAGTATGGATTGCACGTGATTGCACAAAGGTTAGAAAGGGTACCGTATCCCCAGATAACATGTATGGATAGCGTACACATTCAAAATATATGTCTATTCATCAGGAGGCAGGCTCAGACGGTGTTAGGCCCAGTATGGATTGCACGTGATTGCACAAAGGTTAGAAAGGGTACCGTATCCCTGGATAACATGTATGGATAGCGTACACATTCAAAATATATGTCTCAGGAGGCAGGCTCAGACGGTGTTAGGCCCAGTATGGATTGCACGTGATTGCACAAAGGTTAGAAAGGGTACCGTATCCATGGATAACATGTATGGATAGCGTACACATTCAAAATATATGTCTCAGGAGGCAGGCTCAGACGGTGTTAGGCCCAGTATGGATTGCACGTGATTGCACAAAGGTTACAAAGGGTACCGTATCCCTGGATAACATGTATGGATAGCGTACACATTCAAAATATGTCTCAGGAGGCAGGCTCAGACGGTGTCAGGCACAGTATGGATTTGACGGCCCAGATTACACAGCGGAGGAGCAGGGAGAGGTAAAGATTGCAAATGCTGGGGCCCTGCCCAAGCAAGGGGGGCCCACTCGTGGGCGTCGGTACTGGCACTGGGCCCCTCATAGTACAGCGGTGTGTCTGACGGCGGGTGTGCACCACCACCGTCAGGTACACTTGATTGCACTATGAGGGACCCTGTGCCAGTGCCCGCGCCCAAGAGTCGGCCTACCCACCTGTCCAGGGCAACGGCACTCGCACGGTGTCGTGCGGTATGTGGTGACCCCGGCCATGGGGGGGGAGGCAGCACAGTTAGGGAGTTTTAGAAAGTGGCATATGTTGATGTTGGACATTCAGCTGATGCAAAAGGCGAAATAGGTGAAGTACCAGGAAGAGGTGGACCAAAGCAAGCCATTTTTCTGTCACCCTATGTGTCATCAGGGGAAGGTGGGACAAAATCCTTGGAAACCCATGCGTGGTTCATTTTAATGAAGGTTAGATCATCCACATTTTGGGTTGACAGACGGGTCCTTTTTTCTGTCAGGATTGATCCAGCTGCACTGAAGACTCTTTCCGATAGCACACTTGCAGCTGGGCAAGCGAGCTCCTGCAAGGCATATTGGGCCAATTCAGGCCAGGTGTCCAGTTTAGCGGCCCAATATTCAAAGGGGAATGACCTGTGTGGGAGAACATCGATATGGGAGGAAAAGTAGTTTGTTACCATAGTTGACAACTGCTGTCTCCTATATAAGGAAGAGGAACAGCATCCGGTCTGGGTGAAAAATCGTATCAAAAATTTATTCTGCCAGTATAAAATACAACATTTCGGCCATATTGTGGCCTTTTTCAAGTATAACATAACAGTACATATGGTGGCCTTTTATAGTGTGGCACAGCCAATCACCATCAAGGTAACACCCATCATAAGGAATCTATACATAAAATACATATAATTTCATCCATCAATTACGTTTATATTCAATAACACAGCTTATCCAATCGCTATTAATGATAATCGTATTCATATTAAAGATATTACAAAAATGTCTCATATATAAACATCAATCCCCAAATCTGCCCACCAATGGTCGTAATGCATCAAAGGTATCCATAGAAATAACACACCAATCCCTTGCAGTATTACATATCCATATGTGAACCGCCAATCCCCAATCATATAAAAGTGGCGCCAAACCCAATGGACCAATCCTGAGTGGACTCACAAATCCCTATATCGGCAGAGTTCCCTCCCCCCGCATGACAGCATCAGCCAGAGCCAGGTCACATCAGGAGCGCAGCCCGATGATGCGCACTACACGGCCACAGCGAGCACGCCGCCCATGCCCGGCCACGCACATTTATCTATGTGGCTATTATGTTTTTTAATCAAATATTTTTTTATTTTTAGTGTATATAGGTGATACATTTGAAAGAATGGAGGACACGGGGACTGAACAGTCCTGAAATCATGAAGAGGATGTTTTCCTTTTTGAATTTTGTTGTTGTTTCTTGACTGCCTCTCCCCGTGCCCTCTTTTCTCTTTTTCTTCTTTTTTCTTTTCCTTTTTTCTTTTTTGTAAATATCCCAATTTTGCTCCTTATATAATATACAACATTTATGAATCTTATAAAGTACGGAATATTATTAAATTTACCATGGATGTGGTTTTTTGACTATAAATGTCTTTTTTTAGGAGCATCTTTGGTCTATTCGTGTGGACTCATTATTCAAATGTGGCTTAACATTTGCTTTTAGCTACCAGCACATGTGCGGGTTTCACGGAGGAGTGATGCGTGTGATCGCGCGCTCTGGGCCTCGGCGCGTGCGCGGTCCTCCCCGGTGGGCGGGTCGCGTGGTTGATTCCTCACATAGCACCGCGCATGCGCGAGGTCTGGTGATGGAGTCTTCGCGTGGCCGGGCCTGGGCGGGGATGGGCGGCGTGCTCGCTGTGGCCGTGTAGTGCGCATCATCGGGCTGCGCTCCTGATATGACCTGGCTCTGGCTGATGCTGTCATGCGGGGGGAGGGAACTCTGCCGATATAGGGATTTGTGAGTCCACTCAGGATTGGTCCATTGGGTTTGGCGCCACTTTTATATGATTGGGGATTGGCGGTTCACATATGGATATGTAATACTGCAAGGGATTGGTGTGTTATTTCTATGGATACCTTTGATGCATTACGACCATTGGTGGGCAGATTTGGGGATTGATGTTTATATATGAGACGTTTTTGTAATATCTTTAATATGAATACGATTATCATTAATAGCGATTGGATAAGCTGTGTTATTGAATATAAACGTAATTGATGGATGAAATTATATGTATTTTATGTATAGATTCCTTATGATGGGTGTTACCTTGATGGTGATTGGCTGTGCCACACTATAAAAGGCCACCATATGTACTGTTATGTTATACTTGAAAAAGGCCACAATATGGCCGAAATGTTGTATTTTATACTGGCAGAATAAATTTTTGATACGATTTTTCACCCAGACCGGATGCTGTTCCTCTTCCTTATTTTGGACTATTGTTCATTTGGGTCCATGAACCTTTGAACTGGCATCCAATCCTCCGTTGTGCTGTCGGCTGCTTTTTGCTGTTAACTGCTGTCTCCTGTCACTTTCCATCGATGCAGTATTACCAGTTGTGTGAGCGGTATTTGAAAAATCAGTCCACAACATTGTCATGAAACCCCTGTCTCCAACGCCACTTCTGCTGTGTGCACCACGAACACCTCTGCCAAGCTGCCCCCGGCCCGTACGGCTCGTGTGAGAACCATCACCGCTGCTGTGTGCTGGGAATTCCTCACGCAACCGATTTACCAGAGTTGCTTGTTTATTAGCCAATATTAGGTCAAGGTTCTCCTGTGGCATGATGTTTTGTAATTTGCCTTTATAGCGTGGATCCAGGATGCTGGCCAACCAGTAGTCGTCATCGTTCATCATTTTGGCAATGCGGGGGTCCCTTTTTAGGATCCGCAAGGCATAATCTGACATGTGGGCCAATGTTCCCGGTGTCAATGATGCACTGCGAGTGCTGGGTGGAGGAGCACTTTCTGGCAAATCCACATCCCTCCAGTCACGCACAAACCCTGTACCAGACCTTGCCACGCCAACATTTTCACTTGCCCCACGAGATGCATCCTCCTCCCCTAAGTAATCATCCCCAACATCCTCCTCCTCCTCCTCTTCTTCCTCCACTTCGTCCAGGAGAGGTCCCTGAGCAGACAATGGCTGAATGTCATCAAGGATTCCCTCCTCCTCTTCCTCCTCATCAACATTGACTGCAGACGCCTGCTCCTTAAGGTGCGTCAAAGTTTGCATGAGCAGACGCATAAGTGGGATGCTCATGCTTAGGATGGCGTCGTCTGCGCTTACCAGCCGTGTGCATTCCTCAAAACACTGAAGGACTTTACAAAGGTCTTTCAGCTTCGACCACTGCACACCTGTCAACTCCATGTCTGCTCTCAAAGTGCCTGGCCGTGTATCCTCCCACAAATGCATTATGGCCTGCCTCTGCTCGCACAGCCGCTCCACCATGTGCAGGGTGGAGTTCCACCTTGTTGCAATGTCGATAATGAGGCGGTGGTTGGGAAGGTGGAGCAATCGCTGCAGCTTCTGCATACGAACGGAGTGTACAGGCGACCGGCGGATGTGCGCGCACAGTCTTCGCACCTTCTGGAGCAGGGCTGTTAACTCCGGATAATTTTTGAGGAAGCGCTGCACCACCAGGTTCAAGGTGTGAGCCAAGCAAGGTATGTGGCTGAGTTTTGAAAGGGCTATGGCTGCCACAAAATTACGGCCGTTATCACTAACTACCTTGCCTGCCTCAAATGACACTACCCAGCCATGACTCAGTTTGTCGCTTCAAGTACTCGGCCAGCACCTCGGCGGTGTGTCTGTCGCCCAAACACATCATCTGCAACACAGCCTGCTGACGCTTTCCACTAGCTGCTCGATAGGGGGACACATCGTGTGCAACAGTGGCAGCTGCAGATGGAGTGCTCGTACGACTGCGCTCTGTGGACGAGCTTTCGCTTCTGGAGGAGGAGGAGGAGGGTCGAACGCCTACAGCCAACTGTTTCCTATACCGTGGGCTAGGCAGCACTGTCCCACCACCGCTGTCCCCTGTGGACCCTGCATCCACCACATTAACCCAGTGCGCAGTGATGGACACGTAACGGCCCTGGCCATGCCGACTGGACCATGCATCAGTTGTGAGGTGCACCTTTCCGCTCACTGACTGCCTGAGTGCATGGACAATGCGGTCTTTCACATGATGGTGGAGGGATGGGATGGCTTTGCGAGAGAAGAAGTGGCGACTGGGTAGGTCATAGCGTGGTACTGCATAGGCCATGAGTTCGCGGAAAGCTGTGCTTTCCACCAACCGAAAGGGCATCATCTCAAACGAGATTAGTTTGGCAATGTGGGCGTTCAAACCCAGTGTACGCGGATGAGAGACTGAGTACTTTCTTGACCTACTCATAGTGTCTGGGAGGGTGAGCTGGACTTGAGAGCTGCATATGGTGGAAGTAGCGGTGGACAGGGCGGACTGAGAGAGGGTTGATGATGGTGATGGAGTTGGTGTTCTTTCTGATTGCCTAGAATCAGTCTTTCGTTGATATAAGAGTGGGATTCCCTGACTGCTGTGGTCTTGCAACGACACCTCAACATTTGCTGCTGTGCTAACCGGTGGGCTTACAGTGGGGGAAACAATGTAGCGTTGCTGACTACCTTCGTTGTGATCAGTTGCACATGTGGCACTTGAGGTTTGGTGTTGTGTCCACGCTTGCAAGTGCATGCTGGTTAAATGTCTAAGCATGCAACTGGTATTCAAATTTTTCAGATTTTTCCCTCGGCTAAAGGTCTTTGCGCACTTCTTACAGATAACCTTGGCCTGATCATGAGGATTTTGTTCAAAAAAGTGCCACACTGCACTCTTCCTACTTTGGCAGACATTTTGCGGCCTAGCACTCTGTGATCTTTTGACCCTCTGGACAAGCTGTCCAGCAACTCTTTTGATGTTTGGAACCTGTCTTTGGAGTGCTCCGGGCCTGCCAGATAACAGCTGTTGCGATGTCGATGTCTGCTGTGGATGCTCCTCATCTGAGCTATTGGAAGCAGCACCCTCTTCCCCCAATGGATGCCAATCTGGGTCAACAACTGGGTCATCCATCACCTCCTCTTCAATGTCATGTGCACCTTCCTCTGTGTCACCGTGTATGGTGGTATAGTGTGCGGGAAGGGGCACCTGAGTCTCATCAGGGTCAGAATCTGGCTCTGTACACTGCGAGGACAATGTAGTGCTCTTAGTGAATGTACCAGCAGAATCATCCATCAGCGGCTATGCATCAGTGCACTCCATGTCAGATTCATCTTGGCCTGGGTAATTCACCATTTCACTTGATAATCCAGGCATGGTATGTGAAAACGGCTCCATGGAGTAATCAATAGTATGGCCTGCGTCATCCTTCAATCTTGGTTGGGGTGAAGGACACAAGGAAAGGTGTGGTTCATGAACATGAGCCTCCAATGACGACTCAGTGCTTTTACTTTTTACAACTGAAGAAGAGGAGGCGATAGAGCTGGAGGCTGAGTCAGCAATGTAAGACAAAACTTTTTCCTGATGCTCTGGCTTTAAAAGCGGTTTGCCAACTCCTAGAAAACTAAGCGTTCGAGGCCTTATGTAGCCAAACGATGACGCAGGGTCAGCACCTCCTGCATTTGGTCCTATTTTGCTCTTGCCACTACCATCAGATCCACCACCAACACCATCATTACCAGCTGCCAACCCCCGCCCAATTCCACGGCCTCTTCCACCAGCCTTCCTCATTTTTGGTAGAAATGTAGACAAAATCCAACAAACTATATAGTAATGTAAAACAAGGTACAAGGTGTCTATAGGACAGGGGAGATTTTGAATATCTGCACACACTTTTGGACACTGGACACTTTTGGATTGTGTGAGGCCCACTGATATCTGAGCGCTGTGTGACAGGCTCGATAGCACTGCTGTGACAAAAGTGACGAGAGGATAAGGGAGATTTTGAATATCTGCACACACTTTTGGACACTGGACTCTTTTGGATTGTGTGAGGCCCACTGATATCTGAGCGCTATGTGACAGGCTCGATGGCACTGCTGTGACAAAAGTGACTAGAGGATAAGGGAGATTTTGAATATCTCCACACACTTTTGGACACTGGACACTTTTGGATTGTGTGAGGCCCAATGAATATCTGAGCGCTATGTGACAGGCTCGATGGCACAGCTGTGACCTAAGTGACTAGAGGATAAGTGAGATTTTGAATCTCTGCACACACTTTTGGACACTGGACACTTTTGGATTGTGTGAGGCCCAATGAATATCTGAGCGCTATGTGACAGGCTCGATGGCACAGCTGTGACCTAAGTGACTAGAGGATAAGTGAGAGTTTGAATCTCTGCACACACTTTTGGACACTGGACACTTTTGGATTGTGTGAGGCCCAATGAATATCTGAGCGCTATGTGACAAGATCGATGGCACAGCTGTGACCAAAGTGACTAGAGGATAAGGGAGATTGGATTGCTTTTAAAAAAGCAGTTTGCGGAGCAGTGGGTAAACAGCAATGCCAGCCTGTCAGGAAGCCTTAGAAGGCAGCCCAACAACCAACACCACTGATACACCACAATATAGCCTCCCCTTGCACTGCACACACAGTGACTGGTGTGTTGTGCAGGCCAAATCGCTAGCAGCAGAAGCAGTTTTTTGGTCTTCCCTGCCTAACGCTCTCCCTACAGAATCAGCAGCAACCTCTCCCTATGCTAAGATCGACAGAAGTAAGATGGCCGTCGGCGTGCACGCCCTTTTATACCCCCTGTGACGCCCACCAAAGCAAGCCAATCACTTGCATGCCCTTCTGAAAGATGGTGGTGACCCGTGCCTATGTCATCACGTTGCCCACAGTGTCCGTGGATCCTGATTGGCTGAAAAAGAGCGCAAAACAAACTTTTGAAACGCGACTTTGGCGCGTAAGTCGCCGACCTCGTGGCCGACCTCATCCTAGGGTCGGGTTTCGTTTCATGAAACCCGACTTTGCCAAAAGTCGGCGACTTTTGAATTTTTTCGACCCGTTTCGCTCAACTCTAGTCATAACTCTAAAATGCTTCAATGAATCCTGGTGATTGTGAGAATGTTTTCTTGTGACATATTGTACTTTATGATAGTGGTAACATTTATTTGATATGACTTGCGTTTATTTGTTAAAAAAAGGAAATTTCACAAATGTTGAAAATTTTGCAATGTTCACTTTTTTTTAATGCTCTTAAATCAGAGAGTCATATCGCACAAAATAGTTAATAAATTAACATTTCCCACATGTCTACCATCAGCACAATTTTGCTAACAATTTTTTTTTTGTTAGGAAGTTATAAGAGTTAAAAGTTGACCAGCGATTTCTCAGTTTTACAACAAAATTTACAAAACCATTTTTTTAGGGACCACCTCACATTTGAAGTGAGTTTGGGGGGTCAATATGACAGAAAATACCCAAAAGTGTCACCATTCAAAAAACTGCACCCCTCAAGGTGCTCAAAACCACATTCAAGAAGGTTATTAACCCTTCAGGTGCTTCACAGGAATGAATGGAATGTGGAAGGAAAAAATAAGCATTTCTATAACAAGAAATTTCCTTTAGACCTAATTTTTTTTTACTTTCGCAAGGGTAACAGGAGAAAATGGATTATACATTTTGTTTTGCAATTTCTCCTGAGCATGCCGATGATACCCCATATGTGGGGGAAATCTACTGTTTGGGCACACTGCATGGCTGAGAAGGGAAGGAGCACCATTTAACTTTTTGAATGTAAAATATGCTGGAATAATTAGTGGTTGCCATGTCGTGTTTGTAGGGCCCCTGATGTGCCTAAACAGTGGAAACCCACAACAAGTGACCCCATTTTGGAAACTAGACCCCCCCCCCAAGGAAATGTGTGATGGGCGTTTTGAGCTTCCAAGTGCTTCTTAGAAGTTAATTACGTAGAGCCGTGAAAATAAAAAGTTGTTTTTTTCCACAAAAAATGATCTTTTTGCCCTCCTTTTTTTTTTTCCAAAGGGTAACAGGAGAAATTGGACCCCAAAAGTTGTAGTGCAATTTGTCATTGGTGTGCGCCAATTCAAGAGCACTAGGGACAGCGCTAGTACTGGGCATTGTTCCCTGAGTTGGAGACATTTCTCCAGAAGCGCTATTTGTCCTTCTTGTTGTACTGGTCCTTGTGTGTGAGGATGGACCAGAATCACTGCTCATTTCTGAGCTATCACTGTCACTGCTACTAAAGCCCTCAAAATCCACATCACCATCTGACACTGCACTTTCTTCACTGTCAGAACATAAAAGTGCATAAGCCTCCTCTGCACTATAATACTGATGGACCATTTAACCCTAACAGTAACCCTAACTTTAGTCTAACTTTAGCCTAACAGTAACCCTAACAATAACCCTTACTTTAGCCTAACAGTAACCCTAACTTTTGCATTAACTGTAACCTGTAACTGTAACAGGCAGCACGGTGGCTCAGTGGTTAGTGCTGCTGGGGTCCTGGGTTCGAATCCCACCAAGGACAACATCTGCAAGGAGTTTGTATGTTCTCCCTGTGTTTGCGTGGGTTTCCTCCGGGCCCTCCGGTTTCCTCCCACACTCCAAAGACATACTGATAGGGAATTTAGATTGTGAGCCCCATCGGGGACAGTGATGAAATGTGTGCAAACTGTAAAGCGCTGCGGAATACGTTAGCGCTATATAAAAATAAAGATTATTATTATTATTAACCTGCCTTATCTGTTTTTCCATTGACAGATGAAGTGAATGCCATTACTCCAGATATATCATCATCCATTCACAGCAAAGGTCTGTCATCTGATCCTATGAAACAGGTCCCATCTTCTGATTCATTACTGACTACTAAGGAAAATCAAAGTCACAAAAGAGGCATTAAAAAACAAACTTCTCCTAAAGCAAAGAAGCCATTCTCATGTTCACAATGTGGGAAATGTTTTAACCACAAAGGGAATCTTATTAGTCACCATGGAGCTCACACAGGGGAGAAGCCTTTTTCCTGTTCAGAATGTGGGAAATGTTTTAACCAGAAAGGGAATCTTGATGCACACCAAAAAACCCACACAGCAGAGAAGCCATATTCATGTTCAGAATGTGGGAAATGTTTTAACCGAAAATCACATTTGGTTAATCACCATGGAACTCACACAGGAAAGAAGCCTTTTTCATGTTCAGAATGTGGGAAATGTTTTACTCAGAATTCAAGTCTTGTTACACATCAGAGAATTCACACAGCAGAGAAGCCATATTCATGTTCAGAATGTGGGAAATGTTTTAACCGGAAATCACAATTGGTTGATCACCATAGAACTCACACAGGGGATAAGCCGTTTTCATGTTCAGAATGTGGGAAATGTTTTACTCAGAATTCAACTGTTATTGCACATCAGAGAATTCACAGAGCAGAGAAGCCATATTCATGTTCAGAATGTGAGAAATGTTTTACCCAGAATTCAACTCTTATTGCACATCAGAGAATTCACAGAGCAGAGAAGCCATATTCATGTTCAGAATGTGGGAAATGTTTTAACCGAAAATCACAATTGGTTAATCACCATAGAACACACACAGGGAAGAAGCCTTTTTCCTGTTCAGAATGTGGGAAATGTTTTACTCAGAATTCAACTCTTATTGCACATCAGAGAATTCACAGAGCAGAGAAGCCATATTCATGTTCAGAATGTGGAAAATGTTTTAACCGAAAATCACAATTGGTTAATCACCATAGAACACACACAGGGAAGAAACCTTTTTCCTGTTTGGAATGTGGGAAATGTTTTAACCACAAAGGGACTCTTATTAGTCACCATAGAACTCACACAGGGGAGAAGCCTTTTTCCTGTTCAGAATGTGGGAAATGTTTTAACCACAAAGGGACTCTTATTAGTCACCATAGAACTCACACAGGGGAGAAGCCTTTTTCCTGTTCAGAATGTGGGAAATGTTTTAACCAGAAAGGGAATCTTGATGAACACCAAAGAACTCACAAAGGAGAGAAGCCTTTTTCATGTTCAGAATGTGGGAAATGTTTTACTCAGAATTCAAGTCTTGTTAAACATCAGAGAATTCACACAGCAGAGAAGCCATATTCATGTTCAGAATGTGGGAAATGTTTTACTCAGAATTCAAGTCTTGTTACGCATGAGAGAATTCACACAGGGGTGAAGCCTTTTTCCTGTTCAGAATGTGGGAAATGTTTTAACAATAAATCAGATTGTGTTAAGCACCAAAAAACCCACACAGCAGAGAAGCCATATTCATGTTCAGAATGTGGGAAATGTTTTATCCGAAAATCACAATTGGTTAATCACCATGGAACTCACACAGGCGAGAAGCCTTTTTCCTGTTAATGTGGGAAATATTTTAACCAGAGATCGCTTCTTGTTAGACATCAGAGCAGTCACACAGAGGAGAAACCTTTTTCATTTTCTTAATGTGGGAAATATTTTACTTGGAAATCAACTGTTAATAAACATCAGAGATGTCACATAGGGGAGAAGCCTTTTTTGTGTTCATAATGTTGGAATAGTTTTAGCCAAAATTGAATCTTCTTAAATGAGTTGTCTCTTGTCATTCTTCATGTTTGCTGACAAAAGGATAAAACTAAGTTTTATTAATTCCAAATATAAAACTATACCCATAATTCATCCCCTGAAGGTTAGTCAATAGGTGACTAATAGAAAAAACATGTACCCCACAGTTCAGTACAGTACATAGGGTGAGGTGATGTATACACACTCACTCTCCAAGCCTCTCATTTCTATGGGTTTCATCATCCTCACCAAAGACGACTCGTCAGGAGACTATTTAATATTGACCTATATTCAAACGAGACTAGACAAAAAAAAAGCTAAAATGATTTATCATGTTATCCAAAACAGTCAGAAAACTAGCCACATATTGGCAGATCCCAGACCTCAGACTATATGCTTTGTAAGTTTATAAGCCACTCCAGTGTCAGGAATAGATAGTATGTGATAATACAGTATAATTCTTGTATTTTTCTCCTATAGGGACTGCCCTAGTTTGGTATTGTAACTGCTGATAATTAGTAGTGCAGACAAATTGTCCTAGACTAAACGCTGTTTTCAGACGGCCCAATATGTACCATTCAGGGAAAACTTACCTGCTCCAAAGATCATTAGCAGCTTCTAACTAATGGCCATGCTGCGGTCTGTCAGGGAATGAGTGCAATATCGTTATAGAGACTAGGGATATGTGCAGTCATAATGCCTGGGAGATCTGTGCCATTATTTAGTATGAATATGGAAATTATCTCTGAAAGGTAAGTGTTCCCTGAGCGGTATATACGGTATTTTCACATACTATCTATTCCTGACACTGGAGTGACTTATAAACTTACAAAGTATATAGTTTGAGGTCTGGGATCTGCCAATATGTGGCTAGTTTTCTGACTGTTTCGGATAACATGATACATGATTTTAGGGTTTTCTTCGTCTAGTCCCGCTTGAATATAGTTCAATATCAAATAGTCTCCTGATGAATGAATGAATCCAATGAATATTCATTTCTCTTAAGTAGCGGCACACGTGACCGCCAGCAGCAGCAGGAAGCCGGTGGCTGACACTGCGCGCTACTGAAGAGTAATGAATACTCACCGCTATCTCTGATGATCAGTCCCGGTGAGCACTCCGGCAGCTGTGCAAATAACGCTATAACAACGCATTCCTATGCAATCCTATGGGAATCCGCAATTGCTGTGCCCATGCCGTGGATTTTTCCGCTGTAGAATCGCATCGCGGTAAAATCCGCACCATGTCCATTGAAACGCTCACTTTACACATGTGGCTATGCCCACTATACGTAAAGTGAGTGCTTCATGTGCGGATGGTACCCAGGGTCTGGAGGAGACTTTCCTCCATGCCCTGTGTACCATATTTCTGTAAAAAATAGAATTAAAATAAAAAAAAAATGGATATATCTACCCTCTGTCGGCCCCCGGAGTCCTCCCGGCCCTCAACGACGCTGCCAGCAACTTCCGTTCCCAGGGATGCATTGCGCGAATGACCTTTGTGACGTCACGGTTGCGTGACAGCTACGTCATCAGAGGTCATTCGCGCAATGCATCTCTGTGAACGGAAGTTGCTGGCAGCGTCGCTAAGGACCTGGAGGACTTTGGGGGCCGACAGGGTAAGTATACACATTTTTTTTATTATTTTTAACATTCTATCTTTTACTACTGATGCTGCATAGGCAGCATCAATAGTAAAAAGTTGGTCGCACTTGTCAAGCACTATGCTTGACAAGTGGGACCAACCTGTTTATCACTTTTTCAAGCGATGCTTCAAAGCGGTTGGAAAGCGCTAGCATTATGGAAGCTAAAAACGCTTGCAAAATGCTTGTGTTTTGCCGGAAAACGCTTGCAAATTCCCCATGCATTTTACCCACGGCAGGGAGTTGTGGAAATGCTGCAGACAATTTTGCAGCGTGGGCACATAGCCTAAAACAATTGCTGGCATCGGAGCAGGATGCTGTGAGGGAGCCCTGGGTAGGTAAGTGTAATTTTTTTAAAAATATTTTCTGATGGGGCCATGCATAACAGGACCGGGATGGGGCCCTGCATACTAGGACGAGATGGGGGCCCTGCACACCAGGATATGGATGTGACTATGCATACTAGCATAGGGATGAGGGCGATCATTCCTGCCAGGATAGGGATGAGTGATCCATGCATACTAGGTAAGGATGAGATGGCCATGTGTATCAGGATGGGGGTGAGGGGACCATATATACCAGGATAGGGGATATTAAGTACAGAATTGACCACATTTTTTGCGTTAATTTTTTTCCTAATTTCCTGCTCTAAAACCTAGGTGCATCTTTTAGTCCAAAACATACGGTATATATATTTTTTTTTCACCAAACTCATTCCTCATGTTTGGCCTCATTAAAATAAAAACACTCATACTCCGCTGGTGTGCCGGCTCCACTTCAGCTGTGTCGAGACTCACTGTCCTGGGGCTTATGTGAGGTTGTCACATCACACGAGCCCTGCACCCAATCAGCAGCAGCTTTCACTGTTCCTTCCTTCACACATTGAAAATCAGCAGGAGGCCAGGGCTGCGGCTGCTCTCTGACAGCCTCATGATGCTTGATTTGTCTGAAGGTGGGGACAGTGACGTCAGCGCTGATTGGGCACAAGGCTCACATGATGTAAAAACCTCAAAAGAGCCCCAAGAACACAAGTGCCCAGACCACTGAGACGGAGCCAGCATGGGAGGTTTGTGTAAGTGTTTTTATTTTAACAGGACCAAACATGAGGAATGAGAAGGGGTTGTCCAACTAGTTGTCAACCTCTTTATCAAAAATCCCACACAGGGAAAAGTCATTATTATACCTAGAGCGTGAGAAATGAATTACAGGAAAATCATTTTTTCTTCACCTTCAAAAATAACTCAGACGAGGAGAACCTATATATATTATTCACAAATTGTACAAAAACATGATGCACGCGGCGTGCGTTCAAGGATGGAACATTGTATGGAAGTTTTATAGGATAAATTCAAGGATGAATATTATATGGGAGTTTATTCGGACTCCCATGACAGCACCACGAGAAAGGGGATCCGCCCTTCGGGAACAGGAAACCTACAGATACAAAAGGGCGGCACCTCTCCCACACATCAGTTGGTTTCCTGTTCCTGAGGGGACGGGATCCTACAGACCAGATCCCAGGCCGGCCGGTACAGGTAGCGAGGGGGTCTCCTACCTCGGCCTGGGAGGTGGAGTCCTTGAGTGGAGGCTGCCGACGCCCTTCTGCCCTGCGGGTGATTTCTCTGTGGACTTCTAGGACACCAGTCTGATTCCTGCTCCTCTAAAGCTAAGTTTTCTGTTTTGCCTGTTAGCATTTTTGTTTTGTTTTTTGTTTTCCTTGCTTTTCTGTATTCTGCCATCCTCTGCTGGGGTGAGCTGAATCTCCTTTTGCCTGTAGCTCTGTCTTCAGAATATTCCTGAGTACTGACATAGCTTTTTTGAAGCCTAGCGTCTTCAGGGCCTTTTTCTCTGTCAGTCTGTTGGCTCTTATTTTCATAGGGTTTTTCTCGGATTGCAGACAGCAGCCTTCCTGTCCTTTTCTATCTAGTTAGCTTGGGCCCCGTCTTTGCTCAGTCTATCTTTCTGTCTGTGTTAGTATTTTCATCTTGCTTCACCGTCATTATATGTTGGGGGCTGCCTATTGCTTTGGGGTCTGCTCTGGGGCAGTTTAGATTTCCCCTTTCTTTAGGCCTATTTAATTCTCCGGCTGTGATCGAGGGGTCTAGGGCATCGTAGGAACACCCCACGGCTACTGCTAGTTGTGTTGATAGGTTCAGGGGTCTGCAATCCGATAGCTGCCAACTTCTCTGGTTTTCTGGACTTAGCTAGCATTTCTGTTTTTGCCTCCTACGGTGACTCAATCATAACACACCTGCTTGTAACAAAGCAAAGATCCCAGCTGAGCTATATATTCCCACAAATGGTGTTTCGAATGCGGACAACTGTGGCTGCTGGACTGTGACTGCAGAGAAAACGCTGTGTATGTCCTGGCTGAAAGCTTCTGCGCTTTTGAAGAGCCAAGAGTCCAGTAATATGGAGGAACTAGTGAAGCAGTTATTGCAAGCAAATGTGCAACAACAGCAGACTAATACTTGCTTCCAGAAGGCTCTGGAGCAGCAACACCAGATGCAGCAAGAGCAGTTGGAGGCAATAAAGCAGGCCTTGGTTCGGCAACCCCGAGATGAGGGAGACCGTGCACAAAGCGCTGCTAGTGCGCAGAAAGCTGTACAGAAGACTTTACTTAAAATGACCGCAGACGATGATGTGGAAGCGTACCTCACCATGTTTGAACGTATTGCAGAACATGAGCACTTACCGCTGGACAGATGGGCTGAGGTAGTTGCTCCATTTCTGAGCGGAGATCCACAAAAGGCCTATTACTATCAGAGTGGAGCGGATGCTATGGACTTTATCAAACTCAAAGGCAAAATCCTGGCAAGGCTGGAAGTAAACACATATGTACAGGCACAGAGGGAGCATTTATGGACTTTTGTGGAGCATCAGCCAGCCCGCTCACAAATGCATGATCTCATCCACTTAGTAAAAAAATGGTTGCAACCAGAGACTTTGACATCCGCACAGATGGTGGAACGTGTTGTTCTAGACAAGTACCTGCGGTCCTTATCCGCTAAGATCCAGAGGTGGGTTGGACAGGGTGACCCAACTACCGCTGACCAGTTGGTGAATATGGTCGAACGCTACAATGCTTCTGAAAGCCTACTCCATGGGACGTTATCACCCCGCTCTGGCTCCCCAAGAAATGCCGGGGAGCCCTGCGAATCCTACTTCATCTTCAAAAGAAGAGAACGTCATAATGAAGGGTAGCAGACCTACAAAGGACTATGGAGGCGGTACGGGCTCACAGCAAGCCAGCAGACCCAGTCTAGGATCCCCATCGAGGAGGCAAGGGCCCATACAATGTTGGCGATGTCACGGGTTTGGCCATGTAGCAGCTAACTGCCCAATGACTACAAAGCCAATGGACTGTAACGCTATGCGGCGTCTTTCGTTATATGTGCAGTCAGTCTGTGTGGTGGAGACCCTCACGGGAAATGAACAACACGTGTGCCGCGTTGAGGTTGACGGTTATAGTGTTAATGCTGTCTTGGATTCCGGCAGTCAAGTAACTTTGGTACATGCCAGTTTGGTGGACTCTAGCACCCTAACGAACTTAACCGTGGGCATTACTTGCATCCATGGCGATACTAAGAACTACCCAACTGCCTGGGTTACTCTTGCCATGCCAGTAGGGACCAAAAGGCATCAGGCGGCAGTCGTAAAGTCTATGGGACATAGTGTAATCCTGGGGAGAGACTTTCCCTTATTTTGGGACTTGTGGAACTTTAAAAATGCCATGAACACTCTAGTTGAAGATGGTACTCCAGGGCTAGCCCCTGTGCCATTGCAGCAGGACGACGGGGAACCCATCTCAGAGGAAGTACCAGAATCTGTGGACTCTCTGGCTGTGTATGCAGGCGAGGCAGACAAGCTAGAGGATGATTTAGAAATGCCAGGCCTTGAGGTGGCCCGTGGTAAGTTCGGGATCGCTGAGCACCAGGATACTACTCTAGCAAGGGCATGGGAAAATGTAAAGGTCTCCGAGGGAAGACCATTGTACCCAGGGGCTCAAAACGAGTTCCCACACGTGGCGGTGCAGCAGGATATGCTGTATCACATAGACAAGGTGCGAGGCGTGGTGGTAGAACAATTAATGGTACCTAAGTCCTTTCGCCAGGTAGTTTTGGAGTTGGCACATAAACATCCCTTGGGAGGACACCTGGCGGTAGAAAAAACAAAACACCGTATTCTGCAACGTTTCTTTTGGCCGGGTCTAGTGGGAGACGTGACCCAGTACTGTTGGTCCTGTCCTACGTGTCAATTGACCACACCTATGTCACATCTTAGAAACCCCTTAGTGCCATTGCCAATAATAGAGGTGCCCTTCGAGAGGATAGCAAAGGATATAGTTGGTCCGTTAGTTAAATCTGCCAGGGGTCATCAGTACATTTTGGTAGTATTAGATTATGCCACGCATTATCCCGAAGCAGTGCCCTTGCGGAATGCCAAATGCGAAATCAATTTCAAAGGAGCTGGTTAATATGTTTTCCCGCATCGGCATTCCGAAAGAGATACTTACTGACCAAGGGACCCCCTTTATGTCTTGTATACTTAAGGACTTATGTAAACTACTAAAAATCTCCCATTTGCGTACCTCAGTATATCACCCTCAGACTGACGGATTGGTGGAGCGCTTTAATAAAACCCTAAAGGGAATGTTGAAAAGGGTGGTGGATAAGGACGGGAGAGATTGGAATGCCCTCCTACCATACCTGCTGTTCGCTATACGTGAGGTACCCCAATCCTCCACAGGCTTTTCCCCTTTTGAGTTGGTTTATGGGCGGTGTCCTAGAGGCCTGTTAGATATTGCCAAGGAGACTTGGGAACAAGAGGTGACTCCTTATCGCAGTGTAATTGAACACAACACTTATGCAGGACTGAATTGCAGCAGTTATGCCAATAGTTAAAGAGTGTTTAGAGCGCGCACAACATGCCCAAAGCATGGTATACAACCGAGCGGCTAAAACACGAGTCTTTCAACCCGGAGACAGGGTATTGGTATTGGTACCTACCGTAGAAAATAAATTTCTTGCGAAATGGCAGGGACCATATGAAGTTCTGGAACGAATAGGTGAAGTAAATTATAAGATACACCAACCAGACAAGAGAAAGCCCGAACAAATATACCACATAAACTTGCTTAAGGCCTGGCGGGACAGGGAGAGTCTAGTGGCAGGAGCTGCCCTTGAGGATGGGCCTCGAGGGGCACCACCTTCTAAGGTAAAGGACCCCCAGGTAGCTCCTCGAGAAGTGGGTATTGCAGATACGCTATCCGAAAGCCAAAAACGAGAGACCAGGGAGTTCATACAGAGGAACGCAGATGTTTTCTCAGAACTTCCTGGCTGGACTCACCTAATTAAACATGACATTGTTACTGATCTACAGGCGCGGGTACGGCTAAAACCATATCGAATTCCAGAGGCTCGGAGACAAGCCATAGCCCAGGAAGTGAAGATGTTAGAGTTCGGGGTCATTGAGGAGTCCTGGAGTGATTGGGCTAGCCCAATCGTACTGGTGCCCAAACCCGATGGGACTATCCGGTTTTGTAATGATTTTCGGAAATTGAATGAGGTATCGAAATTCAATGCCTACCCGATGCCAAGAGTTGATGAACTGATATAGAGACTGGGTCCGGCCAGGTACGTATCCACTACTGACTTAACAAAAGGTTATTGGCAGATTCCCCTCACGGAATCAGCCAAAGAGAAAACTGCCTTTGTTACGCCCCAGGGATTATTCCAGTACCGAGATATGCCATTTGGGTTGCATGGAGCCGCAGCCACCTTCCAACGTCTAATGGATATTGTCCTAAAACCCCATGTCCAGTATGCGTCCGCATACTTGGAAGATATCATTATCTTTAGTGATGACTGGGACACGCATTTGTCAAAAGTACAAGCCATCTTGGACTCTCTAAAAACTGCTGGGTTGACTGCCAATCCCAAGAAATGTACTTTGGGATTGGAAGAGGCTCGCTATCTGGGATATAGCATAGGGAGAGGAGTCGTGAAGCCTCAAGCCAATAAAGTGGACGCTATTCAAAATTGGCCACGACCGGTAACCAAAAAACAGGTTGGAGCTTTTTTAGGGATCATTGGTTATTATAGGCGGTTCATCAAACACTTTGCAACCATCGCAGCCCCTCTCACAGATCTTCCTAAGGGGTCGAAATCTGTCACAATAAAGAGGAACGCAGAAGCAGAGGAGGCCTTTCAACGATTGAAACCGGTCCTCTGTGACCAACCAGTGTTGGTTGCACTGGACTTTAAATGGGAGTTTATTGTCCAAACGGACGCCTCTGGTGTGGGCCTCGGTGCAGTGTTGTCACAAGAAGTGAATGGCGAGGAACACCCAGTGGGCTATCTAAGCAGAAAACTTACGAGGGCAGAAAGGAACTACAGTGTAGTTGAGCGGGAAGCCCTGGCTGTGAAATGGGCCCTGTACACCTTGCGCTATTATTTACTAGGTCGCCAATTTAGGCTAGTGACGGACCATTCGCCCCTAACCTGGATGTCCCGGGCAAAAGAGGGCAATGCGTGAGTGACACGCTGGTTCTTGGCATTGCAAGGTTTTAAATTTTCCGTTGAGCACAGGGCGGGCGCAGCGCACAGAACTGCAGATGCGTTGTCTAGAACGCACTGCTTGGTGACTCGTTGTGTCCGACCCCACGGGCTCGAACAGAGGAAGGGGGGGGTGTGTGATGTGCCAAGGGGAGAGGTGCTAGAAAACAGATATATTTCTCCCCGTTTCATTTCATATGTCTCCCTGTACTGATGGTGAAGCCGGTTTATTTCATTATAATCCAGTCCTGGTTTCCTTAGTGGTCAGCGTGGAAAGGACTGGTAGTTCCCCTCCACAGATTCAATCCAGGTTTTGATTCTTGACAGGTCTAGCAGATATAATCAGGAGGAGCTGGGTTCTCTGACACTCTCCCGTCTGCTGAGCTGGGAGCTGACACAGTAAGATTACATGGACTTCTTTGTTGTTATGTAGGTTTATTTTGTAGTTAGCTTCTATTGTTAGTTAGCGGCCAGATGGCCTTAGACGTTTTATTTCATGTTTTGGCATGTGTAACATTGAATAGCAAGTGTGCACAATAAATATGCTGTGCCCATGTCCGTGTGGAACTTGCTAGTCTGCTGGAGTGACTTCATAGCCACACGCTTGTGCCAAAGCAAAGATCCCAGCTGAGCTATATATTCCCACAGTTGATGTATCTGCACCATTTCTGTAATTGATTTTAATGATCATGTATACACTGTATTGATTTTTATCTGTTTTGTATATTTGTATGTTTTTTCTATTTATTACTGCTGTTTATTATACAAAGGGCGGTCTTTTGATATTGATTGGTCACTGTGACCTATATAAGACCGCCATATTTGCTGTTTTGTATGCTTGTAAAAGACCATGTGATGGTCGAAACGTCGCTTATCTTCATGGCTAAAGAAATCTCTACATATTTCTTCACCTGGATGGGATGCTCTTCTTTATTTTCCTGGGATTTCTGATGTCCAACTGGGTCTGTGGACGGTGAGCGTGCATCTCGTTGATCCTATGAGTGCTGTCAGCCATCCTTCTTATATGCTTGACGATTTGGACCCTGGCCGACGGGCACTGGATCTACATGATGGAACCTATCAATCCAGAGGTGGGTGATCTGGATACTGCCATGATTTTTTCATATACTGAAGATGATGCCTTGTGGACTTTGTCTGGATCCTATACTGATATGTCGTTTCTGAACAAACCAACTACTGATATGCTCAAGAGAAAATATGAAAGTGAAAAGAGGAAACGTATTTCCTTTGAGCTTCATGTCACAACATTATGTGAATATTATAAGGTACATAGAATACCACGTGGATTAAGACCACATTTACATCCGACCTTGCTTGCGGACAATGTACTTTTCTGTAATCGGTCAGAGTCCATCACGAACAAGTATGCTTTTGATCTAATGCTTCTTAATATTGAGTTTCTTCGGCTAGAGATGGAAACTATAAGGAAATCGATGACTGATCTGGAACAACAACTATCATCCCAGATGACGACACAGGAAATGGAATCCACTAAGACCCAGTTGGATAAAAAATTACTTAAATATCGTGCTGACATTGAAAAGACAAAGAGGGCGAAATGGTTCCGTGATGCCGATGACTACAAATCCGGTCATATTTTTTCCTGGCATATGGGAGCTGGTTCTTCCTCCTACAATAGGAGGGATAGACCTATACAAACACGGAAACGGAGGAGACCACAGGATAGACAGCAACAGAACTTTGGGTTTACTACAGCTGAATCTGACTCCACTGATGATTCAAATGTCGGTGCTTCCTCTTCTACTTTTTTAGGGAAAGACAAAGCCGACAGAACAATGGCAAAAGAAGGATCCGGCGAGGTGGTAGGAAACACGGGGGAAAGGAGTGATATGCACAGTCATGGGAAGGGATACAACCCCTCGATGAGGACTCGCAATCTGGAGGGGAGACGGAAAGGCCTGTAAGGCAGGACAATTTGGTGGTAAATATTTCTTCCTGTGAATTGTCAGAAATTGATTATAATATTTTATCGAAAGGACTGTCGTTTTGCCCTATGAATTCTACAGATTGGTTTGAGATTGAATGTGATTTATTCTCGTTTTTTAGGAGACTTCGATTAACTACATATTTTTCGGAAAAGCAGGTGGCTTCCAATGCTCTACCTGATTGTGAATCTGGCACTTTCATGCTTCATCGGAGTGGGTTGTATTCAAAGTGTAATTTTCAACCCCCTGCTAGAAATAATTTTGTGGAATCTTATATTCAACTCGTTAAAAGAGATGTTGCTCAACTGAGAAAAAATACCAGCCATTGTGGTAGAAATAACCTTAGTCTTGCAGAAAGACAAGAAAGACAAGCATTACAGAGGTTATCTGAAAATACAGCTATTATGATTAAGAATGGTGGCAAGGGTGGAGCTGTTGTTATAATGGACACGAGTAAATATAAAGTGTAGATTTTGCAACAACTGTCAGATTGTGATGTCTATATGAAATTGGCAGGTGATCCTACCTCCCGGTTTCTTGGTGAGTTGCGGCTTCTGGTTGGTAAGGCCTATTCCAATGGACTCATAGACCAGAAGTTGATGGATTTTTTGATTGTGGATACTCCGGTGACACCAATTTTGTATACTTTACCGAAGAGCTACAAGTATCTTTTAAATCCTCCCGGGTGCTCTATTGTTTCAGGAAGGGGTTCGTTCTTCAATAAGGTAGCCATTGTTTTGGATAAAGTTTTGAGACGGTTTGCAACATCAGCACGATCTTATATCATGGATACTAATGATTTTTTGAATAAGATCAAGGATATTGAGGTCGATTCTAATAAAGTATTAGCCTCTTTTGATGTGACCTCACTGTATACATCTATTCAGCATGACAAAGGTCTAGAGGCAGTCGATGTGGTGCTATCGGGCTCGGACGTGGCCCCCAAATGTGCACAGATGATCCTCTCCCTGCTAGGTTTTTACCTTAGGAAGAATTATTTTCTTTTTGGGGATGATTATTACCTGCTGGTGCGGGGTACCGCCATGGGGTCCAATGTGGCCCCAACTTATGCAAACATCTATATGGCAGTATTCGAGGATCGTTTTGTGTACAATTCCTCCTTTTGGGGCTGCGTCCGTGCCTGGTGGCGCTACAGCGATGATGTTTTCTGTGTATGGGATGGCAGTGTGAAGGATTTTTATAATTTTCAAATAGAGTTGAACAGCGTTTATCCAGAACTTAAGTTTACTTTGACGCAATCTCTAGCTCAAGTCCAATTTTTGGACACAATGGTATATAAGGAAGGGGGTGCATTATGTACAGCTCTTTATGTTAAGGAAACTGATAGGAATAGCCTTTTGTTATATAGTAGTAATCACCCAAGAAAGATGGTGGAGTCTTTACCTTGGAGCCATATGGTACGAGTACGAAGAATAGTCAAGAATGAGAATAAGCTAAATGATAGACTTGATGAGATGTGTGATAAATTTATCAACAGGGGTTATCCAGTGAGACATGTTAAATATTTTAAAGAAAGGGCTATGAATTTGACGTCTGGTGATATTTGTCAGAAACGAGATAGAACAACTGTTAGACGGGTACCATTTGTATCTACTTTCTGCCCTATTAGTGACAAAATCAATGGAATTTTGAATAAACATTGGGATGTATTACGAAAGGGGCTACCTGAGGTCCCTGAATTTACCACCAGACCAATTTCATCATACAGACGTGGATGTAATTTAAAAGACAAACTGGTAAAAGCAGATGTAGGACCTAGTAAAATTCTGCGACAACTGACATTAGGCCCCTTGAGTGTTGGTAATTTTCCGTGTCTCGGATGTGCCTGCTGTGGGAATATGATTAAAGGTGATAGCTTTTTTCATCCACACACTGGACAGAAATTTTTGATTAAGGAACGATTTACATGCACTTCCAGTTTTGTTGTCTATGTGGTCACCTGCCCTTGCGGGTTGATGTATGTAGGTGAGACTACTATGGAAGTTAGGGCACGGATCAGTAAACATAAGAGTACAATTAGAACACAACTTTTAGAACTTCCAATAACCAAGGATTTTATTGAATGCAGACATTCTGTGAATCAGTTGCGATTTAAGGGAGATAGATGGGGTCCCTTTGTTGAGTCGTGGGGGCGATAGGATTACACTATTGAAAAGAAAAGAGTTGAGATGGATCTCGACTTTAGGTACTCTTCAGCCGAAGGGTTTGAATCTTGACTATAATCTGCAGATTTGTACAAAGTAGCCCACATTAGTCTAGACAGTATCATTTTTCAGTGTTTAATAGCATTAAAATCATAGAATAATAGAATCATAGAGTTGGAAGGGACCTCCTTGGCCATTTGGTCCAACCCCCTGCTCAAAGCAGGATTCGCTAAATCATCCCAGTCAGATGTCTGTCCAGCCTCTGTTTGAAGACTTCCATTGAAGGAGAACTCACCACTTCTCGTGGCAGCCTGTTCCACTCATTGATCACTCTAACTGTCAAAAAATTTTTTCTAATATCTAATCTGTGTCTCCTCCCATTCAGTTTTATCCCATTGCTTCTAGTCTTTCCTTGTGCAAATGAGAATAAAGATGATCCTTCTACAATGTGACAGCCCTTGAGATATTTGTAGATAGCTATAAAGTCTCCTCTCAGTCTTCTCTTTTGCAAACTAAACATTCCCAAATCCTGCAATCTTTCTGTTATGGTCGGTGGAACGCACCAGATATAAAATAATAAGAGGTGCGTTCGCCGCCCGGGGTCCACCGTGCGGTAGTTGGTAAGACCGATGCTGGGTAATGGCAGATGCACCAGAAGGTGACGTAGTGCGCACGGGTTAACTTCACCCGAACGCTAGGAGCGGCTCTGTTCAGACACAGAGTTGCTTGCCAGAAATATATGCAAAGGCGCTGGCCCTGTTAACGTCACAGGAGTCAGCGTGTGGCGTCGCAGCCGCGAACACCAATAGCTGCTGTTAATGCAGCGCAGTGGCAACTATAGCCGCAAGCGTCGGCGCCGAGAACCGGGCACCGACGGACGCTAGTGTAGGCGAGGGAGCACTGTGGCGTAGCTTGCCACTATCTGGTGCTGACCTAAGAACACACTCTGTCACCAATCGTATTATCTGAGGGAAGGGGTTTCATAATGAGTCAGCCACCAGTCCATGCATCCGTCACCATTCACACACATAGCAAGATAAGTCTACACTAGCGCATCGCCGAGCCGCCCTGCAGGCTTTTTATAGCGATGCGCTTCCGGGACCTTCCATTAGCTTGGGAAGGACCAATCAGATCCGACGCAGGACCTGAGCATGTGACCCCTGCTCTCCAGTGAGAGGTCAAGTTGCGGGCATGCCCAGTAGCACGGCATGAGGACTTAGCCTCAGGAGCTGTTCCCTGCAAAGCAGGTTGCGCTGCCATTGCTGCACCAGAGGTGGCAGCAACATCCAGGCTGTCAGAGCGAGTCTGAGCAGCAAGCCTGGCTCGCCGTGTTTGCTGAGCAACACCCAGAGCGATCGAGGAAGAATGGGAGACCGTAGGATGTCTGGCTCTGGATTCCCGCTGTGCAGTGCCAGGAATCCGATGCCTAAGACAGGGTTTGCAGACCGGTCACCATTCTGGTCGCTCTTTTCTGAACTTGCTCCAGTTTGTTGATGTCTTTTTTAAAATGTGGTGCCCAAAACTGGACACAATATTCCAGATGAGGTCTGACCAAAGAGGAGTAGAGGGAAATAATGACTTCACATGATCTAGACTGTATGCTTCTGTTAATACATCCTAGAATTGCATTTGCCTTTTTTGCTGCTGCATCACACTGTTGACTCATATTCAGTCTGTGATCTATTAGTATACCCAAGTCTTTTTCACATGTGCTGTCACTTAGCCCTATTCCTCCCATTCTATATATGCTTTTTTCATTTTTATTGCCCAGATGTAGTACTTTGCATTTCTCCCTGTTAAAAACCATTCTGTTAGTTGCTGCCCACTTCTCCAGTTTATTTAAATCTTTTTGAATCCTCTCTCTCTCTTCTCTAGTATTAGCTATCCCTCCTAGCTTTGTGTCATCAGCAAATTTAATCAGTTTACCCTCAATTCCTTCATCTAAATCGTTGATAAAGATGTTGAACAATACAGGGCCCAGGACAGAGCCCTGTGGTACCCCACTTGAGACATTCTTCCAACTGGATGTGCAGCCATTTACGACCACTCTTTTGGTCCGATCAGTAAGCCAGTTATGAATCCACCTAACAGTTGCCTTGTCCATTCCATACTTAGTCATTTTTTCAATAAGGATTGTATGAGATACTTTGTCAAATGCTTTGCTGAAGTCAAGATATACTATATCTACAGCATTTCCTTGATCCACCCAATCAGTGATTCCGTCATAGAAGGAAATTAAGTTAGTCTGGCATGACTTATTAGTTACAAACCCATGCTGACCCTGTTTAATCACTTCATTCTTATCCAGGTACTGACATACATTGTCTGGTTTTAATTTTAATTATATGTTTTTTTGTTTTTTTTTTCAGATATTGTGCGGTGGAGTAGCCAGAGGACATGGGGACTGAATGGTCCTAAAATTTTGCTAATTATGTTTATTTTTGTGAATTTATTTTTCAATCCCCATGCCCTCTTGTCCCTCTCTTTTTTGTATATGACAATAAAGTTATTATTTTTTTGTCAAGTGTATTTGGGTTTTGTAATAGTGCCTATTGCTATATTCTGTGGGATGCCTTTTGATATTACCATTCCTTTGCCCTCATTTAGACCTTACAATTGTGGTCACATGAACATTCATGTAATTGTCATTTTGGTGGATGTATGTTTTTTTGAAGCTACTACTATATTGGTCCTATTATCTAATTTGTCTATTTGTAGTATGTTAAACGGTATTGTGATGATTATATTGGAGTACCATGGAGTTGGTTTTCTAACAATGTAGATGATACGAGTGCTGCTGCTTTGTTTTGAAGTTGCGGTCATGTGGCCTTATCATGTGACCGCTCTTTGTATAATAAGGGCTGGTATAGTTGCAGTCGTGTGACCGGTCATGCGATCGCTGTTTATTTATCTAGGGCCTCTATGGTTACCACGTTTTGAGCTATCGCGTATGAGCGAAGTGTGAGTTGTTACACCGTGATAGCCGGGACTTGTGACCGGTCATGTGACCACTGATTAGCGTCTATGGACTGTGCGCTAATGCGCAGGCGCGGGATTCTTATGACGTTGTACTGCGAGATGTGGCTTCTATGCAGTGATCGCTGTTTATTTATCTAGGGCCTCTATGGTTACCGCGTTTTGCACTATCGCGCATGAGCGAAGTGTGAGTTGTACACCGCGATAGCCGGGACTTGTGACCGGTCATGTGACCACTGATTAGAGACTATGGACTGCGCGCTAATGCGCAGGCGTGGGATTCTTATGACGTTGTACCGTGAGATGTGGCTTCTATGCTGTGATCGCTGTTTGCAACAACAGACTGGCGCTTTATGGTAACTCTAGTGGGCAGATATGGGACGCTGAAAGGTGACTCTGAGACTTCTGGGAATATGAGGTAATGTGTGGGTAATCCTAATAGGCTGCCGGGTTTGACGCCGATTTCAAAGGGACTTAGCAATTGGCCAGTTCACCTGATTTGTGATGTTATTTGTATGTCTATGGCTCATTGGTAGAGGGTTGCTGGGATACATGGGGATGCTGACCTTTGATTGGTTGCCACAGGTATGGGGTTTTGATTTACCTCTGTTTGTTTTTCTTTATATGTTGATGTATCTGCACCATTTCTGTAATTGATTTTAATGATCATGTATACACTGTATTGATCTTTATCTGTTTTGCATATTTGTATGTTTTTTCTATTTATTACTGCTGTTTATTATACAATGGGCGGTCTTTTGATATTGATTGGTCACTGTGACCTATATAAGACCGCCATATTTGCTGTTTTGTATGCTTGTAAAAGACCATGTGATGGTCGAAACGTCGCATATCTTCATGGCTAAAGAAATCTCTACATATTTCTTCACCTGGATGGGATGCTGTTCTTCTTTAGTTTCCTGGGATTTCTGATGTCCAACTGGGTCTGTGGACGTTGAGCGTGCATCTCGTTGATCCTATGAGTGCTGTCAGCCATCCTTCTTATAGGGGACGGTGTCCGTCTAGACCTACCGTGCATGCGGCGTCGCTACTGCAGACGCCAGTAAGTGCTGCTGAATGCAGAGCGGCAGCAGACACAGCCGCTATGCGATAGTGCCATGAGAGATGAGACACCACTGGACGCTAGTGTAGAGGTGCGGTGTGCACAGTGGCCTAAGGTTTGCCACTGACTGGCGCTGACTCTTTCTATAGTTTCCTATCCACATGCGTAATATCAGAGGGAGGGGAATCTTAATAAGTCTGTCACCAGAATCATGCATCCATCACCATTCACACATTTAGCAAGAAGAGTCTATACTCCAGCGCATGGCCGAGCGGCCATGCGGGCCTTTGATAGCTGTGCGCTGCCGGGACCTTCCAGATCTCTGAGATGGACCTGAGCACGTGACTCCCGACCTCCATTGGGAGATCGTCTCGTGAGGATGCTCAGTGGAGCGGCAGAGGAACTTAGCCTCAGGAATGACTTGATGCAGAGCAGCATGTGAGGCTCTGGATTCCTGTTGTGTAGCTGCAGGAATCCGACGCCTAATATATACAGCGTACACAGAGGTGTCTGCAACCGAAGCTGGGGGTATACGAGTGTATAAAGAGCACACTGAGGGGTCTGCGACCGAAGCTGGGGGATTACAGGTGTATAAAGCATAAACAGAGGTGTCTGAGACCGAAGCTGGGGGTATACGGGTGTATACAGCGTACACTGAGGGGTCTGCGACCGAAGCTGGGGGATTACAGGTGTATAAAGCATAAACAGAGGTGTCTGAGACCAAAGCTGGGGGTATACGGGTGTATACAACATACACAGTCGTGTGTGACCGAAGCTGGGGGTATACTGGTGTA
Organism: Dendrobates tinctorius; assembly: GCF_039654945.1. NCBI lineage: Eukaryota > Metazoa > Chordata > Amphibia > Anura > Dendrobatidae > Dendrobates > Dendrobates tinctorius. The sequence goes on along the minus strand of NW_027361941.1, from coordinate 2,314,296 downwards.
TGCAGCATACATAGTGGGGTCTGCGACCGAAGCTGGGGGTATACGGGTGTATACAGCATACACAGGGGGGTCCGTGACCGAAGCTGGGGGTATACAGGTGTATACAGCATACACAGAGGGATCTGCGACCGAAGCTGTGGGTATACGGGTGTATACAGAGGGGTCTGAGGCTGAAGCTGGGGGTATACAGGTGTATACAGCATACACAGAGGGATCTGCGACCGAAGCTGGGGGTATACAGGTGTATACAGCATACACAGAGGGATCTGCGACCGAAGCTGTGGGTATACGGGTGTATACAGAGTACACAGAGGGGTCTGAGGCTGAAGCTGGGGGTATACAGGTGTATACATTGTGAGAAACGCGGGGTCTGTGACCGAAGCTGGGGGTATACGGGTGTATACAGTATACACAGGGGTCAGCGACTGAAGCTGGGGGTATATGAGTGTATACAGTGTACACAGGGGTCTGTGACCGAAGGTGGGGGTATACGGGTGTGTACAGTGTACACAGGGGTCTGCAACTGAAGCTGGGTGTATACGGGTGTATACAGCATACATAAAGGCATCTGCAACCGAAGCTGGGGATATATGGGTGTATAAAGAGCACAATGAGGGGTCTGCGAATGAAGCTGTGGGTATATGGGTGTATACAGCGTACACAGAGGGGTCTGCGAACAAAACTGGGGGTATACAGGTGTATACAGAGTACACAGAGGGATCTGCGACTGAAGATGGGGGTATACGGGTGTAAACAGCATAAACACAGGGGTCTGAGACTGAAGCTGGGGGTATACAGGTGTATACAGTGTGAGAAACACGGGGTCTGTGACCGAAGCTGGGGGTATACGGGTGTATACGGTATACACAGGGGTCTGCGACTGAAGCTGGGGATATATGAGTGTATACAGTGTACACAGGGGTCTGTGACCGAAGCTGGAGATATACGGGTGTGTAAAGAGCACAATGAGGGGTCTGCGACTGAACCTTGGGGTACACGGGTGTATACAGAGCACACCTAGTACACACTGCTCCGCTCCGTACACCTCGTACACACACGACTCCACTCCGTACACCTCGTTATAAAATATCAGTATTTCTATGATAAAAAATATATAGATTAATTCTCACATACAGAGTCTAGTCCAGCCAACAGGCTCTGCTTAGTTTAGAGTATGACTGAGTTATTCTGTGTTCCTTGGTTCATACAGCTGTACCTCACTTGTCAAAACGTATAGGTCATTTGTCAGAACTGTCAATATGTGACTATTCTGAGATGATGGATGATTCAATGGCTGGATATCCTTAAAGACAAAAATGTCCAGGAAGGATGGGAAATCTTGAAAAATGAAATTCTCAAAGCACAGTTGTTAACAATTCCGAAAAGAGGGAAGAATAGGAAGCATTTAAGGAAACCAGGATGGGTGAACACAGAACTTAAGCACATGCTAAAAAGGAAGAAAAAAATGTTTATAAAATGGAAAGAGGGAGGCATATCTAAAGAAGAATATAATGCTGTCTGCAGAATCTGCAGGGCACAAATCAGATTAGCTAAAGCTGAAAATGAATTGAGGCTTGCAAGAGATGTCAAAAGCAATAATAAAGGATTTTGGGGATATGTCAAAAGTAAAAGAAAAGTCAAAGATGCTATAGGATTTTTACAGGATGAAAATGATGAAATGGTAAGACAGGATGTTGAGAAGGCTGAACTTTTAAATTCCTATTTTGCATCTGTTTTCTCTCAGAAAGGAAATGTAACATCAACTGTTATTCACTGTCCTATTAAGGGAATAGAAGAATCCAGGATATCTATAAACAGAAAGATAGTGAGGAAACACTTAGCTAACCTAAATGAATTCAAGTCTCCAGGTCCAGATGAATTACACCCCAGAGTACTGAAGGAGATAGCAGAAGAAATTTCTGAACCACTCTCCATAATCTTTGAAAATTCTTGGAGAACAGGAGAAGTGCCAGAAGACTGGAGAAGAGCAAATGTTGTTCCTATCTTCAAATAGGGGAAGAAGGTGGACCCAGGCAACTATAGGCCGGTGAGTCTGACTTCTATACCAGGAAAGATCTTTGAACAAATTATTAAACAACATGTAAGTCAATACCTGGATAAGAATGAAGTGATCAAACAGAGTCAGCATGGGTTTGTAACTAATAAGTCATGTCAGACTAACTTAATTTCCTTCTATGACGGTATCACTGATTGGGTGGATCAAGGAAATGCTGTAGATATAGTATATCTTGACTTCAGCAAAGCATTTGACAAAGTCTCTCATACAATCCTTATTGAAAAAATGACTAAGTATGGAATGGACAAGGCAACTGTTAGGTGGATTCATAGCTGGCTTAGTGATCGGACCCAAAGAGTGGTCGTAAATGGCTGCACATCCAGTTGGAAGAATGTCTCAAGTGGGGTACCACAGGGCTCTGTCCTGGGCCCTGTATTGTTCAACATCTTTATCAACGATTTAGATGAAGGAATTGAGGGTAAACTGATTAAATTTGCTGATGACACAAAGCTAGGAGGGATAGCTAATACTAGAGAAGAGAGAGAGAGGATTCAAAAAGATTTAAATAAACTGGAGAAGTGGGCAGTAACTAACAGAATGGTTTTTAACAGGGAGAAATGCAAAGTACTACATCTGGGCAATAAAAATGAAAAAAGCATATATAGAATGGGAGGAATAGGGCTAAGTGACAGCACATGTGAAAAAGACTTGGGTATACTAATAGATCACAGACTGAATATGAGTCAACAGTGTGATGCAGCAGCAAAAAAGGCAAATGCAGTTCTAGGATGTATTAACAGAAGCATACAGTCTAGATCACGTGAAGTCATTATTTCCCTCTACTCCTATTTGGTCAGACCTCATCTGGAATATTGTGTCCAGTTTTGGGCACCACATTTTAAAAAAGACATCAACAAACTGGAGCAAGTTCAGAAAAGAGCGACCAGAATGGTGACCGGTCTGCAAACCCTGTCTTATGAGGAAAGGTTGCAGGATTTGGGAATGTTTAGTTTGCAAAAGAGAAGACTGAGAGGAGACTTAATTGCTGTCTACAAATATCTAAAGGGCTGTCACATTGTAGAAGGATCAACTTTATTCTCATTTGCACAAGGAAAGACTAGAAGCAATGGGATGAAACTGAATGGGAGGAGACACAGATTAGATATTAGAAAAAACTTTTTGACAGTTAGAGTGATCAATGAGTGGAACAGGCTGCCACGAGAAGTGGTGAGTTCTCCTTCAATGGAAGTCTTCAAACAGAGGCTGGACAGACATCTGACTGGGATGATTTAGCGAATCCTGCTTTGAGCAGGGGGTTGGACCAGATGGCCCAGGAGGTCCCTTCCAACTCTACGATTCTATGATTCTATGATTCTATGATTCTCTATAGGTTTAAGTTTCCTAAGATAAGGTAATGCATAGCTAATTATATGCATATTGAAAAATAGCTGTATGCTTATTCTGTAAGATATTAGAGTTCTACTAATATGGAAGAAGCTATAAACATAGTGGCGAATCACCCTATGTGGAAACAGACATTTACAAGTCTAGGAGGCTAAATAGTATATAAGCCAACCTAACTCTGTTCAGTCAGATCTCCTATAGCTGGAGACTCTCAAACACACGGAACACAGCTGCTCAAGGCCATATGTAAGAACAATTGAATGCTTGTTTTTCCCTTCAAATATTTATTGCATGTCATGAACTCACTTTTCCTCATTTTTGTAATCACTTTTTGAATGAACTATTAAACATTATTTATTTTATCCTCAATTCAACATTGCTTTTACTTTTTATCCTCATCGTGCACTTACTTGAAAGTAAGTAAGGTAGAGATATATTTTTCTTCATTTTGGCGAGCCTTAGCCAGACTGCTCTTTTGTGCTAACTTTGGTTGGCATTCCTTCCTCGATTGTACAAGGGGGGAGCACTAGACTGCTAAAAACACTTGTTGTACAAGCCTCCTCAGGAATTCCACTATTTCATGGCACAAGGATCAGACTGAATCTAAAGTAGACGGGTGAGGATCTTAAAGAGCTGCATGCGTCCCATCCAGACGGAGATCTGAGGATTGCATAAGGACACAGAGGACCATCCATTGACGGAAAAGACGCTCCATAGGTGAGAAAAATGGATTTTATACATGATTATTCTAAGAAAAGTAACATAGATTTCAAGTTTGTTCATAGCCATACAGATGCACAATTATGGTCTAGTTTGTATAATCAATGTGAAGCAGAAAATGTTATATTGATAAAAGATTTTTCTCAGTAAGGAAGTTACAAAGAAAACTTCAGAATGTTATGCAGCTAGTCCATGTGTACAATAGCCTAGTCTTTGAGAAAACTGAACCCAACACTTATAAAACATGCATTGTCGCACAAAAAAACAGTCAGCATGGGTTTGTAACTAATAAGTCATGTCAGACTAACTTAATTTCCTTCTATGATGGAATCACTGATTGGGTGGATCAAGGAAATGCTGTAGATATAGTATATCTTGACTTCAGCAAAGCATTTGACAAAGTCTCTCATACAATCCTTATTGAAAAAATGACTAAGTATGGAATGGACAAGGCAACTGTTAGGTGGATTCATAACTGGCTTAGTGATCGGACCCAAAGAGTTGACGTAAATGGCTGCACATCCAGTTGGAAGAATGTCTCAAGTGGGGTACCACAGGGCTCTGTCCTGGGCCCTGTATTGTTCAACATCTTTATCAACAATTTAGATGAAGGAATTGAGGGTAAACTGATTAAATTTGCTGATGACACAAAGCTAGGAGGGATAGCTAATACTAGAGAAGAGAGAGAGGATTCAAAAAGATATAAATAAACTGGAGAAGTGGGCAGCAACTAACAGAATGGTTTTTAACAGGGAAAAATGCAAAGTACTACATCTGGGCAATAAAAATGAAAAAAGCATATACAGAATGGGAGGAATAGGGCTAAGCAACAGCACATGTGAAAATGACTTGGGTATACTAATAGATCACAGACTGAATATGAGTCAACAGTGTGATGCAGCAGCAAAAAAGGCAAATGCAATTCTAGGATGTATTAACAGAAGCATACAGTCTAGATCACGTGAAGTTATTTCCCTCTACTCCTCTTTGGTCAGACCTCATCTGGAATATTGTGTCCAGTTTTGGGCACCACATTTTAAAAAAGACATCAACAAACTGGAGCAAGTTCAGAAAAGAGCGACCAGAATGGTGACCGGTCTGCAAACCCTGTCTTATGAGGAAAGGTTGCAGGATTTGGGAATGTTTAGTTTGCAAAAGAGAAGACTGAGAGGAGACTTAATAGCTGTCTACAAATATCTAAAGGGCTGTCACATTGTAGAAGGATCAACTTTATTCTCATTTGCACAAGGAAAGACTAGAAGCAATGGGATGAAGCTGAATGGGAGGAGACACAGATTAGATATTAGAAAAAACTTTTTGACTGTTAGAGTGATCAATGAGTGGAACAGGCTGCCACGAGAAGTGGTGGGTTCTCCTTCAATGGAAGTCTTCAAACAGAGGCTGGACAGACATCTGACTGGGATGATTTAGCGAATCCTGCTTTGAGCGGGGGGTTGAACCAGATGGCCCAGGAGGTCCCTTCCAACTCTACGATTCTATGATTCTATGATTCTAAGAAATTGATCACACTGACACACCAGATGACACACAGGAGTCTGACGGGGATTACTTTGATTGTCCAAATTGCTTGATATTGTCAGAACATATTGAACAATTGGAGGATCAGATTGATACTCGGACAGAGTTATTGTCCAAATTACGACAAGACATAAAAAGGGTTTCTGCTAACACAAGATCAACAGGTAAACAGGAGGACAGTGCTGCTGCCTCATCATTTGTACCAGACACACAAGATCCAGATGCTTCAGTAGAGGAATTAGAGGCAGTAGAATTACAACGGAAAAAATTACATGACAGAGCAGCACGCATTAATCTGAAAATACACGATCAGTTAATGAAAATTGTAAAAGACATTCCAAATTACAATGATAAGATGGACGCCTTTTATAATGCGGACATTTTTGAATCAAACACAGACAAATACAATCTTAATGATGAACAGAAGAATAAAATATTCAAAGTTTGGTTACCTTCACATATGGGAAAAAGATTACTGACCACACCCAGATTAAATGATGAGAATAAAATGACACATAGTACAAAAGAAGACAGACTTAGACAATTGGTATTGTTTACAACTGGAGAAGACATGCCTACAGTTGATATTTTAGGGAATTTACAAACAAATATTTCTGAAGACCCATTCTCTTTTTTGGTAAAATTTGAACAGGCCTATAGGATGGTAATGGATCTCGGGCCTCACGAAGAGCCAGCATCCATGATGAGATTTTTTGTAAAAAAGTTCAAGTACTTGGATCCTGCCTCAGTGCAATTGGCTAACACTCAGCCATCATTGCAAGAAGCAACAGTTTTTATAGACAGAATAAGGACATCCATGAAACAAAACCAGGTCAAAGCTAAAATAGCGGTAGTTCATGAGAAGGAAGACAGTCAGCTGAAACCTAGAGCCACAGTAATCTCCAAGAGCAGGGATCACATTGATCATAGAGGTAAAAATACTACACAAAGGAACAATATCCATTGTTATTTTTGTGGTATACCTGGACATTTGAAGTGGCAGTGCAGGAAATTTTTGAGAACAGAATCAGAAATAGGTACACAAGGAACAGGTAAGCTTGGAAGGGAAAACGGACTCATGCCAAAATCATACACCACACCTTCCGCACCTGCATTACAATCTTCTGCACCTACTCACACTGCCAACAGACAAACACAGTCACCATATGCACCATTAATCAGACAGATCAGAGAGATGACAGTGAAGGAGACAGAGTCAAGGGATAGAATTCCAAGGTCTTTTAAAAAGGACACAGGTCTTCTCCCATCTCCTTCATCTTTCTGACAATCACAGACTATTCCTCTACCACATCCATTGGAATTTGTGACTCGAGTTACATTGGATGACTGTGGAAGACCATTTATCAGAGTAAGTTTAGCAGGCCAGAATGCTGTATTCCTCATTGACACAGGAGCTCAGTTAAGTGTTACAAACCTTGATTTGAAGCTAAACCCAGATTCACCAGTTTGTACAATTGTCGGTTTCAGTGGAAAAGGTGGAACTAAAGCAACCTTAGTTCCCAATGTGACATTGGAAATGCCTAGTTCTTTCAAAACAGAAATTGACATCTGGTATTGTCGTGATTCTGAAAATATACTTGGCACAGATTTTATGCAGAAATTCGGATGGGTAGTTGACCTAGGAAATCAAGTGATCTGGAAAGATTCCAATGGTTGTAAACCGGTAGTCATTGATCCTAATGATTATAGCCATGTTGGAAGTATTTGCTTGAATGATGTGGTGTCATCTGACCATTTGTGGCCTGACACTAATGATGACAAGGTATTGACAGAAATTGTACAGCTTTTTCCTTCTCTTTGGGCTCAGTTCAGGAATCAGGTTGGAACAATGAAAGACGTTATCGTGAATGTGGAGGGGCGTGATCCCCCGCCACAGCGTCAGTATAAATTGCCTCCAGAATCAATTGACTCTATGTCAAAGATCATACAGGAATTGTTAGATCAAGGTGTTATCCGAAAGGCTAATTCTGTAAGTAACAATCCTTTGTGGTGTGTTTTGAAATCTGATGGTTCTTATCGAATGATATTGGATTTACGGATGTTCAATAAGCATACACCCAATGTCGCACCAATTGTGGCAGATACTCATGACATGATGGCAAGGTTAAATGCAAAGGCCAAATACTTCTCTGTACTGGACATTAGCAATGGTTTTTTCAGTATACCTCTTGAAAAGAGTTGTCAGTATAAGTTTGCATTTACTTTCTTGGACGAGCAATATCTGTTTTGCAGGTTACCTCAAGGAGCACATTTGTCACCTAGTGTTTTTCATCAGGCATTGGCAAAGGTATTATCCAGATTTTCGAGGCCTGATTGCATTCTGCAATATGTGGATGATATTTTATTGTCTACAGAGGATAAAGAGACACATGTTTCTCTTCTGACAGAATTGTTTGAGTTGCTGCATGATGCAGGGTTGAAATTGAACACCAAAAAGGTCAAATTAATGCAGACTGAGGTCAGATTTTTAGGAGTGCTGTTGAGTCCAGGAAAAAGGCAGCCACTGCAGGAAAGAATTGAGGCAATTGCTTCCCTACCAATTCCGACATCACACAAGGCATTGAGACATTTTTTAGGTCTTATGAATTATTCAAGGGATTTCATTGAGAATTTTGCAGATAAGGCCAGATCTTTATATGATCTTTTGAAAGGTGAAAACAGTGATTACTTTGGTCCTTGGGGTGATGAACAGCAAACCTCATTTGAACAATTGAAAATGAATTTACAAAATGCACCTGCTTTGTCCACAGTAGATCCTTCGGCTCCATTTGCTTTGCAAGTGCACACATCGGAGAATTCTGTTTCTGCTGTGTTACTGCAATTACATGGGGAAGAGTGGAGAATTTTGGGCTATTTTTCAAAACTTCTCTCACCTGTTGAAAAAGGTTTTGAGACCTGTGCAAGACACTTGGTAGGTGTGTACTTTGCAGTCAAAGCAACCGAACATATTGTCGGGTTCAACAAAATCATTTTGCAAACTCCTCACTCTACACTAAAACTTCTCTTTGAGAATAATATCCCAGGTGTGTCACATCAGAGATTTGCTCATTGGTTATTGTCATTGTCTCCCAAACAAATTGAGGTAGATTACAAGGCCAAATATGTTCTTCCTCAGCTGATGCAATATGAAGGACAAACTCATGATTGTTTACAGTCTTTTCAGGATCCAAGTCCATCACTTTTCAGACGGAAAGCAGAGGCAACAGACGAACCAATTTTTGTAGATGGTTCCAGATTCTATTCAGATGGGCACTATTATTCAGGATATGCCATTTTTTATCCCAAAAGAGGACAGGTTGTGAAGCACAAATTACCGAGTCATTTTTCAGCTCAAAGAGCAGAGCTAGAAGCAGTAAAAATGGTACTACAGCTGAATGAAGCAGATGATCAGTGTCCCATTGTGATCTACAGCGATAGCTCTTATGTTGTAAGATCACTGACAGATTACTTGTCAGTTTGGGAAAAAAGAGGCTATGTAGATTCATCTAATAAGACTCTTGTTCACAGTGACACACTGAAGACAATTTTCAGGATAGCATCAAAAAACCCTAATGGTTTTGCTATTGTCAAGGTTCCGGCCCATAAAAAATCTGATGATGAATTATCTGTTGGAAATGCAACCGCAGATATGCTAGCCAAAGAGGCAGCCCTGACAGGAGAAGAGGTGTTTGAACCTGAACCTCTCGAGGTTTCAGCAGTTCAAAGAACAGACACGCATATCCCTTCTTTTGCGGAAGAACAAGGAAAAGACTCATCTCTTGTTGCTTCCCGGGTTGATCCAAAACCTCCCTTTGTTTGTGAAAACGGGGTTTTGTGTCATGACTTAAACGGGGAGTTGCGTCCTGTTGTCCCAAGACATCTACAGGTTGAGTTCACAAAATACAATCATGAAAGTTTGGGTCATTTGGGCCAACAAAAATTGTTAGGCATTCTCAGAGAGAAATTTTACTGGGAAAAGATGGAAGAGACAGTGCAAAGTGTTGTTCAATCATGTCTCATTTGTGCCCAAATTAATCCAAGACCAAAAGGACAGAAACCGCCACTACTCCGAATCGCACCTGCAGATGGTCCATGGTCTACGTTACAAATCGACTACATTGGACCGTTACCATCAGGTAAAAATGGTCTCAGGTATGCATTGGTTGTGGTAGATGTTTTTTCTAAGTGGGTTGAAATTTTACCTGTCAGGAAAGATGATGCTTTGTCTACAGCTAGAGCATTAGTTAATCATGTCTTTTGTACTTGGGGGATCCCAAGAATGATCACCTCTGATCGAGGAAGTCACTTTACAGGAAAAATCATGCAAGCCGTTTGTGCTATTCTAGGGGTACGACAACAGTTTCATGTACCCTATCATCCACAGTCTGCTGGTATTGTGGAAAGGATGAATAGAACAATAAAATCCAGAATTGCCAAGATGTTATTGGACAAAGGCAATACTTGGGTTGATGCAGTACCTTTTGTACTGTTGAGTGTAAGAGGAACAACCTCTGCCACAACTCAGTTTACTCCTTTTGAACTGATGACAGGAAGAAAAATGCCATTGATTTTTCCTCATGAACCATTTTTGTCTACACCACAAAAAGATGCTGTTGCAAGGTCCAAATGGTTGCAATTGTTACAGGAAAATTTGAAAACGATTCTTCCACATGCTGCATCAAGAATGCAGAGAATGGAGCCACCATACGTATCCAAATTCAAGAAAGGGGCTCTAGTGATGATTAAAACTTTCAGGAAGAATGGACCTTGGGAAAGTAATTGGGAAGGTCCCTTTGAAATTATCGAAACCATGGGACAAGTGATGATTCTTGTGCAACGAGCATCTAAGGTGGTTAAAAATACCCGCAGACAACAAAAATTGTGGGTACATGTTGATCAATGCAAACTGTATATTGCAAAATAATGATACTGCATTTCTTTTAGGAAGAAATGGATTCCAATAAGAACTGGAATACGAAACTCCACGTCCTTGATGGAAGGGATTCAACACCAATCCTTCAGGAGAAAAAGAAATTTCCCAGGAAAAGCTACTATCTGATGGGAATCACATTTCTGCTGTTTTGTACTGTTTCAACTGTGATCTACGCTGAAGATATTTCACACCATGGAACAAATACTAGTGAAGTGAAGGAACTTTTCAAAGGAACTTTACATCCAAGGAAACCAAGAGGAACGAATCTACAAAGCTTAATAGATGAGGACATACCGGACGATTCAGTAGATATTACTGGAAACATTTGCATGGGTTTTGGTGCAAAATGCTGTATTGAGCTACACTTCATACATGACACTGACATATTACATGCAGCCACAGGACCTAAGACGAAGTTCACACAGTTACAAGGAGATTATATACACAATAATAAGACAGGCACATGGGAATGTAGTCCTACAGATGTGTTATTCTGGAATATAGAGATAAGAGGTGAAGAGAGAGCTGTGTGGTCAGGCGACATTACAAATGATATGATCGCAAAAGGGAAAGTTGAAACATCCAAAACAGATGCTTGGTTAAGGACACAACTATTTGGGAAAGTTTTAGATCCTGCATTTCTTTCTATTACAGAAGGAGACGAGGATTGGGTAAAAACATGGAATTTTCAGATAACCAGAGAACCAGTACAAGTACAGGTATCTGTAGTTTTTACAGTTTCAAATACTATAGCTCCAGAAGTAAGGGTTACACCACAAGCAGTATATAGTCAAGAAAATATGTCTCCTTTATTACTAAAATGCAGCACGAGGTTAGAGCTACCTTCAGAATCTTTGTTAATATGGACCAAAGATAAATCATTTTTGGGAAGTTTTTCAAATGGTCCAACAAATGTTATACACAGAGGTCAATCCGGTAACGTGAGATGGTTAAATAAGGATTTTATTTTTTCTGTAGATAATCCATCTCCTAAGGATTCTGGACCTTACCAATGTTGCATTTTAACGAAATATAACTACAAACAATGTAGAGATGTAAAGGTAAATATATGGTCAGCAGTAGATAATGTATGCACACAGACAAGATTTCAACCATCTACTCCTTTTCAGATCAATCAGTTCCAAACTAAACCTCTGTTACGAGATGGAATGTTTCTGACCATGGTATGGACCTTTAACATGTCTAACTGGAAAATCTCTTCTAGATATCCCCAGTGTCAACCACATCTCACTAACATGGAGATGGGAATAGAACAATGGTTTGGGAAAAGAACTTCAACACAGGTTAGGAGTAAGAGGGGAGTGTTAGAAGGTATTTTGGGGGGATTAGGAACAGTAGGAAGTTTAATTAACACTATGGACATTCATACACTTAAATCAGATCTGGAAAATATTGGGTATATTGGAGGAAAAGGGGTAAAGATTCAGAAAAGCTTGAATCAAGTCCTTGAAAAGATGGTTTTGAACACTGCTGCTGTATTGGGATCTTCTGTATCACGTCTACAAGATGCTACTTTAGCTTTAATGGAAAGTGAACAGGAATCTCAAGTGGCCAAAACATGTCTAGAAATTCAGATTGAATATTCCACCAATCTGAAAATGATTGCACAAGCCTTACAAAGTGGAATTACCCCTTTAGGGCTAATAAGAAATTTGCCCATAGAATATAACTTTGCGTTAAACCATACAGATTTGTGGGTAAATAAGTGGTTAGGATGTGAACAGAACATTTGTGTAGGAACATCACTGATTCCAGTGTCAGGAAGAGAAGAAACCCTGGTTCCTATAGGTGTTCTGGGAATTCCTGTCAGCCCTACACAATTGTTATATTATCAATTACAGTACACAGATTTTGCATTTGATGGTACAAACATTGAACAATTAGACATTTCGTCATGCTTAAATTTTGTTTCCAAGGTAATGTGTCTACCTGGCCAGGATAAAGTCATTTATCATTCATGTTTCCATAATCATACTTCTTGTCATGCCAGAGTTGAGAATGTCCACACGATACATGACTTGGTGACACCAGTAAGCGCTAACAAAACTTGTTTCCAAGTCATGTCAGGAAGAGAAGCAGTTTCTGCATTCTTCTCATCTTGTGTACATGTCGAAAATCTGACAATGGGTTTATATTGTATTGAGGGAAATGTTAAAACTCTCACAAAGAAGGAAGGAAGTATTAATATTACGTCAATAGGCTCAAGACGTCTGAAAATCCTTCCGATCCAGTTCAATTTGTCACAAGTCAATAAATTCCCTTGGGATTTGTGGACAAATGAAATAAAGAAAGACAAGGGTTTATTAAATCTGCTGACAAAACAATTAAAAGAAGCTGAAATTGTATTTAGACATGAACAAGGTAATCTAAATGATATTGAACATGAATGGACGAGTATGTCAGGCTCATCTTGGTGGAGAAATTTAGGAAAATCTGTAACTAGTTGGTCACAGTCTTCAGCGAAAATGGCAGCAGGGAATGTATTGTCTAATCCGATCGTTATTTTATTTATCATAGTTTTGCTGTGTATAATATATCAAATAATTATTATGTGTAAAATTAGGAGTATTTATAAGAATATAAAGATAGAAATGAAAAAGGAAGATGATATTTTAAGAGAGATGTTAAAACGAAAAAAATATAACTCTCTGATCTAATTTTTGTTTTTACAATAGGTTTGAAAATTCAGATGACATTCAGGGCAGATGTTGATACAAGGTTTTCAGAATAAAGAATGAATGTGATACGAATGGTGAGAGAATGAGTTAGGATTGATTATGATATGTCTCAAATCATAATCAGGGGGGACTGTAAAATATCAGTATTTCTATAATATAGATTAATTCTCTCATATAGATTAATTCTCACATACAGAGTCTAGTCCAGCTAGCAGAGGCTCTGGTTAGAGTGTGACTGAGCTATTCTGGATTCCTTGGCTCACACAGCTGTCTCTCTTGTCAAATGTATAGGTCACTTGTCAAAGCTGTCAAAATGTGACTATTTAGAGATAATGAATGGTTCTAAAGATCTCAGACTTTAGGCTTAAATATCTCAGACTAAGGTAATGCATAAATAACTGTATACATATTGTTAAAATAACTACGGTTCACTTAATATGGAAGAACTTCTGAACATAGTGGCAAGCCACCATATGTGGTTATAGTTTATAGGTCAGAATAGTATATAAGCCGGCCTAACTCTTGTTCAGGAGATCTCATATCCCTTGAGACTCTCGAACACCCGGACAGCTGCTCAAGACTATATGTAAGAACAATGCTCGTTTTCTCTTCAAATAATTACTGCATGTCATGAACTTACTTTTCTTCATTTTTGTAATCATTTTTTGAAATGAACAATTAAAAACAAGATTTATTTTATCCTCAATTCAACATTGCCTTTACTTTTGATTCTCAACCGTGCAAGAAGATATATATATATATTTTTCTACAGGCCCCGGCTCCTCGCTCCGGTCTCTCCTGTACAGTGAGGCCTCATTATACCCCTGTATAAGGATCTAGTGACGCAGTGTAGACTGTTATTCAGCATTGCTGTCTCCTCAGATTGTCAGCTCTTGTGATCAGGCCTCTGCTCCTCGCTCCGGTCTCTCCTGTACAGTGAGGCCTGATTATACCCCTGTATAAGGATCTAGTGACGCAATGTAGACTGTTATTCAGCATTGCTGTCTCCTCAGATTGTCAGCTCTTGTGATCAGGCCCCTTCTCCTCGCTCCGGTCTCTCCTGTACAGTGAGGCCTCATTATACCCCTGTATAAGGATCTAGTGACGCAGTGTAGACTGTTATTCAGCATTGCTGTGTCCTCAGATTGTCAGCTCTTGTGATCAGGCCCCTGCTCCTCGCTCCGGTCTCTCCTGTACAGTGAGGCCTCATTATACCCCTGTATAAGGATCTAGTGACGCAATGTAGACTGTTATTCAGCATTGCTGTCTCCTCCGATTGTCAGCTCTTGTGATCAGGCCCCTGCTCCTCGCTCCGGTCTGTCCTGTACAGTGAGGCCTCATTATACCCCTGTATAAGGATCTAGTGACGCAGTGTAGACTGTTATTCAGCATTGCTGTGTCCTCAGATTGTCAGCTCTTGTGATCAGGCCCCTGCTCCTCGCTCCGGTCTCTCCTGTACAGTGAGGCCTCATTATACCCCTGTATAAGGATCTAGTGACGCAGTGTAGACTGTTATTCAGCATTGCTGTCTCCTCAGATTGTCAGCTCTTGTGATCAGGCCCCTGCTCCTCGCTCCAGTCTCTCCTGTACAGTGAGGCCTCATTATACCCCTGTATAAGGATCTAGTGACGCAGTGTAGACTGTTATTCAGCATTGCTGTGTCCTCAGATTGTCAGCTCTTGTGATCAGGCCTCTGCTCCTCGCTCCGGTCTCTCCTGTACAGTGAGGCCTCATTATACCCCTGTATAAGGATCTAGTGACGCAGTGTAGACTGTTATTCAGCATTGCTGTCTCTTCAGATTGTCAGCTCTTGTGATCAGGCCCCTGCTCCTCGCTCCGGTCTCTCCTGTACAGTGAGGCCTCATTATACCCCTGTATAAGGATCTAGTGACGCAGTGTAGACTGTTATTCAGCATTGCTGTCTCCTCAGATTGTCAGCTCTTGTGATCAGGCCCCTGCTCCTCGCTCCAGTCTCTCCTGTACAGTGAGGCCTCATTATACCCCTGTATAAGGATCTAGTGACGCAGTGTAGACTGTTATTCAGCATTGCTGTGTCCTCAGATTGTCAGCTCTTGTGATCAGGCCTCTGCTCCTCGCTCCGGTCTCTCCTGTACAGTGAGGCCTCATTATACCCCTGTATAAGGATCTAGTGACGCAGTGTAGACTGTTATTCAGCACTGCTGTCTCTTCAGATTGTCAGCTCTTGTGATCAGGCCCCTGCTCCTCGCTCCGGTCTCTCCTGTACAGTGAGGCCTCATTATACCCCTGTATAAGGATCTAGTGACGCAGTGTAGTCTGTTATTCAGCATTGCTGTCTCCTCAGATTGTCAGCTCTTGTGATCAGGCCCCTGCTCCTCGCTCCGGTCTCTCCTGTACAGTGAGGCCTCATTATACCCCTGTATAAGGATCTAGTGACGCAGTGTAGACTGTTATTCAGCATTGCTGTGTCCTCAGATTGTCAGCTCTTGTGATCAGGCCCCTGCTCCTCGCTCCGGTCTCTCCTGTACAGTGAGGCCTCATTATACCCCTGTATAAGGATCTAGTGACGCAGTGTAGACTGTTAATCAGCATTGCTGTGTCCTCAGATTGTCAGCTCTTGTGATCAGGCCCCTGCTCCTCGCTCTGGTCTCTCCTGTACAGTGAGGCCTCATTATACCCCTGTATAAGGATCTAGTGACGCAGTGTAGACTGTTATTCAGCATTGCTGTGTCCTCAGATTGTCAGCTCTTGTGATCAGGCCTCTGCTCCTCGCTCCGGTCTCTCCTGTTCAGTGAGGCCTCATTATACCCCTGTATAAGGATCTAGTGACGCAGTGTAGACTGTTATTCAGCATAGCTGTTTCCTCAGATTGTCAGCTCTTGTGATCAGGCCCCTGCTCCTCGCTCCGGTCTCTCCTGTACAGTGAGTCCTCATTATACCCCTGTATAAGGATCTAGTGACGCAGTGTAGACTGTTATTCAGCATTGCTGTTTCCTCAGATTGTCAGCTCTTGTGATCAGGCCCCTGCTCCTCGCTCCGGTCTCTCCTGTACAGTGAGGCCTCATTATACCCCTGTATAAGGATCTAGTGATGCAGTGTAGACTGTTATTCAGCATTGCTGTCTCCTCAGATTGTCAGCTCTTGTGATCAGGCCCCTGCTCCTCGCTCCGGTCTCTCCTGTACAGTGAGGCCTCATTATACCCCTGTATAAGGATCTAGTGATGCAGTGTAGACTGTTATTCAGCATTGCTGTGTCCTCAGATTGTCAGCTCTTGTGATCAGGCCTCTGCTCCTCGCTCCGGTCTCTCCTGTTCAGTGAGGCCTCATTATACCCCTGTATAAGGATCTAGTGACGCAGTGTAGACTGTTATTCAGCATTGCTGTTTCCTCAGATTGTCAGCTCTTGTGATCAGGCCTCTGCTCCTCGCTCCGGTCTCTCCTGTACAGTGAGGCCTCATTATAACCCTGTATAAGGATCTAGTGACGCAGTGTAGACTGTTATTCAGCATTGCTGTGTCCTCAGATTGTCAGCTCTTGTGATCAGGCCTCTGCTCCTCGCTCCGGTCTCTCCTGTTCAGTGAGGCCTCATTATACCCCTGTATAAGGATCTAGTGACGCAGTGTAGACTGTTATTCAGCATTGCTGTGTCCTCAGATTGTCAGCTCTTGTGATCAGGCCTCTGCTCCTCGCTCCGGTCTCTCCTGTACAGTGAGGCTTCATTATACCCCTGTATAAGGATCTAGTGACGCAGTGTAGACTGTTATTCCGCATTGCTGTCTCCTCAGATTGTCAGCTCTTGTGATCAGGCCCCGGCTCCTCGCTCCGGTCTCTCCTGTACAGTGAGGCCTCATAATACCCCTGTATAAGGATCTAGTGACACAGTGTAGACTGTTATTCAGCATTGCTGTCTCCTCAGATTGTCAGCTCTTGTGATCAGGCCCCTGCTCCTCGCTCCGGTCTCTCCTGTACAGTGAGGCCTCATTATACCCCTGTATAAGGATCTAGTGACGCAGTGTAGACTGTTATTCAGCATTGCTGTGTCCTCAGATTATCAGCTCTTGTGATCAGGCCCCGGCTCCTCGCTCCGGTCTCTCCTGTACAGTGAGGCCTCATTATACCCCTGTATAAGAATATAGTGACGCAGTGTAGACTGTTATTCAGCATTGCTGTGTCCTCAGATTGTCAGCTCTTGTGATCAGGCCCCTGCTCCTCGCTCCGGTCTCTCCTGTACAGTGAGGCCTCATTATACCCCTGTATAAGGATCTAGTGACGCAGTGTAGTCTGTTATTCAGCATTGCTGTCTCCTCAGATTGTCAGCTCTTGTGATCAGGCCTCTGCTCCTCGCTCCGGTCTCTCCTGTACAGTGAGGCCTGATTATACCCCTGTATAAGGATCTAGTGACGCAATGTAGACTGTTATTCAGCATTGCTGTGTCCTCAGATTGTCAGCTCTTGTGATCAGGCCCCTGCTCCTCGCTCCGGTCTCTCCTGTACAGTGAGGCCTCATTATACCCCTGTATAAGGATCTAGTGACGCAGTGTAGTCTGTTATTCAGCATTGCTGTGTCCTCAGATTGTCAGCTCTTGTGATCAGGCCCCTGCTCCTCGCTCCGGTCTCTCCTGTACAGTGAGGCCTCATTATACCCCTGTATAAGGATCTAGTGACGCAGTGTAGACTGTTATTCAGCATTGCTGTCTCCTCAGATTGTCAGCTCTTGTGATCAGGCCTCTGCTCCTCGCTCCGGTCTCTCCTGTACAGTGAGGCCTGATTATACCCCTGTATAAGGATCTAGTGACGCAGTGTAGACTGTTATTCAGCATTGCTGTCTCCTCAGATTGTCAGCTCTTGTGATCAGGCCCCTGCTCCTCGCTCCGGTCTCTCCTGTACAGTGAGGCCTCATTATACCCCTGTATAAGGATCTAGTGACGCAGTGTAGACTGTTATTCAGCATTGCTCTGTCCTCAGATTGTCAGCTCTTGTGATCAGGCCCCTGCTCCTCGCTCCGGTCTCTCCTGTACAGTGAGGCCTCATTATACCCCTGTATAAGGATCTAGTGACGCAGTGTAGACTGTTATTCAGCATTGCTGTGTCCTCAGATTGTCAGCTCTTGTGATCAGGCCCCTGCTCCTCGCTCCGCTCTTTCCTGTACAGTGAGGCCTCATTATACCCCTGTATAAGGATCTAGTGACGCAGTGTAGACTGTTATTCAGCATTGCTGTCTCCTCAGATTGTCAGCTCTTGTGATCGGGCCCCGGCTCCTCGCTCCGGTCTCTCCTGTACAGTGAGGCCTCATTATACCCCTGTATAAGGATCTAGTGACGCAGTGTAGACTGTTATTCAGCATTGCTGTGTCCTCAGATTGTCAGCTCTTGTGATCAGGCCCCTGCTCCTCGCTCCGCTCTTTCCTGTACAGTGAGGCCTCATTATACCCCTGTATAAGGATCTAGTGACGCAGTGTAGACTGTTATTCAGCATTGCTGTCTCCTCAGATTGTCAGCTCTTGTGATCGGGCCCCGGCTCCTCGCTCCGGTCTCTCCTGTACAGTGAGGCCTCATTATACCCCTGTATAAGGATCTAGTGACGCAGTGTAGACTGTTATTCAGCATTGCTGTGTCCTTAGATTGTCAGCTCTTGTGATCAGGCTCCTGCTCCTCGCTCCGGTCTCTCCTGTACAGTGAGGCCTCATTATACCCCTGTATAAGGATCTAGTGATTCAGTGTAGACTGTTATTCATCATTGCTGTCTCCTCAGATTGTCAGCTCTTGTGATCAGGCCTCTGCTCCTCGCTCCTGTCTCTCCTGTACAGTGAGGCCTGATTATACCCCTGTATAAGGATCTAGTGATGCAGTGTAGACTGTTATTCAGCATTGCTGTCTCCTCAGATTGTCAGTTCTTGTGATCAGGCCCCTGCTCCTCGCTCCGGTCTCTCCTGTACAGTGAGGCCTCATTATACCCCTGTATAAGGATCTAGTGACGCAGTGTAGACTGTTATTCAGCATTGCTGTGTCCTCAGATTGTCAGCTCTTGTGATCAGGCCCCTGCTCCTCGTTCCGGTCTCTTCTGTACGGTGAGGCGTCATTATACCCCTGTATAAGGATCTAGTGACGCAGTGTAGACTGTTATTCAGCATTGCTGTGTCCTCAGATTGTCAGCTCTTGTGATCAGGCCCCTGCTCCTCGCTCCGGTCTCTCCTGTACAGTGAGGCCTCATTATACCCCTGTATAAGGATCTAGTGATGCAGTGTAGACTGTTATTCAGCATTGCTGTGTCCTCAGATTGTCAGCTCTTGTGATCAGGCCCCTGCTCCTCGTTCCGGTCTCTTCTGTACGGTGAGGCCTCATTCTCCCCCTGTATAAGGATCTAGTGACGCAGTGTAGACTGTTATTCAGCATTGCTGTGTCCTCAGATTGTCAGCTCTTGTGATCAGGCCCCTGCTCCTCGCTCCGGTCTCTCCTGTACAGTGAGGCCTCATTATACCCCTGTATAAGGATCTAGTGACACAGTGTAGACTGTTATTCAGCATTGCTGTCTCCTCAGATTGTCAGCTCTTGTGATCAGGCCCCTGCTCCTCGCTCCGGTCTCTCCTGTACAGTGAGGCCTCATTATACCCCTGTATAAGGATCTAGTGATGCAGTGTAGACTGTTATTCAGCATTGCTGTGTCCTCAGATTGTCAGCTCTTGTGATCAGGCCCCTGCTCCTCGCTCCGGTCTCTCCTGTACAGTGAGGCCTCATTATACCCCTGTATAAGGATCTAGTGACGCAGTGTAGACTGTTATTCAGCATTGCTGTCTCCTCAGATTGTCAGCTCTTGTGATCGGGCCCCGGCTCCTCGCTCCGGTCTCTCCTGTACAGTGAGGCCTCATTATACCCCTGTATAAGGATCTAGTGACGCAGTGTAGACTGTTATTCAGCATTGCTGTGTCCTCAGATTGTCAGCTCTTGTGATCAGGCTCCTGCTCCTCGCTCCGGTCTCTCCTGTACAGTGAGGCCTCATTATACCCCTGTATAAGGATCTAGTGATTCAGTGTAGACTGTTATTCAGCATTGCTGCTTCCTCAGATTGTCAGCTCTTGTGATCAGGCCCCTGCTCCTCGTTCCGGTCTCTTCTGTACGGTGAGGCCTCATTATACCCCTGTATCCAAGGATCTAGTGACGCAGTGTAGTCTGTTATTCAGCATTGCTGTCTCCTCAGATTGTCAGCTCTTGTGATCAGGCCCCCGCTCCTTTCTCCGGTCTCTCCTGTACAGTGAGGCCTCATTATACCCCTGTATAAGGATCTAGTGACGCAGTGTAGACTGTTATTCAGCATTGCTGTCTCCTCAGATTGTCAGCTCTTGTGATCAGGCCCCTGCTCCTCGCTCCGGTCTCTCCTGTACAGTGAGGCCTCATTATACCCCTGTATAAGGTTCTAGTGATGCAGTGTAGACTGTTATTCAGCATTGCTGTGTCCTCAGATTGTCAGCTCTTGTGATCAGGCCCCTGCTCCTCGCTCCGGTCTCTCCTGTACAGTGAGGCCTCATTATACCCCTGTATAAGGATCTAGTGACGCAGTGTAGACTGTTATTCAGCATTGCTGTCTCCTCAGATTGTCAGCTCTTGTGATCAGGCCCCTGCTCCTCGCTCCGGTCTCTCCTGTACAGTGAGGCCTCATTATACCCCTGTATAAGGTTCTAGTGATGCAGTGTAGACTGTTATTCAGCATTGCTGTGTCCTCAGATTGTCAGCTCTTGTGATCAGGCCCCTGCTCCTCGCTCCGGTCTCTCCTGTACAGTGAGGCCTCATTATACCCCTGTATAAGAATATAGTGACGCAGTGTAGACTGTTATTCAGCATTGCTGTGTCCTCAGATTGTCAGCTCTTGTGATCAGGCCCCTGCTCCTCGCTCCGGTCTCTCCTGTACAGTGAGGCCTCATTATACCCCTGTATAAGGATCTAGTGACGCAGTGTAGACTGTTATTCAGCATTGCTGTGTCCTCAGATTGTCAGCTCTTGTGATCAGGCCTCTGCTCCTCGCTCCGGTCTCTCCTGTACAGTGAGGCCTCATTATACCCCTGTATAAGGATCTAGTGACGCAGTGTAGACTGTTATTCAGCATTGCTGTCTCCTCAGATTGTCAGCTCTTGTGATCAGGCCCCTGCTCCTCGCTCCGGTCTCTCCTGTACAGTGAGGCCTCATTATACCCCTGTATAAGGATCTAGTGATTCAGTGTAGACTGTTATTCATCATTGCTGTCTCCTCAGATTGTCAGCTCTTGTGATCAGGCCTCTGCTCCTCGCTCCGGTCTCTCCTGTACAGTGAGGCCTCATTATACCCCTGTATAAGGATCTAGTGACGCAGTGTAGACTGTTATTCAGCATTGCTGTGTCCTCAGATTGTCAGCTCTTGTGATCAGGCCCCTGCTCCTCGCTCCTGTCTCTCCTGTACAGTGAGGCCTCATTATACCCCTGTATAAGGATCTAGTGACGCAGTGTAGACTGTTATTCAGCATTGCTGTCTCCTCAGATTATCAGCTCTTGTGATCAGGCCCCTGCTCCTCGCTCCGGTCTCTCCTGTACAGTGAGGCCTCATTATACCCCTGTATAAGGATCTAGTGACGCAGTGTAGACTGTTATTCAGCATTGCTGTCTCCTCAGATTGTCAGCTCTTGTGATCAGGCCCCTGCTCCTCGCTCCGGTCTCTCCTGTACAGTGAGGCCTCCTTATACCCCTGTATAAGGATCTAGTGACGCAGTGTAGACTGTTATTCAGCATTGCTGTGTCCTCAGATTGTCAGCTCTTGTGATCAGGCCCCTGCTCCTCGCTCCGGTCTCTCCTGTACAGTGAGGCCTCATTATACCCCTGTATAAGGATCTAGTGACGCAGTGTAGACTGTTATTCAGCATTGCTGTGTCCTCAGATTGTCAGCTCTTGTGATCAGGCCCCTGCTCCTCGCTCCGGTCTCTCCTGTACAGTGAGGCCTCATTATACCCCTGTATAAGGAGCTAGTGACGCAGTGTAGACTGTTATTCAGCATTGCTGTGTCCTCAGATTGTCAGCTCTTGTGATCAGGCCCCGGCTCCTCGCTCCGGTCTCTCCTGTACAGTGAGGCCTCATTATACCCCTGTATAAGGATCTAGTGACGCAGTGTAGACTGTTATTCAGCATTGCTGTGTCCTCAGATTGTCAGCTCTTGTGATCAGGCTCCTGCTCCTCGCTCCGGTCTCTCCTGTACAGTGAGGCCTCATTATACCCCTGTATAAGGATCTAGTGATTCAGTGTAGACTGTTATTCATCATTGCTGTCTCCTCAGATTGTCAGCTCTTGTGATCAGGCCCCTGCTCCTCGTTCCGGTCTCTTCTGTACAGTGAGGCCTCATTATACCCCTGTATCCAAGGAT
This sequence comes from Dendrobates tinctorius, assembly GCF_039654945.1. Taxonomy (NCBI): domain Eukaryota; kingdom Metazoa; phylum Chordata; class Amphibia; order Anura; family Dendrobatidae; genus Dendrobates; species Dendrobates tinctorius. The sequence continues at coordinate 2,291,629 of NW_027361941.1, read as the reverse complement.
CTAGTGACGCAGTGTAGACTGTTATTCAGCATTGCTGTGTCCTCAGATTGTCAGCTCTTGTGATCAGGCCCCGGCTCCTCGCTCCGGTCTCTCCTGTACAGTGAGGCCTCATTATACCCCTGTATAAGGATCTAGTGATGCAGTGTAGACTGTTATTCAGCATTGCTGTGTCCTCAGATTGTCAGCTCTTGTGATCAGGCCCCTGCTCCTCGCTCCGGTCTCTCCTGTACAGTGAGGCCTCATTATACCCCTGTATAAGGATCTAGTGATTCAGTGTAGACTGTTATTCATCATTGCTGTCTCCTCAGATTGTCAGCTCTTGTGATCAGGCCTCTGCTCCTCGCTCCGGTCTCTCCTGTACAGTGAGGCCTCATTATACCCCTGTATAAGGATCTAGTGACGCAGTGTAGACTGTTATTCAGCATTGCTGTGTCCTCAGATTGTCAGCTCTTGTGATCAGGCCCCTGCTCCTCGCTCCGGTCTCTCCTGTACAGTGAGGCCTCATTATACCCCTGTATAAGGATCTAGTGACGCAGTGTAGACTGTTATTCAGCATTGCTGTCTCCTCAGATTGTCAGCTCTTGTGATCAGGCCCCTGCTCCTCGCTCCGGTCTCTCCTGTACAGTGAGGCCTCATTATACCCCTGTATAAGGATCTAGTGACGCAGTGTAGACTGTTATTCAGCATTGCTGTCTCCTCAGATTGTCAGCTCTTGTGATCAGGCCCCTGCTCCTCGCTCCGGTCTCTCCTGTACAGTGAGGCCTCCTTATACCCCTGTATAAGGATCTAGTGACGCAGTGTAGACTGTTATTCAGCATTGCTGTGTCCTCAGATTGTCAGCTCTTGTGATCAGGCCCCTGCTCCTCGCTCCGGTCTCTCCTGTACAGTGAGGCCTCATTATACCCCTGTATAAGGATCTAGTGACGCAGTGTAGACTGTTATTCAGCATTGCTGTGTCCTCAGATTGTCAGCTCTTGTGATCAGGCCCCTGCTCCTCGCTCCGGTCTCTCCTGTACAGTGAGGCCTCATTATACCCCTGTATAAGGAGCTAGTGACGCAGTGTAGACTGTTATTCAGCATTGCTGTGTCCTCAGATTGTCAGCTCTTGTGATCAGGCCCCGGCTCCTCGCTCCGGTCTCTCCTGTACAGTGAGGCCTCATTATACCACTGTATAAGGATCTAGTGACGCAGTGTAGACTGTTATTCAGCATTGCTGTGTCCTCAGATTGTCAGCTCTTGTGATCAGGCTCCTGCTCCTCGCTCCGGTCTCTCCTGTACAGTGAGGCCTCATTATACCCCTGTATAAGGATCTAGTGATTCAGTGTAGACTGTTATTCATCATTGCTGTCTCCTCAGATTGTCATCTCTTGTGATCAGGCCTCTGCTCCTCGCTCCTGTCTCTCCTGTACAGTGAGGCCTGATTATACCCCTGTATAAGGATCTAGTGACGCAGTGTAGACTGTTATTCAGCATTGTTGTCTCCTCAGATTGTCAGTTCTTGTGATCAGGCCCCTGCTCCTCGCTCCGGTCTCTCCTGTACAGTGAGGCCTCATTATACCCCTGTATAAGGATCTAGTGACGCAGTGTAGACTGTTATTCAGCATTGCTGTTTCCTCAGATTGTCAGCTCTTGTGATCAGGCCCGTGCTCCTCGCTCCGGTCTCTCCTGTACAGTGCGGCCTCATTATACCCCTGTATAAGGATCTAGTGACACAGTGTAGACTGTTATTCAGCATTGCTGTGTCCTCAGATTGTCAGCTCTTGTGATCAGGCCCCTGCTCCTCGTTCCGGTCTCTCCTGTACAGTGCGGCCTCATTATACCCCTGTATAAGGATCTAGTGACGCAGTGTAGACTGTTATTCAGCATTGCTGTGTCCTCAGATTGTCAGCTCTTGTGATCAGGCCCCGGCTCCTCGCTCCGGTCTCTCCTGTACAGTGAGGCCTCATTATACCCCTGTATAAGGATCTAGTGACGCAGTGTAGACTGTTATTCAGCATTGCTGTCTCCTCAGATTGTCAGCTCTTGTGATCAGGCCTATGCTCCTCGCTCCGGTCTCTCCTGTACAGTGAGGCCTCATTATACCCCTGTATAAGGATCTAGTGACGCAGTGTAGACTGTTATTCAGCATTGCTGTGTCCTCAGATTGTCAGCTCTTGTGATCAGGCCCCTGCTCCTCACTCCGCTCTCTCCTGTACAGTGAGGCCTCATTATACCCCTGTATAAGGATCTAGTGACACAGTGTAGACTGTTATTCAGCATTGCTGTGTCCTCAGATTGTCAGCTCTTGTGATCAGGCCCCTGCTCCTCGCTCCGGTCTCTCCTGTACAGTGAGGCCTCATTATACCCCTGTATAAGGATCTAGTGACGCAGTGTAGACTGTTATTCAGCATTGCTGTCTCCTCAGATTGTCAGCTCTTGTGATCGGGCCCCGGCTCCTCGCTCCGGTCTCTCCTGTACAGTGAGGCCTCATTATACCCCTGTATAAGGATCTAGTGACGCAGTGTAGACTGTTATTCAGCATTGCTGTGTCCTCAGATTGTCAGCTCTTGTGATCAGGCTCCTGCTCCTCGCTCCGGTCTCTCCTGTACAGTGAGGCCTCATTATACCCCTGTATAAGGATCTAGTGATTCAGTGTAGACTGTTATTCATCATTGCTGTCTCCTCAGATTGTCAGCTCTTGTGATCAGGCCCCTGCTCCTCGTTCCGGTCTCTTCTGTACAGTGAGGCCTCATTATACCCCTGTATCCAAGGATCTAGTGACGCAGTGTAGACTGTTATTCAGCATTGCTGTGTCCTCAGATTGTCAGCTCTTGTGATCAGGCCCCTGCTCCTCGCTCCGGTCTCTCCTGTACAGTGAGGCCTCATTATACCCCTGTATAAGGATCTAGTGATTCAGTGTAGACTGTTATTCATCATTGCTGTCTCCTCAGATTGTCAGCTCTTGTGATCAGGCCTCTGCTCCTCGCTCCGGTCTCTCCTGTACAGTGAGGCCTCATTATACCCCTGTATAAGGATCTAGTGACGCAGTGTAGACTGTTATTCAGCATTGCTGTGTCCTCAGATTGTCAGCTCTTGTGATCAGGCCCCTGCTCCTCGCTCCGGTCTCTCCTGTACAGTGAGGCCTCATTATACCCCTGTATAAGGATCTAGTGACGCAGTGTAGACTGTTATTCAGCATTGCTGTCTCCTCAGATTGTCAGCTCTTGTGATCAGGCCCCTGCTCCTCGCTCCGGTCTCTCCTGTACAGTGAGGCCTCATTATACCCCTGTATAAGGATCTAGTGACGCAGTGTAGACTGTTATTCAGCATTGCTGTCTCCTCAGATTGTCAGCTCTTGTGATCAGGCCCCTGCTCCTCGCTCCGGTCTCTCCTGTACAGTGAGGCCTCCTTATACCCCTGTATAAGGATCTAGTGACGCAGTGTAGACTGTTATTCAGCATTGCTGTGTCCTCAGATTGTCAGCTCTTGTGATCAGGCCCCTGCTCCTCGCTCCGGTCTCTCCTGTACAGTGAGGCCTCATTATACCCCTGTATAAGGATCTAGTGACGCAGTGTAGACTGTTATTCAGCATTGCTGTGTCCTCAGATTGTCAGCTCTTGTGATCAGGCCCCTGCTCCTCGCTCCGGTCTCTCCTGTACAGTGAGGCCTCATTATACCCCTGTATAAGGAGCTAGTGACGCAGTGTAGACTGTTATTCAGCATTGCTGTGTCCTCAGATTGTCAGCTCTTGTGATCAGGCTCCTGCTCCTCGCTCCGGTCTCTCCTGTACAGTGAGGCCTCATTATACCCCTGTATAAGGATCTAGTGACGCAGTGTAGACTGTTATTCAGCATTGCTGTCTCCTCAGATTGTCATCTCTTGTGATCAGGCCTCTGCTCCTCGCTCCTGTCTCTCCTGTACAGTGAGGCCTGATTATACCCCTGTATAAGGATCTAGTGACGCAGTGTAGACTGTTATTCAGCATTGTTGTCTCCTCAGATTGTCAGTTCTTGTGATCAGGCCCCTGCTCCTCGCTCCGGTCTCTCCTGTACAGTGAGGCCTCATTATACCCCTGTATAAGGATCTAGTGACGCAGTGTAGACTGTTATTCAGCATTGCTGTTTCCTCAGATTGTCAGCTCTTGTGATCAGGCCCGTGCTCCTCGCTCCGGTCTCTCCTGTACAGTGCGGCCTCATTATACCCCTGTATAAGGATCTAGTGACACAGTGTAGACTGTTATTCAGCATTGCTGTGTCCTCAGATTGTCAGCTCTTGTGATCAGGCCCCTGCTCCTCGTTCCGGTCTCTCCTGTACAGTGCGGCCTCATTATACCCCTGTATAAGGATCTAGTGACGCAGTGTAGACTGTTATTCAGCATTGCTGTGTCCTCAGATTGTCAGCTCTTGTGATCAGGCCCCGGCTCCTCGCTCCGGTCTCTCCTGTACAGTGAGGCCTCATTATACCCCTGTATAAGGATCTAGTGACGCAGTGTAGACTGTTATTCAGCATTGCTGTCTCCTCAGATTGTCAGCTCTTGTGATCAGGCCTATGCTCCTCGCTCCGGTCTCTCCTGTACAGTGAGGCCTCATTATACCCCTGTATAAGGATCTAGTGACGCAGTGTAGACTGTTATTCAGCATTGCTGTGTCCTCAGATTGTCAGCTCTTGTGATCAGGCCCCTGCTCCTCACTCCGCTCTCTCCTGTACAGTGAGGCCTCATTATACCCCTGTATAAGGATCTAGTGATGCAGTGTAGACTGTTATTCAGCATTGCTGTGTCCTCAGATTGTCAGCTCTTGTGATCAGGCCCCTGCTCCTCGTTCCGGTCTCTTCTGTACGGTGAGGCCTCATTATACCCCTGTATCCAAGGATCTAGTGACGCAGTGTAGACTTTTATTCAGCATTGCTGTGTCCTCAGATTGTCAGCTCTTGTGATCAGGCCCCTGCTCCTCGCTCCGGTCTCTCCTGTACAGTGAGACCTCATTATACCCCTGTATAAGGATCTAGTGACGCAGTGTAGACTGTTATTCAGCTTTGCTGTCTCCTCATATTGTCAGCTGTTGTGATCAGGCCTCTGCTCCTCGCTCCGGTCTCTCCTGTACAGTGAGGCCTCATTATACCCCTGTATAAGGATCTAGTGACGCAGTGTAGACTGTTATTCAGCATTGCTATTTCCTCAGATTGTCAGCTCTTGTGAACAGGCCCCTGCTCCTCGCTCCGGTCTCTCCTGTACAGTGAGACCTCATTATACCCCTGTATAAGGATCTAGTGACCCAGTGTAGACTGTTATTCAGCATTGCTGTTTCCTCAGATTGTCAGCTCTTGTGATCAGGCCTCTGCTCCTCGCTCCGGTCTCTCCTGTACAGTGAGGCCTCATTATACCCCTGTATAAGGATCTAGTGACGCAGTGTAGACTGTTATTCAGCATTGCTGTGTCCTCAGATTGTCAGCTCTTGTGATAAGGCCACTGCTCCTTGCTCTGGTCTCTCCTGTACAGTGAGGTCTCATTATACCCCTGTATAAGGATCTAGTGACGCAGTGAAGACTGTTATTCAGCATTGCTGTGTCCTCAGATTGTCAGCTCTTGTGATCAGGCCCCTTCTCCTCGCTCCGGTCTCTCCTGTACAGTGAGGCCTCATTATACCCCTGTATAAGGATCTAGTGAGGCAGTGTAGACTGTTATTCAGCATTGCTGTGTCCTCAGATTGTCAGCTCTTGTGTTCAGGCCCCCGCTCCTCGCTCCGATCTCTCCTGTACAGTGAGGTCTCATTATACCCCTGTATAAGGAGCTAGTGACCCAGTGTAGACTGTTATTCAGCATTGCTGTTTCCTCAGATTGTCAGCTCTTGTGATCAGGCCCCTGCTCCTCGCTCCGGTCTCTCCTGTACAGTGAGGTCTCATTATACCCCTGTATAAGGATCTAGTGATGCAGTGTAGACTGTTATTCAGCATTGCTGTTTCCTCAGATTGTCAGCTCTTGTGATCAGGCCCCTGCTCCTCGCTCCGGTCTCTCCTGTACAGTGAGGCCTCATTATACCCCTGTATAAGGATCTAGTGACGCAGTGTAGACTGTTATTCCGCATTGCTGTCTCCTCAGATTGTCAGCTCTTGTGATCAGGCCCCTGCTCCTCGCTCCGGTCTCTCCTGTACAGTGAGGTCTCATTATACACCTGTATAAGGATCTAGTGACCCAGTGTAGACTGTTATTCAGCATTGCTGTTTCCTCAGATTTTCAGCTCTTGTGATCAGGCCCCTGCTCCTCGCTCCGGTCTCTCCTGTACAGTGAGGCCTCGTTATACCCCTGTATAAGGATCTAGTGATGCAGTGTAGACTGTTATTCAGCATTGCTGTGTCCTCAGATTGTCAGCTCTTGTGATCAGGCCCCCGCTCCTCCCTCCGGTCTCTCCTGTACAGTGAGGCCTCATTATACCACTGTATAAGGATCTAGTGAGGCAGTGTAGACTGTTATTCAGCATTGCTGTCTCCTCAGATTGTCAGCTCTTGTGATCAGGCCCTCGCTCCTCGCTCCGGTCTCTCCTGTACAATGAGGCCTCATTATACCCCTGTATAAGGATCTAGTAACGCAGTGTAGACTGTTATTCAGCATTGCTGTCTCCTCAGATTGTCAGCTCTTGTGATCAGGCCCGTGCTCCTCGCTCTGGTCTCTCCTGTACAGTGAGGCCTCATTATACTCCTGTATAAGGATCTAGTGATGCAGTGTAGACTGTTATTCAGCATTGCTGTTTCCTCAGATTGTCAGCTCTTGTGATCAGGCCTCTGCTCCTCGCTCCGGTCTCTCCTGTACAGTGAGGCCTCATTATACCCCTGTATAAGGATCTAGTGACGCAGTGTAGACTGTTATTCAGCATCGCTGTCTCGTCAGATTGTCAGCTCTTGTGATCATTCCCCTGCTCCTCGCTCCGGTCTCTCCTGTACAGTGAGGCCTCATTATACCCCTGTATAAGGAGCTAGTGACGCAGTGTAGACTGTTATTCAGCATTGCTGTCTCCTCAGATTGTCAGCTCTTGTGATCAGGCCCCTGCTCCTCGCTCCGGTCTCTCCTGTACAGTGAGGCCTCATTATACCCCTGTATAAGGATCTAGTGACGCAGTGTAGACTGTTATTCAGCATTGCTGTTTCCTCAGATTGTCAGCTCTTGTGATCAGGCCTCTGCTCCTCGCTCCGGTCTCTCCTGTTCAGTGAGACCTCATTATACACCTGTATAAGGATCTAGTGACGCAGTGTAGACTGTTATTCAGCATTGCTGTGTCCTCAGATTGTCAGCTCTTGTGATCAGGCCCCTGCTCCTCGCTCCGGTCTTTCCTGTACAGTGAGGCCTCATTATACCCCTGTATAAGGAGCTAGTGACGCAGTGTAGACTGTTATTCAGCATTGCTGTCTCCTCAGATTGTCAGCTCTTGTGATTAGGCCCTTGCTCCTCGCTCCGGTCTCTCCCGTACAGTGAGGCCTCATTATACCCCTGTATAAGGATCTAGTGACGCAGTGTAGACTATTATTCAGCATTGCTGTTTCCTCAGATTGTCAACTCTTGTGATCAGGCCCCTGCTCCTCGCTCCGGTCTCTCCTGTACAGTGATGCCTCATTATACCCCTGTATAAGGATCTAGTGACGCAGTGTAGACTGTTATTCAGCATTGCTGTTTCCTCAGATTGTCGGCTCTTGTGATCAGGCCCCCGCTCCTCCCTCCGGTCTCTACTGTACAGTGAGGCCTCATTATACCCCTGTATAAGGATCTAGTGATGCAGTGTAGACTGTTATTCAGCATTGCTGTCTCCTCAGATTGTCAGCTCTTGTGATCAGGCCTCTCCTCCTCGCTCCGGTCTCTCCTGTACAGTGAGGCCTCATTATACCTCTGTATAAGGATCTAGTGATGCAGTGTAGACTGTTATTCAGCATTGCTGTGTCCTCAGGTTGTCAGCTCTTGTGATCAGGCCTCTCCTCCTCGCTCCGGTCTCTCCTGTACAGTGAGACCTCATTATACCCCTGTATAAGGATCTAGTGACGCAGTGTAGACTGTTATTCAGCATTGCTGTGTCCTCAGATTGTCAGCTCTTGTGATCAGGCCTCTGCTCCTCGCTCCGGTCTCTCCTGTACAGTGAGACCTCATTATACCCCTGTATAAGGATCTAGTGACGCAGTGTAGACTGTTATTCAGCATTGCTGTGTCCTCAGATTGTCAGCTCTTGTGATCAGGCCTCTGCTCCTCGCTCCGGTCTCTCCTGTACAGTGAGGCCTCATTATACTCCTGTATAAGGATCTAGTGATGCAGTGTAGACTGTTATTCAGCATTGCTGTGTCCTCAGGTTGTCAGCTCTTGTGATCAGGCCTCTCCTCCTCGCTCCGGTCTCTCCTGTACAGTGAGACCTCATTATACTCCTGTATAAGGATCTAGTGACGCAGTGTAGACTGTTATTCAGCATTGCTGTGTCCTCAGATTGTCAGCTCTTGTGATCAGGCCTCTGCTCCTCGCTCCGGTCTCTCCTGTACAGTGAGGCCTCATTATACTCCTGTATAAGGATCTAGTGATGCAGTGTAGACTGTTATTCAGCATTGCTGTGTCCTCAGGTTGTCAGCTCTTGTGATCAGGCCTCTGCTCCTCGCTCCGGTCTCTCCTGTACAGTGAGGCCTCATTATACCCCTGTATAAGGATCTAGTGACGCAGTGTAGACTGTTATTCAGCATTGCTGTTTCCTCAGATTGTCAGCTCTTGTGATCAGGCCCCTGCTCTTCGCTCCGGTCTCTCCTGTACAGTGAGGCCTCATTATACCCCTGTATAAGGATCTAGTGACGCAGTGTAGACTGTTATTCAGCATTGCTGTTTCCTCAGATTGTCGGCTCTTGTGATCAGGCCCCTGCTGCTCGCTCCAGTCTCTCCTGTACAGTGAGGCCTCATTATACCCCTGTATAAGGATCTAGTGACGCAGTGTAGACTGTTATTCAGCATTGCTGTTTCCTCAGATTGTCAGCTCTTGTGATCAGGCCCCTGCTCCTCGCTCCGGTCTCTCCTGTACAGTGAGGCCTCATTATACCCCTGTATAAGGATCTAGTGATGCAGTGTAGACTGTTATTCAGCATTGCTGCTTCCTCAGATTGTCAGCTCTTGTGATCAGGCTCCTGCTCCTCGCTCCGGTCTCTCCTGTACAGTGAGGCCTCATTATACCCCTGTATAAGGATCTAGTGATGCAGTGTAGACTGTTATTCAGCATTGCTGTCTCCTCAGATTGTCAGCTCTTGTGATCAGGCCTCTGCTCCTCGCTCCGGTCTCTCCTGTACAGTGAGGCCTCATTATACCCCTGTATAAGGATCTAGTGACGCAGTGTAGACTGTTATTCAGCATTGCTGTCTCCTCAGATTGTCAGCTCTTGTGATCAGGCTCCGGCTCTTCGCTCCGGTCTCTCCTGTACAGTGAGGCCTCATTATACCCCTGTATAAGGATCTAGTGATGCAGTGTAGACTGTTATTCAGCATTGCTGCTTCCTCAGATTGTCAGCTCTTGTGATCAGGCTCCTGCTCCTCGCTCCGGTCTCTCCTGTACAGTGAGGCCTCATTATACCCCTGTATAAGGATCTAGTGATGCAGTGTAGACTGTTATTCAGCATTGCTGTCTCCTCAGATTGTCAGCTCTTGTGATCAGGCCTCTGCTCCTCGCTCCGGTCTCTCCTGTACAGTGAGGCCTCATTATACCCCTGTATAAGGATCTAGTGATGCAGTGTAGACTGTTATTCAGCATTGCTGCTTCCTCAGATTGTCAGCTCTTGTGATCAGGCTCCTGCTCCTCGCTCCGGTCTCTCCTGTACAGTGAGGCCTCATTATACCCCTGTATAAGGATCTAGTGACGCAGTGTAGACTGTTATTCAGCATTGCTGTCTACTCAGATTGTCAGCTCTTGTGATCAGGCCCCTGCTCCTCGCTCCGGTCTCTCCTGTACAGTGAGGCCTCATTATACCCCTGTATAAGGATCTAGTGATGCAGTGTAGACTGTTATTCAGCATTGCTGCTTCCTCAGATTGTCAGCTCTTGTGATCAGGCCTCTGCTCCTCGCTCCGGTCTCTCCTGTACAGTGAGGCCTCATTATACCTCTGTATAAGGATCTAGTGACGCAGTGTAGACTGTTATTCAGCATTGCTGTCTACTCAGATTGTCAGCTCTTGTGATCAGGCCCCTGCTCCTCGCTCCGGTCTCTCCTGTACAGTGAGGCCTCATTATACCTCTGTATAAGGATCTAGTGATTCAGTTTAGACTGTTATTTAGCATTCCTGTCTCCTCAGATTGTCAGCTCTTGTGATCAGGCCCCTGCTCCTCGCTCCGGTCTCTCCTGTACAGTGAGGCCTCATTATACCCCTGTATAAGGATCTAGTGACGCAGTGTAGGCTGTTATTCAGCATTGCTGTCTCCTCAGATTGTCAGCTCTTGTGATCAGGCCCCTGCTCCTCGCTCCGGTCTCTCCTGTACAGTGAGGCCTCATTATACCCCTGTATAAGGATCTAGTGATGCAGTGTAGACTGTTATTCAGCATTGCTGTGTCCTCAGATTGTCAGCTCTTGTGATCAGGCCCCTGCTCCTCGCTCCGGTCTCTCCTGTACAGTGAGGCCTCATTATACCCCTGTATAAGGATCTAGTGACGCAGTGTAGACTGTTATTCAGCATTGCTGTCTCCTCAGATTGTCAGCTCTTGTGATCAGGCCCCTGCTCCTCGCTCCGGTCTCTCCTGTACAGTCAGGCCTCATTATACCCCTGTATAAGGATCTAGTGACGCAGTGTAGACTGTTATTCAGCATTGCTGTCTCCTCAGATTGTCAGCTCTTGTGATCAGGCCCCTGCTCCTCGCTCTGGTCTCTCCTGTACAGTGAGGCCTCATTACACCTGTATAAGGATCTAGTGACATATACTTAGATTAGATTAGATTAGATTAGATTAGATAAACTTTATTGATCCCGGAGGAAATTACAGTATTACAGCAGCAGAACAAAGATCAAGAACATTACAAGAACAATACACACTTTACAAAATAAGTCTATATGGACAGCAGATGCGGATAGACTGGTACTTGTAACTCACCAATTCCCCCCATACACTTTGAACTTCATTTAGTCTTGGGATGCTTTACACTTATACATTTGTTAAACATCCCCACAGCTGTCGGAACAAACGATTTTCTATATCTTTCCTTTTTACACATTAGTTGGAGTAGACGCTTGCTGAATGTGCTCTTTTGCTTCGCAAACAGTTCATAGAGCGGGTGTGTATTGTTGCTCATTATAGCCTTGCATTTCTTAGTAATTCTATCCTCTAATACCTCCTCGAAAGTCCTGAGTTGTAGACCCACCGCCGCACTAGCCTTCTTGATAAGTTTATTCAGCTTATTCGCGTCAGCTGTGCGCACACTACTACCCCAGCATATAATTGCATCAAAGATTGCACTCGCCACAATGGATTGGTAGAACATTTCAAGCATTTTGCTACACACATTAAACGACCTTAACTTCCTTAGGAAGTAAAGTCTACTCATCCCTTTCTTGCAAACCTTCTCCATATGGCACCTCCAATCAAGCTTGCATATACATGTGTATATATATCATAACACGTTATAGAGGACTCTATTTCCTTGGGAGAGTTTTCTATTCATTTTCTTACGTTTAGTGACATTACATGCAGATGTCATTGTGCAGGAAGGGGGAAGAGGTGAGCTGTGACATTACCTACTGAGAATGGTGGATTCTGTTTTCTCCCATTGTAATCCTGCTTGTTATAATTATGAGGTGACTGCTAATAAGGGATCTCTTCTGGAAGTGCCAGTCTATTAGAAAAGTCGTTTCTGTTTATTTATTATTTTATGATATAAGGGTTACATACTTTAAACTCAATTATTGCAAAACTTTATTAACTATGAAGGATTGGCCATGTTCTGGTTATTGGTCACGAATGTGTTTGAGATGATAGGGCTCTTACTAATATGGCCTTTCTTGAATTACAGCAACAAATATGGAATATGAGAAATAGAAATATAGGCTATGCTGAATTTCTGCACTAAATGCCTTTTAATCATCTCATATAATTGTAGATCGTGAGCCCTCACGGGCAGGGTCCTCGCTCCTCCTGTACCAGTCGTGACTTGTATTGTTTAAGATTAGGCTACTTGTTTTTATTATGTATACCCTTCCTCATATGTAAAGCGCCATGGAATAAATGGTGCTATAATAATAAATAATAATAATATACTCATTGGTTAATAATAATAACTAGAGAGTGGACAATGCCCAAAACATAAAACCTTCATAACACATTCCCACTAAATGTTTTGCTAACTAAATCTATTTTCATAAGAGTCATTTAGTTAAATCCTTTGGTCAATTACATAAAGTGCAAAATTACAGTGCCAATAACAAAAGAGAAAACAAAGAAAACAGACAAAACAAAAACAACACATATAACAATAACATATAACACAATGAAAATAAGGTCATTTTGTGAGTTCAGAGAAACATAATATAAAAACAACAAAGAGTATTGCACACAATCTAAGGAACTGAAGCAGCTCCGACCCCCCTCTTTGCTTCTGCTCACCGGACACCATACACTAGTAAGGGCAGTAATGCCCTGATGGCGGCCCTGTTCCTGCCTACATGAAGTATGTAGCTAGTCTACATAGATCATGGGATGTCAGGCATCCATTCCTGGCTACTTACAGTTGCCATTTCATCTAAGTATTCAGTCAATCTATATTAAAAGGAAACTGTCACCCCCCCAAGGTCATATATGACCTATTAATATGGGCACACAGGTAATAGGTACTAGTCTTACCTGTATGCCTCATATTAACCGTCTTGTTGTGGAGAAATGTTATATTTTGTCTTTACATTAATGATTTCTTCCAGGCTCCGGGGCATTCTCTGCCTGGAAGAAATCCCTGCCCTCTCTCCTCATTACAATACTACCCTCCTCCCATCAGCGCCAGTAATAGCCCCAGAATCCTGCGCCTGAGCCATGCACCTTGTCGGCGCGCACACCAGAAATTACTGGAGCGGAAGGCGCCGGCACCTCTGCAGAAGATCCCTGAGTGCAGTACCCATAGAAGGGAGGATGAGATATGTATTTCTGGGGGAGTGCAGGGCGCAGGAGTGGGATTGCAGGGCCAAAACTGCCGTGCATGAGAGGGGGTTAGTATTACAATGAAGAGAGAAGGCAGGGATTTCTTCCAGGCAATGCAAGCCCCAGTGCCTGGAAGAACTCATTAACTTAAAAAAAATGTAACATTTCTCCATAACAAGACCATTAATATGAGGCATACAGGTAGGACTAGCGTAACATTTCTATTACCTGTATGCCCATATTAATAGGTCATATACGTCTCGGAGGGGTGACAGATTACCTTTAAAGCATAAACACACATAGATAAGAATTAATATATATAATATGATGACGACAGCCGTCCAGACCTGCATCCCACCACAAGAAACAGTCCAGAGTAATCCCTGGAGAATGCTATCATCCTCAGTGACACAGTGAGGGGCTATGCGCCCCCTTCTGATCTCAGGCTATTTACTCATTTAGGAGTGTCTGCTCAAACTGTTGGGGTACAGCTGTGGGACCCTATTTTCAGAGATGATGTCCTCCACCCAAGTCTCAAAAAGCTGAAAGGGTCTTCAGGAGAGGTGGGTAGTCGAGCTAGGCTATCAGACGGTCACCTCTGTAGCTGTAGTCATCCTTCCTATGGTACTATTCAGGGGTGGACATGTTATTGGTACAAATTGTGAAATTGCCCACGGGCCAAGAGGTAAGGGGACCCATTTCCACCTCCAAAGCAGATACAATTGTGCATTATGATGAGTTATTGGGCTGATCTTTAGCATAAAGACATAATATATCCACAAGACCATTAATATGAGTCATACAGGTAGGTCTAGCGTAACATTTCTATTACCTGTATGCCCATATTAATAGGTCATATACGTCTTGGGGGTGACAGATTACCTTTAAAGCATAAACACACATATATTAATTCTTATCTATCTAATAGGATGACGACAGCTGTCCAGACCTGCATCCCACCACAAGAAACAGTCCAGAGTAATCCCTGGAGAATGCTATCATCCTCAGTGACACAGTGAGGGGCTATGCGCCTCCTTCTGATCTCAGGCTATTTACTCATTTAGGAGTGTCTGCTCAAACTGTTGGGGTGCAGCTGTGGGACCCTATTTTCAGAGATGATGTCCTCCACCCAAGTCTCAAAAAGCTGAAAGGGTCTTCAGGAGAGGTGGGTAGTCGAGCTAGGCTATCAGACGGTCACCTCTGTAGCTGTGGTTCCATTCAGGGGTGGACAGGGTTGGACATGTTATTGGTGCAAATTGTGCAACTGCCCACGGGCCAAGAGGTAAGGGGACCCATTTCAACCTCCAAAGCAGATGAAATTGGGAGCTATGATGAGTTATTGGGCTGCAAAGGATCCATATATTGTTCGTGCACAGTGTCCCTCTTCTGCCTGTGTCTTCCAGTGGCTCCAATATATAATTAATTTCCTGCACATTAATAATTTCCCGGCAATCAAGCTCAACACCATCAATCCTATCACTACCAATCCTGTGTGGGCTTTTGAAAAGTTGAGAGTAAATTGTTTAACCCAACTCTGATAGACCCCATCCAGAAAAAGGGATTCCATCCCTCCTTGGCTATATCTCCAGCTTTTTGCTGCAGCTCCTTTACTTTATCCATTATTGAATCATGTGCATCTTCTAGGAGCAGCATTGCTCACCTATAACAGCGCAAGTGCCCCCTTCACCTGCTAACAGGCAGTCAAGCGCCATTGTCTTCTGAAGGGCTACTATCCACATTAGTGACATCACAAGTAGAAGCTAATGGAGGTGACGCCAACAACCAAAACATTTGGTGACATCACAAGTAGTAGCTTATGGGGCAAAACTAACCACCAAAACATTCCGTGAAATGACAAATAAGAGCTAATGTGGGCGGAGCCAAGAACCTCCCTTCCATTGAAGTGCATTGCCCAATATACTAGAGATCAAACGCTATGAATCCTCCAGTGTGGGGGAAGATCTGACTAGCTTCACTGCATATGGAGCTAATATGTATATACATCGGTGTTGTACAAGGATTTCCCAATATTGGTTGGATTTATATTGTTGATCTGGACTGTATATTACTATATGTCTCAATAACATCCGACAATTACATAGTTATCGTCATGTTACAAGTGTTCCCTTTACAGGATATAACTTTAATCTCCCAGATTTGGATGATTCTCTAACAATACATGGCCTAATAATCGAGAAGTCGTCATGTTCCAGTTCTGGCTGAGGGGATTCTCTCAATTATAACTAATCTATGGAGCTGATGAGCAAGAAAGTCAGAAGCCAGAATCATGTGATGGATAATCGGTAAATCGCTGTCATTTCTGGGCTTGAAGATAAATCCCGTCACACCCTATATATCTCCCTTTACTATTGGGAGAAGAGCTGTAACGCTTGGACAGCTCCTAATCTGAGGGGTTCACTAATTATTTTGGACCTGCTTGTATTATATAGAATAAAGACTCCATAATGAATAAAAAATACATGAGAAATAGATGATAGAAGAGAATGAAGGACACAACAAGAGATGACATAGAGCCGACTTACCGCTCTCTCCACCGTCTGCAACTGTCAGACGGAATGTTGGCTCTGCAGCTCCATACACAATGTGTGTGATGTCATAAGGCAAGGGGGCGGAGTCAGAAACCTCAACATTGCGTGACATCAGCAGCAGGAGCAGCAGTTATTTAAAGAGACCAGAGCAGGCCATACAACCAATTCATTACCATATAAATGAAATTGACTCTAATTATCCATCTTGACCTCTTAAAACTTTCAAAAAATGCCACAATGTCATTATTACCATACATTGTAATTCCGGAGTAGTTTCCACTGATGTGAACAGTGATAAATCAACAATAATAACCCATATATCCCAGTATTACAGAAGATTAGATGATATGGATGGTTGGATGTGGAGGTGGACATGCTGCTGTAGGATAAATGGCCAGTAAATAGGGGAGGACACTATAGACAATGTTACTATATACCAGGATTGGGCTATTAGTTTTCCCAAGTGGCTATATGAGAGACCATAACATATTAATTACTATTATTATTTTATATTAATAATAATTGTATAACTTAATATTGAGTAGAATTAAATATGCTGACACCCCCTACATACCATATGAACCCATATACAGCCCCCTTTATACCTCTATATACTGTAAGAGCTCACACCTAGCTTCCTACATACAGTATGAGCCCTTACATAGCCCCTCCACATACATTGTAAGGACCCACCTAGCCTCTCTATATACAGTATGAGCCCCCACATATCCTCTCTATATTCAATATCAGCCCTCACATAGCGCTTTGTATATAGTATGAGGCCAACGCTAACCAAAAAAAGGGTACACTAATGTCAATAATGATCCCAAATAGAGTACAACACCTAGCCTATAAACTAATGAAGCCAAAAGACACGGAGAAAAAGAAAAGGCAAATAACCCGGTATACACCTCCGTATATACAAAAGTGAGAAAACCTTTATTTCATCATGGACATGGTAACTTTAAAAACATTTAAAATACACAACAAACCAATAGCCCAAAACTCCCCAAAAGGCCCATAAGCCTTAAATACAACCCATGTAATGGGTGAATGGCCGCCCCCAGCATATGCAGAAAGAAAATACATGTGTCATACGGTGATAATGATAAATGAACCTATAACTACAAATATAGACAGAATGGGTGATGGTACATGCAGGATGCGACTAATCAACATCATTTCCCATTACACAGGTATAAACAGTCAGAAAATAGAGACTCCCACATATACCAAAGCATGTATGCAAAGAAGTCACCATAAAATAGTTGTCACAATACAGATGACGTCAAAAAATGGTCATAACTGACTGAGAATGCTATAATGAAATAAAAGTATGATCACCCAAAATGAGAAAGCCAGACACTGACATGGGGGCGGCAAGAAGTCCCGAGGGGGACAAGAAGAGAGAGTGGGAAGAGGCCCCACGCGTATCGCCGCTTCGTGAGTCAGTTATGACTAAATCCAGTAACTGTTGACTACTAGTGACAGATATGGGTCGCCCTCCCAGGGCTGTGGGGTACTCGGTACCGGGCTGGTGTCGGCGGGATGTGTCACAGCAGCGGGGACCCGGTCCGTGGCCCTGGGCGCCCAATTAATAGGGGGAGTTTGCATGGTAGAATGTAGTGAATGGAATAGTTCGTGAGGCCACCTGTGGTGTTCGGCAAGTGAGATGTTAAGCCGATGCTGCTTGCAGATCCTCTGGGGCTGGTGGTGTGTTGCAGCCAAGATGGTGAAGCTCCCCACAGGTGAAGCTATAGCCCCAGGGCAGTGTAGATGTGGAGTTAGAGGAGAGGCACAAGCAGTGTCGAAGCTGGTACCCAGATGTAGCAGTGCTGGGTGTGTTGACGCAAGAATCAATGGAGGACACCAGGGCTTGTAGTTCCAAAGCTTTACTCACAGTCTGTAGTACACACAGGTGCCTGCCTCCGTACTGTGTCCTCCGGGTCAGAGGCTCAATGAATCTCCAGGTCAGATGGAATGCTCCCTTCCAACACTCCACCAACATGTACCTTTCTGAACGTCTCCTCTTATAGCGCCTTTAAGTGTGAAGATCTCCTAGTACTGAGTTACACTGGAGTTCCTCCTGACAGATGTTTCCAAGAACTCTACTTGTACGGTAGACAGCTGTAGCCTGCTTCGGGGACTCCTCACTCCTGAGTCCCGGCTCACTATCCAAGTTGCTGTTGTTCCCCCAAGTCTTAGATGGGAGTAGTGCATTTACAGCCCACTACTCCACTGGTGTCTGCTGCAGAACCATTAGTGTCCATACAACCTCGGGGACCGGGCCCCGGCCTTGCGCTTAGAACTTGTAGGCAGGGTTCTTCCTCTAACCCACGTCCTCTCTGTTCCCTTTACTCCTTCGTCCCATTCTAATCTCTCTCTCTTATGGAAGATCAGGTTTCAGTTCAATGTCTTTCTCCTTCTTTCCTTTCCCGTGCCAGCAGACCCAGGTCACTGAGGTCTGCTGCAGCACCTCCTTCCTCCATTCCTCTCTCAGGGATCTTCTTTCCTCACTCCTCTCTGACTGGCTTCCTCTCCCAGACTGACCTGTAATCCAAAACCTTCCCACTCTTTTATGTTTTCTCAACTCCACCCGCCTCCCAGCACGTTTCGTGTTCCAAGCAGGGAACCACCAAAGGTGCTCTGCTACTCTCTAAGCAAGGAGCCGCAATGTGGCTTTGCTGAACTACTCTGTTGTGTGGGGTGCGAGTGCTGGAGCGTGGTCAGGAGCCTCCAAATTACCTGGGTGGTGGGGCACCACACACCTCAGGAGGAGGTGCAGTACCTCTGTGGCGACTGAGCCTCAGGGGCGCCACAGATACAAAAGAAGGAAGCGTATCACAGAAGAATATAAAATAATATTCAAGTCACCTTTATTCCATCCAGGTTAAAAATTAGAACATTCACGGTACAAGATTATTTTACGACTAAGGTCTTCAGCCTGAAATGTGTCAGAATGAACATGTTTTTAATCTTGTACCATGGATGTTCTAATATTTAATCTGGAAGGAATAAATACTTGAATTCACATTCTGCTCTGCCCTCCAGTTCTTTAGAAGGAACATGAAGCAATTTGAGAGCCTTTTAGGCAGATAGGTCCAAGTTGCCATCTCCTAGTCTGTGGTTAGGCTAGCTCTGCCCCGTCGGCACCACTAGGGACTGCGGTGCCAAGAGATCTATTCTGTACAAGAACCGTCAGGGTCAGTTGCAGCTATTTAGTGTATAACCTATTTTCCCAAGTGAGTTACCACACAGACATAACACCCCGATTTGCCTGAGCGACTTGTGAAGGAACGCCTCGTGTGCGCCCATTTACACAAGTCAGCTACAGCTGCCGCCGGTCTAGCAGTGCTTCAGCAGCTCTTGCAAGTGCCAGTTCACACACTGGTGTGCGACGTGACCATACTCTGGAACCCCACATTACATATGTTGGCAAGTGTTTGTGAGCAGCAGAGGGCAGTAGTTGAATACGAGCTACAACATGCCCGTCAGTATTCCGATCAGTCTCCGCACATAACAACTGACAAGTTGGCATTACCAATTACCATCGATTACCAATATACAACACTACAGAGAGAGGTTGAGCTTTGTCCTGGGTAACTGTATCCCTGTAGAGACTTGTTATTAACACTATTATTTAGTCCTCTATCTCTTAAATCTGTGTAGTTATATCCTGTAAGTGAATGGTCACTGATACATCTAATATATAAAGCTCAAAGTGTGTATGTATGTATGTATGTGTGTGTGTGTGTATGTATGTGTGTATGTCCGGGATAGGCATCCGCACCGTCGCAGCTACAGACACAAAATTTGGCCACACGTCTGGACCCCGAGAGCGTCCTAAGCTATGTTGTGAGGTGAAATTTTAACCCTGTGCATTCCAATTCACCAAACAATTTTGCCCCATCTACATACTGGGGGGAAAAACTGTGTGCGCGTCAAGCCCCGCCCCTCATTATGATGTCATAATGCCCCTATCTGCATACTGGGGAAGCAGTGTGTGCGCATCAAGCCCCGCCCCTCATTAGATGTCACAATGGTTGCCATGGCGACGCTGATGTCATCATAGGTTGCAAGCCCTGCCGCCGCTCATTATGATGTCATAATGGTTGACTATGGGATGGAGGATGTGTGATGGGTATATGGGCACTGGACTATGGGATGGAGGATATGTATGATGGGTATATGGGCATGGGGCTATGGGATGGTGGATATGTATGACGGGTATATGGGCACGGGACTATGGGATGGAGGATGTGTGATGGGTATATGGGCACTGGACTATTGGATGGAGGATATGTATGATAGGTATATGGGCACGGGACTATGGGATGGAGGATATGTATGATGGGTATATAGGCATGGGACTATGGGATGGTGGATATGTATGACGGGTATATGGGCACGGGACTATGGGATGGAGGATGTGTGATGGGTATATGGGCACTGGACTATGGGATGGAGAATATGTATGACGGGTATATGGGCACGGGACTATGGGATGGAGGAAATGTATGATGGGTATATGGGCACTGGACTATGGGATGGAGGATATGTATGACGGGTATATGGGCACGGGACTTTGGGATGGAGGATATGTATGATGGGTATATGGGCACTGGACTATGGGATGGAGGATATGCATGACTGGTATATGGGCATGGGACTATGGGATGGAGGATGTGTGATGGGTATATGGGCACGGGACTATGGGATGGCGAATATGTATGATGGGTATATGGGCACGGGCCTATGGGATGGAGGATAATTATAATTTGCTATAACTAAGCACAGTTAGTTACTATACCCGGGCAGCGCCGGGCTCTTCAGCTAGTTGCCTCTAAATCTGGATAATTGTATCCCATTGGCCAGATAAATACCTTATATTCCAGGACCTGGGAAATTGTATCCCAGTAGTGATAGCTCTACTGCTTTATACAGTATACCTATCCTGTTGGCTAATGGTCTGGCTAAATTTATCCCTCTACTGTCAGCAACTATTGTATTTCTAATTGCACTTTAATCTTATTATTATATAATTTATCAATAAAAGTTATATTTTAGTAGACTTTAGTTAGGGTTTATTTGCTGTCTCAGATTTTTCCCTCTCCCCATATTGTATACGCATACATCTCTTCCTTGCCCCCCAAGCTGTGTATTCAAATCTTCCCCAACCCCATTACAATAAATCGTCAGTTTCTTCAGTTCCATTGGAGCACTTAGCACCGATGCTGTTTGCGCCTCTGAGGCGCCGTCGAATGACGTCAACAGGGTGATCACATGACTTGATCACGTTGCTGACATCGCCATATCCCGGTGGTCAGGACTTCAATTGTGCTCAGTCCGTCTGAAAAATGCAAGTACAATTGATCACTGGGATCCGGCGTACTTCATCTTCTCTGAGCTTGACATCCGTCTCAGAGAACAGCCGACTCATAGTCTGCCTGGCCCATAATGCAACCTCCGGGAAATCTCCTCGGACCGCCGGATGAGGCGGCTCAACAGTGTTCCCTTGCCAGCTGAACCGGGGTCAGATACCCCTCCTGCCCTCCCCTAGACCTGCCTCTGGATTAAGGCTAAATACCTGAAGCAGTTGCTGTTTTCTATAAAATTTATAAAAAGCAGTACATTATAGTAATACCTTGACTAACGAGTGCATCTACTTATGAATTTTGCGAGATGCGAGCCGTCGCTCTGTCAGCTTTATGATGTGAGCCGAGATCTGAGTTACAAGCGAGCGAGCTTACACCACTCACCTCGTGGTTACCCTGCCGTGCAAGCACCTCTGTCATTGCTTCATTCTTCAACTATGGGTCCTAAAACAGTGAGTTGCTCTGTCAGTTCTTTTTACCTGTTCTTGTGATTCAGGACCTTACCATCTTTTGCTGCACACAGGTTTTTAGTATTACCAACGTTGCCATTTTCCTGGGGTGGACTCTATTTTAAGCACTGCATGCTGCATGTATTTGACATGGGGCTGTTTATAGGATAATGGTTATTTTTTGGTTCATTCTTCTTCTAATTTTGCTGTTAATGAATCTTTTTTAAAAACTCCTAATAAAATAATTGGTGTGGTTTTTGGGGGGCTGGAACGGATTCATTTCATTTCATTTTAATGGGGACATTTAATTTGATATACAAGCAAATTGAGTTAAGAGTTCGGCCACAGAACGAATTAAACTTGTAAGTCAAGTTATCATATATGGTTTATAGTGATGAGCGAACATGCTCGGATAATGTCTGATCCAAGCATGCTCGGGTGTTATCCAATGCCTTCAGTGTCACCAACTCCTTGCCATCCCCTTGTCCGGTTCCAATAGGGAAAGGTTCCAGGAAAAACATCTCAGCTACTCCTGCCTCGGTCGTAGACCCCGGATCCTTCTTGAGACAGCCCTTAAGCTGGTGCCCACCTGCACGATCCTAAGCCTGGGACCCCTTCTTGCTGTAGCAGCTCTATCCCCACAGTCGGCAAACTGTCCCCTTCACTGCTCCTTGCACCTTGCCCTAGGCAAGACTGCCCGGGCTCTGCTGCCTATCCAGGAAGTGTCCTGACTATATCCCTATGCTCTGCCCTGCTCAACTCTGACTCCTCCCTACTGACAAACCTCTATGCTAACTGTACCTAACTAACACTCCTAATCTATTTTATTCTATTCATTTTCTCTATGATGATCCCTCTATTCTAATCCCCCTACGGTCCTATACTATCTAAGATCCTATCCTGGCCCTGAGCCTATACATCGTACATGACAGATACATCACATTACAGTACATAACAAGTATAATAACGTTAGTGAACAATGAGGTGCCCCACGTAACCATGAGAGCAGCGTCCAGGGAAGAGGAGGGATATGAGGGTCCCCGCCACCTCCTTACACTCCTCCCTCCTAAAATATGGTCATCCCTGAACATGGAGGCACCTGTAAGCTTAAAACTGTTAGAATTTTTTTTAAACATATATACAGTTAGTACAGCCTATGTCCAATGCTGCTGAGGGTCAAACATGACCCTGGCTCCACTTGGTTAGAGACCCCCAACAAAAGAATTCAAGTTCCTTTAGTGTGGGTACGACTGACCTCGGTCTCCTGGCTGCTGGGACCCATCTTAAAGGGAACCTGTCACCCCCCAGGGGCATTTTTCAGTTAAAGAGCCACCTTCAGCAGCACTAAGTCTGCATTCTGTGAAGGTGGCTCTTCTTTTTCTGACCCCCAGTAATGCCAAAATATTGACTTTTATAATTAGCTCCTCTTACCTGTAATGTGTCCCATAGGTATGATGTGTCCCCCTATATCAGCCGCCTACCATCCGTCAATCATGCCTGAGCGGCGCCTCGGCGCCACCCACCATCTGTCCATCATGATGCCCTGTGCGTCGCTGCCTCCTCTTGATTTGAATCCTGACGCCTGCGCTGTGACAAGCGTTCTCGGGCATGCGTAGTGCGCGCTGCCCTAGAACCGATATCAGGCTATTGCGCCTACGCGTTGTGGAGGCCCCAGATCCCGCCCTGCAATGTGTTATGACATATTCACACTGCGGGGCTGGGGCCTCCACAACGCGCAGACGCAATAGCCTGATGTCGTTCTCGGGCAGCGCGCGCTGCGCATGCCCGAGAACACTTGTCACAGCGCAGGCGCCGTGATTCAAATCAAGAAGAGGCAGCGATACACAGGGCATCATGATGGACAGATGGTGGGCGGCGCCGAGGTGCCGCACAGGCATGATTGACGGATGGTAGGCGGCTGATAGAGGGGGGCACATCATACCTGTGGGACACATTACAGGTATGAGGAGCTAATTATAAAAGTCAATATTTTGGCATTACTGGGGGTCAGAAAAAGAAGAGCCACCTTCACAGAATGCAGCCTTAGTGCTGCTGAAGGTGGCTTTTTAAGTGAAAAACGCCCTGGGGGGTGACAGGTTCCCTTTAACAACAACAGTACATATAGTCCTGACCTGACTTGCTCCTCGGGTCCTCCTGTTCAGATTTTCCCCCCTTCCTCCTTTAGCAGATTACGGACCCTTAACAAAACAAGTGGGCTGCTTTTATCAGAGGACAGTACAGGGTTAAAACAGGAAAAGTTCAGGGTTAAAACAGTCCAGTACATAATGCAGCCACACACAGTCCATTACTGTTTCCAAGGGTGATTAACCCCTTCAGGTTTTAGTCCCGTAATCCAGCAGGGGGTGTGCAAATGTTCACAAATAAACTTGGATAAAGGGTAGAAGAAAAACAAACAGTCCTTCAACTGTGACCATACTGGCCACCACTGACACCAAGTCCTGGTCCCGTCCAGGGCTCACTACCCTTTCTCAGATACGGAACAGTCTCTCCTGCACTTCAATCCATGCAACTAGCACATCCAGTTCATTTTAGGGGCTGCCTTCACTCCTTGCTCTCCTTGTGACTGGAATAATGGGCCGCATTCTGGTCCTGAATTATTATAAAGGTGTTGCCTGAAGACCCGCTGGAGGAGGACTCTCCGCTCTTTCTCCTGCTCCTTTCCTCTGTCAGCGGCTGATTCATGGTACCTGGAGCTTCCTACTCCCGTGACCCGATTGTGGCCACCGCTTCCTTTAAGGGCGCCTCTGACTTTCTGTAGGGACTACGATCATTGCAGACGGCTGCACGCAATACTGCGCTTCCTGTGCCTGTCTCTCTTTGATGCTGGAGACCATTTTCACCACCACAGCATACTGTCCACGGGGCCCTTGTTCTTTAATAAATGTCACTAGGTCCCATTCCTGAAAAGGACCGTCAAAACTAAAGGACCCGGCATTCACATAGACCTTGTCCCCAGTCTCGACCTCATGGATGAATCATACAGCCCCTTATCTACTATGATGTTCCAACTGTCAGCACCCTATATAGTGCGATTGTACCCCAGAGCTCCCAAAAAAGAAAAAAGAATACCTATACTCACCTAATCGAGATTCCTCATCCTCCGCAGTGTCTGTCTCTTCTTCTATCCATTCTCGCAGTGGATTCTGATGGCATGATGCAGTGACATCTTTGCACCGCCAATGTTCCTTGCTTAGTGCCGGACTCCAGCAGGCCAAAGATAGAAGGGACGCCCACAGCTGGCTGGGGTAAGTGACGAAGCCAGTGACTTTGTGCTCTGTCACAACTGTTAAAAGTATGCGCATCTTGAGGAAGCCGTTTCTGTTAGTAACATAGCAGATAAGGCAGCCAACAACCAGACAGGCCCTTCTGCCATTTGCCAGAATTGCAAGATGGCCAGTCCGGCCCTGCAAGGTCCTTAATCCTGCAAATCTTCTAGCGCACTTTGGTTCCGCTTGATTTTGGCTGGCCAGCACATAGCAGTCTTTCCTCATTAATGGCTCATCACTTTGTTACTTTCTTCCCCCCTTTTTGCTCGCCAGTCCTTGGGTGAGTGAATTCTTTTGAGTTTGAGGTTTCCCCACAGGTAGGCCGATGTCAGCCAACAATTGCGTGCATTCCTGGGTCTTCTGGGATCAAACAAATTCATCCTGAGCATACTGGTTAGGGGTAATCCCGGCATTGGCTCGCTCAGTTCTGAGGAGCTCTTCCTGCAGAGGTGCATTTGGGGTACTTGGAGACTCAAGCACTGGGTGTGGTAAGTCGACTCTGAGTTTGTTTTGACCCTGTTAACCATTATTCTTCTTCCTCTAAGACTGCCCATTGTGGACCTCAGCCACTTCAGTTGGGGCCCATGCCTGGTATGGTCTTCTGCTTCAGAAGAGCAGGGTCACAGCATATTCCTGTGCAACACCTGAGGTGGCATCATCCCCTTCAGGTCTAACCTCATAGACTGGGTTTTTCAAGTGATTCTTCCTCACCACTCGGTAGAGTACCGCCTCCCAATGATGATGCAGCTTGTTTCCGGGTCGTTTGACCGGCATCAACACATGGTCCCCTGGCTGAAGTGGTCCATCTGACATCGAGGATCGACTTGAATGTTCCACTTCCTGAAGCTTCTGCTCACCCAGCTTCCTTACCGTCTGAAATCTCTGACTGTGTTCTCAGCTCCTGGCACTAGGACTACTGCCCGAACAGGAATCCTCTGCCTCCAGCTCCAGTTCAGTGGTCTCTCCGCCAAACAGTAGCATGTAAGAGGTGTAACTAGCTGTCGCATGGAAACAATTATTGCAAACCCACAACAACTCAGAGGCAAATTCGAGCCACTTCATCTTCTTGTCCTCTTCCAGGGTCCGCAACATTTGCAACAGGGTTCGGTTGACGTGCTCACAATCCCCATTCCCCTGTGGATGATATGGTGTGGTTCGGGATTTTTTGATTCCATGGATGCAGTACAGTTTGTTCGTCACTTGCCCCTGGAAGCAGGACCCTGGGTCGTAGTGAATTCACTTTGGGCATCCATATATGCGAATGAAGTCCTGACAAATGGCTCTGGCTGTAGGTTCAGCTGTCTGATCCTGGGTGGGAGTCACCACTGCAGGGTTGCCATTAGGAATTTCGGGGCCCCATATGGGCAAAATTTTCGGGGCCCCCTTGAAACTCTGCCCAGGCTCCACCCTAGCCCCACCTCCACCCCTCGGACCTTCCACGGTCCCACCAACCTCTCTTGGAAAAACTCCACTTCTGCACCATGTCCTCACCAATTATACATCACCAGATCACATACATAGCCAGCAGGTTTTGTTTTGGCCAAAAGATTTTTTAATCCCCCTCCATGACAAAGTAGTCTCTTCTGGCCAGGCTCTACTCTACTGTAACTTATTAAACAATTGATAAAATATCCAATACAATTTTAGGCATATTTTTATTTATCATTTTTTTAAAATGACCATTAACATCACATACAAGGGAAAAATACCACCGCACCATGACCAGATCACATATTACCACCACATAGTGACCAAATATTACCACATACAGGGAATAAATACCACCACAATATAACTAGACAATATATTACCCCCACAGTGACCGAATAATAGCATGTACAAGGAACAAATACCACCACATCATGACCAGATCACATATTACCACCACATAGTGATTGAATATTACAATACTGATCATTAATAAAATAAAAACACAGTATTAATGCCATTATACACAGGGGATCTGTACTTAGTATACAGTGTCCGTGTACAGGTAATGCAGTGATCACCTTTGACATTATACACAGGAGCTCTGTATATAGTGTCAGTGTACAGGTAATACTGTGATCACTAGTGACTAGAGTTGAGCGAAACGGGTCGAAAAAATTCAAAAGTCGCCGACTTTTGGCAAAGTCAGGTTTCATGAAACGAAACCCGACCCTAGGATGAGGTCGGCCACGAGGTCGGCGACTTACGCGCCAAAGTCGCGTTTCAAAAGTTTGTTTTGCGCTCTTTTTCAGCCAATCAGGATCCACGGACACTGTGGGCAACGTGATGACCTAGGCACGGGTCACCACCATCTTTCAGAAGGGCATGCAAGTGATTGGCTTGCTTTGGTGGGCGTCACAGGGGGTATAAAAGGGCGTGCACGCCGACCGCCGTCTTACTTCTGTCGATCTTAGTATAGGGAGAGGTTGCTGCTGATTCTGTAGGGAGAGCGTTAGGCAGGGAAGAAGACAAAAAAACTGCTTCTGCTGCTAGCGATTTGGCCTGCACAACACACAAGTCACTGTGTGTGCAGTGCAAGGGGAGGCTATATTGTGGTGTATCAGTGGTGTTGGTTGTTGGGCTGCCTTTTAAGGCTTCCTGACACGCTGGCATTGCTGTTTACCCACTGCTCCGCAAACTGCTTTTTTAAAAGCAATCCAATCTCCCTTATCCTCTAGTCACTTTTGTCACAGCTGTGCCATCGAGCGTGTCACATAGCGCTCAGATATCAGTGGGCCTCACACAATCCACAAGTGTCCAGTGTCCAAAAGTGTACGCAGAGATTCAAAATCTCCATTATCCTCTCGTCACTTTGGTCACAGGCAGCTGTGCCATCGAGCGTGTCACATAGCGCTCAGATATCAGTGGGCCTCACACAATCCACAAGTGTCCAGTGTCCAAAAGTGTACGCAGAGATTCAAAATCTCCATTATCCTCTCGTCACTTTGGTCACAGGCAGCTGTGCCATCGAGCGTGTCACATAGCGCTCAGATATCAGTGGGCCTCACACAATCTACAAGTGTCCAGTGTCCAAAAGTGTGCGCAGAGATTCAAAATCTCCATTATCCTCTCGTCACTTTGGTCACAGGCAGCTGTGCCATCGAGCGTGTCACATAGCGCTCAGATATCAGTGGGCCTAACACAATCCACAAGTGTCCAGTGTCCAAAAGTGTACGCAGAGATTCAAAATCTCCATTATCCTCTCGTCACTTTGGTCACAGGCAGCTGTGCCATCGAGCGTGTCACATAGCGCTCAGATATCAGTGGGCCTCAAACAATCCACAAGTGTCCAGTGTCCAAAAGTGTACGCAGAGATTCAAAATCTCCATTATCCTCTCGTCACTTTGGTCACAGGCAGCTGTGCCATCGAGCGTGTCACATAGCGCTCAGATATCAGTGGGCCTCACACAATCTACAAGTGTCCAGTGTCCAAAAGTGTACGCAGAGATTCAAAATCTCCATTATCCTCTCGTCACTTTGGTCACAGGCAGCTGTGCCATCGAGCGTGTCACATAGCGCTCAGATATCAGTGGGCCTCACACAATCCACAAGTGTCCAGTGTCCAAAAGTGTACGCAGAGATTCAAAATCTCCATTATCCTCTCGTCACTTTGGTCACAGGCTGCTGTGCCATCGAGCGTGTCACATAGCGCTCAGATATCAGTGGGCCTCACACAATCCAAAAGTGTCCACTGTCCACAAGTGTGTGCAGAAATTCTAAATCTCCCCTGTCCTATAGACACCTTGTACCTTGTTTTACATTACTATATAGTTTGTTGGATTTTGTCTACATTTCTACCAAAAATGAGGAAGGCTGGTGGAAGAGGCCGTGGAATTGGGCGGGGGTTGGCAGCTGGTAATGATGGTGTTGGTGGTGGATCTGATGGTAGTGGCAAGAGCAAAATAGGACCGAATGCAGGAGGTGCTGACCCTGCGTCATCGTCTGGCTACATAAGGCCTCGAACGCTTAGTTTTCTAGGAGTTGGCAAACCGCTTTTAAAGGCAGAGCATCAGGAAAAAGTTTTGTCTTACATTGCTGACTCAGCCTCCAGCTCTATCGCCTCCTCTTCTTCAGTTGTAAAAAGTAAAAGCACTGAGTCGTCATTGGAGGCTCATGTTCATGAACCACACCTTTCCTTGTGTCCTTCACCCCAACCAAGATTGAAGGATGACGCAGGCCATACTACTGATTACTCCATGGAGCTGTTTTCACATACCATGCCTGGATTATCAAGTCAAATGGTGAATTACCCAGGCCAAGATGAATCTGACATGGAGTGCACTGATGCACAGCCGCTGATGGATGATTCTGCTGGTACATTCACTCAGAGCACTACATTGTCCTCGCAGTGTACAGAGCCAGATTTTGACCCTGATGAGACTCAGGTGCCCCTTCCCGCACACTATACCACCATACACGGTGACACAGAGAAAGGTGCACATGACATAGAAGAGGAGGTGATGGATGACCCAGTTGTTGACCCAGATTGGCATCCATTGGGGGAAGAGGGTGCTGCTTCCAATAGCTCAGATGAGGAGCATCCACAGCAGACATCGACATCGCAACAGCTGTTATCTGGCAGGCCCGGAGCACTCCAAAGACAGGTTCCAAACATCAAAAGAGTTGCTGGACAGCTTGTCCAGAGGGTCAAAAGATCACAGCGTGCTAGGGCGCAAAATGTCTGCCAAAGTAGGAAGAGTGCAGTGTGGCACTTTTTTGAACAAAATCCTCATGATCAGGCCAAGGTTATCTGTAAGAAGTGCGCAAAGACCTTTAGCCGAGGGAAAAATCTGAAAAATTTGAATACCAGTTGCATGCTTAGACATTTAACCAGCATGCACTTGCAAGCGTGGACACAACACCAAACCTCAAGTGCCACATGTGCAACTGATCACAACGAAGGTAGTCAGCAACGCTACATTGTTTCCCCCACTGTAAGCCCACCGGTTAGCACAGCAGCAAATGTTGAGGTGTCGTTGCAAGGCCACAGCAGTCAGGGAATCCCACTGTTATATCAACGAAAGACTGATTCTAGGCCATCAGAAAGAACACCAACTCCATCACCATCATCAACCCTCTCTCAGTCCGCCCTGTCCACCGCTACTTCCACCATATGCAGCTCTCAAGTCCAGCTCACCCTCCCAGACACTATGAGTAGGTCAAGAAAGTACTCAGTCTCTCATCTGCGTACACTGGGTTTGAACGCCCACATTGCCAAACTAATCTCGTTTGAGATGATGCCCTTTCGGTTGGTGGAAAGCACAGCTTTCCGCGAACTCATGGCCTATGCAGTACCACGCTATGACCTACCCAGTCGCCACTTCTTCTCTCGCAAAGCCATCCCAGCC
This sequence comes from Dendrobates tinctorius, assembly GCF_039654945.1. Lineage (NCBI taxonomy): Eukaryota > Metazoa > Chordata > Amphibia > Anura > Dendrobatidae > Dendrobates > Dendrobates tinctorius. The sequence continues at coordinate 2,261,544 of NW_027361941.1, read as the reverse complement.
CTCCACCATCATGTGAAAGACCGCATTGTCCATGCACTCAAGCAGTCAGTGAGCGGAAAGGTGCACCTCACAACTGATGCATGGTCCAGTCGGCATGGCCAGGGCCGTTACGTGTCCATCACTGCGCACTGGGTTAATGTGGTGGATGCAGGGTCCACAGGGGACAGCGGTGGTGGGACAGTGCTGCCTAGCCCACGGTATAGGAAACAGTTGGCTGTAGGCGTTCGACCCTCCTCCTCCTCCTCCTCCTCCTCCTTCTGAAGCGAAAGCTCATCCACAGAGCGCAGTCGTACGAGCACTCCATCTGCAGCTGCCACTGTTGCACACGATGTGTCCCCCTATCGAGCAGCTAGTGGAAACGTCAGCAGGCTGTGTTGCAGATGATGTGTTTGGGCGACAGACACACCGCCGAGGTGCTGGCCGAGTACTTGAAGCGACAAACTGAGTCATGGCTGGGCAGTGTACATCTTGAGGCAGGCAAGGTAGTTAGTGATAACGGCCATAATTTTGTGGCAGCCATAGCCCTTTCAAAACTCAGCCACATACCTTGCTTGGCTCACACCTTGAACCTGGTGGTGCAGTGCTTCCTCAAAAATTATCCGGAGTTAACAGCCCTGCTCCAGAAGGTGCGAAGACTGTGCGCGCACATCCGCCGGTCGCCTGTACACTCCGTTCGTATGCAGAAGCTGCAGCGATTGCTCCACCTTCCCAACCACCGCCTCATTATCGACATTGCAACAAGGTGGAACTCCACCCTGCACATGGTGGAGCGGCTGTGCGAGCAGAGGCAGGCCATAATGCATTTGTGGGAGGATACACGGCCAGGCACTTTGAGAGCAGACATGGAGTTGACAGGCGTGCAGTGGTCGAAGCTGAAAGACCTTTGTAAAGTCCTTCAGTGTTTTGAGGAATGCACACGGCTGGTAAGCGCAGACGACGCCATCCTAAGCATGAGCATCCCACTTATGCGTCTGCTCATGCAAACTTTGACGCACCTTAAGGAGCAGGCGTCTGCAGCCAATGTTGATGAGGAGGAAGAAGAGGAGGGAATCCTTGATGACATTCAGCCATTGTCTGCTCAGGGACCTCTCCTGGACGAGGTGGAGGAAGAAGAGGAGGAGGAGGAGGATGATGGGGATGATTACTTAGGGGAGGAGGATGCATCTCGTGGGGCAAGTGAAAATGTAGGCGTGGCAAGGTCTGGTACAGGGTTTGTGCGTGACTGGAGGGATGTGGATTTGCCAGAAAGTGCTCCTCCACCCAGCACTCGCAGTGCATCATTGACACCGGGAACATTGGCCCACATGTCAGATTATGCCTTGCGGATCCTAAAAAGGGACCCCCGCATTGCCAAAATGATGAACGATGACGACTACTGGTTGGCCAGCATCCTGGATCCACGCTATAAAGGCAAATTACAAAACATCATGCCACAGGAGAACCTTGACCTAATATTGGCTAATAAACAAGCAACTCTGGTAAATCGGTTGCTTGAGGCATTCCCAGCACACAGCAGCGGTGATGGTTCTCACACGAGCCGTACGGGCCGGGGGCAGCTTGGCAGAGGTGTTCGTGGTGCACACAGCAGAAGTGGCGTTGGAGACAGGGGTTTCATGACAATGTTGTGGACTGATTTTTCAAATACCGCTCACACAACTGGTAATACTGCATCGATGGAAAGTGACAGGAGACAGCAGTTGTCAACTATGGTTACAAACTACTTTTCCTCCCATATCGATGTTCTCCCACACAGGTCATTCCCCTTTGACTAATTCCCCTTCTAATAGCAGAGTTCTCAATAGCATTTGTCATACACCTGACAAATGCTATTGAGAACTCTGCTATTAGAAGTGGAAAGGAAGAACAAAGACGAAAGAATCTAATTAATAAAAATAATGGAGAAAGAGAAACCAATCACAAACTAAAATGTTTCTATACTAATGCACAAAGCATGGGCAACAAACAAGGAGAATTGGAACTACTAACACAGGAACAGAAATATGATGTAATTGGAATCACTGAAACTTGGTGGGACAATACACATGATTGGAATACAAGACTAGAAGGATACAACTTATTTGCAAGAAATAGACTTGATAAACGAGGAGGGGGTGTCGCATTGTATGTTCGAAACGCGTATATCTGCACAGAGATTGAAGCTTCAGAGACTGGGAGTTCTGTGGAAACTGTTTGGGTAAGAATACAAGGACAGAACAATGGAAAGGACACCATTGTAGGCATTTACTACAGGCCGCCTGTGCAAGCCGAAGATATAGATGAACTCTTTATGCATCAGATGGCCAAGTTCTCCAAAAAATATGACATAGTTGTCATGGGAGATTTCAACTATCCAGACATTTGTTGGGAATCTCTCTCAGGCAAAACTAACAGGTCAAGGAAATTCTTATCCTCTCTTGCTGACAACTTTATCTTCCAAAAGGTAAGGGAGAAAACAAGGGGAACTGCTACCTTGGATCTAATCCTTATAAACAGGGAGGAAATGGTTGAGGAGGTAAAAGTGGCTGGGACCCTAGGAGGTAGCGACCATGCTATTTTAGAATTTTGGATTACTAGAGGTGGAAGACCTGTGAAGACTCAGACGTCAAGGTTAGATTTCAGAAAGGCAGATTTTAAGGGATTCAGAAAGAGAATTGGAGGGATCCAATGGCTGGATATCCTTAAAGACAAAAATGTCCAGGAAGGATGGGAAATCTTGAAAAATGAAATTCTCAAAGCACAGTTGTTAACAATTCCGAAAAGAGGGAAGAATAGGAAGCATTTAAGGAAACCAGGATGGATGAACACAGAACTTAAGCACATGCTAAAAAGGAAGAAAAAAATGTTTATAAAATGGAAAGAGGGAGGCATATCTAAAGAAGAATATAATGCTGTCTGCAGAACCTGCAGGGCACAAATCAGATTAGCTAAAGCTGAAAATGAACTGAGGCTTGCAAGAGATGTCAAAAGCAATAATAAAGGATTTTGGGGATATGTCAAAAGTAAAAGAAAAGTCAAAGATGCTATAGGATTTTTACAGGATGAAAATGATGAAATGGTAAGACAGGATGTTGAGAAGGCTGAACTTTTAAATTCCTATTTTGCATCTGTTTTCTCTCAGAAAGGAAATGCAACATCAACTGTTATTCACTGTCCTATTAAGGGAATAGAAGAATCCAGGATATCTATAAACAGAAAGATAGTGAGGAAACACTTAGCTAACCTAAATGAATTCAAGTCTCCAGGTCCAGATGAATTACACCCCAGAGTACTGAAGGAGATAGCAGAAGAAATTTTTGAACCCCTCTCCATAATCTTTGAAAATTCTTGGAGAACAGGAGAAGTGCCAGAAGACTGGAGAAGAGCAAATGTTGTTCCTATCTTCAAAAAGGGGAAGAAGGTGGACCCAGGCAACTATAGGCCGGTGAGTCTGACTTCTATACCAGGAAAGATCTTTGAACAAATTATTAAACAACATGTATGTCAATACCTGGATAAGAATGAAGTGATTAAACAGAGTCAGCATGGGTTTGTAACTAATAAGTCATGTCAGACTAACTTAATTTCCTTCTATGATGGTATCACTGATTGGGTGGATCAAGGAAATGCTGTAGCTATAGTATATCTTGACTTCAGCAAAGCATTTGACAAAGTCTCTCATACAATCCTTATTGAAAAAATGACTAAGTATGGAATGGACAAGGCAACTGTTAGGTGGATTCATAACTGGCTTAGTGATTGGACCCAAAGAGTGGTCGTAAATGGCTGCACATCCAGTTGGAAGAATGTCTCAAGTGGGGTACCACAGGGCTCTGTCCTGGGCCCTGTATTGTTCAACATCTTTATCAACGATTTAGATGAAGGAATTGAGGGTAAACTGATTAAATTTGCTGATGACACAAAGCTAGGAGGGATAGCTAATACTAGAGAAGAGAGAGAGAGGATTCAAAAAGATTTAAATAAACTGGAGAAGTGGGCAGCAACTAACAGAATGGTTTTTAACAGGGAGAAATGCAAAGTACTACATCTGGGCAATAAAAATGAAAAAAGCATATATAGAATGGGAGGAATAGGGCTAAGTGACAGCACATGTGAAAAAGACTTGGGTATACTAATAGATCACAGACTGAATATGAGTCAACAGTGTGATGCAGCAGCAAAAAAGGCAAATGCAATTCTAGGATGTATTAACAGAAGCATACAGTCTAGAACACGTGAAGTCATTATTTCCCTCTACTCCTCTTTGGTCAGGCCTCATCTGGAATATTGTGTCCAGTTTTGGGCACCACATTTTAAAAAAGACATCAACAAACTGGAGCAAGTTCAGAAAAGAGCGACCAGAATGGTGACCGGTCTGCAAACCCTGTCTTATGAGGAAAGGTTGCAGGATTTGGGAATGTTTAGTTTGCAAAAGAGAAGACTGAGAGGAGACTTAATAGCTGTCTACAAATATCTAAAGGGATGTCACATTGTAGAAGGATCAACTTTATTCTCATTTGCACAAGGAAAGACTAGAAGCAATGGGATGAAACTGAATGGGAAGAGACACAGATTAGATATTAGAAAAAACTTTTTGACAGTTAGAGTGATCAATGAGTGGAACAGGCTGCCACGAGAAGTGGTGAGTTCTCCTTCAATGGAAGTCTTCAAACAGAGGCTGGACAGACATCTGACTGGGATGATTTAGCGAATCCTGCTTTGAGCAGGGGGTTGGACCAGATGGCCCAGGAGGTCCCTTCCAACTCTACGATTCTATGATTCTATGATTCTATGATTCTATGACTATTGGGCCGCTAAACTGGACACCTGGCCTGAATTGGCCCAATATGCCTTACAGGAGCTCGCTTGCCCAGCTGCAAGTGTGCTATCGGAAAGAGTCTTCAGTGCAGCTGGATCAATCCTGACAGAAAAAAGGACCCGTCTGTAAACCCAAAATGTGGATGATCTAACCTTCATTAAAATGAACCACGCATGGGTTTCCAAGGATTTTGTCCCACCTTCCCCTGATGACACATAGGGTGACAGAAAAATGGCTTGCTTTGGTCCACCTCTTCCTGGTACTTCACCTATTTCGCCTTTTGCATCAGCTGAATGTCCAACATCAACATATGCCACTTTCTAAAACTCCCTAACTGTGCTGCCTCCCCCCCCATGGCCGGGGTAACCACCTAGCGCACGACACCGTGCGAGTGCCGTTGCCCTGGACAGGTGGGTAGGCCGACTCTTGGGCGCGGGCACTGGCGCAGGGTCCCTCATAGTGCAATCAAGTGTCTCTGACGGTGGTGGTGCACACCCGCCGTCAGACACACCGCTGTACTATGAGGGGCCCAGTGCCAGTACCGACACCCAAGAGTGGGCCCCCCTTGCTTGGGCAGGGCCCCAGCATTTGCAATCTTTACCTCTCCCTGCTCCTCCGCTGTGTAATCTGGGCCGTCAAATCCATACTGTGCCTGACACCGTCTGAGCATGCCTCCTGAGACATATATTTTGAATGTGTACGCTATCCATACATGTTATCCAGGGATACGGTACCCTTTCTAACCTTTGTGCAATGACGTGCAATCCATACTGGGCCTAACACCGTCTGAGCCTGCCTCATGCTGTATAGACATATATTTTGAATGTGTACGCTATCCATACATGTTATCCGAGGATACGGTACCCTTTCTAACCTTTGTGCAATGACGTGCAATCCATACTGGGCCTAACACCGTCTGAGCCTGCCTCATGCTGTATAGACATATATTTTGAATGTGTACGCTATCCATACATGTTATCCAGGGATACGGTACCCTTTCTAACCTTTGTGCAATGACGTGCAATCCATACTGGGCCTAACACCGTCTGAGCCTGCCTCATGCTGTATAGACATATATTTTGAATGTGTACGCTATCCATACATGTTATCCGGGGATACGGTACCCTTTCTAACCTTTGTGCAATGACGTGCAATCCATACTGGGCCTAACACCGTCTGAGCCTGCCTCATGCTGTATAGACATATATTTTGAATGTGTACGCTATCCATACATGTTATCCAGGGATACGGTACCCCTTCTAACCTTTGTGCAATGACGTGCAATCCATACTGGGCCTAACACCGTCTGAGCCTGCCTCATGCTGTATAGACATATATTTTGAATGTGTACGCTATCCATACATGTTATCCGGGGATACGGTACCCTTTCTAACCTTTGTGCAATGACGTGCAATCCATACTGGGCCTAACACCGTCTGAGCCTGCCTCATGCTGTATAGACATATATTTTGAATGTGTACGCTATCCATACATGTTATCCGGGGATACGGTACCCTTTCTAACCTTTGTGCAATGACGTGCAATCCATACTGGGCCTAACAACGTCTGAGCCTGCCTCATGCTGTATAGACATATATTTTGAATGTGTACGCTATCCATACATGTTATCCAGGGATACGGTACCCTTTCTAACCTTTGTGCAATGACGTGCAATCCATACTGGGCCTAACACCGTCTGAGCCTGCCTCATGCTGTATAGACATATATTTTGAATGTGTACGCTATCCATACATGTTATCCGGGGATACGGTACCCTTTCTAACCTTTGTGCAATGACGTGCAATCCATACTGGGCCTAACACCGTCTGAGCCTGCCTCATGCTGTATAGACATATATTTTGAATGTGTACGCTATCCATACATGTTATCCAGGGATACGGTACCCTTTCTAACCTTTGTGCAATGACGTGCAATCCATACTGGGCCTGACACCGTCTGAGCCTGCCTCATGCTGTATAGACATATATTTTGAATGTGTACGCTATCCATACATGTTATCCGGGGATACGGTACCCTTTCTAACCTTTGTGCAATGACGTGCAATCCATACTGGGCCTAACACCGTCTGAGCCTGCCTCATGCTGTATAGACATATATTTTGAATGTGTACGCTATCCATACATGTTATCCGGGGATACGGTACCCTTTCTAACCTTTGTGCAATGACGTGCAATCCATACTGGGCCTAACACCGTCTGAGCCTGCCTCATGCTGTATAGACATATATTTTGAATGTGTACGCTATCCATACATGTTATCCGGGGATACGGTACCCTTTCTAACCTTTGTGCAATGACGTGCAATCCATACTGGGCCTAACAACGTCTGAGCCTGCCTCATGCTGTATAGACATATATTTTGAATGTGTACGCTATCCATACATGTTATCCGGGGATACGGTACCCTTTCTAACCTTTGTGCAATGACGTGCAATCCATACTGGGCCTAACACCGTCTGAGCCTGCCTCATGCTGTATAGACATATATTTTGAATGTGTACGCTATCCATACATGTTATCCAGGGATACGGTACCCTTTCTAACCTTTGTGCAATGACGTGCAATCCATACTGGGCCTAACACCGTCTGAGCCTGCCTCATGCTGTATAGACATATATTTTGAATGTGTACGCTATCCATACATGTTATCCGGGGATACGGTACCCTTTCTAACCTTTATGCAATGACGTGCAATCCATACTGGGCCTAACACCGTCTGAGCCTGCCTCATGCTGTATAGACATATATTTTGAATGTGTACGCTATCCATACATGTTATCCAGGGATACGGTACCCTTTCTAACCTTTGTGCAATGACGTGCAATCCATACTGGGCCTAACACCGTCTGAGCCTGCCTCATGCTGTATAGACATATATTTTGAATGTGTACGCTATCCATACATGTTATCCGGGGATACGGTACCCTTTCTAACCTTTGTGCAATGACGTGCAATCCATACTGGGCCTAACACCGTCTGAGCCTGCCTCATGCTGTATAGACATATATTTTGAATGTGTACGCTATCCATACATGTTATCCGGGGATACGGTACCCTTTCTAACCTTTGTGCAATGACGTGCAATCCATACTGGGCCTAACACCGTCTGAGCCTGCCTCATGCTGTATAGACATATATTTTGAATGTGTATGCTATCCATACATGTTATCCGGGGATACGGTACCCTTTCTAACCTTTGTGCAATGACGTGCAATCCATACTGGGCCTAACACCGTCTGAGCCTGCCTCATGCTGTATAGACATATATTTTGAATGTGTACGCTATCCATACATGTTATCCAGGGATACGGTACCCTTTCTAACCTTTGTGCAATCACGTGCAATCCATACTGGGCGTGAGAACGGCTGGCGAGCTGTTAAGCAAGCTACAGCACCTGTCCAGACAAGTACAGGGATTCCCTAGCAAGGAGACTTATTTGATTGTTTTCAATGTTGGGACAGCAATTTTTGGGGAGCACTATACTCTGGAGAATGATAGATGGGGCCCACCATACACTGGAACATTCCAAAGGTGGACATCAGACACTGGAGCAGCATTTACAGGGCCCATTATACACTAGAGCATTAGAAATGGGGCCCATTATGTTTGGAGCATTATTTGGGCCCATAAGGCTAAAAGAAAATTTTTGTGAAAAAAAAGTATTTTTTTTTTTACAGATCAATTTGTGAAGTACTTGGGGGTTCAAAGTGATCACTATGCATCTAGATAAGTTCCTTGGGGGGTCTAGTTTCCAAAATGGGGTCACTTGTGGAGGAGCTCCAATGTTTATGCACACAGGGGCTCTCCAAACACGACATGGCAACCGCTAAATATTCCAGCATATTTTCCATTCAAAAAGTCAAATGGCGCTCCTTCCCTTCTGAGCCGTGCCGTGCGCCCAAACAGTGGTTTATGACCACATATGGGGTATCGTTGTACTCAGGAGAAATTGCCCAACAAATTTTAGGATCCATTTTATCCTGTTTCCCATGTGAAGATGAAAAAATTGATGCTAAAAGAAAATTTTTGTTGGAAAAATTAAAATGTCCATTTTTTCTTTCCACATTGCTTTAGTTCCTGTGAAACACCTGAAGGGTTAATAATCTTCTTGAATGTAGTTTTGAGTAGCTTGAGGGGTGCAGTTTTTAGAATGGTGTCACTTTTGGGTATTTTCTGCCATATAGACCCCTCAAAGTGACTTCAAATGTGAGGTGGTCCCTAAAAAAAATGGTTTTGTAAATTTTATTGTAAAAATGAGAAATCGCTGGTCAACTTTTAACCCTTATAACTTCCTAACAAAAAAATATTTTGTTTCCAAAATTGTGCTGATGTAAAGTAGACATATGGGAAATGTTATTTATTAACTATTTTGTGTCACATAACTCTCTGGTTTAACAGAATAAAAATTCAAAATTTGAAAATTGCAAAATTTTCTAAATTTTCAAGAAATTTCTGATTTTTTGACAAATAAACGCAAAAATTATCAACCTAAATTTACCACTAACATGAAGCTCAATATGTCACGACAAAACAATCTCAGAATCGCTAGGATGCATTGAAGCGTTCCTGAGTTATTACCTCATAAAGGGACACTGGTCAGAATTGCAAAAAATGGCCTGGTCATTAAGGTCAAAATAGGCTTGGTCATGAAGGGGTTAAAAGTTGGGAGCAATTTTTGGAGAGCACGATACTCTGGAGAATGATATCTGGGGCCCACCATACACTGGAGCATTCCAAAGGTGGACATCAGTCACTGGAGCAGCATTTACAGGGCCCATTATACACTGGAGCATTAGAAATGGGGCCCCTTATATATGGAGCATTATTTGGGCCCATAAGACACTGGATCTTTATCCATGGTGAACAACATATACTGTAGCATTATGTGGAGCTCATCATATACTGTATCTAACATTATATGGGACCAATGGTTCTGTATGGAGAAATATATGGGCCTCATTACTCTGTATGAGGGACTATGCGGTGGCCATAATACTGTATGGAGGAATATACTGTCCGTTTTTGGAGCTATTGGAGAATTTAAAATGGATATCAGTCATGTGATGTAAGAAGTGAAGTATTTTTCATTGTACTATACCGCTATTTCTCTGCCGTGTCAAAGGATCATGAATTGTGTCATGTGTTAAAGGAGCCCAGTGACACTCTTTGGCCCTGGGCCCATGAAAATCTGGAGCCAGCCCTACTCCCCCACAACTTTAGCCAAATAACCCCCAGTTTTCAATGCCTAACTATTATTATAAAGTAAATTAAGGTTGACAAGCTTAAGAAATAAGAATTGATGTTTTTGGCATTAAAATGGGCACTGTAGGTGTGTTTCCTGTCCTCCACTCCTTGCCGACTTTTCTTCCCCATTGACTTACATTGGGTTTCGTGTTTCAGTCGGCCTTCGATTTTTCACAATAATCGGCCGATTTCGTTCGACCCGACTTTTGCGAAAGTCGGGTTTCATGAAACCCGACTCGACCCGAAAAAAGGCAAAGTCGCTCATCTCTACTTCTTACCCATGGTCTTACGAGACATTATACCTTAGTTCATAATAAAGATTTTAATAAGTTACAAATTATTCCTATTGATCATATCCCTACTCATATTCCAAATAGGATTCTGAAATTAAACAGGAAACAGGTGTATTGGATCTATAAATTAAGAAGCCTCAAACCACAGGGTCTTCATGAGATCACAGAGGTTTTTATTTAATTTATTAATAGAGGTTGTTATATGCATTTATTTATATTTTTTTGATATTTATGGATGTCCTTTGATATTTATTTTTCTATGGGAGTTTATAAGGAATTTCACCATGAAATATCTGATGATTATTTAATTGTTATAAAAGATCTTATTCATGTTTTATAAGGGAAGTATTTTTAATGTGTTTTTAATATAATTATTTCCATCATACTCCTTTATGTCTAGTAAGCCCTTTAAATTTAGAGACTTTTTAAGTATAAGCGCTCCACAGTAATAGGATTAAACCGATGGTGCTGCGGTTAGAAAATGGGATGAGTGGGGGCGTGGCCTAGACTGTCATGGAGTAGGACGTGCAGTCTAAGATCTCCCGGCACATCCACCCTAAATCAACTGAAATCATAGCCCATCCAGGCTAAATCCTCTCAGAAATCTTCTCAGAGTCACTCAGGAGTGACACCCCAGGCCTTTGGAGCCCTATTTGCCAGTTCCTACGGACTTTTGAGGTCTGGTACGTGCGAGGCCTAACACTTACTGCGGGGCCTGTTGAGGCCTACGGGCCATACCCGGACTGTATTACTTGGGCTCAGATCCCACCTGAAGAATTGGGGTAGAATCCCCCTCAGCAATCATCCGAACCATCTTCGGCACGTAAAGAAGCTTATATCAGGCTTATTATAGCCCCCTCTAGGGATAGAGGATCCCGGACCTCAGGCTCCCTCCCTCAGCCCTGATTCGACCCCCCATCTGGGCCACGGCTCTCATAGGAGCTCCTAAAGAAGATTACCGCCTATTTCTGAGGTAACCGGAGACAAAGACGCTCATATAATAGTTCACAGAAAGATTTATTTCTTCAATTGACTATTAATTTTTGCTGACGGGCACTCAGGTGCTTTTATAGAAGAAAGAGAGAAAAAAAAAAAAAAACCCACTGCGCAGGCGCGACATTCCCTGGCCGCGGCTGACACCGCCGAGCGGCTTGAGGCAATAGCGCGCGCCTGAAATTCAGACTTCGGCCGCCCGCGGCTGCATCTTCATTACGGTACGCCTTTCCTTCCCTCCTGCTTCCGCTACCTAACCTCCCGCGGTCAGAACAATTGTCCGGGACCTGCCTGGAAAATCCTGAGGAGCGAATCTGTGGCAGCGGTTTAGAGCCATATTTTCAAGCGCCTCGCGCAGGAGCACCTCCCCCCGGCTGATAAACCCGACTTCCGTAGCTACAGCGGCACGGGAAGGCATTGCCACTCACCGTCCCCACTGCAAATAGCTCCTGGGGTCCTCACCACCCCCACCACCACCAGGATATCCTCCTTCAATTGCGTTCTTAGCCCCCTCAGGGCTTATCGGGAGCCGCTCTCTCCTCTCTCAGAGCGGCTTCCTGATTCACAGCTGCGCACTCCACATACGCAATTTGCGTAAAATCCGGCATATCTTACGTCAAAGGAGCAGCCTTCTAATCCAGCTCCATAGTGCTGCTGGCTTCAACTCCCCACATAACGTAAATCACTGGTGGACTGCCCAGACGGTTTTTGCCATACATGAAATCAAACTAAAACAAAAGAGAATTAAAATAATAAACAAATAAACAAACAAATAAATAAACAAAATAATAATAATAAAAAAAAAAGGGGTGACGAAAGTCGCTGCCACCACTTCCCAACTCACCCTCATTGTCTCTGCAGCCTAGTTCTATTCATACCGATAAAATGAGTCAAAACAGATCAAACAGCCTCAAACAACCAAAAACTCCCTCCACAACTACTATGTCCGCCAAATCGGATAGAGACAAGAGACAATCATCTCACCCTTCCTCCGATTTGGGGAATACCATCAGTCCTACTAGATCCAGGACGCCCCACAAAATTACTGACTCCATGGATACATCAGCTTCCTCAAAAAGACGGAATCCGGGGGCTTGGAGTGAGAAACTTTCTTTTCTAAATGACCCCAAAAACGACATGGACAATGATTCTTGGGCTTCAACACCAAATACCAGCCCAGACAAATCCAGACCAAAACTGGACTCTCATGTTGAAACGAGCCATGACACCATCGAGGCTTATATGGCCTCACTGGCCGACAAAATTAATAATAACCTGAAGCTCACTCTAGAATCCACATTAGAGTCACAAATGAAAATCTTTAAGTCTACGTTTGAAACGTTTAATCAAAAACTGGAAAATCATGAATCCAGAATGGTGTCGTTAGAAAAACAAACAGAGATGTCTACAGACGAAAATCAGCAACTGAAGTCTGAACTCATAAGGCTGGAAAGAAAACTAGCAGATTTAGAAGACAGAAGTAGAAGGAATAACGTGAAAATCAGGGGCATCCCGGAATCTGTCACCCCTGCCAAGCTTGAGGAATATGTTCAAAAAGTCTTCAAGAAAATTGTTCCGTCACTTATTACCCAAGAGACAATTATCAATAGAATCCACAGATTACCAAAGCCGGCCCACCTACCCAAGGATACCCCGAGGGATACCATTCTTAGGATCCACTTCTTTCATATAAAAGAGAGGATTCAAAATACCATCAGGGACAATGGCGGCTTCCCAGAACCATTTTCCCATCTCAAGATATTTACAGATTTATCCAAAGCTACAATCGAAGGTAGGAAATCCTTCCAAGATATTACCATTCCCTTGAGGGATAATAACATACCATACAAGTGGGGATTTCCCCTTAAATTGTTGGTCCACCACAGTAGTAAAACTACTGCTATACTATCTGCGGAAGAAGGCCACAAGTTTCTCAAATCTATGAACATTAAACCTAGAAGCAAGCCTGCGGCGTCTCCGGACTTCAAATCTTCTACTTGATCTTCAGGGACTCATGGGTCTTGTTTAGGCCCAAGGAAATTCAACACAATAACACTTTATATATTATTATTATAATTATAGTTATGATAACTCTTCCTCCAGGCTCGATCCTTTGGAATACTATCTTTCAACAGGCCTATACTTTAGTAACACATCGAAAATGTTTACCTTATATATTGTTTAGTTATCAGTTGGACTCTAGGTTCGTCCACCTTTTACTTCCCTCGACTATTCTTGGATGAGCGTATTTCTCCCTTCAGAAGATGTCGCCGGGAAATCCTCACACGAACTTTCCCCCGAACTGAGCAGAGTTCGCCTTAGAATTCTGCTCCTGTTGGTCCCTATAAGTTTATTCTGACCAAATTTGTTGCTAATTTATCTTGTTTTTCCTTTATTGTGTGTTTCAGTTGCAGCCAATACACCCTTGACCTTATCCATCTGAACCTAAACTTCTCCATCAGCCACAACCTCACCAAGAACAGCAGCATCACAGGTATCTTCTCAGCCACAAAACACCACACTGACAATGAAAATAAACCTGGCCACGTACAATGTCAGGGGCCTGAACAGCCCTAGAAAGCGTCATGTAATATATCATGAGACCAACAGGCTGGGTTCTGATGTTGTGTGTCTTCAGGAAACGAAATTTAAAAGAGGCGCTCACCCTAACTTTTCCCACAAAAACTTCCCCCACATATATGAATCATCGGGATTAAAGAAAAAGGCAGGAGTCCTTACTATGATAAAAAACTCCATCAACTTTAAATTCATTGAAGAACTAAGAGATGAGAAAGGCCATTATCACATCCTAGTTTGTAGCATCAATAACTCAATTTTTACTATTGTAAACGTCTACGTCCCCAACACGGGTCAAATTAGATTCTTAAATAAGCTTCTAAAGAAAATCAACCTAATAAAGAAGGGTTCCTTAATATTCGCAGGAGATTTTAACATGGTCCCAAATGGAAAATTGGATTCCTCCGCCCCCAATAGACATAAAACAGAAACGTTAAACAACTGGATTTATTACAACGAATTCTTTGACACTTTTCGTTGTCTAAACACGACCTCAATCGAGTATAGTCATTATTCGGATGTCCATCACACTGCTTCTCGTATTGACCTAATTTTAACAGATATTTTCTCACTTCCCAAATTTACTTCCATCTCTATCCACCCTAAAACGGTCTCTGACCACGCTCCAGTAGTCGCTACATTCACTGTTGGCCCGGCCACCAACCAACAGTTCCTATGGAAATGCAACTCCTCATTACTCAATATTCCACACTATAATGCAGAGATTACTACAGCCTTATGAAATTACTTCAAAGAAAATGATACTGAACTTTCCAGCCCTTTCACCTATTGGAATGCTCATAAGGCCGTTCTGCGAGGAATCCTAATCAGGATATCCTCGAGACATTAAAGGGCAAACAGGGAAAAAATAACAGATCTGCAGAATCAAATCAAAATCAAAGAAACCATGATAACCGACAATCCCAATTCAGATATTGACGTACGCTCAGAACTCTCCAGGTTAAGACAGGAGCTTAGGGCCTTGATTTTCTCGTTTCATGACTCAGCAGTCAAAAACTACCGCTTTAAACAATACCAGAATCTAAATCGGCCATCCCGCTATATGACTAACATCTTGAAAAATTCTAGACGGAAAAACAGGATTGACACCATTCTCTCCACCAAAAATACCCCCTTGTCCCACCCACAGGACATAGCTAACTCCTTCGCTACATTCTATGAGAATCTCTACAACATCAATCAAAATTCCTCCCTCCCCTCTCCAAGTCATTCAGATATCACTTCTTTTCTAACCAAAATTAATCTCCCGAAACTAGATGAAGTTGACAAATCTACTCTATCATCTCCTTTCACTGAAAAAGAAATGCAATAAACCACCTTAAAACCTTCAAAGCTCCCGGCCCTGACGGGTTTACGAATAATTACTATAAAACTTTTGCCGAAATCCTTGCACCCCACTTGACGAAAATTTTTAACACAGCTTCTACTTTGGGCTATTTCCCCAAGGAAATGCTCGAGGCCACCCTTATTCTTATCCCCAAACCCAATTCGGACACAACCCTCATGAAAAACTTTCGGCCAATTTCGTTAATAAATACAGACATCAAACTATATGCTAAATTATTATCAAACAGACTGAACTCCATACTCCCTAAGCTAATCAACAAAGATCAAATCGGGTTTATAATCACTAGACAATCTACAGACGGCACCAGAAGATTGATCAACCTTATGAAACTCATTAATACACATAAAACCAAATCCATTATAGTTTCTCTTGACGCCGAAAAGGCCTTCGACAGATTAAATTGGGACTACTTGTTCGCCACTCTAGCCAAATTTGGCTTTCATCATGAACTAATCACTAGCATTAGAGCATTATACACTGCACCATCGGCCAAAGTTTACGTTAACAATCACCTTTCAAAAGTCCTCCAAATATCCAATGGTACAAGGCAGGGTTGCCCGCTTTCCCCTCTACTGTTTGCCCTGGCAATTGAACCCCTAGCTCAGTCTATCAGAGATAACCCAGATATTCATGGCATTAAAGCAGGCGATAAAGAATATAAAATATGCCTCTTCGCAGACGACGTTATTCTCACCCTGTCAGATCCAATCAAATCAATTGTTAAAGTCCAAGAACTTCTGCTGAAGTTTTCGGACATTTCCTGTTTCAAAGTCAACGTTTCAAAATCCAAGATGCTATCCCTTCATTTAGACAGCGACCAAATTAACTCCATCAGCCGCTCTTGTCCTTGGAGCTGGACTTCAGACTACATTACATATTTGGGACTTAAATTTACCAATAATATCCCTTCCCTCATGCCTCTGAACCTAAAATCCCTTACAGAGACCATCTCAAAAGACCTAAAAATATATGGGGAGAAAAACCTCTCTTGGTGGGGTAAAATTATAACATTTAAAGCCTATATCCTCCCCAAAATAGTATATCTTTTTAGATCACTCCCTTTACCCATTTCCACCCCCGCCCTTACCAACCTTCAATCCATGACAAACAACTTTGTTTGGAACGGGAAAAAAGCCAGAGTTGCAAAAAATATTTTATATGGCAACAGGAGATTTGGTGGAGCTGGCCTTCCGAATATCTCAGCTTACTATTCCTCACTCCTTGTCAAAAACAGCCTCCCTTGGTGGTCAACCGAGGACCCTCCGGCATGGGTCAACATTGAAAAGGCGTTAAACAACAATAGGTCTCCTTCCCTTCTCGTCTTGGAGTCTATCCTTCTCAAAAAGGTACATTCCATCACGCATCCAATCTTCCGCGCAACACTAGAAGCTTGGGGTCTCTTAGCTAAACAACAAAAAGGCCTCACTAATACTGACCCGTTAGGACCTCTATCCATTAACGTAATTGCGTCTCTTTTTCAGCTAGAACTGCCCTCCATCTGGTCCGACCATGGTGTCAAAAAATTAAAGGATCTTTGTGGACACAATCACATCTCTTCCTTTAGTGATATGAAACACAAGTTCAGTATTCCATCATCAGCATTTTATGACTATATTCAACTAAAAGAATTAGCAACTACACTTAGGAAGAAAGACGCTAAACCCTCTGAACCTTTCTTTAATCTCACTAACAACATAAACCATTGCCTTTTCTGGAGGGTTTCGTACATTTATATGTGGTTCAATAAGAGCCACGAACTCATCAAAACAAATAATATAATTAAGTGGGAGACGGAACTTGGGATAAGCCCAGGGGCAGCAGACTGGGAGCAGGCTTGTTCCTCCTCTATGTCCGCCACGTTATCTATGTCTCTTCTGGAAACCCATCAGAAAATCATCTCCCGTTGGTACTATACCCCAGCCAGACTAGCCAGGATATCCAGAGATCTCCCCATTATGCTGGAGAGGATGCGGACAACACGGGAACCTTCTTCATATATTGTGGTTTTGTCCGGTGATCAAATCTCTTTGGAGAGCTATCTCTCTCCTAATAAACTCCCTTCTCCAAAAACCCATCACCCTCTCACCTCAACTGGCCTTGCTATCTATCACCCCACAAGAACTAAATCAAACTCTTCCCCCTTTAATATTTCATATCCTTCTTATTACCAAAAGTCCTTTAGCTTTTCATTGGAAACGACCGGACATTCCAACCATTGAAGATATAAGAGACAAAATCTCCCTACATAAATCTTTTGAACTAAAACTAGCCACTATTAACAATAATATTGGCCATTTCTCCCGCAAATGGTTCAGATGGATTGCATTATTTCCCTCAAGCTAACTCTACAGCAATTGCTGCACTGATACTTTGTTGTTTGTTCTTTTCTCTGTTCCAGAGATAATCTGGCGACTGTTAAACATATAGTTATAGTATTGTTCTGGTTATAAAATAACCCAGTTAATTATACTACACCGCTAATGTCTTGAAAATAAAAACTTGTTCGGACCATTTGGTCCTTCCCCCCCTTTTTTCCCTTCCCTCCTCACCCTCCCATCCCCTCCCTGAGACCCCTTTTTCCTCACTATTGTAAAACCCCTTAATAAAATTGGTTTGAAAAAGAAAATGGGATGAGTAACGCCAAATAAGTATTTGTCCCCCTTGTTAGGTGTTCTTGGTCCTTCCTGATACATTTTACACCATAATTACATATAGAGCTTCACTCTCTCTTTTTCCCGCAGAGCGGGTAAGGGAAAGCCCGAAACACTGTTTTATCAATTTTTCGTACTCTATCTCCACTCAGAGAAATAGTAGTTCTACAGAGCATTAACCCTCTCCTCTTTCCAGACTGTCTGTGGACCCCAGTACAATTATATAAATGATTACTGGTATATATATATTTTTTTCTAAGTTTGTTAATATTCCTCTCAGAAATCTTTATATAGAACCAATCATTCCTTTGTCCTAAAGAAATCATCCCCTGACATGATTTGCTATCCTCAGGAGGTGTTAATATCACTGCTGAAGGAGTGAGTTTTTAAACTTTGGGATGTGACTTACACTGACACCGGTCGCTGTATAATCTGACTCTGTGCGGGAGATGTAACAGCCGTGTGGTATTGGGAGAAGCGCCGTGTGCTCCTCCTGCGGTGCGATCCTGAGCGTGTGCACAATATTGCGGGTGTGGAGCACATCGTCCTTCCCACTTTGCCACTGAGCTTTTACAGATGAGCGATTCCTTTTTTTTTAATAATAAGCCGAACCTGAGATTTAAAAAAAATGTATATTATTTTTTTATTAATAAAACATTTTTTTTTTAATTGATTAAAATTTAGATCCTTACAATTTGGAGAAAGAGAAACCAATCACAAACTAAAATGTTTCTATACTAATGCACAAAGCATGGGCAACAAACAAGGAGAATTGGAACTACTAACACAGGAAAAGAAATATGATGTCATTGGAATCACTGAAACTTGGTGGGACAATACACATGATTGGAATACAAGACTAGAAGGATACAACTTATTTGCAAGAAACAGACTTGATAAACGAGGAGGGGGTGTCGCATTGTATGTTAGAAATGCGTATATCTGCACAGAGATTGAAGCTTCAGAGACTGGGAGTTCTGTGGAAACTGTTTGGGTAAGAATACAAGGACAGAACAATGGAAAGGACACCATTGTAGGCATTTACTACAGGCCGCCTGTGCAAGCTGAAGATATGGATGAACTCTTTATGCATCAAATGGCCAAGTTCTCCAAAAAATATGACATAGTTGTCATGGGAGATTTCAACTATCCAGACATTTGTTGGGAATCTCTCTCAGGCAAAACTAACAGGTCAAGGAAATTCTTATCCTCTCTTGCTGACAACTTTATCTTCCAAAAGGTAAAGGAGAAAACAAGGGGAACTGCTACCTTGGATCTAATCCTTATAAACAGGGAGGAAATGGTTGAGGAGGTAAAAGTGGCTGGGACCCTAGGAGGTAGCGACCATGCTATTTTAGAATTTTGGATAACTAGAGGCGGAAGACCTGTGAAGACTCAGACGTCAAGGTTAGATTTCAGAAAGGCAGATTTTAAGGGATTCAGAAAGAGAATTGGAGGGATCCAATGGCTGGATATCCTTAAAGACAAAAATGTCCAGGAAGGATGGGAAATCTTGAAAAATGAAATTCTCAAAGCACAGTTGTTAACAATTCCGAAAAGAGGGAAGAATAGGAAGCATTTAAGGAAACCAGGATGGATGAACACAGAACTTAAGCACATGCTAAAAAGGAAGCAAAAAATGTTTATAAAATGGAAAGAAGGAGGCATATCTAAAGAAGAATATAATGCTGTCTGCAGAACCTGCAAGGCACAAATCAGATTATCTAAAGCTGAAAATGAATTGAGGCTTGCAAGAGATGTCAAAAGCAATAATAAAGGATTTTGGGGATATGTCAAAAGTAAAAGAAAAGTCAAAGATGCTATAGGATTTTTACAGGATGAAAATGATGAAATGGTAAGACAGGAGGTTGAGAAGGCTGAACTTTTAAATTCCTATTTTGCATCTGTTTTCTCTCAGAAAGGAAATGTAACATCAACTGTTATTCACTGTCCTATTAAGGGAATAGAAGAATCCAGGATATCTATAAACAGAAAGATAGTGAGGAAACACTTAGCTAACCTAAATGTATTCAAGTCTCCAGGTCCAGATGAATTACACCCCAGAGTACTGAAGGAGATAGCAGAAGAAATTTTTGAACCCCTCTCCATAATCTTTGAAAATTCTTGGAGAACAGGAGAAGTGCCAGAAGACTGGAGAAGAGCAAATGTTGTTCCTATCTTCAAAAAGGGGAAGAAGGTGGACCCAGGCAACTATAGGCCGGTGAGTCTGACTTCTATACCAGGAAAGATCTTTGAACAAATTATTAAACAACATGTATGTCAATACCTGGATAAGAATGAAGTGATTAAACAGAGTCAGCATGGGTTTGTAACTAATAAGTCATGTCAGACTAATTTAATTTCCTTCTATGATGGTATTACTGATTGGGTGGATCAAGGAAATGCTGTAGATATAGTATATCTTGACTTCAGCAAAGCATTTGACAAAGTCTCTCATACAATCCTTATTGAAAAAATGACTAAGTATGGAATGGACAAGGCAACTGTTAGGTGGATTCATAACTGGCTTAGTGATCGGACCCAAAGAGTGGTCGTAAATGGCTGCACATCCAGTTGGAAGAATGTCTCAAGTGGGGTACCACAGGGCTCTGTCCTGGGCCCTGTATTGTTCAACATCTTTATCAACGATTTAGATGAAGGAATTGAGGGTAAACTGATTAAATTTGCTGATGACACAAAGCTAGGAGGGATAGCTAATACTAGAGAAGAGAGAGAGAGGATTCAAAAAGATTTAAATAAACTGGAGAAGTGGGCAGCAACTAACAGAATGGTTTTTAACAGGGAGAAATGCAAAGTACTACATCTGGGCAATAAAAATGAAAAAAGCATATATAGAATGGGAGGAATAGGGCTAAGTGACAGCACATGTGAAAGAGACTTGGGTATACTAATAGATCACAGACTGAATATGAGTCAACAGTGTGATGCAGCAGCAAAAAAGGCAAATGCAATTCTAGGATGTATTAACAGAAGCATACAGTCTAGATCACGTGAAGTAATTATTTCCCTCTACTCCTCTTTGGTCAGACCTCATCTGGAATATTGTGTCCAATTTTGGGCACCACATTTTAAAAAAGACATCAACAAACTGGAGCAAGTTCAGAAAAGAGCGACCAGAATGGTGACCGGTCTGCAAACCCTGTCTTATGAGGAAAGGTTGCAGGATTTGGGAATGTTTAGTTTGCAAAAGAGAAGACTGAGAGGAGACTTAATAGCTGTCTACAAATATCTAAAGGGCTGTCACATTGTAGAAGGATCAACTTTATTCTCATTTGCACAAGGAAAGACTAGAAGCAATGGGATGAAGCTGAATGGGAGGAGACACAGATTAGATATTAGAAAAAACTTTTTGACAGTTAGAGTGATCAATGAGTGGAACAGGCTGCCACGAGAAGTGGTGAGTTCTCCTTCAATGGAAGTCTTCAAACAGAGGCTGGACAGACATCTGACTGGGATGATTTAGCGAATCCTGCTTTGAGCAGTGGGTTGGACCAGATGGCCCAGGAGGTCCCTTCCAACTCTACGATTCTATGATTCTAATTTAATGTTTATCTAATGGTTTATTTCATCCTATGTCTCTTCCACATCGGATCCACTTGCAGGAGCTTGTTAGTATAGCCGAGTGGTCTGATTGTCGGGCGGCAGAGCTGGAGGAAGCTGAGGCAGATCTCTAGGAGTTCGTGTCCGAGATTTGCTTTTCTTGCTCAGTATATATGTGTTTTTTATTTTTCCTTATTTTTTTCCTTTTGTTCAACAACCTGTGAAATTATAATAGACATGTGAATATAAGAACAGCTTCTAACTCTTACTATGAATATTTATACTTTCTGCTAACTATGAACTTTGACATCTGTCATCTGACTGGAGCTCATTTTTTTAAATCTGTGTGTACTTAATGCACCACCTGTGTATGCGTCATGTGGTATTTCCTGAAGAAGAGGTTCAAAAAACCTTGAAACGCGTAGAATAAACAACTCTCAAACGTTATTAACATTCTGGAAGTTCATCATTTGGGCAGCGCGGATGAAATCCACGTATTCCTTTGCAGAGTTATGGAAACTATTGAAGCAGGCCAAAAGTAAAAAAATGTTTTTAAAAATATTAAAAAAATATAACAGTTCAAACCCCCCCCCCTTTCACACCATTCAAAATAAAACAAAAGAAAAATAAAACATACACAAGTTTGGTATCGCCACGTTCAGAATCGCCCGATCTATCCATAAAGAAAGGAACAACCCGATCACTAGACGGCGTAGTGAGAAAAAAAAGTCAGAATGCCAGAATTAAGGTTTTTTGGTCACCGCGACATTGAATTAAAATGCAATAATGGATGATGAAAAGATCGTATCTGCACCAAAATGGGATCAATAAAAACATCAGCTGGGCGCGCAAACAATAAGCCCTCACCCAACCCAAGATCATGAAAATGGAGCAATTTTTTCCCAACAATTTATGGATTTTTTTACCACTTAAATACAAAAGAACTGAGACCTGTTTGGTGTCTATGACCTTGTAATGACTTGGAGAATCATAATGGCAGGGCAGTCTTAGCATTTGGTGAATATGGTAAAAAGAAAATCCAAAAAAAGTTGTGGCATTACACTTTGTTTGCAATTTCACCGCCCTTGGAATTTTTTCCCATTTTTGAGTACACGATATGGTAAAACCAATGATGTTGTTCCAAAGCACAACTTGTCCAGCAACAAACAAACCCTCATATGGCCATACTGACGGAAACATAAAAAGTTATGGCTGTGGGAAGAAGGGGGGCGAAAAACAGAAACGCAAAAACGAAAAA
This sequence comes from Dendrobates tinctorius, assembly GCF_039654945.1. NCBI lineage: Eukaryota > Metazoa > Chordata > Amphibia > Anura > Dendrobatidae > Dendrobates > Dendrobates tinctorius. The sequence goes on along the minus strand of NW_027361941.1, from coordinate 2,238,782 downwards.
GGGCAAGGTCTCTAAGGGGTTAACAAACCCTATTTTTCCTTCCCCAATCTCCTCCTTAACCCTTTCTCCCCTTTATTCTGCCTCTCTCTTTCATGACTTTACATTTCTCTTTTTTGCTGTTGTTTGGTTCTTGTCTGTATTACTGGGTATTTATAATCTGTCTCCCCTTTTTCTTTACCCCATTTATGTAAATAAATCTTTAATAAAAACTACTTTACCGTAAAAGGCGCCCGCTGTGCGCCCAAGGACGCGGCTGATCTGTGCCGATTTGGGCCTTTTTCTTCTCTTCTATGTGTCTAAAATCGCAGGTAAAAAACTGCAGAAACTTTATTAAGTGCAGAATCAAAGCTTTTCTGTCCTCTAAAAAGCGCATTAAAACCGCGGCTTCACCTCTGCACCAAGAACGCATCAAATAAGGGGGAGAAGATTGTTATTGTAGATGGTGCGGATCCTGCAGAAAACAAAAACACCCTATTTTTGCAGTGTGTGAACACGGCCTTACAGACACAAATAAGCCGGGTGTCGTATAGTGACGCTACATAAAGAGGAGAACGTTCTGGAGGCTCCGACTGTGAATGACGGCACAAAAAATAATCCCCAGGTCCCACGCACGCTGGACCAGAGAGCCATGAATCCATCTGCTCATCTCTAGTCCCAACTGTCCCGGATACAGCGGTCAGTCCCGGATTTGGGTCTACACCCTGCAGTCTCAGGCGTCTGCTGAATTTTCCTCACTACCAGTGTCCCTCTGATAACTCCTCCTGCTGGGGGAGAAAGCAGTGGTAAATGGCCGTGGATTAGGGTGATGCCAAAATTTGCTGCTATGCGCGTCGCATGATCTGTGCCTCTTTCTGTGCTTCAAAAGTTGTGAGGTGTGCACAGTTACTTGGTGTAACATTGGTGGATGTGGACCCACTGCACCATCGGTCAGGCTTACTCTAAAGAGGTCTAACTAGGTGTCCACCAGGACTTCACTAGAGCTACTGGTGCAGAGGATAGGCTGGACAGCCGGTAGACACCAGGAACTACTCCAGGGTAGTCCCCAAGACTACCTCAGCTGATTGGTGGGTCAGAGACTCGAGTGTGAGGTACAACAGGCAAAGTGAACTGCCTAGGAATCAACATCAAGCAGAGGGCGGATGGTGGAGCTGCCTAATATAGGACCTGCCAGCATGGGATAGGCTGGGGAACCTAATCTGTGAAGGACACAGCAGGGTTAAATTCCTGTACAGACTGGCCAATCTCCCTAAGGCTAAAAGGAAACAACATGCTGATGTGGCACTCCTGAGGCTCAGCCGCCACAGAGGTACTGCACCTCCTCCTGAGGTGTGGTACCCCACCATTCAGGTAAGGTGGAAACTCCTGACCACACTCCAACACCTGCACCCCACACCACAAAGTAGTGTAGCAAAGCACCTTCGGCGGCTCCCTGCTTGGAGTGTAGCAAAGCACCCATTGGTGGCTCCCTGCTTGGAACACGAAACGTGCTGGGTGGAGTTTAGTTTACATTAGAGAGAGCGGGGAGAGTTTGGGAGAGGAGTCAGTTGTTGAGTAAGGAAAGAGAAGAAGATCCCCGGAGAGAGGGATAGATGGATGGAAGTGCTGCAGCATATCCCAGTGACCTGGGTCTGCTGGCACGGGAAAGGAAGAGACAGAGAGCAACATAGACTGAAAGCCTGATTTTCCATAGAAAGAAAGATTAGTACGGAACGTGAGGAGTAAAAGAGAACAGAGGACGTGGGTTAGAAGAGAACCCTTCCTAGAAGTTCTAAGCGCAAGGCCGGGGCCCGGTCCCCGAGGTTGCATGGATACTAATGGTCCTGCAGCAGACACCGGAGGAATAGAAGGAGTGACTGCTTTATTCCCACACAAGACTTGGGGGCACAACAGCAACTGGATAGTGAGTCGGGACTTAGTAGCAAGGAGTCCCCGAAGCAGGCTACAGCTGCCTGCTGTACCAGTAGAGTTCATAAGAACATCGGACAGGAGGAACTCCAGTGTAACTCAGTACTAGGAGTACTTCATTTAAAGGCGCTATAAGAGGAGACGTTTAGAAAGGCACATGTTGGTGGAGTGTTGGAAAGGAGTATTCCATCTGGCCTGGAGGACACGGCACAGAGGCAGGCACCTGTTTGTACCACAGACTGTGAGTAAAGCTTTGGAACTACATGCCCTGGTGTCCTCTACTCATTCCCGCATCACACACACCTGGCACCGCTGCATCCCTGTGCCTACACTGCACCATTCCTGCAACGCGTCTCTACACTGCCCTGGGACTACAGCCCTGCCTGTGGAGGGCTATAACATCACTGCTGCACCACACCATCTGTCCTAGAGGATCTGTCTGCAGTGTCGGCTTACATCTCTATTGCCGAACGCCACAGGTGGCGTCACGAATCACTCATAAACTTTCATCACTCTAAGCACACTGCAACAACTCCTTTTACAATGGGCGCCCAGGGCCATGGGCTGGGTCCCAGCTGCCGTGACATCTCCCATTGAAGCTCATCGGGCCCGGTACCGAGTACCCCACAGCCCTGAGAGGGCGACCCAACTTTGGTGTCACGAACAGGATGATGAAATCCGATGCCATCGGGTTCTGTGTGCCTAAGACTCAAATCTTTTGAAATGTGCAGAAGACCCAATTTAATAGACTGTAAAATGAACGCTAAGGCTAAGTGCACACGTTGCAGAAAATTTCTGCACAAAAACCTGAATCCCTTCCCAGAAACCGCACCTATTTTTCCGCGGCGGTTTTTGCGCGTTTTTTGCGCGGTTTTGATGCGTTTTTGATGCGTTTTTTACCACAGCGGTTTCTAAAAGCATGGGAGAAGCCTAAACCGCGGAAAAAAACGCAAAATTAATGTGCATGCTGCGGTTTTTACCGCGATGTGGTTTTTTCGCGGTAAAAAACGCATCAATGTGCACAAAAAGTGCAAAATGCATAGAAATGACTGTGCACCTTATTTTCAGCAGTTTTATAGCGGTTTTATAGTGAAAACCGCTAAAAAAATGCTGTGTGTGAACACAGCCTAAAAATGGCCGCCGGTGTGGTGAAGAAGGGCGTGACAATATGGGTGATCCTAAGAAAAGAGCGCGGACAGTCCCGGGCCTCCCCTGTCTGAACTTCTATGCGACAGCAACATGGCCCCCCCGAGGGGTTCGTATACTGGCTTGGTATGGAGAAGTAGGAAGAAGACGCCGCCCTCAGAAGGAGGGGCGAGAGCCAGTGGCGGGAAAAGAGCCCAGGCAGGAAGAATGCAAGAACACCATATTGGAAGGAGAAGGTAGGAGGCCTGTGGAGCACGAGGAGGTTGAGCTGAATCTCCCCGGCGCAATGGCTGAAGGCTCTGACCCGGCTTCCAGGATGAACCGCCAGCAGCTGGAAGACGAGATTGCCCAGCTGGCGCACCGTTTACAACTGAGACACGAAGCCTTATGGACCTTGAATCTGCAGCGTGTCCAGGAGGGGCCTACACCCGCGGTACCCCAGTCACCGGTACCCGCCATCGCTGCACCGGATCTCCCCCAGGCAAATCCTGTAGAGCCTGCGACCGCTGCAACACCACCTGCAGCATCCTTTGCAATCTCTCCATTACCATCGCCACTGTGTGAGGCTTTGGGAGTTGAAGCGGAGGAAGAGGAGCTCCCGTCTGGACCTGACGCGGCCGCGCAGGTCCCACCGGAGGCCCCCGCGGACCAGGAGCCGCCATCTGTTCCACCGCCGTCACTCATATCTACCCGGGCAGCCCTGACTACCACTGTTGCCACCAGGACCCGCACCGTGCCTGCACCGGAGCCGAGACTGCACCTTCGGGAGGCACTAGGTATAGATGCTGGCCCTCCTAACGGGCTACCCCCCGAATTCTCATTGTCGGAGGCTGGCCTGCTGGAGCTTGAAATGGGGGTATTGGATGAGTCGTCCAGGGGCATTAGGCTGACGGAGATGGGAAGGTGGAAGAAATCCCTGCTGAGGAGGGTGCGGTTGGAATAGGCCGCACCATACGACACCTTCAGGGCTTGGACGAGTCTAGGCCGCTTCGGGACATTGAAACGCATCATGGGCTCTCTTGGCCGCAGCTGCAAAACCCCCGTGTAGCCTCCTACCTACGTCAACAGGCCACGGCATCCCTAGATATTAGACCAAGGACCAGAGCAGCAGTACCCCCAGAGGATGAAGAACCTTATCCATTGATACCAGCTGCCACTCCTATCGACTTACTGGTGGCAGAGACATCACCAGCAACAGCTGATATGCCTACCCCTGCTGTACCTCAGGCAGCAGCTGTCTCCAGAATCTGGATACCCAGAGCATCTCCCCTGGAAGAAGCCCAAGCAACCAGCTTCCAGAACCCCAGGAGGGGATAACCAGCCATAATGTTGATTTAAACTAACTTTTGTTACCCAGGAGGGTATTTCCACCTTAGTGCTTGTTTTTCTATTTTGGTTATCATGTTTTTGTTTTCTTGTTTTTTCCCATTGGATCCAGTTGTTGCCCAGTTTGATTGGTAGCCGTTACACTTGAACTGTGGAGATCATGGACGTTGAGTGATCCAGAACTGCTAATGTAAATAGTTTGCACCTCTTTAGGTGCTCTCTCTTGGTTTTACATAGGAACCTTCCCTTGGAACAAGGACTACCTCGTTATAAGGACATTTCCAGACATGATGGCCGGTCCAATGTCTACTCTTTGCACTTAGTAATAATGCTTAGTATTTTTGAACAAGAAACTAGAAAGTGATAGTGTGTAGTGAAAGTATTAATGACATATTTCATAGGGTTTAATTGAGAAAGAAATATAGTGAATGTTTTACAATGTTTGAATAAAGATGTGAGAATTATTAATAATAATAATAATAATCTTTATTTATATAGTGCCAACATATTCCGCAGCGCTTTACAGTTTAACAGTTTCAAAGCACAAGCCATAAGTAACAACGTTAACAATGCAATAATTAAAGCAAAATAAGACGAAATAAGACGACCCTGCTCGTGAGAGCTTACAATCTACAATGAGGTGAGGGAGATACAAAGTACAGGTGTGTATTTACAATTGTATATTTACAATGAAGGTCCAGCCATCTTGAGGGAGTGAAGGATGGATGGAGATAGTGAATGGGCTACACACGCACACTTACACATAGAATGACTTTGATTAGTGAACGTGATAAGCCACTCTGAACAAATGTGTTTTGAGGGAGCGCCTAAAACTATGCAAATTGAGGTTAGTCCTAATTTATTGGGGTAGAGCATTCCAGAGGATAGGAGCAGCACGGGAGAAGTCTTGGAGTCGGGAGTGGGAGGTACGGATTAGTGCAGAGGTTAGTCGAAAGTCATTTGCAGAGCGCAGCGATTGGCTAGGCCGATAGACAGAAATGAAGGAAAAGATGTAGGGGGGGCACGCACCGTGGAGAGCTTTGTGGGTGAGAACAAGTACTTTGAATTGGATCCTATAATGAATGGGCAGCCAGTGTAATGACTGACGAAGAGAGGACACGTCCGAGTACCGATTAGCCAGATGGACAACCCTGGCTGCTGCATTAAGTATGGACTGGAGAGGGGATAGTCGAGTGACAGGGAGGCCAATTAATTGAGCGTTGCAGTAATCCAAGCGGGAGTGGAACAATGCTACAGTGAGGGTTATTGTTGTTTCCATGGTGAGAAAAGTGTGGATTCTAGCGATGTTCTTTAGGTGTAAGCGGCAAGAGTGGGCAAGAGATTGTATATGGGATGTGAAGGAGAGATTGGTGTCAAACATAATGCCTAGACAGCGTGCCTGCTGCTGGGGTGTTATTGTGGTACCACCCACGGAAAGGGAAATGTCCGATTTAGGGAGGTTAGTAGATGGTGGGAGAATTGAACAAAAATATGCAGATGATGAACCAGACACCAGCAGTTGTCAATTAAGGGTAAGAAGAAGAAAAGTAGAAAATGTGAAGAATGACAGAAAGGCAATGTATTGCTAGAAAATGTGTTACTATTTGCTTCCATGGCACCTTAAATTAGGTAGCATAACTTTAAATATTGATAGACAGTTAAACTGTAACGTTCAAGAAACAGTGCCTCCCACATTGGGAAGTTTAGTATAAGACATGTTCATTATGCAATATAAAAATTTGTATGTTCCTGTATTGTCAACTTTGTTTCCCTTGCAGCCCGCGGACGTGCTGTGTTTAACAGGGGGGTATGTGGCACCCCTGAGGCTCAGCTGCCACAGAGGTACTGCACCTCCTACTGAGGTGTGTACCCCACCATTCAGGTAACTTGGAGGCTCCTGACCACACTCCAACACCTGCACCCCACACCACAATGTAGTGTAGAAAAGCACCTTCGGCGGCTCCCTGCTTGGAGTGTAGCAAAGCACCCATTGGTGGCTCCCTGCTTGGAACACGAAATGTGCTGGGTGGTGGGTGGAGTTTAGTTTACATTAAAGAGAGCGCGGAGAGTTTGGGAGAGGAGTCAGTTGTTGAGTAAGGAGAGAGAAGAAGATCCCCGGAGAGAGGGATAGATGGATGGAAGTGCTGCAGCAGATCCCAGTGACCTGGGTCTGCTGGCACAGGAAAGGAAGAGAGAGAGAGCAACATAGACTGAAAGCCTGATTTTCCATAGAAAGAAAGATGAGTACGGAACGTGAGCAGTAAACGAGAACAGAGGACGTGGATTAGAAGAGAACCCTTCCTAGAAGTTCTAAGCGCAAGGCTGGAGCCCGATCCCCGAGGTTGTATGGATACTAATGTGTTATGAATGAGTCACCGGAGGAGAAAACAAAAATACAAGCTAAGTCCAGAAAACCGGAGAGGTTGGTAGCTATCGGATTGCAGACCCTTAATCCTATCCACACAACTAACAGTAGCCGTGGGGGGTTCCTACGGTGCCCTAGACCCCTCGTCACAGCCGGAGAACTACATAAGCCTAAAGAATTAAAGGGGAAATCTAAACTGCCCCAGAGCAGACCCCAAAGCAATAGACAGCCCCCAACATGTATTGTCGGTGAAATACAGATGAAAACACAAACACAGACACAAAGACAGGCTGAGCAAACGATGGGGCCCAACTAACTAGATAGGACAGGACAGAAAAGATGCTGGCTGCAATCCGCAAAAAACCCTACCAAAAATGTCCCAACCGTCTGATAGGGAAAAAGGCCCTGAAGTCGCTAGACTTCAAAATCACTATATCAGCACTCAGGTATATTCTGAAAACAGAGCAAAGAGATAAACTGATCAGAGACAAAAATGGAATTCAGCCAGTCCCAACCAGGATGAATATCAGATGCAGGGACCCAAGAATTATCCTCCTGGCCATAACCCTTCCATTTAACCAAATACTGGAGTCTCCGTCTAGCCAGACGAGAATCCAGTATCTTCTCAGCCTCATATTCCACATTACCTTCAACCAATACAGGGTCAGGAGGTGCCACCACAGGAACTACTGGCTCAACAAACCTCTTTAACAGAGACTTATGAATCATGTTATGGATCTTAAATGTAACAGGAAGAGCCAATCGAAAAGAGACCGGATTAAGAATCTCCAAAATCTTGTAAGGTCCAATAAATCTAGGTTTAAATTTTGGAGAAGCCACCTTCATAGAGATATTCTTTGATGACAACCAAACCATATCACCCACCTTAAACCGGGGACCAATGGTCCTATGCCGGTTGGAAAACCGCTGGGCCTTTTTCTGGGAGAGAGACAACTTATCCACCACTTGGTCCCAGATCTGGTGCATTCTCTCCACCACAGTGTCAACACCTGGGTAGGCAGAAGACTCCACCTGCCCTGAAGAGAATCGAGGATGAAACCCAAAGTTACAAAAAAAAGGTGACATCAAAGTGGCAGAACTAGCTCTATTATTTAAAGCAAATTCGGCCAAGGTCATAAATGAAACCCAATCATCCTGATCAGCAGAAATAAAACATCTCAAATACGACTCCAAAGTCTGGTTTGTTCTCTCTGTCTGCCCATTGGTCTGAGGGTGAAACGCAGAGGAGAAGGACAACTGAATTCCCAGCTTGGAACAGAAAGTCCTCCAAAATCTAGAAACAAACTGAACTCCTCTGTCAGATACAATGTTCTCAGGAATCCCGTGCAAGCGAACCACCTGTTGCAAAAACAAGGGCACCAACTCTGAAGAAGATGGCAACTTAAGGAGTGGTACAAGATGGACCATCTTAGAGAATCTATCACAAATCACCCAAATAACAGTCATTCTCTGAGAAACAGGCATATCAGAGATAAAATCCATTGAAATATGGGTCCATGGCCTCCGGGGCACCGGCAAAGGCATCAACAACCCACTAGAGCGAGAACAAGGTTTAGACCGGGAGCAAGTCCCACAGGACTACACAAAATTCCTGACATCACGAGACAAGGCGGGCCACCAAAAAGACCGACTCACCAAATTTCTAGTACCAAAAATACCTGAATGACCAGCCAATGCGGAGCAATGAACCTCAGACATCACTCTCTTTCTCCACTGGTCAGAAACATACAATTTTCCAATGGGACAACGCTCAGGTTTGTCCTCCTGAAACTCTTCCAGAACACGTCTCAAATCGGGCGAGATGGCAGAAAGAACTACCCCCTCACCTAAGATGGTAGCAGGCTTGGTCACAATAGGAGAATCAGCAAAGAAACTCCTAGAGAGAGCGTCTGCCTTGACATTCTTAGTGCCCGGAAGAAAAGAGACCACAAAATCAAAACGTGTGAAAAACAAGGCCCACCTAGCCTGTCTAGGATTCAAGCGTTTGGCCGACTCCAGGTAAATCAAATTCTTGTGGTCAGTAAGGACCACGACTTGATGTTTAGCTCCCTCCAACCAATGTCTCCACTCCCCAAATGCCCATTTCATGGCTAACAGTTCCCGATTCCCCACATCATAGTTACGTTCGGATGGGGAGAACTTTTGGGAAAAGAAAGCACAGGGATTCATTTTAGATGTTACAGGATCTTTTTGGGACAAAACAGCTCCTGCACCAATCTCAGAAGCGTCCACCTCTACCTGAAACGGGAGTGAGACATCAGGTTGCCGCAAAACCGGAGCAGAAGTGAACCTTCGCTTCAGCTCCTGAAAAGAAGAAACAGCCTCCGGAGACCAATTCAGCACATCAGCCCCCTTCTTAGTCAAATCAGTCAATGGTTTGGCAATACCAGAAAAATTAGCTATAAATTTACAATAAAAATTAGCAAAACCCAAAAACTTCTGGAGGGCCTTCAAAGAAGTGGGCTGAACCCAATCATAAATGGCCTGTACCTTGGCCGGGTCCATTTCAATAGTTGACGGAGACAAAATAAATCCCAAAAATGAAATCCTCTGTACACCAAAAAGGCATTTCGATCCCTTGACATAAAGGGAATTCTCCCTCAAAATCCGGAACACAGTCCGAACATGTTCCACATGAGAGTCCCAATCCTTGGAAAAGATCAAAATATCATCCAGATAGATGATCAAAAATTTATCCACAAAGTCTCGGAAAATATCATTCATGAAGCACTGGAAGACAGAAGGGGCATTAGTGAGCCCAAAAGGCATCACCAGGTACTCAAAATGTCCCTCCGGAGTATTAAATGCCATCTTCCATTCATCCCCCTGCTTAATGCGAATAAGATTATACGCCCCCCTGAGGTCAAGCTTGGTAAACCAGCAAGCACCTTTAACTCTGGCGAATAGATCAGAAATCAGGGGTAACGGATACTGATATTTAACAGTAATTTTGTTGAGGGAACGATAGTCAATACAAGGCCTTAATGAACCATCTTTCTTGGCCACAAAAAAAAACCCAGCACCTAAGGGTGAAGAGGATGGTCTAATATGACCCTTCTCCAACGACTCCTTAATATAGGATCGCATAGCCTCGTGCTCGGGTACTGATAAATTGAAAAGTCGACCCTTGGGAAATTTACACCCAGGGCTCAGCTCAATTGCACAGTCATAACTCCTATGAGGAGGCAAAGACGCAGACTCATTCTCACTAAATACATCATAAAAATCAGCCAAATAGTCAGGAACATTATGCGGCTGGGGAGAGGTGGAGAAAACAGGAGTGTCACTAAGGGCACACCTACAACCCCAACTCACCAGAGATAAAGATTTCCAATCCAAAACTGGATTATGGATTTGCAACCAGGGAAACCCCAGAATGAGGGTATCATGCAAATTATGCAACACCAAAAATCTGCAATTTTCTTGATGGTCTGGGGCGACCCGCATTACGACCTGGGACCAAAACTGAGGTTTATTCTTCGCCAAAGGAGTAGCATCAATCCCCCTCAAAGGGATAGGCATCCACAGAGGTGTCATAGGAAACCCACAATGTTTAGCAAAATCCAAGTCCATCAGGTTCAGAGCTGCTCCCGAATCCACAAAAGCCTTAGCGGAAAATGTGGACAGGGAGCAAATCAGAGTAATTGCCAGAAGAAACTTAGGTTGAACACCACCCACAGCAAATGTGTGTGCAAAACGTTTCTCTCATTTAGGGCAGACAGAAATAATATGAGAGGCATCTCCACAGAAAAAACACAGCTTATTACGCCTTCTGAACTCCTGACATTGCGCCCTAGACAAAACTCTATCACATTGCATAGGTTCAGACATTTGTTCAACAGGTGGCAACACCTCTCGTGCAGTTTTGCGTTCACGCAAACGCCGATCAACCTGAATGGCTAATGACATAGAATCGTCAAGACCAGAAGGAACAGGAAATCCCACCATAGTATCTTTTACGGTTTCTGACAAACCCTTTCGAAAGAGAGCTGCCAAGGCACCATCATTCCAGGTAGTGAGGACCGCCCACTTTCGGAATTTTTGACAGTACAACTCTGCAGAATCCTGACCCTGGCTTAATGCCAACAGGGCCTTTTCAGCCTGATCAATAGCATTAGGTTCATCATACAACAACCCCAAGGCCTGAAAAAATGTGTTCACATCAGTCAGAATAGGATGATCAGGTTTCAAAGAAAACGCCCAATCCTGGGGATCGCCGCGCAGCAAAGAGATGACAATTTTAACCTGCTGCGCGGAGTTCCCCGATGAGTTAGGCTTCAAGGCAAAAAATAATTTACAATTATTCTTACAATTCAGAAATTTAGACCGATCCCCAAAAAACACATCAGGAGTAGGGATCTTTGGTTCAGCAGCATGTGAATGAGCAAGATAGGTGGAAATTCCCCGCACTTCAGCAGTAAGCTGCTCCACACGATCAGACAATTGCTTAATCTCCATTGAGAAAAAATTCCCCCTACGGCCTCAGAGAAATAGAGGAAAAAATATACACAAAAAAAAATTCTGACACTTTTTTTTTTTTTTTACAATTCTTTCCTGCTATTGAGTACCCTAGAATCTGCGGTATGGCTGGTGATTCTATTATGAATGAGTCACCGGAGGAGGAGAAAACAAAAATACAAGCTAAGTCCAGAAAACCGGGGAGGTTGATAGCTATCGGATTGCAGACCCCTGATCCTATACACCACAACTAACAGTAGCCGTGGGGGGTTCCTACGGTGCCCTAGACCCCTCGTCACAGCCGGAGAACTACATAAGCCTAAAGAAGGAAAGGGGAAATCTAAACTGCCCCAGAGCAGACCCCAAAGCAATAGACAGGCCCCAACATGTATTGTCGGTGAAATACAGATGAAAACACAAACACAGACAGAAAGACAGGCTGAGCAAATGATGGGGCCCAACTAACTAGATAGGACAGGACAGAAAAGATGCTGGCTGCAATCCGCAAAAAACCCTACCAAAAATGTCCCAACCGTCTGATAGGGAAAAAGGCCCTGAAGTCGCTAGACTTCAAAACCACTATATCAGCACTCAGGTATATTCTGAAAACAGATCAAAGAGATAAACTGATCAGAGACAAAAATGGAATTCAGCCAGTCCCAACCAGGACTGGCTGAATATAAACATTAAGGAAACCAGACAAAATCTCATGGAATAAAAGCAGGGCAAAAACTTAGCTTTTAGTAGTTAGGAACTAAAACTGGATGCAAGAGCTCAGAGCAGAAAGGATCACCAGCAACCCTGCAGGGCGTCGGCTGCCTTATATCCACTCAGAAATTCCAGATATCCAATCACACTCCGCCTGTTCAGATGACAGGTTCTTCCCATCCCAATCAATTTCATTACCTCTCTTCACCAGCAGAGGGAGTTCATCAGACATCAAAGGTGAAGGGGAGAATGAACTCACAACAATAATGGTCCTGCAGCAGACACCGGAGGAATAGAAGGAGTGACTGCTTTATTCCCACACAAGACTTGGGGGCACAACAGCAACTGGATAGTGAGCCAGGACTTAGTAGCAAGGAGTCCCCGAAGCAGGCTACAGCTGTCTGCCGTACAAGTAGAGTTCATAAGAACATCGGACAGGAGGAACTCCAGTGTAACTCAGTACTAGGAGTACTTCATTTAAAGGCGCTATAAGAGGAGACGTTCAGAAAGGTACATGTGGGCGGAGTGTTGGAAAGGAGTATTCCATCTGGCCTGGAGGTTGACTGAGTCCCTGACCCGGAGGACACGGCATGGAGGCAGGCACCTGTTTGTACAACAGACTGTGAGTAAAGCTTTGGAACTACATGCCCTGGTGTCCTCCACTCATTCCCGCGTCACACACACCTGGCACCGCTGCATCCCTGTGCCTACACTGCACCATTCCTGCAACGCGTCTCTACACTGCCCTGGGACTACAGCCCTGCCTGTGGAGAGCTATAACATCACTGCTGCACCACACCATCTGTCCCAGAGGATCTGTCTGCAGCGTCGGCTTACATCTCTATTGCCGAACACCACAGGTGGCGTCACGAATCACTCATAAACTTTCATCACTCTAAGCACACTGTAACAACTCCTTTTACAATGGGTGCCCAGGGCCACGGGCAGGGTCTCAGCTGCCGTGACATCTCCCATTGAAGCTCATAGGGCCCGGTACCAAGTACCCCACAGCCCTGGGAGGTCGACCCACTGAGAAGCTGCAGTGACCATAGTGAGAAGAGAGGCACTGACAAGGCATGTGAGGCACCATCATAACATCTGGTTAGGAGCCCACTCAGATGTCCTTGAGCTGAACCACTCGCTGCACCTCGGAACACATGTAATATTATCTTCACAGCAAGTAGTAAAGAAATCAGTGACACCTGTAAGATAAAAATGCCCATTACACCCATAGATGACTTCCCTGATGGGTACAGAGTCTGAAATGGGGTAACTTTAGGGGGTCGTACGTTGTCCACGAACATCGGGGGCTTTACAACTGGCCCCCACAAGCGAGGACTGCCAAATTACTGCTCCAAAAAGCAAAACAGTGACTCTCCCCATTGGAGCCCGGCCGTGTGCAGTCATTCCTGACCTCAGGTTTGGGAGAAATTTCTGTGTAAATTGTGGCTCCATTTTACTCTCTGTGAAATAGAAAAATTTGAGTCTAAAACATTTCACCTCGTACACACACGGCTCCGCTCCGTACACCTCGTACACACACGGCTCCGCTCCGTACAACTCGTACACACACGGCTCCGCTCCGTACACCTCGTACACATACGGCTCCGCTCCGTACACCTCGTACACACGCGGCTCCGCTCCGTACAACTCGTACACACACGGCTCCGCTCCGTACACCTCGTACACACAGGGCTCCGCTCCGTACACCTCGTACACACGCGGCTCCGCTCCGTACAACTCGTACACACACGGCTCCGCTCCGTACACCTCGTACACACAGGGCTCCGCTCCGTACACCTCGTACACACACGGCTCCGCTCCGTACACCTCGTACACACGCGGCTCCGCTCCGTACACCTCGTACACACGCGGCTCCGCTCCGTACACCTCGTACACACTCGGCTCCGCTCCGTACACCTCGTACACACACGGCTCCGCTCCGTACACCTCGTACACACACGGCTCCGCTCCGTACACCTCGTACACACACGGCTCCTCTCCGTACACCTCGTACACAGACGGCTCCGCTCCGTACACCTCCTACACACGCGGCTCCGCTCCGTACACCTCGTACACACACGTCTCCGCTCCATACACCTCGCACACACGCGGCTCCGCTCCGTACACCTCATACACACACGGCTCCGCTCCGTACACCTCATACACACACGGCTCCGCTCCGTACACCTCGTACACACGCGGCTCCGCTCCGTACACCTCGTACACACACGGCTCCGCTCCGTACACCTCGTACACACACGGCTCCGCTCCGTACACCTCCTACACACACGGCTCCGCTCCGTACACCTCGTACACACACGTCTCCGCTCCATACACCTCGCACACACACGGCTCCGCTCCGTACACCTCGTACACACGCGGCTCCGCTCCGTACACCTCATACACACACGGCTCCGCTCCGTACACCTCATACACACACGGCTCCGCTCCGTACACCTCGTACACACGCGGCTCCGCTCCGTACACCTCGTACACACACGGCTCCGCTCCGTACACCTCCTACACACACGGCTCCGCTCCGTACACCTCCTACACACACGGCTCCGCTCCGTACACCTCGTACACACACGTCTCCGCTCCATACACCTCGCACACACACGGCTCCGCTCCGTACACCTCGTACACACGCGGCTCCGCTCCGTACACCTCATACACACACGGCTCCGCTCCGTACACCTCATACACACACGGCTCCGCTCCGTACACCTCGTACACACGCGGCTCCGCTCCGTACACCTCGTACACACACAGCTCCGCTCCGTACACCTCATACACACACGGCTCCGCTCCGTACACCTCGTACACACACGGCTCCGCTCCGTACACCTCATACACACACGGCTCCGCTCCGTACACCTCGTACACACACGGCTCCGCTCCGTACACCTCGTACACACACGGCTCCGCTCCGTACACCTCGTACACACACGGCTCCGCTCCGTACACCTCGTACACACACGGCTCCGCTCCGTACACCTCGTACACACACGGCTCCGCTCCGTACACCTCGTACACACACGGCTCCGCTCCGTACACCTCGTACACACGGCTCCGCTCTGTACACCTCGTACACACAGGGCTCTGCTACATCCACCCTGTAAACCCCTCCTGACCCCACACATAAACTTCCCCTCATCCGACACACTCTGAGGCCCCTGATCATGTGACCCCTGACTCCTCCCCTCCTGTGACCTCATCACAGGTCCTGTGCACAGAGCAGCCATATATGTGGAGTGCGGCTCTGCAGGTTAGTGACGGGCAGTCCGGCTCTTCTGGCTCCTTTCCCCACTTTTCTCCCTCCTGTCCCTTCACTATAAAGCCTGGGCCTCTTTATACAGCTGTACAGGGGTCTAGTGAAGGCTTTTTAGCCCTTTCCTCAGACTGTAGCTCCTGGGAACAGGCCCTCACTCCTGTCCCTTCACTATAAAGCCTGGGCCTCATTATACAGCTGTACAGGGGTCTAGTGAAGGCTTTTTAGTAGAGTTGAGCGACTTTTGGTTTTTTAGGGTCACGTTTCGTTTCGTGAAACCCGACTTTTCCAAAAGTCGGGTCGAGCAAGATCGTCCGATTATAGGGAAAAGTCGGGGTCGTCCCGAAACACGAAACCCAATGTAAGTCAATGGGGAATAAAAGTCGGCAGTGAGAGGAGGACAGGAAACACACCTACAGTGCCCATTTGAATGCCAAAAGCATCAATTCTTCTTTCTTAAGCTTGTCAACCTTAATTAACTTCATAATACAAGTTAGGCACTGAAAAATGGGGGTTATTTGGCTACAAACTGTGGGGGGGGAGGGCTGGCTCCAGGTTTTCATGTGCCCTGGGCGAAAGAGCGCCCCTTTAACACATACCACAACTCATCATGCTCCGATACGGCAGAGAAATAGCGGTATAGTACAATGAAAAATACCTCACTTTTTACATCTCATGACGAGGCCCATCTATTTCTCCATACAGAATCATTGGTCCCATATAATGTTTGAAACAGTATATGATGAGCTCCACATAATGCTACAGTATATGTTGGTCCCCATGGATGAAGCTCCACTGTCTTATGGGCCCAAATAATGCTCCAAACATAATGGGCCCCATTTCTAATGCTCTAGTGTATAATGGGCCCTGTAAATGCTGCTCCAGTGTCTGATGTCCACCTTTGGAATGTTCCAGTGTATGGTGGGCCCCATCTATCATTCTCCAGAGTATAGTGCTCCCCAAAAATTGCTGTCCCAACATTGAAAACAATCAAATAAGTCTCCTCGCTAGGGAATCCCTGTACTTGTCTGGACAGGTGCTGTAGCTTGCTTAACAGCTCGCCAGCCGTTCTCACGCCCAGTATGGATTGCACGTGATTGCACAAAGGTTAGAAAGGGTACCGTATCCCTGGATAACATGTATGGATAGCGTACACATTCAAAATATATGTCTATACAGCATGAGGCAGGCTCAGACGGTGTTAGGCCCAGTATGGATTGCACGTGATTGCACAAAGGTTAGAAAGGGTACCGTATCCCTGGATAACATGTATGGATAGCGTACACATTCAAAATACAGTGGGGAAAAAAAGTATTTAGTCAGTCAGCAATAGTGCAAGTTCCACCACTTAAAAAGATGAGAGGCGTCTGTAATTTACATCATAGGTAGACCTCAACTATGGGAGACAAACTGAGAAAAAAAAAATCCAGAAAATCACATTGTCTGTTTTTTTTTTCATTTTATTTGCATATTATGGTGGAAAATAAGTATTTGGTCAGAAACAAAATTTCATCTCAATACTTTGTGATATATCCTTTGTTGGCAATGACAGAGGTCAAACGTTTTCTGTAAGTCTTCACAAGGTTGCCACACACTGTTGTTGGTATGTTTGCCCATTCCTCCATGCAGATCTCCTCTAGAGCAGTGATGTTTTTGGCTTTTCGCTTGGCAACACGGACTTTCAACTCCCTACAAAGGTTTTCTATAGGGTTGAGATCTGGAGACTGGCTAGGCCACTCCAGGACCTTGAAATGCTTCTTACGAAGCCACTCCTTCGTTGCCCTGGCGGTGTGCTTTGGATCATTGTCATGTTGAAAGACCCAGCCACGTTTCATCTTCAATGCCCTTGCTGATGGAAGGAGGTTTGCACTCAAAATCTCACGATACATGGTCCCATTCATTCTTTCATGTACCCGGATCAGTCGTCCTGGCCCCTTTGCAGAGAAACAGCCCCAAAGCATGATGTTTCCACCACCATGCTTTACAGTAGGTATGGTGTTTGATGGATGCAACTGTCATGTAGGACGCTGTTCACACCACAGCATCCGGCAGGCAGAGCTAGTTCCACCTCCAGCCACTATAGCCTCAGTGGCGCCGGTTTGATCTTCAGGCTCTCGGGGGTTAATCCTGCTGGAGACCAGGTTGGAAGGTTAGTCACGCCCACGGTCTTTAAATAGTCATACTGGCATATGGGCGTCGCCGATTATAGCTTGTGTTTCATACCAAGTGGTTCCGGTCTGGAGTGGAGGTGTTGCAGAGAGAGATTCGTATCTGGTGTCGTATGATCCGTCGTTATCCTTTCTCCTTCCCATATTTGTGTTTAGTTGTGCCCTGTTCACATTACTGTTTATTCCTGTGTGTGTGCGGCGCAGTGCAGTTTAAGTTCTCCCTGTCTGTCTTTATTGTTTGGGGCTTTGGTGGTGTGTCTCCTCACTGGGTGGAGGGTGGAGGGTTAAGCTTAGGGCTGAGCAGGAGATAAGGAAAGGTCGGAGGCTCAGGCATTTGCACCTTCAGCAAAAACCCTGGGTTGAGGGTCAGACAGGGTTTCCCCTAGTAAAAGGGACACCACAGGGGCCCCGGGTATTTCAGCCTTAGTTGAACTAAGCCCCCGTGACATTATAATCGGCCCACATTTTTTCAGGAGTCCATGGATCCATTAGATTCCATAACCCGCCAGTTGGCGGCGCTGTCCATACAGGTCTCCGAGTTGAAAGGGGCAGTTCAGCAGCAGGGCCTGGTAGTAGCAAGGGTGCAAACGGCATCTGCAGGTATCGGTGCAGAGCCGAAGTTTCCGCTGCCAGAACGATTTTCAGGCGATCGCAGCAAATTTGTCGTATTTCGGGAGGCCTGCAAATTATACTTCCGCATGCGGCCAATCTCCTCAGGTAATGAGGCCCAGCGGGTAGGGCTGGTGTTGTCATTACTGAGTGGTGACCCCCAAGCATGGGCATTTTCCTTACCAGCTGACTCTGCTACATTTCATTCGGTCGATAATGTTTTTTCTGCCCTCGGGCTCATTTACGATGACCCTGACCGACTGGCTTTAGCAGAATCTAAAATCCGCGCCCTCCGCCAGGGGGAGCGCTTGGCAGAGGACTATTGTTCGGAATTTCGCCGCTGGGCAGTAGACACACAGTGGAATGACCCAGCACTGCGGAGCCAGTTTATTCATGGGGTATCAGGGAGGGTGAAACAAGCCCTCCTGATGTATGAGACTCCGGCATCATTGGAGTCTGCCATGAGTTTGGTTATACGTATTGATCGCCGTTTTCGTCAGGGGGCACAGGAGACGCTACCTCTGGGGGAAAACAGAGGTGCAGGTGTGGTTGAAGTAGATGAGTCCCCTGAACCTATGCAGATTGCCGGCGTGGCACAGGTTCAGCCTCGCGCTCCGGGATTCCGGAAACCCGGAGCATGTTTCTACTGTGGTAAAGGAGGTCATTATGTTAACGTTTGCCCGGTACTACCTAAGAGGGTCACACCGGCGGAAAACTGTTAAGCTCAGAGGGTATGGAGGAGACCCAACTGAGCGTATGCATATCCTCCATGATGGTATCTCAATGTATGCTCCCTGCCAAGGTTATTATCGCCGGCAGAGAGCTACCAATATCAGTGTTTGTGGATAGCGGTTCCGCCACCAATCTCATAGATGAGGAGTTTGCACACACCGCCGGGTTTAAGATCGAAAAACTTCCTCACCCCATACAGGTGGTGACCATTAATGCTGTTCCCCTCCCTCAAGGGGAGATTACGGAGTTTGTGGCAGAGGTGAGACTCCACATTGGGGTCCTACATTCTGAGTCGGTTACATGTAGGGTCCTCCGTAATCTCCCAGCTCAAATGGTCCTAGGTTTTCCATGGCTGTCCAGGCACAACCCGGTAATTGATTGGAAAACTCAGGACATAGTACAATGGAGTGGTTTCTGCCAAGACAATTGCTTGGCCACATGTGTGTCCGCCGTGACGCCCAGCCTGCCGGAGGCTTTGCAGGATTTCGCGGATGTTTTCTCTGAGAAGGGTTGCTCAGAACTGCCTCCACATAGAGCCTATGACTGTGCTATTAGGTTAAAACCCGGGGCCAAATTACCTAAGGCCAGGATGTTTAATATTTCTGGTCCTGAGAGACAAGCTCTGAAAGACTACATCGCGGAGAGTCTGAGCAAAGGTCACATCCGGCCTTCGTCCTTGCCGGTAGCCGCGGGGTTTTTCTTCATTAAGAAGAAAGATGGGGGGTTACGCCCGTGTCTGGATTTCCGAGAGTTAAACCAGATTACGATCCGTGATCCCTACCCAATGCCGTTGATCCCGGATTTGTTCAACCAGGTAGCGGGGGCGAAATGGTTTTCCAAGCTGGACCTCAGGGGGGCGTATAACCTCATAAGGGTCCGTCAGGGGGATGAGTGGAAGACGGCGTTTAACACTCCTGAGGGTCATTTTGAGAGTCTGGTTATGCCGTTTGGGTTGACCACCGCGCCTGCCGTTTTCCAACATTTTATTAATGATGTATTTGCTCATGTCCTGGGGAGATTTGTGATTGTATACCTGGATGATATCCTCATTTATTCTAGCGATGGGGACACTCATTTGGAGCATGTTAGGCTGGTGTTACAGTTGCTCCGGGAGAACCAGCTCTATGCTAAGCTGGAAAAATGTTTATTTTTTGTCCAGGAGTTGCCCTTTTTGGGATATATTGTGTCCGCAGCCGGTTTTAAAATGGACACCGCTAAGGTGCAAGCGGTGTTGCAATGGGAGAGGCCGGAGAGTCTGAAAGCACTCCAGCGGTTCCTTGGGTTTGCGAATTATTATAGGAAATTTATAAAACACTTTTCGACTGTCGCCAAACCGCTCACGGACATGACAAAAAAGGGTGCCGATCTGGCGAACTGGCCTGAGGTGGCTATACGTGCATTTGAGCGTCTGAAGAATAGTTTTGCTTCAGCCCCCATTCTGGTGCAACCAGACGTGTCTAAACCTTTTGTGGTAGAGGTTGATGCGTCGGAGGTGGGAGTGGGGGCAGTACTGTCTCAAGGCTCGTCCTTGAGCGAGATGCATCCATGCGCCTACTTCTCCAAGAAGCTGTCACCGGCCGAACGGAATTATGATATCGGCAACAGGGAGTTGTTGGCCATCAAACTGGCTTTTGAGGAATGGCGACACTTCTTGGAGGGGGCGGCTCACCAGGTCACAGTTATCACCGACCATAAGAATCTGCTCTACCTGGAGTCGGCCAAGAGTCTGTCTCCTAGGCAGGCTCGCTGGGCATTGTTTTTTACTCGTTTCAATTTTCTTGTGACGTACCGTCCCGGGGCTAAAAACACCAAGGCGGATGCTTTGTCTAGGTGTTTTCCGGGGGGAGAACCGCGGGAAGAGCCGGTACCCATCCTCCAGAAAGGGGTAGTGGTCTCGGCTCTCACGACTGAGGTAGAGGCGGAGATTGCCGAGGCCCAAGAGGAGGTACCACCAGGACTTCCCGCCAACAAATCATTTGTACCCCTGCATCTTCGGCCTAAGGTGTTGAAGGAACACCACGATTCGGTACTGGCTGGTCACCCAGGGGTGAAGGGCACCTTAGAGCTGGTATCGCGTCGTTTCTGGTGGCCCAAAATCCGGCAGGACGTGGTCTCGTACGTGGCAGCTTGCATCACGTGCGCTAGGGCTAAGTCACCCCGAACCCGTCCTGCTGGCACGCTACAGCCTCTGGGGGTACCCAATAGGCCATGGACAGAAATCTCCATGGATTTTATCACTGACTTGCCAGCCTCGGCAGGGAACACGGTCATCCTGGTGGTGGTTGACCGTTTTTCAAAGATGGCGCATTTTGTGGCGTTGTCCTCTTTGCCCAATGCTAAGACGTTGGCTCAGGTATTTGTGAAGGAGGTGGTCAGACTCCATGGAGTACCGTCTGACATAGTATCTGATAGGGGTACGCAATTTGTGGCGAGGTTTTGGAAAGCTTTTTGCTCAAGGCTGGGGATCAAGTTGTCACATTCATCGGCGTTTCATCCACAGTCTAATGGACAAACTGAGCGCATGAACCAAAATCTAGAACAGTATTTACGATGCTTTGTGTCCGACAACCAGGAGGAGTGGTCTACTTTCCTTCCTCTGGCCGAATTCGCATTAAATAATCACCGCCAAGAGTCATCAGGAGAGTCTCCATTCTTTTGTGTGTACGGTCAACATCCTCAGTTTTGTACCTTACGTCAGGGTGACTCCGGGGGTGTCCCGGAGGAGGATCAGCTAGGAGCCCAATTGTCATCAGTCTGGAGGCGGGTGAAACAGCGTTTGTTGAGCATGAGTGCCAGGTACAAACGGGTGGCTGACAGTAGACGCGTGCCAGGTCCGGACCTGTGTGTGGGTGAATGGGTGTGGTTAGCTACGAAGAACATAAAACTCAAAATCCCATCTTTAAAACTGGGTCCAAGGTTTATTGGGCCTTTTAGGATTTCTGCCATCATTAACCCAGTGGCTTATCGGTTGGAACTTCCTGCGGTGTACAGAATACATAACGTTTTTCACAGGGCTTTATTGAAAAAGGTGGTAGGCTTGGTGGACACGACGCCGATGCCACCTCCAGTCATGGTGGATGGCGAGTTAGAGTTCGAGGTCACCAAGGTAGTGGACTCTCGAGTAGTACGCCGTACTCTTCAGTATTTGGTGCACTGGCGGGGGTATGGTCCAGAGGAGAGGTCTTGGGTTCCAGCCTCAGACATACATGCGGATCGGCTGGTCAGTTCTTTTCACCATCGTCATCCGGACAAGCCAGGTCCTATGAGTCTTGAGGGCCCTGGGGTCCCTCGTAGAAGACGGGGTACTGTCATGTAGGACGCTGTTCACACCACAGCATCCGGCAGGCAGAGGTAGTTCCACCTCCAGCCACTATAGCCTCAGTGGCGCCGGTTTGATCTTCAGGCTCTCCTGGGTTAATCCTGCTGGAGACCAGGTTGGAAGGTTAGTCACGCCCACGGTCTTTAAATAGTCATACTGGCATATGGGCGTCGCCGATTATAGCTTGTGTTTCATACCAAGTGGTTCCGGTCTGGAGTGGAGGTGTTGCAGAGAGAGATTCGTATCTGGTGTCGTATGATCCGTCGTTATCCTTTCTCCTTCCCATATTTGTGTTTAGTTGTGCCCTGTTCACATTACTGTTTATTCCTGTGTGTGTGCGGCGCAGTGCAGTTTAAGTTCTCCCTGTTTGTCTTTATTGTTTGGGGCTTTGGTGGTGTGTCTCCTCACTGGGTGGAGGGTGGAGGGTTAAGCTTAGGGCTGAGCAGGAGATAAGGAAAGGTCGGAGGCTCAGGCATTTGCACCTTCAGCAAAAACCCTGGGTTGAGGGTCAGACAGGGTTTCCCCTAGTAAAAGGGACACCACAGGGGCCCCGGGTATTTCAGCCTTAGTTGAACTAAGCCCCCGTGACAGCAACTCAGTATTCTTTTTCCTCCAAACACGACAAGTTGTGTTTCTACCAAACAGTTCCAGTTTGGTTTCATCAGACCATAGGACATTCTCCCAAAACTCCTCTGGATCATCCAAATGCTCTCTAGCAAACTTCAGACGGGCCCGGACATGTACAGGCTTAAGCAGTGGGACACGTCTGGCACTGCAGGATCTGAGTCCATGGTGGCGTAGTGTGTTACTTATGGTAGGCCTTGTTACATTGGTCCCAGCTCTCTGCAGTTCATTCACTAGGTCCCCCCGCGTGGTTCTGGGATTTTTGCTCAATGTTCTTGTGATCATTCTGACCCCACGGGGTGGGATTTTGCATGGAGCACCAGATCGAGGGAGATTATCAGTGGTCTTGTATGTCTTCCATTTTCTAATTATTGCTCCCACAGTTGATTTCTTCACTCCAAGCTGGTTGGCTATTGCAGATTCAGTCTTCCCAGCCTGGTGCAGGGCTACAATTTTGTTTCTGGTGTCCTTTGACAGCTCTTTGGTCTTCACCATAGTGGAGTTTGGAGTCAGACTGTTTGAGGGTGTGCACAGGTGTCTTTTTATACTGATAACAAGTTTAAACAGGTGCCATTACTACAGGTAATGAGTGGAGGAAAGAGGAGACTCTTAAAGAAGAAGTTACAGGTCTGTGAGAGCCAGAAATCTTGATTGCTTGTTTCTGACCAAATACTTATTTTCCACCATAATATGCAAATAAAATGAAAAAAAAACAGACAATGTGATTTTCTGGATTTTTTTTTCTCAGTTTGTCTCCCATAGTTGAGGTCTACCTATGATGTAAATTACAGACGCCTCTCATCTTTTTAAGTGGTGGAACTTGCACTATTGCTGACTGACTAAATACTTTTTTTCCCCACTGTATATGTCTATACAGCATGAGGCAGGCTCAGACGGTATTAGGCCCAGTATGGATTGCACGTGATTGCACAAAGGTTAGAAAGGGTACCGTATCACTGGATAACATGTATGGATAGCGTACACATTCAAAATATATGTCTCAGGAGGCAGGCTCAGACGGTGTTAGGCCCAGTATGGATTGCACGTGATTGCACAAAGGTTAGAAAGGGTACCGTATCCCCGGATAACATGTATGGATAGCGTACACATTCAAAATATATGTCTATACAGCATGAGGCAGGCTCAGACGGTGTTAGGCCCAGTAAGGATTGCACGTGATTGCACAAAGGTTAGAAAGGGTACCTTATCCCTGGATAACATGTATGGATAGCGTACACATTCAAAATATATGTCTCAGGAGGCAGGCTCAGACGGTGTTAGGCCCAGTATGGATTGCACGTGATTGCACAAAGGTTAGAAAGGGTACCGTATCCCTGGATAACATGTATGGATAGCGTACACATTCAAAATATATGTCTCAGGAGGCAGGCTCAGACGGTGTTAGGCCCAGTATGGATTGCACGTGATTGCACAAAGGTTAGAAAGGGTACCGTATCCCCGGATAACATGTATGGATAGTGTACACATTCAAAATATATGTCTATACAGCATGAGGCAGGCTCAGACGGTGTTAGGCCCAGTATGGATTGCACGTGATTGCACAAAGGTTAGAAAGGGTACCGTATCCCTGGATAACATGTATGGATAGCGTACACATTCAAAATATATGTCTCAGGAGGCAGGCTCAGACGGTGTTAGGCCCAGTATGGATTGCACGTGATTGCACAAAGGTTAGAAAGGGTACCGTATCCCCGGATAACATGTATGGATAGCGTACACATTCAAAATATATGTCTATACAGCATGAGGCAGGCTCAGACGGTGTTAGGCCCAGTATGGATTGCACGTGATTGCACAAAGGTTAGAAAGGGTACCGTATCCCCGGATAACATGTATGGATAGCGTACACATTCAAAATATATGTCTATACAGCATGAGGCAGGCTCAGACGGTGTTAGGCCCAGTATGGATTGCACGTGATTGCACAAAGGTTAGAAAGGGTACCGTATCACTGGATAACATGTATGGATAGCGTACACATTCAAAATATATGTCTCAGGAGGCAGGCTCAGACGGTGTTAGGCCCAGTATGGATTGCACGTGATTGCACAAAGGTTAGAAAGGGTACCGTATCCCCGGATAACATGTATGGATAGCGTACACATTCAAAATATATGTCTATACAGCATGAGGCAGGCTCAGACGGTGTTAGGCCCAGTATGGATTGCACGTGATTGCACAAAGGTTAGAAAGGGTACCGTATCCCTGGATAACATGTATGGATAGCGTACACATTCAAAATATATGTCTCAGGAGGCAGGCTCAGACGGTGTTAGGCCCAGTATGGATTGCACGTGATTGCACAAAGGTTAGAAAGGGTACCGTATCCCCGGATAACATGTATGGATAGCGTACACATTCAAAATATATGTCTATACAGCATGAGGCAGGCTCAGACGGTGTTAGGCCCAGTATGGATTGCACGTGATTGCACAAAGGTTAGAAAGGGTACCGTATCCCTGAATAACATGTATGGATAGCGTACACATTCAAAATATATGTCTATACAGCATGAGGCAGGCTCAGACGGTGTTAGGCCCAGTATGGATTGCACGTGATTGCACAAAGGTTAGAAAGGGTACCGTATCCCTGGATAACATGTATGGATAGCGTACACATTCAAAATATATGTCTCAGGAGGCAGGCTCAGACGGTGTTAGGCCCAGTATGGATCGCACGTGATTGCACAAAGGTTAGAAAGGGTACCGTATCCCTGGATAACAAGTATGGATAGCGTACACATTCAAAATATATGTCTCAGGAGGCAGGCTCAGACGGTGTTAGGCCCAGTATGGATTGCACGTGATTGCACAAAGGTTAGAAAGGGTACCGTATCCCTGGATAACATGTATGGATAGCGTACACATTCAAAATATATGTCTCAGAAGGCAGGCTCAGACGGTGTTAGACCCAGTATGGATTGCACGTGATTGCACAAAGGTTAGAAAGGGTACCGTATCCCTGGATAACATGTATGGATAGCGTACACATTCAAAATATATGTCTATACAGCATGAGGCAGGCTCAGACGGTGTTAGGCCCAGTATGGATTGCACGTGATTGCACAAAGGTTAGAAAGGGTACCGTATCCCTGGATAACATGTATGGATAGCGTACACATTCAAAATATATGTCTCAGGAGGCAGGCTCAGACGGTGTTAGGCCCAGTATGGATTGCACGTGATTGCACAAAGGTTAGAAAGGGTACCGTATCCCTGGATAACATGTATGGATAGCGTACACATTCAAAATATATGTCTCAGTAGGCAGGCTCAGACGGTGTTAGGCCCAGTATGGATTGCACGTGATTGCACAAAGGTTAGAAAGGGTACCGTATCCCTGGATAACATGTATGGATAGCGTACACATTCAAAATATATGTCTCAGGAGGCAGGCTCAGACGGTGTTAGGCCCAGTATGGATTGCACGTGATTGCACAAAGGTTAGAAAGGGTACCGTATCCCTGGATAACATGTATGGATAGCGTACACATTCAAAAAAGTGGCATATGTTGATGTTGGACATTCAGCTGATGCAAAAGGCGAAATAGGTGAAGTACCAGGAAGAGGTGGACCAAAGCAAGCCATTTTTCTGTCACCCTATGTGTCATCAGGGGAAGGTGGGACAAAATCCTTGGAAACCCATTCGTGGTTCATTTTAATGAAGGTTAGATCATCCACATTTTGGGTTGACAGACGGGTCCTTTTTTCTGTCAGGATTGATCCAGCTGCACTGAAGACTCTTTCCGATAGCACACTTGCAGCTGGGCAAGCGAGCTCCTGTAAGGCATATTGGGCCAATTCAGGCCAGGTGTCCAGTTTAGCGGCCCAATAGTCAAAGGGGAATGACCTGTGTGGGAGAACATCGATATGGGAGGAAAAGTAGTTTGTTACCATAGTTGACAACTGCTGTCTCCTGTCACTTTCCATCGATGCAGTATTACCACTTGTGTGAGCGGTATTTGAAAAATCAGTCCACAACATTGTCATGAAACCCCTGTCTCCAACGCCACTTCTGCTGTGTGCACCACGAACACCTCTGCCAAGCTGCCCCCGGCCCGTACGGCTCGTGTGAGAACCATCACCGCTGCTGTGTGCTGGGAATGCCTCAAGCAACCGATTTACCAGAGTTGCTTGTTTATTAGCCAATATTAGGTCAAGGTTCTCCTGTGGCATGATGTTTTGTAATTTGCCTTTATAGCGTGGATCCAGGATGCTGGCCAACCAGTAGTCGTCATCGTTCATCATTTTGGCAATGCGGGGGTCCCTTTTTAGGATCTGCAAGGCATAATCTGACATGTGGGCCAATTTTCCCGGTGTCAATGATGCACTGCGAGTGCTGGGTGGAGGAGCACTTTCTGGCAAATCCACATCCCTCCAGTCACGCACAAACCCTGTACCAGACCTTGCCACGCCAACATTTTCACTTGCCCCACGAGATGCATCCTCCTCCCCTAAGTAATCATCCCCATCATCCTCCTCCTCTTCTTCCTTCACCTCATCCAGGAGAGGTCCCTGAGCAGACAATGGCTGAATGTCATCAAGGATTCCCTCCTCCTCTTCCTCCTCATCAACATTGGCTGCAGACGCCTGCTCTTTAAGGTGCGTCAAAGTTTGCATGAGCAGACGCATAAGTGGGATGCTCATGCTTAGGATGGCGTCGTCTGCGCTTACCAGCCGTGTGCATTCCTCAAAACACTGAAGGACTTTACAAAGGTCTTTCAGCTTCGACCACTGCACACCTGTCAACTCCATGTCTGCTCTCAAAGTGCCTGGCCGTGTATCCTCCCACAAATGCATTATGGCCTGCCTCTGCTCGCACAGCCGCTCCACCATGTGCAGGGTGGAGTTCCACCTTGTTGCAATGTCGATAATGAGGCGGTGGTTGGGAAGGTGGAGCAATCGCTGCAGCTTCTGCATACGAACGGAGTGTACAGGCGACCGGCGGATGTGCGCGCACAGTCTTCGCACCTTCTGGAGCAGGGCTGTTAACTCCGGATAATTTTTGAGGAAGCACTGCACCACCAGGTTCAAGGTGTGAGCCAAGCAAGGTATGTGGCTGAGTTTTGAAAGGGCTATGGCTGCCACAAAATTACGGCCGTTATCACTAACTACCTTGCCTGCCTCAAGATGTACACTGCCCAGCCATGACTCAGTTTGTCGCTTCAAGTACTCGGCCAGTACCTCGGCGGTGTGTCTGTCGCCCAAACACATCATCTGCAACACAGCCTGCTGACGCTTTCCACTAGCTGCTCGATAGGGGGACACATCGTGTGCAACAGTGGCAGCTGCAGATGGAGTGCTCGTACGACTGCGCTCTGTGGACGAGCTTTCGCTTCTGGAGGAGGTGGAGGAGGAGGAGGGTCGATCGCCTACAGCCAACTGTTTCCTATACCGTGGGCTAGGCAGCACTGTCCCACCACCGCTGTCCCCTGTGGACCCTGCATCCACCACATTAACCCAGTGCGCAGTGATGGACATGTAACGGCCCTGGCCATGCCGACTGGACCATGCATCAGTTGTGAGGTGCACCTTTCCGCTCACTGACTGCTTGAGTGCATGGACAATGCGGTCTTTCACATGATGGTGGAGGGCTGGGATGGCTTTGCGAGAGAAGAAGTGGCGACTGGGTAGGTCATAGCGTGGTACTGCATAGGCCATGAGTTCGCGGAAAGCTGTGCTTTCCACCAACCGAAAGGGCATCATCTCAAACGAGATTAGTTTGGCAATGTGGGCGTTCAAACCCAGTGTACGCGGATGAGAGACTGAGTACTTTCTTGACCTACTCATAGTGTCTGGGAGGGTGAGCTGGACTTGAGAGCTGCATATGGTGGAAGTAGCGGTGGACAGGGCGGACTGAGAGAGGGTTGATGATGGTGATGGAGTTGGTGTTCTTTCTGATGGCCTAGAATCAGTCTTTCGTTGATATAACAGTGGGATTCCCTGACTGCTGTGGCCTTGCAACGACACCTCAACATTTGCTGCTGTGCTAACCGGTGGGCTTACAGTGGGGGAAACAATGTAGCGTTGCTGACTACCTTCGTTGTGATCAGTTGCACATGTGGCACTTGAGGTTTGGTGTTGTGTCCACGCTTGCAAGTGCATGCTGGTTAAATGTCTAAGCATGCAACTGGTATTCAAATTTTTCAGATTTTTCCCTCGGCTAAAGGTCTTTGCGCACTTCTTACAGATAACCTTGGCCTGATCATGAGGATTTTGTTCAAAAAAGTGCCACACTGCACTCTTCCTACTTTGGCAGACATTTTGCGGCCTAGCACGCTGTGATCTTTTGACCCTCTGGACAAGCTGTCCAGCAACTCTTTTGATATTTGGAACCTGTCTTTGGAGTGCTCCGGGCCTGCCAGATAACAGCTGTTGCGATGTCGATGTCTGCTGTGGATGCTCCTCATCTGAGCTATTGGAAGCAGCACCCTCTTCCCCCAATGGATGCCAATCTGGGTCAACAACTGGGTCATCCATCACCTCCTCTTCTATGTCATGTGCACCTTCCTCTGTGTCACCGTGTATGGTGGTATAGTGTGCGGCAAGGGACACCTGAGTCTCATCAGGGTCAGAATCTGGCTCTGTACACTGCGAGGACAATGTAGTGCTCTGAGTGAATGTACCAGCAGAATCATCCATCAGCGGCTGTGCATCAGTGCACTCCATGTCAGATTCATCTTGGCCTGGGTGATTCACCATTTCACTTGATAATCCAGGCATGGTATGTGAAAACAGCTCCATGGAGTAATCAGTAGTATGGCCTGCGTCATCCTTCAATCTTGGTTGGGGTGAAGGACACAAGGAAAGGTGTGGTTCATGAACATGAGCCTCCAATGACGACTCAGTGCTTTTACTTTTTACAACTGAAGAAGAGGAGGCGATAGAGCTGGAGGCTGAGTCAGCAATGTAAGACAAAACTTTTTCCTGATGCTCTGGCTTTAAAAGCGGTTTGCCAACTCCTAGAAAACTAAGCGTTCGAGGCCTTATGTAGCCAGACGATGACGCAGGCTCAACACCTCCTGCATTCGGTCCTATTTTGCTCTTGCCACTACCATCAGATCCACCACCAACACCATCATTACCAGCTGCCAACCCCCGCCCAATTCCACGGCCTCTTCCACCAGCCTTCCTCATTTTTGGTAGAAATGTAGACAAAATCCAGCAAACTATATAGTATGTAAAACAAGGTGTCTATAGGACAGGGGAGATTTTGAATTTCTGCACACACTTTTGGACACTGGACACTTTTGGATTGTGTGAGGCCCACTGATATCTGAGCGCTATGTGACAGGCTCGATGGCACAGCTGTGACCTAAGTGACTAGAGAATAAGTGAGATTTTGAATCTCTGCACACACTTTTGGACACTGGACACTTTTGGATTGTGTGAGGCCCACTGATATCTGAGCGCTATGTGACAGGCTCGATGGCACAGCTGTGACCTAAGTGACTAGAGAATAAGTGACATTTTGAATCTCTGCACACACTTTTGGACACTGGACACTTTTGGATTGTGTGAGGCCCAATGAATATCTGAGCGCTATGTGACAAGCTCGATGGCACAGCTGTGACCTAAGTGACTAGAGGATAAGTGAGAGTTTGAATCTCTGCACACACTTTTGGACACTGGACACTTTTGGGTTGTGTGAGGCCCAATGAATATCTGAGCGCTATGTGACAAGCTCGATGGCACAGCTGTGACCTAAGTGACTAGAGGATAAGTGAGAGTTTGAATCTCTGCACACACTTTTGGACACTGGACACTTTTGGATTGTGTGAGGCCCAATGAATATCTGAGCGCTATGTGACAAGCTCGATGGCACAGCTGTGACCTAAGTGACTAGAGGATAAGTGAGAGTTTGAATCTCTGCACACACTTTTGGACACTGGACACTTTTGGATTGTGTGAGGCCCAATGAATATCTGAGCGCTATGTGACAAGCTCGATGGCACAGCTGTGACCTAAGTGACTAGAGGATAAGTGAGAGTTTGAATCTCTGCACACACTTTTGGACACTGGACACTTTTGGATTGTGTGAGGCCCAATGAATATCTGAGCGCTATGTGACAAGCTCGATGGCACAGCTGTGACCTAAGTGACTAGAGGATAAGTGAGAGTTTGAATCTCTGCACACACCTTTGGACACTGGACACTTTTGGATTGTGTGAGGCCCAATGAATATCTGAGCGCTATGTGACAAGCTCGATGGCACAGCTGTGACCTAAGTGACTAGAGGATAAGTGAGAGTTTGAATCTCTGCACACACTTTTGGACACTGGACACTTTTGGATTGTGTGAGGCCCAATGAATATCTGAGCGCTATGTGACAAGCTCGATGGCACAGCTGTGACCTAAGTGACTAGAGAATAAGTGAGATTTTGAATCTCTGCACACACTTTTGGACACTGGACACTTTTGGATTGTGTGAGGCCCAATGAATATCTGAGCGCTATGTGACAAGCTCGATGGCACAGCTGTGACCTAAGTGACTAGAGGATAAGTGAGAGTTTGAATCTCTGCACACACTTTTGGACACTGGACACTTTTGGATTGTGTGAGGCCCAATGAATATCTGAGCGCTATGTGACAAGCTCGATGGCACAGCTGTGACCTAAGTGACTAGAGGATAAGTGAGAGTTTGAATCTCTGCACACACTTTTGGACACTGGACACTTTTGGATTGTGTGAGGCCCAATGAATATCTGAGCGCTATGTGACAAGCTCGATGGCACAGCTGTGACCTAAGTGACTAGAGGATAAGTGAGAGTTTGAATCTCTGCACACACTTTTGGACACTGGACACTTTTGGATTGTGTGAGGTCCAATGAATATCTGAGCGCTATGTGACAAGCTCGATGGCACAGCTGTGACCTAAGTGACTAGAGGATAAGGGAGATTGGATTGCTTTTAAAAAAGCAGTTTGCGGAGCAGTGGGTAAACAGCAATGCCAGCCTGTCAGGAAGCCTTAAAAGGCAGCCCAACAACCAACACCACTGATACACCACTATATAGCCTCCCCTTGCACTGCACACAGTGACTGGTGTGTTGTGCAGGCCAAATAGCTATCAGCAGCAGAAGCAGTTTTTTTTTCTTCTCGGCAGGACAAAAAAAAAAATTGGGATTGCTTTTAAAAAAGCAGTTTGAGGCCCAATGAATATCTGAGCGCTATGTGACAGGCTCGATGGCACAGCTGTGACCAAAGTGACTAGAGGATAAGGGAGATTGGATTGCTTTTAAAAAAGCAGTTTGCGGAGCAGTGGGTAAACAGCAATGCCAGCCTGTCAGGAAGCCTTAGAAGGCAGCCCAACAACCAACACCACTGATACACCACTATATAGCCTCCCCTTGCACTGCACACACAGTGACTGGTGTGTTGTGCAGGCCAAATCGCTAGCAGCAGAAGCAGCTTTTTGGTCTTCTTACCTGCCTAACGCTCTCCCTACAGAATCAGCAGCAACCTCTCCCTATACTGAGATCGGCAGAAGTAAGATGGCGGTCGGCGTGCACGCCCTTTTATACCCCCTGTGACGCCCACCAAAGCAAGCCAATCACTTGCATGCCCTTCTGAAAGATGGTGGTGACCCGTGCCTATGTCATCACGTTGCCCACAGTGTCCGTGGATCCTGATTGGCTGAAAAAGAGCGCAAAACAAACTTTTGAAACGCGACTTTGGCGCGTAAGTCTCAGACCTCGTGGCCGACCTCATCCTAGGGTCGGGTTTCGTTTCATGAAACCCGACTTTGCCAAAAGTAGGCGACTTTTGAATTTTTTCGACCCGTTTCGCTCAACTCTACTTTTTAGCCCTTTCCTCAGACTGTAGCTCCTGGGAACAGGCCCTCACTCTTGTCCCTTCACTATAAAGCTTGGGCCTCATTATACAGCTGTACAGGGGTGTAGTGAAGGCTTTTTAGCCCTTTCCTCAGACTGTAGCTCCTGGGAACAGGCCCTCACTCTTGTCCCTTCACTATAAAGCTTGGGCCTCATTATACAGCTGTACAGGGGTCTAGTGAAGACTTTTTAGCCCTTTCCTCAGTCTGTAGCTCCTGGGAACAGGCCCTCACTCCTGTCCCCTCACTATAGAGCCTGGGCCTCATTATACAGCTGTACAGGGGTCTAGTGAAGGCTTTTTAGCCCTTTCCTCAGACTGTAGCTCCTGAGAACAGGCCCTCCCTCCTGTCCCTTCACTATAAAGCCTGGGCCTCATTATACAGCTGTACAGGGGTCTAGTGAAGGCTTTTTAGCCCTTTCCTCAGACTGTAGCTCCTGGGCACAGGCCCTCACTCCTGTCCCTTCACTATAAAGCCTGGGCCTCATTATACAGCTGTACAGGGGTCTAGTGAAGGCTTTTTAGCCCTTTCCTCAGACTGTAGCTCCTGGGCACAGGCCCTCACTCCTGTCCCTTAACTATAAAGCCTGGGCCTCATTATACAGCTGTACAGGGGTCTAGTGAAGGCTTTTTAGCCCTTTCCTCAGACTGTAGCTACTGGGCACAGGCCCTCACTCCTGTCCCTTCACTATAAAGCCTGGGCCTCATTTTACAGCTGTACAGGGGTCTAGTGAAGGCTTTTTAGCCCTTTCCTCGGTCTGTAGCTCCTGGGCACAGGCCCTCACTTCTGTCCTTTCACTATAAAGCCTGGGCCTCATTATGCAGCTGTACAGGAGTCTAGTGAAGGCTTTTTAGCCCTTTCCTCAGACAGTAGCTCCTGGGAACAGGCCCTCACTCCTGTCCCTTCACTATAAAGCCTTTGCCTCATTATACAGCTGTACAGGGGTCTAGTGAAGGCTTTTTAGCCCTTTCCTCAGACTGTAGCTCCTGGGAACAGGCCCTCACTCCTGTCCCTTCACTATAAAGCCTTTGCCTCATTATACAGCTGTACAGGGGTCTAGTGAAGGCTTTTTAGCTCTTTCCTCGGTCTGTAGCTCCTGGGCACAGGCCCTCACTCCTGTCCCTTCACTATAAAGCCTGGGCCTCATTATGCAGCTGTACAGGAGTCTAGTGAAGGCTTTTTAGCCCTTTCCTCAGACAGTAGCTCCTGGGAACAGGCCCTCACTCCTGTCCCTTCACTATAAAGCCTTTGCCTCATTATACAGCTGTACAGGGGTCTAGTGAAGGCTTTTTAGCCCTTTCCTCAGACTGTAGCTCCTGGGAACAGGCCCTCACTCCTGTCCCTTCACTATAAAGCCTTTGCCTCATTATACAGCTGTGCAGGGGTCTAGTGAAGGCTTTTTAGCTCTTTCCTCAGACTGTAGCTCCTGGGCACAGGCCCTCACTCCTGTCCCTTCACTATAAATCCTGGGCCTCATTATACAGCTGTACAGGGGTCTAGTGAAGGCTTTTTAGCCCTTTCCTCAGACTGTAGCTCCTGGGAACAGGTCCTCACTCCTGTCCCTTCACTATAAAGCCTGGGCCTCGTTATACAGCTGTACAGGGGTCTAGTGAAGGCTTTTTAGCCCTTTCCTCAGACTGTAGCTCCTGGGCACAGGCCCTCACTCCTGTCTCTTAACTATAAAGCCTGGGCCTCATTATACAGCTGTATAGGGGTCTAGTGAAAGCTTTTTAGCCCTTTCCTCAGACTGTAGCTTCTGGGATCAGGCCCTCACTCCTATCCCTTCACTATAAAGCCTGGGCCTCATTATACAGCTGTACAGGGGTCTAGTGAAGGCTTTTTAGCCCTTTCCTCAGACTGTAGCTCCTGGGCACAGGCCCTCACTCCTGTCCCTTCACTATAAAGCTTGGGCCTCATTATACAGCTGTACAGGGGTCTACTGAAGGCTTTTTAGCCCTTTCCTCAGACTGGAGCTCCTGGGCACAGGCCCTCACTCCTGTCCCTTCACTATAAAGCCTGGGCCTCATTATACAGCTGTACAGGGGTCTAGTGAAGGCTTTTTAGCCCTTTCCTCAGACTGTAGCTCCTGGGAACAGGCCCTCACTCTTGTCCCTTCACTATAAAGCTTGGGCCTCATTATACAGCTGTACAGGGGTCTAGTGAAGGCTTTTTAGCCCTTTCCTCAGACTGTAGCTCCTGGGAACAGGCCCTCACTCCTGTCCCCTCACTATAGAGCCTGGGCCTCATTATACAGCTGTACTGGGGTCTAGTTAAGGCTTTTTAGCCCTTTCCTCAGACTGTAGCTCCTGGGCACAGGCCCTCACTCCTGTCCCTTCACTATAAAGCCTGGGCCTCATTATACAGCTGTACAGGGGTCTAGTGAAGGCTTTTTAGCCCTTTCCTCAGACAGTAGCTCCTGGGAACAGGCCCTCACTCCTGTCCCTTTACTATAAAGCCTTTGCCTCATTATACAGCTGTACAGGGGTCTAGTGAAGGCATTTTAGCCCTTTCCTCAGACTGTAGCTCCTGGGCACAGGCCCTCACTCCTGTCCCTTCACTATAAAGCCTTTGCCTCATTATACAGCTGTACAGGGGTCTAGTGAAGGCTTTTTAGCTCTTTCCTCAGACTGTAGCTCCTGGGCACAGGCCCTCACTCCTGTCCCTTCACTATAAATCCTGGGCCTCATTATACAGCTGTACAGGGGTCTAGTGAAGGCTTTTTAGCCCTTTCCTCAGACTGTAGCTCCTGGGAACAGGTCCTCACTCCTGTCCCTTCACTATAAAGCCTGGGCCTCGTTATACAGCTGTACAGGGGTCTAGTGAAGGCTTTTTAGCCCATTCCTCAGACTGTAGCTCCTGGGAACAGGTCCTCACTCCTGTCCCTTCACTATAAAGCCTGAGCCTCATTATACAGCTGTACAGGGGTCTAGTGAAGGTTTTTTAGCTCTTTCCTCAGTCTGTAGCTCCTGGGAACAGGCCCTCACTCCTGTCCCTTCACTATAAAGCCTGGGCCTCATTATACAGCTGTACAGGGGTCTAGTGAAGGCTTTTTAGCCCATTCCTCAGACTGTAGCTCCTGGGAACAGGTCCTCACTCCTGTCCCTTCACTATAAAGCCTGGGCCTCATTATACAGCTGTACAGGGGTCTAGTGAAGGCTTTTTAGCCCTTTCCTCAGACTGTAGCTCCTGGGCACAGGCCCTCACTCCTGTCCCTTCACTATAAAGCCTGGTCCTCATTATACAGCTGTACAGGGGTCTAGTGAAGGCTTTTTAGCCCTTTCCTCAGACTGTAGCTCCTGGGAACAGATCCTCACTCCTGTCCCTTCACTATAAAGCCTGGTCCTCATTATACAGCTGTACAGGGGTCTAGTGAAGGCTTTTTAGCCCTTTCCTCAGTCCGTAGCTCCTGGGAACAGGCCCTCACTCCTGTCCCTTCACTATAAGGCATGGGCCTCATTATACAGCTGTACAGGGGTCTAGTGAAGGCTTTTTAGCTCTTTCCTCAGACTAGCTCCTGGGCACAGGCCCTCACTCCTGTCCCTTCACTATAAAGCCTGGGCCTCATTATACAGCTGTACAGGGGTCTAGTGAAGGCTTTTTAGCCCTTTCCTCAGACTGTAGCTCCTGGGCACAGGCCCTCACTCCTGTCCCTTCACTATAAAGCCTGGGCCTCATTTTACAGCTGTACAGGGGTCTAGTGAAGGCTTTTTAGCCCTTTCCTCGGTCTGTAGCTCCTGGGCACAGGCCCTCACTCCTGTCCCTTCACTATAAAGCCTGGGCCTCATTATGCAGCTGTACAGGAGTCTAGTGAAGGCTTTTTAGCCCTTTCCTCAGACAGTAGCTCCTGGGAACAGGCCCTCACTCCTGTCCCTTCACTATAAAGCCTTTGCCTCATTATACAGCTGTACAGGGGTCTAGTGAAGGCTTTTTAGCCCTTTCCTCAGACTGTAGCTCCTGGGCACAGGCCCTCACTCCTGTCCCTTCACTATAAAACCTTTGCCTCATTATACAGCTGTACAGGGGTCTAGTGAAGGCTTTTTAGCTCTTTCCTCAGACTGTAGCTCCTGGGCACAGGCCCTCACTCCTGTCCCTTCACTATAAATCCTGGGCCTCATTATACAGCTGTACAGTGGTCTAGTGAAGGCTTTTTAGCCCTTTCCTCAGACTGTAGCTCCTGGGAACAGGTCCTCACTCCTGTCCCTTCACTATAAAGCCTGGGCCTCGTTATACAGCTGTACAGGGGTCTAGTGAAGGCTTTTTAGCCCTTTCCTCAGTCTGTAGCTCCTGGGAACAGGTCCTCACTCCTGTCCCTTCACTATAAAGCCTGGGCCTCATTATACAGCTGTACAGGGGTCTAGTGAAGGTTTTTTAGCTCTTTCCTCAATCTGTAGCTCCTGGGATCAGGCCCTCACTCCTGTCCCTTCACTATAAAGCCTGGGCCTCACTATACAGCTGTACAGAGGTCTAGTGAAGGTTTTTTTTAGCTCTTTCCTCAGTCTGTAGCTCCTGGGAACAGGTCCTCACTCCTTCCCTTCACTATAAAGCCTGGGCCTCATTATACAGCTGTACAGGGGTCTAGTGAAGGCTTTTTAGCCCTTTCCTCAGACTGTAGCTTCTGGGCACAGGCCCTCACTCCTGTCCCTTCACTATAAAGCCTGGTCCTGATTATACAGCTGTACAGGGGTCTAGTGAAGGCTTTTTAGCCCTTTCCTCAGACTGTAGCTCCTGGGAACAGGCCCTCACTCCTGTCCCTTCACTATAAAGCCTGGGCCTCATTATACAGCTGTACAGGGGTCTAGTGAAGGCTTTTTAGCTCTTTCCTCAGTCTGTAGCTCCTGGGAACGGGCCCTCACTCCTGTCCCTTCACTATAAAGCCTGGGCCTCACTATACAGCTGTACAGGGGTCTAGTGAAGGTTTTTTAGCTCTTTCCTCAGTCTGTAGCTCCTGGGAACAGATCCTCACTCCTTTCCCTTCACTATAAAGCCTGGGCCTCATTATACAGCTGTACAGGGGTCTAGTGAAGGCTTTTTAGCCCTTTCCTCAGACTGTAGCTCCTGGGAACAGGCCCTCACTCCTATCCCTTCACTATAAAGCCTGGGCCTCATTATACAGCTGTACAGGGGTCTAGTGAAGGCTTTTTAGCCCTTTCCTCAGACTGTAGCTCCTGGGAACAGGCCCTCACTCTTGTCCCTTCACTATAAAGCTTGGGCCTCATTATACAGCTGTACAGGGG
Source organism: Dendrobates tinctorius (assembly GCF_039654945.1). NCBI lineage: Eukaryota > Metazoa > Chordata > Amphibia > Anura > Dendrobatidae > Dendrobates > Dendrobates tinctorius. Next base: position 2,201,043 of record NW_027361941.1, on the reverse strand, counting down.
TCTAGTGAAGGCTTTTTAGCCCTTTCCTCAGACTGTAGCTCCTGGGAACAGGCCCTCACTCCTGTCCCCTCACTATAGAGCCTGGGCCTCATTATACAGCTGTACTGGGGTCTAGTTAAGGCTTTTTAGCCCTTTCCTCAGACTGTAGCTCCTGGGCACAGGCCCTCACTCCTGTCCCTTCACTATAAAGCCTGGGCCTCATTATACAGCTGTACAGGGGTCTAGTGAAGGCTTTTTAGCCCTTTCCTCAGACAGTAGCTCCTGGGAACAGGCCCTCACTCCTGTCCCTTTACTATAAAGCCTTTGCCTCATTATACAGCTGTACAGGGGTCTAGTGAAGGCATTTTAGCCCTTTCCTCAGACTGTAGCTCCTGGGCACAGGCCCTCACTCCTGTCCCTTCACTATAAAGCCTTTGCCTCATTATACAGCTGTACAGGGGTCTAGTGAAGGCTTTTTAGCTCTTTCCTCAGACTGTAGCTCCTGGGCACAGGCCCTCACTCCTGTCCCTTCACTATAAATCCTGGGCCTCATTATACAGCTGTACAGGGGTCTAGTGAAGGCTTTTTAGCCCTTTCCTCAGACTGTAGCTCCTGGGAACAGGTCCTCACTCCTGTCCCTTCACTATAAAGCCTGGGCCTCGTTATACAGCTGTACAGGGGTCTAGTGAAGGCTTTTTAGCCCATTCCTCAGACTGTAGCTCCTGGGAACAGGTCCTCACTCCTGTCCCTTCACTATAAAGCCTGAGCCTCATTATACAGCTGTACAGGGGTCTAGTGAAGGTTTTTTAGCTCTTTCCTCAGTCTGTAGCTCCTGGGAACAGGCCCTCACTCCTGTCCCTTCACTATAAAGCCTGGGCCTCATTATACAGCTGTACAGGGGTCTAGTGAAGGCTTTTTAGCCCATTCCTCAGACTGTAGCTCCTGGGAACAGGTCCTCACTCCTGTCCCTTCACTATAAAGCCTGGGCCTCATTATACAGCTGTACAGGGGTCTAGTGAAGGCTTTTTAGCCCTTTCCTCAGACTGTAGCTCCTGGGCACAGGCCCTCACTCCTGTCCCTTCACTATAAAGCCTGGTCCTCATTATACAGCTGTACAGGGGTCTAGTGAAGGCTTTTTAGCCCTTTCCTCAGACTGTAGCTCCTGGGAACAGATCCTCACTCCTGTCCCTTCACTATAAAGCCTGGTCCTCATTATACAGCTGTACAGGGGTCTAGTGAAGGCTTTTTAGCCCTTTCCTCAGTCCGTAGCTCCTGGGAACAGGCCCTCACTCCTGTCCCTTCACTATAAGGCATGGGCCTCATTATACAGCTGTACAGGGGTCTAGTGAAGGCTTTTTAGCTCTTTCCTCAGACTAGCTCCTGGGCACAGGCCCTCACTCCTGTCCCTTCACTATAAAGCCTGGGCCTCATTATACAGCTGTACAGGGGTCTAGTGAAGGCTTTTTAGCCCTTTCCTCAGACTGTAGCTCCTGGGCACAGGCCCTCACTCCTGTCCCTTCACTATAAAGCCTGGGCCTCATTTTACAGCTGTACAGGGGTCTAGTGAAGGCTTTTTAGCCCTTTCCTCGGTCTGTAGCTCCTGGGCACAGGCCCTCACTCCTGTCCCTTCACTATAAAGCCTGGGCCTCATTATGCAGCTGTACAGGAGTCTAGTGAAGGCTTTTTAGCCCTTTCCTCAGACAGTAGCTCCTGGGAACAGGCCCTCACTCCTGTCCCTTCACTATAAAGCCTTTGCCTCATTATACAGCTGTACAGGGGTCTAGTGAAGGCTTTTTAGCCCTTTCCTCAGACTGTAGCTCCTGGGCACAGGCCCTCACTCCTGTCCCTTCACTATAAAACCTTTGCCTCATTATACAGCTGTACAGGGGTCTAGTGAAGGCTTTTTAGCTCTTTCCTCAGACTGTAGCTCCTGGGCACAGGCCCTCACTCCTGTCCCTTCACTATAAATCCTGGGCCTCATTATACAGCTGTACAGTGGTCTAGTGAAGGCTTTTTAGCCCTTTCCTCAGACTGTAGCTCCTGGGAACAGGTCCTCACTCCTGTCCCTTCACTATAAAGCCTGGGCCTCGTTATACAGCTGTACAGGGGTCTAGTGAAGGCTTTTTAGCCCTTTCCTCAGTCTGTAGCTCCTGGGAACAGGTCCTCACTCCTGTCCCTTCACTATAAAGCCTGGGCCTCATTATACAGCTGTACAGGGGTCTAGTGAAGGTTTTTTAGCTCTTTCCTCAATCTGTAGCTCCTGGGATCAGGCCCTCACTCCTGTCCCTTCACTATAAAGCCTGGGCCTCACTATACAGCTGTACAGAGGTCTAGTGAAGGTTTTTTTTAGCTCTTTCCTCAGTCTGTAGCTCCTGGGAACAGGTCCTCACTCCTTCCCTTCACTATAAAGCCTGGGCCTCATTATACAGCTGTACAGGGGTCTAGTGAAGGCTTTTTAGCCCTTTCCTCAGACTGTAGCTTCTGGGCACATGCCCTCACTCCTGTCCCTTCACTATAAAGCCTGGTCCTGATTATACAGCTGTACAGGGGTCTAGTGAAGGCTTTTTAGCCCTTTCCTCAGACTGTAGCTCCTGGGAACAGGCCCTCACTCCTGTCCCTTCACTATAAAGCCTGGGCCTCATTATACAGCTGTACAGGGGTCTAGTGAAGGCTTTTTAGCTCTTTCCTCAGTCTGTAGCTCCTGGGAACGGGCCCTCACTCCTGTCCCTTCACTATAAAGCCTGGGCCTCACTATACAGCTGTACAGGGGTCTAGTGAAGGTTTTTTAGCTCTTTCCTCAGTCTGTAGCTCCTGGGAACAGATCCTCACTCCTTTCCCTTCACTATAAAGCCTGGGCCTCATTATACAGCTGTACAGGGGTCTAGTGAAGGCTTTTTAGCCCTTTCCTCAGACTGTAGCTCCTGGGAACAGGCCCTCACTCCTATCCCTTCACTATAAAGCCTGGGCCTCATTATACAGCTGTACAGGGGTCTAGTGAAGGCCCGGATCCCTGGAGCGCTCCCGATAATCAGCTGCATGTGTCGCTCTCCATGCAGGTGCTGTGACTATCACACAGCGCGACACACACAGCTGATTATCGGGAGCGCTCCAGCACACTGAGTCCTGCACACACTGAGGCCCCTGATCATGTGACCCCTGACTCCTCCCCTCCTGTGACCTCATCACAGGTCCTGTGAGCACAGAGCAGTCATATATGTGGCAGACACTCCTGGATCTTCTGCTTTCTGGGCAGGTTCCTCCTGTGAGTCCTATTAACCCTTTCGCTCCCTGTATTCTCCTTTCTGACAGGACAATATCTGAATTCGGACAGTGTGACAGGCATTTAAGCAATGTGGAAGGAAAAAATGACAATTGTACTTTTTTTCCTCACAAAAATGTGACTTTAGCCCCAAAATTGTCAGCGTAACAAATCCTTATTCCCCCACTGTAGTTTGTAGACTCCATATACAGATCCCTTAAGTGCGAAAAGAGCTGAATTCCCCACTTAAGTTATTGCATTTCGGAAATTGCCCCCACTGGGAATTTATCTCCAGGTAAAGGCACAATTGTGTCTCCATGGGGGTTGTGCTCACAGCCCAACATCGTGTGGCCTCCAAAGATATGCACCCCCGCACCATTACTGACCTCTGCCAAACCGGTCATGCTATTAGGCATGTAAGTATCGGAGTAACTAGGCCGCCCCATACTATCGAGTACTTGGAGGCGGGGGGCATTCAGCCGAACTCTGTCACACCTTCTTAGATGCCATGTTTGCTTTTCACAGCAGCAAGTGGTTAAACTGTCAGGGATTTGTTGCAGCCTCATCTGTGCCGTCCCTGCGGTGTACATCTATGTTCTGGGGACCAAAAAGATTCATTTCTTTTTAATAAATGTTTAACATGTTAAAAATTATAAAATGTGTCTTCTGCTTTTTGCATATTTTTTTCTTCTTACAAGAATTGTTGGAGCCACTTTTTCTTTAGAAACATTTTAATGTCGGCTTTTTCTGGAGTTTTTCTTGTAATATAGGAAAGCCTAAGGCCAGAAATAATCCCCATAAATCACTGTACATGGAGACTTTGGGATCAGATCATTTCTGTCCGTTGTGATTTTGGAAACAAAAAACCTTTTCTAAAAGCCTCAAACTTCTGTGTGTGACTCAGAGCTGAGATCTAACGAGAAGATTCCAGTGCGGGGAAGACGGGAAACATTCATATAGACGGCCGGCGGGGATGGAGGCAGTGACCGACTCTGGCCAAATCTGTCTCTAGAGCCGCAGTAGAAGATGAAGATGTCGTCCTCATCATGAAGGAGTTATTTCTCATGTCACGTGTAATGAATATCTCCTGCAGTATTGCTAATGCCGATTCCAGTGTCGGTAATGAGACGAGAATTAGCGTTATGGAAGATGAGTCTATGAGGAACGTGTTCAGCTGCCGACTCCGAGGAGGAAACTGCTTGTTGTCTGTGGCCTAAATATATAGGTTTTATTAGTAGATGTCAGGGAAGAAAACTAAACCCTGTAAGATAATAAATCTCCTCATATGTTTCCCTTATTATCTCCAGTAAGTGTATTATTACACAGAATTCTTATGATGTTACATCGGATCATCTTCTTCTCATTCAGGTCTCTACAATATCGGATCCTCTCAGTGAAGATCTTCTACAGAAGAGAATTTTCCTGATTTACCCATCAAGGATGGATATGGACAGAGAAAAGATGGCGGAGAGGATGTTACACCTCACCCTAGAGATCCTCTTCCATCTCACTGGAGAGGTGAGAGAGTCTGATGACGTCAAATTACATCATTCTTATCTATGGGAATAACAGATGGACAGAACTGGAGAGGTGAGGACTCTGAAAATGTCTGTAGTGAGATTTATTAATGTGTCTCTCCATAACCAGGATTACACAGTGGTGAAGAAGACCTCTAGTGATCGCTGTCAGGACCCTGTGTCTGAGGGATGTGGAAGACCCCTGAGCCCAATCACGGGGTCTCCACCTCACCCCCTGATCCATGAGGACATCAATGACCAGAAGATCCTAGAACTCATCTACAAGATGATTGAGCTGCTGGCTGGAGAGGTGACACTGCTGGGAATGCTGGGACATTATACAATAACGCTATGAAGGGATCGGGGGGATGACGGTATCATTGTATGTGTCAGGTTCCTATAAGGTGTCAGGATGTCGCTGTCTATTTCTCCATGGAGGAGTGGGAGTATTTAGAAGGACACAGAGATCTATACAAGGACGTCATAATGGAGGTTCCCCAGCACCTCACATCTCCAGGTAATAGACAGGACTAAATACACATGGCCTATAATTATCTGTATGTAGAGAATGAATTCAGTCCCTGTATGTGTTTCCTCCAGATCTATCCAGTAAGAGGACAACACCAGAGAGATGTCCCCGTCCTCTTCTTCCACAGGACTATAACCAAGAAGATCCCAGTGCTCCTCAGGATCATCAGGTAGATGGAGAGAAGGTGTCAGGAGATCTCCCCTATGATGTGTAGACGGCTGTGAAGGTCTTGTGCTCAGTCTTGTTTTATCCACCAGTATTATATGTTTAATACTTGTGTAATGAGAGCGGTGGAGATGGCAGGATTAGAGCTGGTCATAGATGGGACTTCTCCATCTGTCGGTGACTTTTACAATATTTGTTTCAGGGTGAAGATCTGACCCATATTAATACTACAGAGACATATGTGAGGGGTGATGAGTGGTGTAAAGAGGAGATTCCCACATATGACTACCCAGGTGAGTAGTAACCACCGAATGCAGAGAAGTCACAGATTCCTCTCAGTCACCGGCTGTGGCTGCTTTATCGGTGGTGTAGTCCGGCCGTATTACCATGATCACCATTTTGCGTCTAGACCACAACATTATCATCCACCCAAAACTGTTCAAATGACTTTGGGCATTGAAAGCCCTTTTCTATAGAACTTACGACCTGGAGGATCCACCCCCCCTGGGATTAGTGTGAGGGTGATCCCTTAAGGCATGATCAATATGATTGCTTGTACTGACCCAACATAGGCCGAGTGCACGCTTAAAGAGTCATACCGAACGCAGAGTTAGATGTCTACTCCTTTCTCAGCAAAGGCTTGCACACAACTGAAGTTTATTCTCAAGACAAAGAGACAGGCGATGGGTGTCACACAATCTTCTGAGTAGCCAGTGTCAGTCTATGATAGGTCCATTTCAGCTTCACTTCCATATATGGTATCCAGTATCTCAGCTTCTGCATTCCAAGGATTCCTTCCAGGGTGTTGTCTGAAAGACACAGACGCCATCTTGGTACACCATATCCGAACTGACTTATATAAGGTTTAATAATTGATTTCAGTAGCCATTCTCTCCTTCACATTAGGAGACGCTAACCGTTACCTGCCCAGATCTGTAACTATAAAGCCAACTGACAGCATACATAGAATGTGCTGACAAGATAGAAAATCACTTTTAGAAAAATATGTGCTTTATGTGGTGCTCTAATTACATATTCATCTGTATTACATCTAGCAAAATGTCACTGGCGATGTCGGCGCCTGCGCAGTAGTATCTATACGTAAGAGATAGAGGCTACTGCGCAGGCGCCACTGGTGTCATTTTGCTGGATGTAATTTTTCTAAGCCTCACAATAGCCACAATATTATAGGCATTATCAACAATAATATCAATGCTATTATATGCATTATGTAATAATGCGGGGCAGGTCAGTGAGGGGTCAGCAATGACCAGCCAGGTCTTTCCCCGGAAGGAACAACCACGGGAAGGGCAGTCTCCAATGAAGGAAACCACCTATGCCAAAACATGGTATCCATCCACAGACAGCTGTTTCGGGGTATTGCCCCTCATCAGTGTGGAGTAGGAAACTGGCTGGTAGGAGCAATGCCTAGTAAAAGACTGTGAAAATGAGGATGAATGAACTCATGGAGATCAACATCCGACACTGCAGAGACACCATCACGTGTTTCTCAACGCAGTGATTCTAGAGCACTGCCCCCATCCCTTATGGGAAATATGCAAAACATGCAAAACAGAAGCCGCGGAGACACCATCACATGTTTCTCAACGCAAGCAATGACTAGCCAGGTCTTTCCCTGGGAAGGAACAACCACGGGAAGGGCAGTCTCCAATGAAGGAAACCACCTATGCCAAAACATGGTATCCATCCACAGACAGCTGTTTCGGGGTATTGCCCCTCATTTTCACAGTGAGGGGTCAGCGACCTGTCATAAGCTAATACAGATGAATATGTAATCAGAGCACAACAAAGCCCCGCCCACAGCCCCGCCCCCGAGCACGAGAATATCATTAACTGAAAACTACAAATACAGATTACACAACAACCACAAGACGGATTTCATCACCAGGTATCATTGTAATCAGTATAACGGCGCCGACCTGACAGTGTCTGTAGGTTACTGAGCACAATCCTGCTGACAGGTTCCCTTTAAGACATCTCAGCTCTGTACTATTATACACAGTTCTCTATAAATGTGTAATATTTCTTCATGAAACTCATCTGACAGAAAATATTGGAGCTTACAATGGTTTAGATTGTGACGTCACCGAGCCCCATACTCTAATTACCCCAGAGAGGTTTCACCACTAGCTGCTCATTTATTACTGATGGAGACTGAGGAGTTTGATCATTTCAGTAGATGTTATTGTCTATAGTCACAGTGTTTGATTACAGTAGTGTCCAAAATCCTCTGATTTAACCTCTTCCCGCAGCCAGTTTTGTGTTCTTAATCAGGCCCCATTATTAATATCTGACGTGTGTCACTTTATGTGGTGGTAAGTTTGGAATTCTTCACAAAGGATAATAGAAAACAGATGGATCTTACAAATTATTTTCCAGCTTCGCACTATACCCTACATACGGTTGTACACTACTGTCTGGGCACATGGCAGTGTTCAGAAGGGAAGGAGCGCCATTTAGCTATTTGAATGCAGATCTAGCTGGAATAGTTTGCAGACACAATGTATTGGGAGCACTGTTCATGGTCACCTGGCTGTTCATGGTGGACATCTTTTGAGCTTTCTTGGCTCTATCTTCTCTGCTTTCCATATCCCAGGGATTGCCTTGCTCATCGCCCTTTTAACACCCTTACATGGATCTGGACTTACACTGGGACCCCTAGGCTTGGACTTGCTATTCTGTAGTGTTAGATGGCAAGAAGAATAGTCAGGTAGCTGGGTCAGAACCAGAAGGACAGAATACAGAACCAGAAGACACAAGAGTAGTCAGTAAACGGGCCACGGTCACAACAGGGGATAAATACACAATCCGCAAGCTGAGCACAGAGGACTGAACCAGAGGAGAACAGCGCTGTATCTGGCAGATTCCGGCCATGTGCTTTGCGCTTTAGTAGGGTGTGGTACTATCCAATTGGCTGAAGTAGGAAGCAGATTACTCCAGCTGGACAGCAGGAACAGATCCCAGATGAGATTGGACACACCATATGCAGAAGCCCTAATATAACTAAATGACAGAAAACCAGAATAGTCGAAATCCCCATAAAGTGATTCCATTTTATAAATTAATTCCCTGAGGGTTGTAATCTATACACACGGGGTCAAAATTGTTGTTACCCCTCGTTTAATGACAGAAAAATCCACAATGGTCACAGAAATAACTTGAATCTCACAAAAGTAATAATAAATAAAAAATCTATGAAAATGAACAAATGAAAGTCAGACATTGCTTTTCAACCAGGCTTCCACAGAATGTGTAAATCGCGGTGTGTCCACTAATTAGCATCACAGGTGTCTACAATCCTGGAATCAGTGAGTGGCCTGTATAGAGGCTACAGATACTCACTGTGCTGTGTGGTGACATGGTGTGTATCACACTCAACATGGACCAGAGGAAGCGAAGGAAAGAGTTGTCTCAGGAGATTAGAAAGAAAATTATAGACAAACATGTTACAGGTAAAAGTTATAAGACCATCTCCAAGCAGCTTCATGTTCTTGTGACTAAAGTTGCACATATTATTCAGAAATTTAATATCCATAGGACTGTACCCAACCTCCCTGGACGTGGCCGCAGGAGGAAAATTGATGACAAATCAAAGAGACGGATAATATGAATAGTAACAAAAGAGCCCAGAAAAACTTGTAAACAGATTAAAGGTGAACTTGAAGCTCAAGGAACATCAGTGTCAGATCACACCATCCGTCGTTCTATGAGCCAAAGTGGACTTCATGGGAGACGACCAAGGAGGACACCATTGTTGAAAAAAAATCAGACTGGAATTTGCTAAACTACATGTTGACAAGCTGCAAAGCCTCTGGGAGAATGTCCTATGGACAGATGAGACAAAAATGGAACTTTCTGGCAAGGCACGTCAGCTCTATGTTCTCAGATGGAAAAATGAGGCATATCACAAAAAGAACACTGTCCCTACTGTGAAACATGGAGGAGACTCTGTTACGTTCTGGGGCTGCTTTGCTGCATCTGGCACAGGGTGTCTAGAATCTCCATCGTACAATGAAATCTCAAGACTATCAAGGGATTCTAGAGAGAAATGTGCTGCCCAATGTCAGAAAGCTTGGTCTCAGTCGCAGGTCATGGGTCTTGCAACAGGATAATGACACACAATACACAGCTAAAAACAGGCAAGAATGGCTGAGAGGAAAATATTGGACTATTCTGAAGTGGCCTTCTATGAGCCCTGACCTAAATCCTAATGAGCATCTTTGGAAAGAGCTGAAACATGCCGTCTGGAAAAGGCAACCTTCAAACATGAGACAACTGAAGTAGTTTCTCTTGAAGAGTGGGCCAAAATACCTGTCGAGAGGAGCAGAAGTCTCATTGACAGCTACAGGAATCATTTTATTTCAACAATTGCCTCCAAAGGTTGTGCAATAAAATATTTTAGTTAAGGGTACAATCATTTCTGTCCAGGCCTATTTCATGAGTTTTATTTTTTTTTTAATTTTGTGGAAGCATGGCTGAAAAGCAATGTCTGACTTTCAGTTGTTCATTTTCATAGATTTTTTAATTATTATTACTTTTGTAAGATTAAAGTTATTTCTGTGACCATTGTGGGTTTCATTAAACAACGGGTACCAACAATTTTGACCATGTGTGTAGGAGGAGTGAATAATTTGACTCCACAGCAACTTTCCGGAAATTAACATGCAGTGGACGTTGGAGTGAAAATTACACATTTGCCATTTTATTACCCAGCACATAGTGCCCAGATTGTGCTCCAGGAGACACCGCAAATTAAGTGGATTCTTCTCACTATAATATTGCTAAATACAGGGATCCTAAATGTTGTTTGCGCACACTGCAAGACTCCGAAGTGAGAGCGGATTTTGCTGGATTGGTTTATAGAAACTCTGTTGCTTTTCAACAGCCTTTGAGCCACTATTAGTGTGGGAACCTCTGTTTTTCCAATGACAGATGATGGACCTGAGTGGGGACTTGTTTTTTGTGAGATGAGAATTGGTATTATTTTCGCCTACATAACATTGATTGGTTTCTTTGTATTCGATATTTGGGAGGCAGAATGAACAAACAGTTGAACACCGCACACTACTGGCTCATCCAACAAGGTTTTCTATTACACTGTGAACTGTCATTGTCTTGGTAAATAATTAAAGCTTTTACATAGCTTGCCATTTTTATGGACAATTTAAGTAGAAATGTTCAAAAATATAAAACTAAAGGATATTTTAGTAATAAATAATAATTGTTTTTTTATCTTAGCAGATGACTGTACCAGGAGATCAGAGGGACAGTTGACATCTTCAATTTTTAAATCTGATGATCTTGAGATCCTACAAGATACAACTGAAGTGATTGCTATTACTCCAGATATATCATCATCCATTCATAGCAAAGATTTGTCATCTGATCTTATGAAACAGGTCCCATCTTCTGATTCATTACTGAGTAATAAGGGAAAGCAATGTCACAAAAAAGGCAATAAAAAACAAACTGCTACTAAAGCAGAGAAGTCATTCTCATGTTCAGAATGTGGGAAGTGTTTTACATGGAAATCAGATTTGGTTTATCACCATAGAACTCACACAGGGGAGAAGCCTTTTTCCTGTTCAGAATGTGGGAAATGTTTTATACAGAAATCAGATTTGGTTAATCACCATAGAACTCACACAGGGGAGAAGCCTTTTTCCTGTTCAGAATGTGGGAAATGTTTTATACAGAGATCACATTTTGTTACTCACCAGAGAACTCACACAGGAGAGAAGCCTTTTTCCTGTTCAGAATGTGGGAAATGTTTTAACCGGAAATCAAATTTTGTTAATCACCATAGAACTCACACAGGGGAGAAGCCTTTTTCCTGTTCAGAATGTGGGAAATGTTTTATACAGAAATCACATTTTGTTACTCACCAGAGAACTCACACAGGGGAGAAGCCTTTTTCCTGTTCTGAATGTGGGAAATGTTTTAACCGGAAATCAAATTTGGTTAATCACCATAGAACTCACACAGAGGAGAAGCCTTTTTCCTGTTCTGAATGTGGGAAATGTTTTAACCAGAAATCAGATTTGGTTAATCACCATAGAACTCACACAGGGGAAAAGCCTTTTTCCTGTTCAGAATGTGGGAAATGTTTTAACCAGAAATCAGATTTGGTTAATCACCATAGAACTCACACAGGGGAAAAGCCTTTTTCCTGTTCAGAATGTGGGAAATGTTTTGCACTTAAATCACAATTTGTTAGACACCAAAGAACTCACACAGGGGAGAAGCCTTTTTCCTGTTCAGAATGTGGGAAATGTTTTAACCGGAAATCAAATTTGGTTAATCACCATAGAACTCACACAGGGGAGAAGCCTTTTTCCTGTTCTGAATGTGGGAAATGTTTTAACCAGAAATCAGATTTGGTTAATCACCGTAGAGCTCACACAGGGGAGAAGCCTTTTTCCTGTTCAGAATGTGGGAAATGTTTTAACCAGAAATCAGATTTGGTTAATCACCATAGAACTCACACAGGGGAAAAGCCTTTTTCCTGTTCAGAATGTGGGAAATGTTTTGCACTTAAATCACAATTTGTTAGACACCAAAGAACTCACACAGGGGAGAAGCCTTTTTCCTGTTCAGAATGTGGGAAATGTTTTAACTGGAAATCACAATTGGTTTATCACCATAGAACTCACACAGGGGAGAATCCTTTTTCCTGTTCAGAATGTGGGAAATGTTTTAACCATAAATCAGATTTGGTTAATCACCATAAAACTCACACAGGGGAGAAGCCTTTTTCCTGTTCAGAATGTGGGAAATATTTTGCACATAAATCACATTTTGTTAATCACCAGAGAACACACACAGGGGAGAAACCTTTTTCATGTTCAGAATGCGGGAAATATTTTCCGTACAAATCAAATTTTGTTACCCACCAGAGAACTCACACAGGGGAGAAGCCTTTTTCATGTTCAGAATGTGGGAAATGTTTTTGCAATAAATCAGATTGTGTTAGGCACCAGAGAACTCACCAGGGGAGAAGCCTTTTTCATGTTCAGGATGTGGAATAATTTTTAACCAGAAAGGGAGTCTTGTTCCACACCAAATAACTCACACAGGGGAGAAACTTCTTTCTTGTTTAATTGAAAATAAATCTTGATCACATCAGAGAAGCCATTTTTCCTGTTCATAATGTGGGAAATGTTTTAACAGAAATGGAATCTTACTACTAATAATAATCTTTCTTTTTATATAGCACTAACCTATTCCGCAGCCCTTTACAGTTTGCACACATTATCATCACTGGCCCCAATGGGGCTCACAATGTAAATTCCCTATCAGTATGTCTTTTGAATGTGGGAGGAAACCCACGCAAACACGGGGAGAACATACAAACTCCTTGCAGATGTTGTCCTAGATGGGAGTTGAACCCAGGACTACAGCACTACAAGGCTGCAGTGCTAGCGACTGAGCCACCTCAACAGAGAACTTACACAGGGGAGAAGCCTTTATCCTGTTCAGAATGTGGGAAATATTTTAACCGGAAAGCGCTTCTTGTTAGACATCAGAGCAGTTACACAGGGGAGAAGCCTTTTTGATTTTCTTAATATAGTCAATATTTTACTTGGAAATCAGCTGTTAATAAACATCAGAGATGTCACATAGGGGAGAAGCCTTTTTTATGTTCATAATGTTGGAATAGTTTTAACCAAAATTGAACTTTCTTACATGGGTTGTCTCTTGTCATTCCTCCTGTATGCTGAAAATAGGATAAAACTAAACTTTATTAATTCCAAATGTAAAACTATACCCATAATTCACCCCCTGCAGGTTAGTCAGAAGGTGACTAATAGAAAAAAACATATACCCAACATCTCAGTATATAGGGTGAGGTGATGTATACACACTCACTCTCCAAGCCTCTTATTTCTATGGGTTTCATTGTCCTCACCAAAGGCGTCATCAGGTGACTATTTAATATTGATCTATATTCAAGCGCGACTGGACAAAAAAAAATTAAAATCATGTTATCTGAAACAAAAAACTAGCCACATATCGGCAGATCCCAGACTTCAAACTTTATACTTCGTATAGTTTTTACATCACGAGGGACATGGATCTATCATTCTACAGGAAACAACCTAGGGGTTTTCAGCCTTGGTTGGAAGAATACAGAGCTGCTCCACTGACCATCGCTGAACCATGGATACGTTTGGAGAAGCCAGGTTGTGATCCTCGGATCAACTGGCCTTTTTTTAGCTTGTATGGACTGAATGGATTGTCATCTTCCTACACTTGTTGTTACCTCCTCTTTGTGCGTGCCACAGGTGGGGTAGCAACCCCTGGAGCAAATCAGCGGAAGGATGAGACTCTGCAATGTGCACTCTGTTGGGTATTTTGCTGGGACTGTTCTATGTGTTATCTGCCTGTTTTGTGGTACAATAAAGCATTGCCACACTGCATTACCCTCACTGTGTGTGTGTTGTCTGAGTAGCGTTATGCCCATGTTAAAGGGAGAGCCTGCGTTCGGTGGGATGATCCCTGATCCATGTTGTTTCGGCCAGCGGACCGGGGTGCGCGCTGACCACCCCATGTCTCCACAGGCATGCTTCAATAGTCTCAATGGGAGGCTAGAAGCTGCTATAACCCGATCAGCTCTGCTACATGCAGGCAATGATCAGATCACCTGCATGTAGCAGAGTTGCTCACTTGCTATGAGCGCCAACCACTGGGCAGAGCTCATAGGATCCGGCAGTGACAACCATAGAGGTCTGCTGGAGACCTCTGGTTGTCATGCCAACCTATCGGTGACTCGTGATCACGTGACAGGGTCACCGATGTGCGGGATTTCTGGCCCATCATGTGCGAGAAAAGATGTGGGCTCAGCGCCAGATCCCGCATCAAAAGGAGGGAGTCCGACATCAGCATACAGTTACACCCGATGTCAGAAAGGGGTTAAAGGGGATTGTTTTTACAGAGACAGAAGTGGTAATCAATCATGTATACATACAAATAATTACAGAAATACACAGATTCTAATGTTAAATAGTATAGAGTTACCACAAGAAAATATAATTTGTGTAAATCATGTGTAGATATAAAAATTCAGGCAAATGTCAAATGTTCAAAAACAGCAAAAAGCAGAGATGCCGACCTGCCCAGACCTCCAAACAAATGCACTATCAGGGTGAGTGAGCCCATATAGTTAAGATGGCGGCAACACAGGTGCAAGAATACCGATGAGACAACCGCTCACAACCTACCAATGTATGGAGGGGCGGTTGCTTGGTATATTAATGCACAATGAAGACTTGTATGCTCCGCTGTTCACACAATGGGAATGCACATCATCCAGGCTAACAGCCTATTAGTTACACCCATACTATTAGATCAGGCGGGCTGCCTAGCGCCATCCAAATGCATCCCATGTGAACAGACACCACAGTTTACAAGACTGAATGGGCCCAACTGCACCCTGAAAAATAAAGTGCAAAAAACACATATAAAAAATATGAGAGGTATTAGTTAATATTTTGGCCAAAATATGTAAGCAAGTAACCCACGTCATGCGTTGGCCTAAAAAAGTGTCAAAGGACTCACAAAAATTGCTTCTTCTACTTCCACCGCTGCTGCTGCTAATATTTTGGCGTTGAAGAATTGATGGTCCGGAGGTTGGAAGTCAACAACCGCGATTCGAACTGTGTGCTTCACTCCTGTCTTAGGGAAAAGCTCTCTTAAGGTTGTGTAAAAGCGTGTTTCAATACTCCAGCATTCGCTGTTCCCTTTCTAGGGCAGGGATCATGTGGCAAAATTTGGTTTTATAACGTGGATCTAATAAAGTGGCAACCCAGTAGTCAGCATTATTCCTAATCATAACTATACAGGCATCATGTTGCATATAGTGCAGCAAGAAGGCTCTCATATGTAGGGCTCTACCATGAGGTCCAAGCCCATGCTGTGTTGGTGACTGGGTAACAATGAGGCTCGTTTCCTCCGTCCCATCCCACCAAATACGAATAACAGAGAGGGGAGTATTATCCTCTTCATCTGACAGTTACTCGCCCATCACCTCTTTCTCCTCCATTTGTTCCTCGGATCTTGCACCTTCCATAACAGCTTGTCTGTTATCACCCCCCCCTCGATCACAGTAATCCACCCTCCCTTGGCACCCACTTGTGTTGCGACAGTCTTGAACTTAGAGACAGTATTATCCCTTCTGCATCCTCCTCTGCTTCCTCCTCTTCTTCTGGGACCACCATCTCTTCCCGCAGGCTATTCAATGTCTTCTCCAGCATATAGATGACCAGAATAGTGATGCTGATGATGGAGGCATCAGTGATAACTATCTCAGTAGCCATTTTTAAACTGTGCAGAAGGGTGCAGAAGTACTTAATCTGTGCGCACTCTGTAAATGTGACATGCGCCAGGTCCATACGGCGTTGGCCCAGGCTATATGACATGACATACTGCGTCAGGACTTGTTGCTGCTGCCACAGTCGCTCCATCGTGCAGAGTGGAATTCCACTGCAAGTCGATGAGGAGAGGGGTGTGAATGGCAGAAATGAGAACACAGCTTACGTGCCTTCTTGAGCAGTTCACCCAGGCCAGAATAGTGGTGGAGAATACGCTATACCACCAAGTTGAGGACATGAGCCATGCAAGGCACGTGTGTGGGCTTGCCTTGCCGTAGGGCCGCCACCAAGTTTGCACCCTTATCACCTTCCCTGCATGCAGGTTCAGCGGAGACAGCCATTGATCAAACTGAGCCTGGAGAACTGTCCACAACTCTTCAGCTGTATGACTGCAATCTCCAAGACATATCAATTTTAAGACTGCCTGATTGCAGAGAGCCCTGGCTGTGCAGTACGGAGGTGGTGGGGATCTGCTCCGCACTTGGAACGCGTGTCTCATTAAGGCAGAGGTTGAGGGCACAGGTGGAGGCCCTAAAAGTGATAGAGGAGGCAAAAGCAGTGGAGGAAGTGTTAAATGTAGAGGTTTGTCCTGCAAGCTTTGGGGATTCCAAGACTTGTGGAGCAGTACCTGTCCCCACAGCCAGTAGAGTCACCCAGTGCCCAGTCAGCGAGATGTAACCCCCTTGGCCATGCTTACTCATCCAAGTGTCTGTGATGACACACTCCCCATGCACACTAGACTGTATAATCTCTAGACTATAATCTAGACTATACTGACTAGATGTTTCTTATCAAAAACATCCACAAAGGCACTATAAGCCGACGGTAATCCGAAGAGAACAGGAGAAGGAAGAGGGGTACCCACGGGATGCAGCGGCAGCAGGCACTGAGCCTGAAAAGACCCCCCCAGCGCAAGACGTTGCCGCTATGCCAATCTAAGGTGGGCTCGTGGAGCCCAGCCAAGGGAGACCGAGTAGGATTGGATGGGAAAGACCTGCCAAGACATAAAACATAATTTTCTCCTTGTGCAGGGCTCCTACCTGCAACTCTACCTCATGAGTGACAGGGGTAACTGTCTCTAGCAGGGGTCGACCATCTACGGAAGTGAGACTTTGAGGGTTCTCTAAGGGCCTCACAGGAACAGAAAATTTGTTGACCTCCTCAAGCCTAATAAAATTTCCGGCGGCACCCGAGTCCACATAGGCCACCAGAGAAGCCCGCTTCCCATCAACATGCAAGAGGACAGACAAAGTGAGGGGTAGAGAGGTATCACAAACACCCAGGAAGGCCTCTCTCACCTGGCCTAGGCGGAGGAGTTTTCTGGACGGTCAGGACAAGTTTGGAGCAAATGGGAGCCGCTACCGCAGTAGAAACAAAGACCCTGGAGGGTTCTCTCCCTACAACGCTGGTCAGAGAGCTTCAGGCAGTCCACCTGCATAGGTTAGGGAGCAGAGGCAGAGAAGAGGATCCTGGGTCGGGAACTGGGTGGTCTGCAAAGAGAAGATAAAGGACAAGAAACCCTTCTCTCCCTGGCCCGTTCCTGAAACTGGAGATCTATCCGTGTGGCCAGGGAAATCAAATCCTCCAGAGCTGTAGGGGTATCACGACCAGCGAGCTCATCTTTAATATGACTCGAGAGACCTCGCCAGAAAGCGTCCACCAACGCCTCGCTATTCCAACCTAAGTCGGCGGACAGGGTCCTGAACTGTATGGCGTACTGGCCCACGGTTAGGGAACCTTGGCAGAGGCTAAACAAAGCCTCAGTGGTGGAGGCTAATCGACCCAATTCGTCAAAAACCCGACGGAAAGTGTCCATAAATACAGATAACTGGGAAACCACAGGGTCATCACGCTCCCAGAGGGGATTGACCCAAGCCAGAGCGTCCCCCTCTAGGTGAGAGATGATGAAGGCCACTTTGGCTCGGTCTGTGGGGTACTGCTGGGGCAGTAATTCAAAATGAAGACTGCACTGATTTAGAAAACCCCGGCATAATTTGGCGTCACCGCTATACCGGGGTGGTTTGGCCAACTGCGGAGGAGGATGGGAACCCGCAGCAGGAGGAGCAGAGGCGGCCGACTGCAAGGCAAGCAACCGACCATCTACTGAAGCCATATAGCTGAGGATATGTGACTGGGTATCACGCTGCTGCGCCAATTCTTGCTGTAAGCCAGCCAACTGGGCAGCGTTACCATGGTCAGAGGATTGGAGAGCGGAAAGACGCGAGTCCATAGTTTTCATAAAGGACATCAACGCATCTGGTTTTCCTGAAGGAAAACCAAATCTTTTTGGGCAGCCGTGGCTCCAGCGGGATCAGCAACCTGTTACGGTTGCTGTAGCAAGAGGAATGCAGAGACAACCCGGAAGTGGACCCTCTGGGTCACGGCTACAGAGCCCCTAAGGGCGAGCGTCCAGGTGAGAACCACCCCCTATACAGGGAGTGTTAGGGGTAGACCCCCAGGGGATAGAACCGCGACAGCCGGAACCAAAGGGACGACTGGGCTTAGACAGGAGAGGAGGCACAGGCAAATCCGTACAGGGAGCCCAGGGGAACACAGAGGCCGTGGAGAACAGGCAGAGCGCAGGACCGGAGCACAGCGGGTGGCAATAGCTGGAGGCTGCAAAAGCAGAAGTACTGATAAAACACAAAACGGGAGGATGGAAGGAGCAGGACAGGGAAGGAGTAAGGACCAACAGAGGGTACCGTATAGCAAGAGTGCAGAGGGAGAGCTGTCGGAGGCAGCGCAGGTGGAGGCAAAGGGAGAGGGAACTGAAGATACAGCACACAGCGAAGGCAGAGGCAAGAATAGAGGTACTTAAGACCAGGGACACTGCACAGACAGAGGCAGGGTAGAAGGGGCCTGTAACACAGAGAACGCTGCTATGAGACAGCGTCACCGCATTAGTAGAACAGGCGTCTTACCTGTCCAGACGCCGGGCATAAGTAGCACTGGGTGCCACCATGTTGGAGGCGGGGCCAGCGTGTCATACTACCCAGGGGGCTGCGCACCAGGAGGGAGGCAGTGCGCAGGCGCCCGACGCCGAGGGAGCCGGAGGCCGGGCGTGGGGACATGTCAGGAAGCGCGTGCAACAAGGTAAGTGGAACCCGGGGCCGTGACAGCCACCTTCAATCCCTTCATGGACGTCACTGTTGAATGATAAATTCATTGTTATTTTTTCTTTTTCACTTACCTGGGATGACAGTCCAGTATTGCTGGGTCTCTCTGATGGGCTCTGCTTACAGAAATCAATCTTTTAACAAACTCTCCTCTTCTTCATAGTCCTGGTTTGTACACTACATGATCTGGATGTTAGGAATAATTTTCTCCCTCCAGTTGATAAGCTGCAAGGGAGATAAGATTTGGTCTGAATATGACGTCTGGTGGCTAGCCCGAGCTACAAAACGTTTCACGGGGCATCCTAAATCATCACATACACATTTGTCATGACCTGTGGCAAAAAAGGGCAATTCAGCTTCCACTCCAAAATCTTTCTTGTGATGGCAGGCATTTATAAAGTTTTCTTATGTTTGTACTGTGCAGAAGAGGCATCCGGGAAGTAGTAGACCTTGTTCAAACTTGGCAGGATGTCAGTTTTTATCACTGAAATCATTTGTTGGGGGAACAGATGAACAGCTATGAATCATAAAGTAAGCACTCAGATATTATAAGTGCACTGTGGAATTTTACTTCTGACTGCAATGCCGGGTCCGGTTTTCCCCCCATTGACTTGCATTAGCGCCGGATCGGGCCGGATGGCCATGCGTTTCATCCGGTTTTCGCTGGATCCGGCAATGTGTCGCAATCCGGCGTCTGTAAAAAACGGCTACTGTAACGTTTTTTGTCTTTTTCACACAATGAAAGCCTATGAGCGCCGCAATGCGCCGGATCCGGCGATAGCCGGATCCGGTTTTTTGGGTCTGAGCATGCTCAGTAGCTCTGCCCACAAGACACATATATAAAAGCATGACAGTGGGACCCTCAGCCACACCCAACATGCCACCCAAGACAGCAACCAGGCGCAGGAGATGGCAGGAGACCACTGCAGCACCATCAGCACCACCACCACCCCAAATGGAGCAGCAAAGGGAACATGCTGAACAGCGGGAGGGGAGTCCAGCAGCAGATGAGAGACGGTAATTATCAAATCCCCCATTCCTCAAAACTAGGGCCATGGAATATCAAGATATTCATTGGCCCTTTGTTTTTCTTTATTCAACAGCCGCCCAAGAGATGCAGCAGCAGCAGTGGCAGCACTGGCAGCAGCAACAGCACCACCCACAGCCATGGAGTCTGGCCAGCAAGAGGACAGCACATCTTCTTCTGGGAGCCCTCCCTCGCATCGTCAGCGTTTGACGGTGTTTTTATTTCCAAAATCAATCATCTCTGTAATATATGTCTATTCATTGCCTTTTATTTCAAAACAGGAATCACAAGCTGAAGAGGAGCTCTCAGAAGAAGAAGGAAGGGGTGGACAGACACCTGTAGTGGGCTCACAATTGGTAAGTTTTTTGCATCAAACGCAGAAACACAACATCACACTACACACAACACATAGAAAACAATGTTCTGCAGACGACACACAGTAAACAAATGCCAACATCCAAACACATAAATTTTTTTCTTTTCTTCTCTAGTCTTCCCAATCTGGTGCTCGGCCAAGAGGTCCTCACAGTGCCTCCCAGGGTCGTCGGCGACAGCAACGCGGCGGTCATCAGCGTGTAAGTATAATATTTAAGTGAAATTTTGGTACACTTTTTATTTCATGTCTTAAGTGTGGTGACTAATTTTGCTATTTTTCTCTTTTACTTTAACAGCCTTCACAGGGTGCTCCCGACTCAGACGGTGAGGATGGAGAAATTGATGTTGACAACCTCATCGATCTCGTCAGAGAAAGGAAGCCGCTATGGAATATGGCTGACCGCCGCCATGCTGACCTGATCGTTACCCGACGACTCTGGGAGGAAATCTGTTCGCTCCTTGTGGGCCGCTGGGAGGACCTCGATGCTCGGGTCCAGATTAAAGAGCGGAAGTATATACAGTACCGGTTGCTTGATGTAAACCAGTGTTTCCCGAACTCCAGTCCTCGTGGTCCCCACGGATCATGTGTTCAGGATTTCTATTTACTATGGAAATCCTGAAAACATGACCCCTGGGGACCATGAGGACTGGAGTTTGGGAAACACTGATGTTGTATACTAACCACTTTGTCCTTTCTCGTTTCAGGGGACAGAATTGTGAAGCGGTGGCGGTCTGTGAGGGATCGTTTCAAGAAGGAGTTCAATAAAGAGATGCGGGCCCCGAGTGGATCTGGAGGACGCAGGAGCAAGTACAAGTACGCACAAGCCCTGTCGTTCCTCCGGGATACAATGGTCACCAGAAGGTAAATATTACACACCACATGTGAAAAAAAAATGTTTAGATGTAACAATTTTTTTTCAGCCAGGGCCATGCCATGTCACTATATTAATTGTTTTTTTTTTCTCTTTATTCCACAGCACGGTGAGCAGCACTCGGGAGCCTGCACGATTGGACCCTTCTGAGGCGATCCCTGAGGAGACCGGCACCGAGGGACACTTCGACCGCCCCGGTACATCTGCACCTTCCCAGCCTTCCCACACATTCGACCCATCTGTCCCATCCACCAGCACAGGAGCATCGTGGCCGCCTACATTACATGAAGCTGCTGGTGAGGAGATCGCTTTCCCTTTACCCCACCCTTCTGCCCCTGCCACCTCTAGTACACCTGCGGGTACTGGGCGGCAGCGGCAGAGGGGTCAGGAAAAGACTTATGCGCCAGAGTTCTTGCATCTGAATGCATCTTTCCAGAACTGTCTAAAAGTCTTGTCAGAGCAAATCTCCGCAGGCTTTCAGCAGATCAACTCCAGCATTCTGGAGGTGAAGACACTTCTGCAAACCATGCATTCAGAAGCAAGATCTTCGTCAAACCACACCTTTTTCAGGTCTGTTGTGGAGCGCATGGAAACGCTCTCTCCTACCCAGCAGATGCATGTAATGCATTCATGCCATGGTGCTCTCCAGCACGTTACCTCCCAACCTCCTCCTCCCACCCAAGTAGTTCCTCCACCTGCACCCCCTCCAGCCACTTTCCATCCTCCCCCTCCTATTACATACCAGCCACCTCCCCAGTACCAGCAACCTCCCCAGTACCAGCAACCTCCCCAGTACCAGCAACCTCCCCAGTACCAGACATCTCCCCATTTCCAGCAACCTGCCCCGTACCAAACTCCTTCCCCGTACCATACTCCTTCCCCATACAACTTTCCATCAACATCATCTGCTCCTACAGTCCCTGCCCAACCCTCCACTCCACCGCCCACCACCTCTTCTGCCTCCCACATGTCCACCCATTCTGTAGCTTTTTCCACACCTTCACCTCTAACTGTTCCTTCCCCACCACGATCCCAGTCCTCTCTCCACACTCCCAGTGTCGAAGTGTCCCGCAGCCCCTCCAGCAGTATTTCCACCCCACACTACACAGATTTATAATGTGTTTTTTAATAAAAATGGTCATTTGGTTTAAAACCTTTATTAAAAAAGTTTTTTGCACTTTAAAAACATTTTACAAAAAAAAAATATTTTAAATAAAAGTTAAATTATCGTTTCACAATGGTTGTCTGTCATTTCTTTCTGCGGCGAAATATGTTTAAAAAAAAGGTTAAATACAGGGTATTTCAAAGGTAAAAAGGTATTCAAAACCAGGTATATAACTGTGGGTAAATTTTAGCTTTTTGCCACAGTTGTGTTCCTGGTTGTGTTTGAAGCAAAGTATTTCACCTAAAAAGTTGTGTTTATTGTTGGTGATTTCCTAACAATGTACACGACTTTTGTTAAAAGGTGAAATACTTTGCATAAAACACAACCAGGTACACACCTGTGGCCTAAAGGTAAAAATAGTAAGACCAGGACAAGATAGCCAACTTTGGTTGGCAAAGGTATATACTGTTGGTACAGAAGGTACACAAGTTTGGTTAAGGGCACAAATCTTTCACACTCTGTCATCCTGCCAGTGTACTCTGCCTTGAGGTGACAAAGTATAGTGCAAAATTGTCCCTCATTACTGAAACTGTCACAGAACTTCTAGTGGTAATGTCATGGTAATCTTGCAAGGTGGTTTCTTCAGAGGTGTCCTCAATGGAAATGGGTTCCTTGCAGATAACAAAATTGTGGAGTACCACGCAAGCTTTGATCACCTCGTCCACAGTTTCTGTCTTGAGGTTGATCGCAGTCAATAGGACCCACCATTTGGCTGTCAGAATACCAAAGGTACATTCAACCATTCTTCTTGCTCTTGTGAGGCGGTAATTAAAAATGCGTTTTGTTCTTGACAATCCTCTGCTACCGTACGGTTTCAAAAGGTGTTCTGACAGCTGGAAGGCTTCATCCCCTACACAGACAAATGGCATAGGTGGACCAGATGTTTGCGGCAGCGGTCTAGGTGGTGGGAACTGGAAGGTGTTTCCATACAGTTTACGCCCCATGGCAGACAGTTTGAAAACTTGAGAGTCATTGGAGCGGCCATAGGCCCCAATATCAACAGCAATAAATTTGTATTCCGCGTCAGCGATGGCCATGAGGACAATTGAAAAATATTTCTTGTAATTGAAATATTCCGATCCCGATCCGGCTGGCTTTACAATGAGGATATGTTTCCCGTCCACAGCGCCCAAGCAGTTCGGAAACTGACATATCTGTTGAAACTTTTCTGAAATTTCAATCCACCTCTCTGTTGTGGGCTCTGGTAAAAACTCTTCAGCTAAGGAGTCCCACAGTGCACGGCATGTGTACTTCACTATTCCAGATATGGTGGAAATCCCGAGTCTGTACTGGAAATGCAGTGACGAAAGGGATTCTCCAGTTGCAAGAAATCTGTGGGGAATTAAAAAACAATCAATTAGTTTAAAATCACAGCATTACATACCAAAAGTCAGCTATAACATTTGGAGATACAAACTACCACCAACAAGATTGCAGTGAAAGTGTGCTCTGATGCGAGGCATATACAATAAATGTGGCTTACCTTAAAGTCACCATCAGACGCTCTGCGGGTGAAACAGAGAAGCGGCAATAGGTGTCCGATTTTCTTATGAGGTGTGCAATGCGCTCCACCAAGTTATCAAAATTCTCCATTTTCATCCGAACATATCCAAAAAATTTATCCGGGTTTCATATAAGGTCCATGCAGAGTGTAGAATAGACCCCACGCGTCATTCTCTTGGCTGTGATGGGGTGGATCCACAAACGTCGTCTACGATGCCTGATGCGCTGCTGTCTCACTCTCTCCTTCTCCAGAACAATCACCCTCAAACGATTTGCCTCCGCTGTAAAATCCGCCAAATTCTTCAAAATATTTCCAATCACAACATCCATCTTCGCCAGTAACTTGCTCTTCTCTCCAACCTGCACTTTCTCCTTTACAACCTGTCAAAGAAGGGCTGTAGGAACACGCTATATATAGTTTTTCAGTAGCCAATCCCTTTCGGAAGGCCACAAGGGGCGATATTAAAAACCGGATTCGGCGTAATCCGTCGAAAAACGGATCCGGTTTTGGCTGTCAAGAGCAAGACGGATCCGGCAGAAAACCAGATCCGTCACATCCGGTTTTACTAAACATTTGCCGGATCCGGCGCTCCGGCACGACGCCGGAACGCGCCTGACGCCGAAAACCTGATGTGTGAAAGGAGCCTAACAGAACTCAATCCAACCTTACGGATTGAGGAACGGGCTCAGAGACAGAGCCCATAATTGATCCTGTAGGGGATGAGGTGGCTGGCCCATCTTCTCCCCCTACAAGAAGCATGGGTGAAGATGAGTCATCACAGGAGAACCCATTGGCTGCCCAACAAACCACACCACCAGGACCGTCTGCTGCTGCCCCATCACCCATCCTGGAGGAACAGGGCAACTTGAGCAGCAGCCAGAATGGCCTGATCCGGGGCTCCCCACAGGCTGCTGTTACATCCCGGCTATGCCGAAGAAGGCGCCAGGTCGCTGTTCAAGAGAGCAGGACCAATGTGGACACAGGGGTCCTAAATTATTTATCTCGAGTCACTACAGATGATGGGGAGGAGACCTACTCATGTAGCCTGGCCCTTTATCTCCGTGCCCTTTCCCGTGAGGTCAGGCTCCGTATTCGGGGATGTTTTCAGATCCTGCTTGATGCAAGCACCCCCCCCCCAATACCCCATATGAGCTTTTTGAATATCTGGAGAGGTGGCAAGCTTTCCCACAGAAATCTAATGCGCATGAGACCACCCACACAGATGCTTGGTCAAGCAGGGTCTGAACATCCTCAAATACGTGGGCCTACACCTCACCCCCTTCCTCCCCCTACCCAACCTTCCCAACAGCAGCAACAGATTTCTGGCTCTAGCCAACCCCACCAATATGGCCACTTTTTCCCACCCAGTGTTGGAGGCTGGTCCCAACCTGGTTGGGAACGACATGGCTATATTGGTGGGTATGAGACACGGGCCTACCCGCCCCAACAAGATGCCCCTCAGCAGTATTACTATGGCCACTACCCCCAACAAGCACAGGAGGAAAGTCAGTACCAACACCATGGGCAACAGTATGCACCCACACAGGGCGATGTTGCTCAAAGTAGTCAGCAGCAACCACAGGCTGCTCCTCTGCCTTCTCCTTCCCCAACATTCCACAATTTATAAGTGGCTAAAAACATGGAAATTGTAAACCCATACTGTACATGAGTGTTCTTAAGCGGTCTGATGGCAGGAGATGTCCAGTGTGTTTGAACTGGTGGTTAAAATCCCAAGGCAAAGTAAAAAAGAGGTTTTCTCCAGCAGCAAAATGAGCTAAAATAGGTAATACTAACATTTCTTATGACGGTTTTCAAATCATATGATTAAGACACCATGACAGGCAAAGCTACCTTATGCGTTTCTGAGACATATTACATGTCTGTAAAAAAGACAATATTTCACAGCGCTATACTGGCAAAGTCAAAGGATCAAAATAGACTACTCACTTGATAATGCCTAGAAAAGGCGTGCTGTCCATATTCACTTAGCAAAATTTAGGCCAGCTAACTATATTCCAAAATCAAGGCAAACAGCCTCAAGCCCATCACGCTCTCTCTATGTATTATCAAGTCAGTCTTCTAATTTGATCCTTTGACTTTCCCAGTATAGTGCGGTGAAATATTGTGTTTATTACAGACATGTAATATGTGTCAGATACGCGTAAGGTAGCCTTGCCTATCATGGTGGCTTATTAAAATGATTTTAAAACCTTCATAATAAATGTTAGTATTATCTTTTGTAGCTCATTTTGATGATGGATAAACTCCTCTTTTTTTACTTTGGATTAAAAAATGTGTACAGTTGCAATGTTGTTATTGCACTTTGTATGTTGTTGGATATGTTTGTAATTTTGTTTTAACAACAATGTTGAAATATGCCAAAAGCCCAATTTGGGCCATTGCCCAAGTTTTTCATAGGGCAAGAATATGTTTGCCTTACAAACTAAAAAAAAAAAAAAAGCAAAAGTAAAAATTTGGCAACTACACTTTACGTCTCTGTCTTAATTGTCCAAACCCCCTATCAAAATACGCTTACCAAATCAAATCAACAGTCATAGATTCAGAAGGGGTAGAAATATATTTATTTTGACACACATCAAACCAACATTGCCAACATAGATACAGCATGCTCTTGCCAAGAAGGTTCCCCCTGAGGTGCCATAAAGTAATTAGTGAAAATATCATGCACTTTGAGGCCAGAGATCGGTCTACGTTGATGGTTCATAGGTAGTCTCACCCTACGCACATTGTCCGGCCTACGCACACCAGCAGAGGAGGAACAATCATGTATCCTGGTGAAGTTATGAAGAACCACACAGGCTTTCACTACTTCATTAACATTTTGTTCTCTCAGCTGAATGGCAGACTGGAGTACCCGCCATTTGGCACAAAGAATGCCAAAAGAACACTCCACCAGTTGCCGAGCACGTGATAGGCGCAAGTTAAATATCCTGCGCCTGTGGTGAAGGTTGCGCCAGGGATATGGCCTCATGACATTGCGTGTTAACTGAAAGGCCTCATCTGCCACAAGGACATAAGGGACACATTCTTGAGTGGAGCCTGGTAGCTGTCAGATCCAACTGGTTGTTGCGTAGCCGCCGAGCCATAATGGAAGTATTGAAGACTCTAGAGTCTCCCGTCCTTCCATAGGCCCCAATGTCAACAATTATAAACTTGTATTGAGGATCGGTCACAGCCAACAATACAACAGAAAAGTATTGTTTAGAATTGAAGAATTGGGAGCCAGAGTTCGGCGGCTTACGCACCCGGATATGTTTGCCATCAAGGGCCCCAATACAATTTGGAAACTGGCATTCCTCCTCAAAGTACCTTGATATCCTCAACCAGTCTTCCATCCTGGGCTCGGGCATGACGACTTGATATAGTCTTGTCCATATTTCACTACATGTTGACCTGACTATGCCAGATATGGTTGATCTTCCAATCATAAACTCATGGTGGAGGACAGCATAAGACAGGCCAGTGGCCAGGAAGCTGAAGAACAACAGAAAAGGATGATTGTCGAATGCACATATTTACAAAACAAACAGGTCCATACATACCAAACTTGGTAAGATTTCAGAGCAAATAACACACATCTTGCTTTGCACAATGAGTAAGTGATATTCAGTACATATTCCACATAACATTCTGGTCTGTAAGTTGAAACATATGTGGACTAAGATGAGGGCCTAAAACTTACTACAAGAATGCAAAAATTCAAACTTTGCCCAACACATTATGAACCTAGAGAATGTGGTTCTGTAGTACATACCGTATTGTGAGTACAAGTCGCTCCTCTGCAGATATAGCTTTGCGCATCCTTGTGTCCTGAAAGGTTTTCCCAGGGCGCACTGTCTCCAAGAGTCGATCAAATGTTGCAAGGCTCATGCGACAGTATTGGTAGAATTTGACAGGATGCTCCCGCAGAGAATAGAGGCGGTGAAAATTAACTCTTGTGAGTCGTTGCCTCAAAAGTGGATGTATCCACATGCGTCTCCTCCGCGGATCCACTATCACTGGGTATGGTTGGCCAAAGCGGCGTGACAAAGGCCAGTTGAAGAGAACCTGCTCAGTTGTGTTGAAAGTCAGACTGTCTGCCATGTTGCACATACAACACCAACACACCTAGTGAAGGCAAGGTGACAAATGGACAGAATGAAGGCTGCCACCTGTTCCTGAGCCAATAAATAGAGTGCAGGCTAATGATTTAAATAATTAGCAGGCCTCAAAACCGTTAAATGTCCATTTTGCAAGGCTGCGAGAAAATCTCAGCATACGGATTCCATACGGATGCTGACATGCGCAAAATACGCGACCACACCTTGCTTACGGATGACCTACGGAGCACTATTTAGGTGTCATTCATCCGTATTACGCCTGTAAACTACGGACCGTATTTTGCATTGGTTAGTGTAACCCTGGCCTTATTTTAGGGCTATAAAGTGACAAAATATAACAATAGCTTGCAAATAAGTGAGAAAATAATAAATGAGATAAGAAACACAAAAAAAAAAACCCTCTTTAAAAAAAAATTTTTTCAAAAAATTTTTTTTCAAAGAGGGGTTTTTTTTTTTTTTTTTTTGCTTCTTATCTCATTTATTGATTATTTTCTCACTTATTTGCAAGCTATTGTTATATTTTGTCATTCTATAGCCCTAAAATTAGGGTATTTTCTGGATTTGTGAGGATTATTCAGCACAGACATTTTTAATTTTATTTGCACTTTAATCAACAACTTGGAGGTGTGTTGTTTGTCGTGCAGCGGATATTCCTCTTGTAGTACTAGCACCCCCAATATATATATCTAAACTATATACTGTGTAAGTTTATAAGCCCCTCCAGTGTCAGGAATAGATAGTATGTGATAATCCCGTATATACCACTCAGGGAACACTTACCTTTCAGAGATAATTTCCATATTCATACTAAATAATGGCACAGATCTCCCAGACATTATGACTGCACATATCCCTAGTCTTTATAACGATATTGCACTCATTCCCTGACAGACCGCAGCATGGCCATTAGTTAGAAGCTGCTAATGATCTTTGGAGCAGGTGAGTTTTCCCTGAGTGGTACATATTGGGCCGTCTGAAGACTGAGTTTAGTCTAGGACAATTTGTCTGCACTACTAATTAACAGCAGTTACATTACCAAACTAGGGCAGTCCCTATAGGAGAAAAACACAAGAATTATACTGTATTGTCACATACTATCTATTCCTGATACTGGAGGGGCTTATAAACTTACACAGTATATAGTCTGAGGTCTGGGATCTGCCAATATGGGGCTAGTTTTCTGACTGTTTCGGATAATATGATTTTAGTTTTTTTTTGTCTAGCCTCGCTTGAATATAGTTCAATATTAAAGAGTCTCCTGATGAGTCGCCTTTGGTGAGGATGATGAAGCCCGGAGAAATGAGAGGCTTGGAGAGTGAGTGTGTATACGTCACCTCACTCTATATACTGAGATGTGGGGTACATGTTTTTCTATTAGTCACCTACTGACTAACCTTCAGGGGGTGAATTATGGGTATAGTTTTACATTTGGAATGAATAAGGTTTAGTTTTATCCTTTTGTCCGCAAACATGAGGAATGACAAGAGACAACCCATTTAAGAAGATTCAATTTTGGTTAAAACTATTCCAACACTATGAACATAAAAAAGGCTTCTCCCCTATGTGACGTCTCTGATGTTTATTAACAGCTGATTTCCAAGTAAAATATTTCCCACATTAAGAAAATGAAAAAATCTTCTCCTCTTTGTGACTGCTCTGATGTCTAACAAGAAGCGCTTTCCGGTTAAAATATTTCCCACATTATGAACAGGAAAAAGGCTTCTCCCCTGTGTGGGTTCTTTGATGGCAATCAAGGTTTATTTTCCCATTTAAAACATTTCCCACATTCTGAACATGAATATGGCTTCTCTGCTGTGTGAATTCTCTCATATGTAACAAGATTTGAATTCTGAGTAAAACATTTCCCACATTCTGAACATCAAAAAGGCTTCTCTCCTGAGTGAGTTCTTTGGTGTTCATCAAGATTCTGTTTCTTGGTAAAATATTTCTCACATTCTGAACATGAATATGGCTTCTCTCTTCTGTGAGTTCTTTGGTGTCTAACAAGATTTCCTTTCAGGTTAAAACATTTCCCACATTCTGAACATGAAAAAGGCTTCTCGAACCCTGTGTGAGTTCTATGGTGAGTAACAAGCAGTGATTTACGTGTAAAACATTTCCCACATTCTGAACATGAAAAAGGCTTCTCCCCTGTGTGAGTTCTCTGGTGGGTAACAAAATGAGATTTCTTTTTAGAACATTTCCCACATTCTGAACATGAAAATGACTTCTTTGCTTTAGGAGCAGTTTGTTTTTTATTGCCTCTTTTGTGACTTTGATTTTCCTTAGTAGTCAGTAATGAATCAGAAGATGGGACCTGTTTCATAGGATCAGATGACAGATCTTTGCTGTGAATGGATG
Organism: Dendrobates tinctorius; assembly: GCF_039654945.1. Classification (NCBI taxonomy): domain Eukaryota; kingdom Metazoa; phylum Chordata; class Amphibia; order Anura; family Dendrobatidae; genus Dendrobates; species Dendrobates tinctorius. The sequence continues at coordinate 2,170,662 of NW_027361941.1, read as the reverse complement.
ATGGTATATCTGGAGTAATAGCAATCACTTCAGTTGTATCTTGTAGGATCTCAAGATCATCAGATTTAAACATTGAAGATGTCAGCTGTCCCTCTGATCTCCTGGTACAGTCATCTGCTAAGATAAAAAACAATTTTTTTAACCCCTTAGTGACAGAGCTAGTTTGCAGCTTAATGACCAGGCCAATTTTTACAATTCTGACCACTGTCATTTTATGAGGTTATAACTCTGGAACGCTTTAATGGATCCCACTGATCCTGAGAATGTTTTTTCATGACATATTGTACTTCATGTTAGTGGTAACATTTCTTCAATATGTCTTGTGTTTATTTATGAAAATAACAGAAATATGGCAAAAAATTTTGCAATTTTAAAACTTTAAATTTTTATGCCCTTAAATCAGAGATATGTGTCAGACAAATATCTTAATAAATAACATTTCCCACATGTCTACTTTACATCAGCACAATTTTGGAACCAAATTTTTTTTTTTTTGTTAGGAAGTTATAAGGGTTAAAAGTTGACCAGCGATTTCTCATTTTTACAACAAAATTTACAAAACCATTTTTTTAGGGACCACATCATATTTAAAGTCATTTTGAGGGGTGTACATGACAGAAAATACCCAAAAGTGACACCGTTCTAAAAACTAGACCCCTCAAGGCGCTGCTCAAAACCACAATCAAGAACTTTATTAACCCTTTACGTGTTTCACAGGAACTAAAGCAATATGGAAGGAAAAAATTAACATTTAACTTTTTTGCAAAAAATTTAATTCAGAACCAATTATTTTTATTTTTAAAAGTGTTAAAAGAGAAAATGAACCACAAAACTTGTTGTGCAATTTCTCCTGAATACGCCGATACCCCATATGTGGGGGTAAACCACTTTTTCAGCGCACGGCAGAGCTCGCAAGGGAAGGAGCACTGCTTGACTTTTTCAACGCAGAATTGGCTGGAATTGAGATCGGATGCCATGTTGCGTTTGGAGAGCCCCTGATGTGCCTAAACAGTGGAAACCCCCACAAGTGACCCCATTTTGGAAACTAGACCCCTTAAGGAACTTATCTAGACTTTGAACCTTCAAGTGCTTCACAGAAGTTTATAACGTAGAGCCGAGAAAATTAAAAATCATTTTTCCTCTAAAATGATTTTTTAGCCTTCTATGTTTTATTTTCCTAAGGGTAACAGGAGAAATTGGAACAGAAAAGTTTTTGTGCAATTTGTCCTGAGTACGCGGATACCCCATATGTGGGAGAGCTTGGAAGGGAAGGAGTGCCATTTTGGAATGCAGACTTTGATGGAATGGTCTGCGGGCGTCATGTTGCATTTGCAGAGCCCCTGATGTACCTAAACAGTGGAAAACCACCACAAGTGACCCCATCTTGGAAACTAGACCCCACAAGGAGCTTATCTAGGTGTGTGTTGAGCACTTTGAACCCCCAAGTGCTTCACAGAAGTTTATAACGCAGAGCCGTGAAAATAAAAAGTTTTTTTTATTTCCACAAAAGTGATTTTTTTAACCCCCAATTTTTAGACCCCCAAAATAGTAAATAGTGGAAACCCCTCAATTCTTGCTCCAACCCTAACCCCAACCCTAATTATAATTCGCCCTAACCCTAGTTCTAACCCTAGCCCTAGCGGAAAAATGAAAAAAAAAAACAATATTCTTTATTTCATTATGTTTGCCTAACTAAGGGGGTTATTTACTATTTTTTTTATTTTGATCACTATGATAGTTTATCATAGTGATCAAAATGAATGAATGGAATCTGCCAGCCGGAGCCTGCAGATTCACGGCGGGCGCACTGTGCCTGCGCCCATTTTCTCCGGATCCAAGATGGCGGCGCCCACTGGAGGACGCCGGCGGGACGCAAGACCACCGGAAGGGGACCCTGGACCACGGAGAGTTACCGGGGGGGGATAGGGGACCCTATTTCTCTTGCCTCAGATATGCGATCACATCAGAGGAAAGAGAAATTAAATGCAAAATCGCGGCTTTTTTTTGCAGTCGCCGTTATAGGGTTAATAACGGCGATTGCAAAAGCGGGGTCGGCAAAAACAAACCCGATTCATGTTCTCTGGGGTCTCGGCTACCCCCTGCAGCCAAGACCTCAGAGAAAATACGACACTGGGGGTGCTATTTACTTACTCCACAGCGCAGTGAATTCACGGCGCTGTGGTTTCAGTACCCATAGGTCCCAACCCTCCCGATTCCCGCGGGACAGACCCGATTTCTGGTCCTTATCCTGCCGTCTCGGCCGGGAAGCTTTCTATCCCGCGATCGCGGTGTATGACCGCAAAATACAGCAGAGGCCGCACACAGTGTGGGGATCGCCGCGTCACATCCACAGGGTGCACAGAGCTCACCTCCAGCCCAGCCCCAGGAAGCAAGAACCCGGAACTACAGCTACCATATATCACCAAGGAGAGGCGCCCCATCCTGCAGCAAGTGCCCAGAGAGCTTGTGGTGCTGTGAGGACGCGGTCAGGCGCTCAGGTACACGGAACACGCTGAGTCTGGGGGGGACAGTGGAGTCTCGGGGACAGAGAGGTCTGGAGGGGACAAAGAGGAGTCCGGAGGGGACAGAGAGGAGTCCGGAGGGGACAGAGAGGAGTCCGGAGGGGACAGTGTGGAGTCTGAGGGAGATAGGAGTCCGGAGGGGAAAGTGGAGTCTGGGGGAAAGAGAGAAGTCCAGAGGGAACAGAAGGGACAGAGGACTAGAGGGGTCAGATGAGTCCAGAGGGGACTGAGGAGTCTGAGGGAGAGAAAGGAAACTAGAGGGGACAGAGGAGTCTGGGGTGGACAGAAGGGAGAGGCGTCTGGGGTGGAAAGAGGAGTACAGAGGGGACACAGTAGTCTGGGGTGGACAGAGGAGTACAGAGGAGTCTGGGGTAGACACAGGAGTCTGGGGTGGACAGAGGAGAACAGAGGAGTTTGGGGTGGACAGAGGAGTACAGAGGGGACACAGGAGTCTGGGGTGGACAGAGGAGTACAGAGGGGACACAGAAGTCTGGGGTGGACAGAGGAAAACAGAGGAGTCTGGGGTAGACACAGGAGTACAGAGGGGACACAGGAGTCGGGTGGACAGAGGAGAACAGAGGAGTTTGGGGTGGACAGAGGAGTACAGAGGGGACACAAGAGTCTGGGGTGGACAGAGGAGTGAGGAAAAGGTGTGTGTAAATGGGTGTGGCTTAAAATGGGTGTGGCTAGGGGCGTGGCCTAAAATTTAGCGCCACCACCTTTATTCCTCTTTGCCTTCTTCAAAAGTTGGGAGGTATGAGTACCCTTAATTAAAGCCGTTAAAAGGCGTATCGGTGGTCGTTAAGGGGTTAATAAAATATTCTTGAGTTCTAGATTTTTCAACATTTCTACTTAAACTGTCAATAAAAATGGCAAGCTATGTAAAAAAACTTTAATTATTTACCAAGACAATGACAGTTCACAGTCTAATAGAAAACCTTGTAGGATGAACCAGTAGTGTGCGGTGTTCAACTGTTTGTTCATTCTGCCTCCCAAATATCCAATAAAAAGAAACCAATCAATGTTAGGATAGTTTCACACTAGCTTATTTTCCACACAGCGCTCGGAGCCGCTAAGCCCCACCCCCTGCCGACTCCCTGCCCGCCCCATCCGGTCATCGCCGCCTACTATCACAAACGGCTGCATGCGATCTGCGCACCCTATCTTTAGCATAGGGTGCGCAGACCGTGTGCTAGTAGGATTTTAGCGTGCGCTCCGCACTTTTAAAAATGTGCTGGTGTGCGCCGAACGCACCATGTTGCATTTTGGTGCGCTTGGCGCACCTTCAAAAGTGCGCAGCGCACGTTAAAATCCTACTAGAGCACGGCCTGCGCACCCTATGCTAAAGATAGGGTGCGCAGATCGCATGCGGCCATGTGTGATAGTAGGCGGCGATGACCGGATGGGACGGGCAGGGAGTCGGCAGGGGGCGGGGCTTAGCGGCACCGAGCGCTGCGTGGAAAATAAGCTAGTGTGAAACCAGCCTTATGTAAGCAAAAATTATACCAATTCTCATCTCACAAAAAACAAGTCCCCACTCAGGTCCATCATCTGTCAATGGAAAAACAGATAAGGCAGGTTACAGTTAGTGCTATAGTTAGGGTTAGTGTTAGGCTCTCTGACCACAATCTTCTTTCATTCTCTATAAAGAACTGCCAGGCTGCTCAGGTCACCCCCACTGTCCAGACTTATAGAAACATACAGGCCATTAACACCCAGAAACTTCTGAAGAACTTGCAGTCTTCATTGGCCCCTATCTCCTCCCTCTCATGTCTTGATTCTGCATTGAAGCATTACAATGAAACACTTCAAAGTGCCCTGGATGAATTTGCACCCCCTATAAATAGAACACCACAACACAGACGGCGACAACCCTGGCACACGGTGCAAACACGTTTCCTGCAGCGGTGCTCCAGGTGCGCCGAACGTCTGTGGAGAAAATCCAATCTACACGAAGATTTCATCCATTTTAAGTTTATGCTTAGAACATACAACACTGCCCTTCACCTCTCCAAACAAACCTATTTCAACACCCTCATCACCTCACTGTCCAACAACCCGAAACGTCTCTTTGACACTTTTCATTCTCTACTCAATCCAAGAGTACAGGCCCCAACCACGGAGCTCCGAGCTGACGATCTGGCCAATTACTTCAAAGAAAAAATTGACCAGATCCGACAGGAAATTATCTCCAAATCCCCTCATACCATGCACTGTCCTCCCTCCCCCACTGCATCTAACTCACTCTCTGATTTTGAACCAGTCACAGAAGAAGAAGTAAGCAGGCTCCTTGCATCTTCTCGCCCAACTACTTGCACCAGTGACCCATTTCCGTCACATCTCCTCCAGTCCCTTTCCCCTGCTGTCACCCCTCACCTAACTAAAATATTTAACCTCTCTCTCTCTTCTGGTATTTTTCCCTCCTCATTTAAGCATGCCATCATACATCCACTACTTAAAAAACCATCCCTCGACCAAAACTGTGCCGCTAACTATAGACCTGTCTCTAATCTTCCCTTCATCTCTAAACTCCTGGAACGCCTGGTCCACTCCCGTCTTATCCGCTATCTCTCAGAAAACTCTGTTCTCGACCCTCTCCAATCCGGTTTCCGCTCTTTACACTCCACCGAAAGTGCCCTCACTAAAGTCTCTAATGATCTGCTAACAGCTAAATCAAATGGTCATTACTCCATGCTAATTCTCTTGGATCTCTCTGCAGCATTCGACACTGTGGATCATCAGCTCCTCCTCACTATGCTCCATTCCATTGGCCTCAAGGACACCGTTCTCTCCTGGTTCTCCTCCTATCTCTCTGACCGCTCCTTTACTGTTTCTTTTGCCGGTTCCTCCTCCTCTCACCTTCCCCTTACTGTTGGGGTTCCTCAAGGATCGGTTCTAGGCCCCCTCCTCTTCTCCTTGTACACTGCCCCTATTGGTCAAACAATCAGTAGATTTGGTTTCCAGTACCATCTCTATGCTGATGACACCCAATTATACGCTTCTTCTCCTGACATCACGCCAGCCTTTCTAGAAAACACTGGCGATTGTCTAAACGCTGTGTCTAATATCATGTCCTCACTATATCTGAAACTGAACCTGTCAAAGACTGAACTCCTGGTGTTTCCTCCCGCTACTAATGTACCTATACCCGACATTGCTATTTCTGTGTGTGGTTCCACTATTACTCCCCAGCAACATGCCCGCTGTCTTGGGGTCATACTTGATTCCGAGCTTTCCTTTGCCCCCCACATTCGATCACTGGCTCGCTCTTGTCATCTGCACCTCAAAAACATTTCTAGAATTCGACCTTTTCTTACTTTTGACTCTGCAAAAACTCTTACTGTTTCTCTTATTCATTCTCGTCTCGACTATTGTAACTCTCTTCTAATCGGTCTCCCTCTTACCAAACTCTCCCCTCTCCAATCTGTCTTGAATGCTGCAGCCAGGATCATATTCCTCACCAATCGTTACACCGATGCCTCTACCTTGTGCCAGTCATTACACTGGCTACCCATCCACTCCAGAATTCAGTATAAACTTATTACCCTCACCCACAAAGCCCTCCATGGCTCAGCACCACCCTACATCTCCTCCCTTGTTTCAGTATACCACCCTACCCGCGCCCTCCGTTCTGCTGATGACCTGAGGTTAGTATCCTCAATAGTCAGAACCTCCCACTCCCGTCTCCAAGACTTTACACGTGCCGCGCCAATTCTTTGGAATGCACTTCCCAGGTCAATACGATTAGTCCCCAATCCCCACAATTTTAAGCGTGTCCTGAAAACGCATTTATTCAGACTGGCCTATCGCCTCAACACATTAACCTAACCTATCCCTGTGTGGCAGAGCCAAAAGTTTTACCATAACCAGGTTCCCAGCATCATGTTCCCACATGCTTTATGCATCCATTAGCCCTCTGTGTCTGTACTGTTACACACTTAACATTATGGCTGGTCCATACAATCAGGGCAACTGTTACCACCCACCTTTCGTGTCTCCCTCTTTCCTCATAGACTGTAAGCTTGCGAGCAGGGCCCTCACTCCTCTTGTTATTTGTTATAATCTACTGTATGTGATTATTGTTATGCTGTAATGTCTATTGTCTGTACAAATCCTCTCTGAAATGTAAAGTGCTGCGGAATATGTCGGCGCTATAAAAATAAAATTTATTATTATTATTATTATTATTAGGCTAAAGATAGGGTTTATTCTAAAGTTAGGGGTAGGGTAAAGAATAAGGCTTTTCTCAATTGTCTCCCCAATAATTTGGTCACGTCAGTAATGTCAGAGTTTTCTATTTCCGGAAAAAGAAATAAAAAACGAATAAAATGGCCGGTCAGTATTATAGTACAGAGGAGGCTTATACACTTTTATGTTCTGACAGTGAAGAAAGTGCAGTGTCAGATGGCGATGTGGATATCGAGGGCTTTAGTAGCAGCGACAGTGATAGCTCAGAAATGAGCAGTGATTCTGGTCCATCCTCACACACAAGGACCAGTACAAGAAGAAGGACAAATAGCGCTTCTGGAGAAATGTCTCCAACTCAGGGAACAATGCCCAGTACTAGCGCTGTCCCTAGTGCTCGGGAATTGGCGCACACCAATGTCCAAGGGGCTTTGCCTCTTGATGTAGCATTTCCCAGATGGGAGGCTTCGGATTCGGCTTCTCCATTCATCCCTAATTTTAATGCCATTCCTGGTATAAATGTGGAGGTGGAAAATTTTGGACCAATTATTTTTTTAAATTTGTTTCTGACAGATAGCTTGCTAGAGCATATTGTCCTACAAATTTATATGTGTCCCAATTCATCAGCCAGAATCCACCATCCTATTATGCTAGGTCAAATTTATGGACAAACTAATGTCCTAGAAACGAAAACATTTTTAGGACTTACATTCGCTATGGGGCTTGATAAAGAAACGAGCATTCGGTGCCATTGGTCCAACTGCCCTGTTCAAGCCACCCCTATGTTTTCTGCCGTTCTTCCTAGGACCCGTTATGAAATGCTCATGAGATTTTGGCATTTTAACGACAATAGTCAATGCCTGCCCAGAAATGTCCCTGAACATGACAGACTATTCAAAATCAGACACATCATCGAAGACTTGACAGAAAAGTTCATAAAGCTTTACACCCCAACAGAAAACATTTCCATTGATGAGTCCCTTGTAAAATTCAGAGGAAGACTGCACCTCAAGCAATTTATTCCTTCTAAGAGGGCAAGGTTCGGAATAAAGCTCTATAAAATGTGCGAGAGTTCAACCGGATACACATCAGCTTTTCACATTTATGAGGGGAAAGACAACAAACTAAACCCACCAGGAGGCCCTACTTATCTGGGGACATCTGGAAAAGTCGTTTGGGAGCTGATAACTCCATTTTTACAAAAAGGCTGCAATCAATATGTTGACAACTACTACACCAGCATACCCCTATTTATAAGTCTGGTTGAACATAACATAGGGGCTTGTGGGACCATTCACAAAAACAGTCAGCGGTTTACAGTACACAATCATTGGTCAGCAAAAAGTTCCGAAAGTGGCAGTCAGGGTCTTTACACAATGGAAAGCTGCTTGCCCTTAAGTATAAGGATGAATTAGATATTTTTATCCTGAGCTCGATCCACACAGATGCCACAAGGGCCACTGCAGACCAACAGGGATCCACTACTCCAAAACCTGGGTCTGTCACTGACTACAACAAATATATGGGGTGTGGACCTTGCAGATCAGGTTCTACAGCCATACCAGGTATCAAGAAAATCATATATCTGGTATAAAAAGTTAGTCATGTATTTGTTTCAGGTGGCCACATAGAATTCTTTTGTGTTATACAAAAAAGCCGGAAATGCAGATACTTTCCTTGATTATCAGGAAAAGGTCACTGAAAATCTTGTTTTTGAAAATTTTGTCCCCGCCAATCCTTTAGAATCTGAAGATGTCAGAAGACTCACTGAGCGACATTTTATTACACTCATCCCAGTAACTGAAACAAGAAAGAACCCCCAGAGAAGATGTCGTGTATGTTCCTAGAGAGGAATGAGGCATGATCCCCGCTATTATTACCCACAATGCCCATCTCTGCCAGCCTTATGCCTCCATGACGGCTTTACAATCTTCCACACAGAACCACGTTTTTGAACTGTTTTGACATTCAAGCATTTGGTTTATTTAGTGACAGACACATTTGAGTAGAGCTGACGTAACAATTTCCGGGGGTAGGTGGGGGGAGGTCTCCAGAGACACAAGCTGGGCACAATATATTGGGCACTACAATGACATTTTTGCAATTTTTGCTCTGAAACTTCCACTACGTGTTTCTGGAAATCATCCATGTAGTGAAAATGGTCACTATATCCATAGATGAATTATCAGAGGGGTGTCATTTCCAAAATGGGGTCGCTTCAGGGGGGATTCTGTTGTTCTGGCACTTAGAGGCTCTCCAAAGTGTCATAACAGCAGAACCCCCCCTGAAGTGACCACATTTTAGAAATGACACCCCTCTGGGAATTGGAAATGACACCACCCTGTGAATTCATCTATGGGTGTAGTGACCATTTACCTATCTATATATTTTCCAATGTAAAATCTGGGGTTAAAACAACATTTTAGTGGTAAAAATGTAATTATTTTTTCTTCACTGGCCAATGGTATAATTTTCTATGGAACAGCTGTGGTGTCAGTATGCTCACTGCACCACAAGAAGAATTCATTTAGGGAAGTTTTTGGTAAAATGCAGTCACTTTTGGGGCCTTATGCTTATCTGGCACCTCAGGGGCTCTGATAATGTAACATGTCACCCACAAACAATTCCAGCAAAATCTCCTTTCCAATATGACGCTCCTTCCCTTCCAAGCTCTGCCATGCGCCCAAACAGTGGTTTACCCCCACATAAGGGGTGTCAGAATACTCAGGACAAATTGCACAACAACTTTTGCGGTCCAATTTCTCCTGTTACCCTTTGGATAAAAATTGGAGGGCGAAAAGAACTTTTTTTTTTTTAAAAAAAAAAAAAGATTTTTTATTTTTACGTTTCTACGTAATTAACTTCTGTGACGCACTTGGGGGTTCAAAGAGCCCACCACACATCTAGATAAGCGCCTTGGAGTCTAGTTTCAAAAATGGGGTCACGTGTTGGGGGTTTTCACTGTTTAGACATGTCAGGGGCTCTGACAATTTGACATGTCACCTACAAACAATTCCAGCAAAATCTGCTCTCCAATATGGCGCTTCTTCCCTTCCAAGCTCTACCATGCGCCCAAACAGTAGTATTCTCCCACATGTGGGGTATCGGCGAGCTCAGGAGAAATTGCACAACAAATTGTATGGAGCAATTTCTCCTGTTACCCTTATGAAAATGCAAAATATGCAGCTAAAATTGAATTATTTGTGAAAAATGTTATTTTTTTATTTCGACAACTCTACGTTATAAACTTCTGTGAAGCACCTGTGGGATCAAGGTGCTCAATACACATCTGGATAAGTTCCCTAAAGGGGTCTAGTCTCCAAAATGGTGTCTCTTATTGGGGGTTTCCACTGTTTAGGCAGATCAGGGGCTCTCCAAACGCGACATGGCAACCGCTAATTATTACAGCATATTTTACATTCAAAAAATCAAATGGCGCTCCTTCCCTTCCGAGCCCTGCTGTGTGCCCAAACAGTAGATTTCCCCCACATATGGGGTATCGGCATGCTCAGGAGAAATTGCAACACAAAATTTATAGTCCATTTTCTCCTATTACCCTTGCGAAAGTAAAAAAAAATGAGGTTTAAAGGAAAATTGTTGTGATGGTGGGATCTGACACTGATGTTCCTTGAGCTTGAAGTTCACCTTTTGTTTAGAAGTTTTTCTGGACTCTTTTGTTACCATTCGTATTATCCATCTCTTTGATTTGCAATGAATTTTCCTCCTGCGGCCACGTCCAGGGAGGTTGGCTACAGTCCCATGGAGCTTAAATTTCTGAATAATGTGTGCAGCTGTAGTCACAGGAACATCAAGCTGCTTGGAGATGTCTTATAACTTTTACCTGTAACATGTTTGTCTATAACTTTCTTTCTAATCTCCTGAGACAACTCTTTCCTTCGCTTCCTCTGGTCCATGTTGAGTGTGATACACACCATGTCACCACACAGCACAGTGAGTATCTGCAGCCTCTATACAGGCCACTCACTGATTCCAGGATTGTAGACTCCTGTGATGCTAATTAGTGGACACTCCGCGATTTATCATGTTCCTTTTGTCACATTATTTTCAGGGGTACCATCATTTCTGTCCAGGCCTATTTCATGAGTTTTATTTTTTTTTTTAATTCTGTGGAAGCATGGTGGAAAAGCAATGTCTGACTTTCATTTGTTCATTTTCATAGATTTTTGATAGATTATTACTTTTGTCAGATTCAAGTTATTTCTGTGACCATTGTGGGTTTTTCTCTCATTAAACGAGGGGTACCAACAATTTTGACCACGTGTGTATAGATTATAACCCTCAGTGAATTAATTTATAACATGAAATCACTTTATGGGGATTTCGACTATTCTGGTTTTCTGTCATTTAGTTATATTAGGGCTTCTGCATATGGTGTGTCCAATCTCATCTGGGATCTGTTCCTGCTGTCCAGCTGGAGTAATCTGCTCCCTACTTCAGCCAATTTGAAAGTACCACACCCTACTAAAACGCAAAGCACATGGCCGGAATCTGCCAGATACAGCGCTGTTCTCCTCTGGTTCAGTCCTCTGTGCTCAGCTTGCGGCTTGTGTATTTGTTTCCTGCTGTGACCGTGGCCCATTTACTGACTACTCTTGTATCTTCTGATTCTGTATTTTGTCCTTCTGGTTCTGACCCAGCTACCTGACTATTCTTCTTGCCATCTAATACTACAGAATAGCAGGTGACACCATGGTCCAAGCCTAGGGGTCCCAGTGTAAGTCCAGATCCATGTAAGGGTGTTAAAGGGCGATGAGCAAGGCAATCCTTGGGATATGGAAAGCAGAGAAGATAGAGTCAACCAGCAAAATGTCACCGGTGATGGCGGCGCCTGCGCAGTAGCACCTATAAGTAAGAGATAGAGGCTACTGGACAGGCGCCGGTGGTGTCATTTTGCTGGATGTAATTTTTTTCTGAGCCTCACAATAGCCACAATATTATAGGCATTATCAACAATAATATCAATGCTATTATATGCATTATGTAATAATGGGGGCAGGTCAGTGAGGGGTCAGCGACCTGTCATAAGCCAATACAGATGAATATGTAATCAGCGCACCACATATAGCCCCGCCCACAGCCTGCCCCAGAGCCCCACCCACAGCCCCGCCTCAGAGCACGGGAATGTCATTAACTGAAAACTACAAATACAGATTACACAACAGTAAACCAGAGTTGCCCTCATTTATGGTGGACCATTGGAGCTACTATGGATCCTGAGCAGAAGATTAGAGAAAATAATATTGCTCCCCATTTCAGGGGAGATTGTGCAGTAATCTGAATTCCTTAGGATCAAAAACAATCTAATTTATGATGTGGAGTGAATCCATGACACCAGGACTGGAGCCAACACATCTCCTGCAGGCGGGAATAAATGTATATTACAGCCCTCAGCTACGCACAGCTTAGAGAGGTGAGTTGTGAAATACTCGCCAGGATTCGAGTACCGCGAGTACCAAATCCTAACGAGTATACTTGCTCATCCCTAGTGACTATGAGACATTCAGCAGCACAGAAGGGAGAGAAGATTCATCCGATAAGATCTCTGGGATCTAGGAAGCCAACAGCATCATTACCCTCCGCTTTCTCTTACAGGCCCAGCATAAGATTTTTCTTCAAGTGATTTTCTAACTTGTCAGCACATTCTACGTACGCTGTCATTTGGCTTTATAGTTTAGAAGACTCTGGTCATTACCTGTCTAAGTCCTGTCTCTTTGTCTTGAGAATAAACTTTAGGATTTCTAAGCAGCCGCAGCTCCAATCCCGAATAGCGGCGGAAGCGACGGGTGTTGATGCGAGAGACTCGTGCAACTTTCTTGCATCACACACAGTAGTGTGATCCTGGCCTAACTTTGCGTCCAGTGTGACCCTTTAAGCGCGCACTCGGCCTATATTTGGTCAGGTACAAGTAATTATATAGATCTCGCTTTAAGGGATCACCCTCACACTAATCCCAGGGGGTAGGTGGATCCTCCAGGTTGTAAGTTCTATAGAAAAGGGCTTTCAATGCCCAAAGTCATTTGCACAGTTTTGGGTGGAGGAGAATGTTGTGGTCTAGAGGCAAAATGGTGAACATGGTAATACGGCCGGACTACACCACCGATAAAGGAGCCACAGCCGGTGACTGAGAGGAATCTGTGACTTCTCTGTATTTAATGGTTACTACTCACCTGGGTAGTCATATGTGGGAATCTCCTCTTTACACCGCTCATCATCTCTCACATCTGTCTCTGTAGTATTAATATGGGTCAGATCTTCACCCTGAAACAAATATTCTAAAAGTCACCGACAGATGGAGAAGTCCCATCTATAATCAGCTCTAATCCTGCCATCTCCACCGTTCTCATTACACAAGTATAAAACATATAATACTGGTGGATAAAACAAGACTGAGCACAAGACCTTCACAGCCGTCTACACATCATAGGGGAGATCTCCTGACACCTTCTCTCCATCTACCTGATGATCCTGAGGAGCACTGGGATCTTCTTGGTTACAGTCCTGTGGAAGAAGAGGACGGGGACATCTCTCTGGTGTTGTCCTCTTACTGGATAGATCTGGAGGAAACACATACAGGGACTGAATTCATTCTCTACATACAGATAATTTTAGGCCGTGTGTATTTAGTCCTGTCTATTACCTGGAGATGTGAGGGGCTGGGGAACCTCCATTATGATGTTCTTGTACAGATCTCTGTGTCCTTCTAAATACTCCCACTCCTCCATGGAGAAATAAACAGCGACATCCTGACACCTTATAGGAACCTGACACATACAATGATACCGTCATCCCCCCGATCCCTTCATAGTGTTACTGTATAATGTCCCAGCATTCCCAGCAGTGTCACCTCTCCAGTCAGCAGCTCAATCATCTTGTAGGTGAGTTCTAGGATCTTCTGGTCATTGATGTCCTCATGGATCAGGGGGTGAGGTGGAGGCCCCGTGATTGGGCTCAGGGGTCTTCCACATCCCTCAGACACAGGGTCCTGACAGCGATCACTAGAGGTCTTCTTCACCACTGTGTAATCCTGGTTATGGAGAGACGCATTAATGAATCTCACTACAGACATTTCCAGAGTCCTCACCTCTCCAGTTCTGTCCATCTGTTATTCCCATAGATAAGAATGATGTAATGTGACGTCATCAGAATCTCTCACCTCTCCAGTGAGACGGAAGAGGATCTCTAGGGTGAGGTGTAACATCCTCTCCGCCATCTTGTCTCTGTCCATATCCATCCTTGATGGGTAAATCAGGAAAATTCTCTTCTGTAGAAGATCTTCACTGAGAGGATCCGATATTGTAGAGACCTGAATGAGAAGAAGATGATCCGATGTAACATCATAAGAATCCTGTGTAATAATACACTTACTGGAGATAATACGGGAAACATATGAGGAGATTTATTATCTTACAGGGTTTAGTTTTCTCCTCTTACATCTACTAATAAAACCTATATATTTAGGCCACAGACAACAAGCAGTTTCCTCCTCGGAGTCGGCAGCTGAACACGTTCCTCATAGACTCATCTTCCATAACGCTAATTCTCGTCTCATTACCGACACTGGAATCGGCATTAGCAATACTGCAGGAGATATTCATTACACGCGACATGAGAAATAACTCCTTCATGATGAGGACGACATCTTCATCTTCTACTGCGGCTCTAGAGACAGATGTGGCCAGAGTCGGTCACTGCCTCCATCCCCACCGGCCGTCTATATGAAGGTTTCCCGTCTTCCCCGCACTGGAATCTTCTATCCCGTTAGATCTCAGCTCTGAGTCACACACAGAAGTTTGAGGCTTTTCTGGAAGAACAGGACAGGAGAGATCTGAGGCCGATGTCTCCATGTACAGGGTTTCCCTCTGGATAAGAGGCTTTTCTATCCCTTTCCCCCAATTAGAGGGGACACCTGTGGATATCGGGGTCTTTACCGGCTGCAGTCCTGGGGGGATTTACTCGGTAACGTGGACGTTGGACAAACGTCACCATCAATTACCATCAGAGTGAAGGAACATCGCTCCTCTATTCAGCTCTATGGATCCAGGATGAAATCCACTGCGGCCCCTGCAAGAAAAGAGCGAAGTCTGGTGAGACCCCCGAGGCCGGAGATTTCTACAGCTGCTCTGTGCGCACAGGACCTGTGATGAGGTCACAGAAGGGGAGGAGTCAGGGGTCACATGATCAGGCGCCTCAGTGTGTGCAGGACTCTGCTGTGCTGATTGTCATGGTGCTGGATGAGGGGAAGTTTATGGGTGGGGTCAGGAGGAGTTACAGGGTGGATGTAGCAGAGCTGTGTGTGTACGAGGTGTACGGACCGGAGCTGCGTGTGTACAAGGTGTACGGAGCGGAGCCGCTTGTATACGAGGTGTTTGGAGCGGAGCCATGTGTGTACGAGGTGTACGGAGCGGAGCCGCGTGTACGAGGTGTACGGAGCGGAGCCGCGTGTGTACGAGGTGTACGGAGCGGAGCCGCGTGTGTACGAGGTGTACGGACGGGGCCGCGTGTGCGAGGTGTACGGAGCAGAGCCCTGTGTGTACGAGGTGTACGGTGCGGAGCCGCGTGTGTACGAGGTGTACGGTGCGGAGCCGCGTGTGTACGAGGTGTACGGTGCGGAGCCGCGTGTGTACGAGGTGTACGGTGCGGAGCCGCATGTGTGTACAAGGTGTACGGCGTGGAGCTGTGTGTGTACGAGGTGTACGGAGTAGAGCCGCGTGTGTACGAGGTGTACGGAGTGGAGCCGCGTGTGTGCGAGGTGTACGGAGAGGAGCCACGTGTGTACGAGGTGTACGGAGCGGAGCCACATGTGTGTACGAGGTGTACAGAGTGGAGCCGCGTGTGTACGAGGTGTACGGAGAGGAGCCGCGTGTGTACGAGGTGTACGGAGAGGAGCCACGTGTGTACGAGGTGTACGGAGAGGAGCCACGTGTGTACGAGGTGTACGGAGAGGAGCCGCGTGTGTACGAGGTGTACGGAGAGGAGCCACGTGTGTACGAGGTGTACGGAGAGGAGCCACGTGTGTACGAGGTGTACGGAGAGGATCCGCGTGTGTACGAGGTGTACAGAGTGGAGCCGCGTGTGTACGAGGTGTACGGAGCGGAGCCACATGTGTGTACGAGGTGTACGGAGCAGAGCCGCGTGTGTACGAGGTGTACGGTGCGGAGCCGCGTGTGTACGAGGTGTACGGTGCGGAGCCGCGTGTGTACGAGGTGTACGGTGCGGAGCCGCGTGTGTGTACAAGGTGTACGGAGCGGAGCCGCGTGTGTACGAGGTGTACGGTGCGGAGCCGCGTGTGTACGAGGTGTACGGTGCGGAGCCGCGTGTGTGTACAAGGTGTACGGTGCGGAGCCGC
The DNA here is from genome assembly GCF_039654945.1 of Dendrobates tinctorius. Classification (NCBI taxonomy): domain Eukaryota; kingdom Metazoa; phylum Chordata; class Amphibia; order Anura; family Dendrobatidae; genus Dendrobates; species Dendrobates tinctorius. The sequence goes on along the minus strand of NW_027361941.1, from coordinate 2,154,588 downwards.
GTGTGTACGAGGTGTACAGTGCGGAGCCGCATGTGTGTACAAGGTGTACGGCGTGGAGCTGTGTGTGTACGAGGTGTACGGAGTAGAGCCGCGTGTGTACGAGGTGTACGGAGTGGAGCCGCATGTGTGCGAGGTGTACGGAGAGGAGCCACGTGTGTACGAGGTGTACGGAGCGGACCCACATGTGTGTACGAGGTGTACAGAGTGGAGCCGCGTGTGTACGAGGTGTACGGAGAGGAGCCACGTGTGTACGAGGTGTACGGAGAGGAGCCACGTGTGTACGAGGTGTACGGAGAGGATCCGCGTGTGTACGAGGTGTACAGAGTGGAGCCGCGTGTGTACGAGGTGTACGGAGCGGAGCCACATGTGTACGAGGTGTACGGAGCGGAGTCGCCTGTGTACGAGGTGTACGGAGAGGAGCCGTGTGTGTACGAGGTGTATGGAGCGGAGCCACATGTGTGCGAGGTGTACGGAGCAGAGCCGCATGTGCACGGAGCAGAGCCGCGTGTTTACGAGGTGTATGGTGCAGAGCCGTGTGTGTACGAGGTGTACAGAGCAGAGCCGTGTGTGTACAGAGCGGAGCCGCGTTTGTTTGGACCCCTCTGTGTACTCTGTATACCCACATCTTCAGTCACAGACCCCTCTGTGTAAGCTGTATACCCCCAGCTTCAGTCGCAGACCCCTCAGTGTGTAGCACTCGCAGGCACGCGGGATGCAGTGACGAGGCGTGAGACGGCTTGGACTTTAAGATGTAACTTTTATATGTGAAGATGCCTATAGGGGCTATCTAGAGCAACCAAACTAGCTAACAGTAATTATCCTCGCAGGGATCAACACAAGAATACACTGATAATGCGAACACGACTAATCTGGCAAAGACCAGTGACTATAGGGCCGCCGTATTGCCGACTACGGGTCCTTGACTACAAGGTGTCACTTATCCTCTCTGTCGTCCGGCAGAGCGATGGTCGATGATGCTTCGGCGTTTCAGCCGCTGGGCCCAGCCGACGTAAATCTGGCATAGACTTCGGGCATTCCTACGCCCCGGCACGGGGGGGGCACAACAGGCCCCGGGAGGGTTCTCCGGCGTTATGCCCCCCGGCGGAGGCAGTATGGCGTTGTCTGGGGCCGGAAAGTGGAGGCCACAGCCTCGAGATGGGAATGTGCAGTGGCTGCCTCAAGTGACTGCAGGCCGGTCGCAGCTGCGGGCCGGAGTGAGGCGGCGGCTGCCACGGGCGGCAGCGGACAGGCCGCAGCCACGGGCTGGAGTGAAGCGGCGACAGCTGCGGGCGGCAGCGGACAGGCTGCGGACAGCAGCGGGTAGGCCGCAGCTGCTGGCAGGAGTGAAGTGGCGACGGCCGCAGGCTGCAGCGGACAGGCCGCAGCTGCGGGCTGGCGGTCGGTGTTCCTCGGCTGGACGGCTCGGTGCCACCTCCTTTCTGTGCACAGTAAGTCCCACTTCTGTCTCACCTGTCGCTGCTCTTCCCTCTGGTCTCTGGTATAGACTATTGCTCTGGCTCTCTGGCACCCTCTAGCTTCCTCGCGTCTCTTCCCCTGCTGCGTCAACTGACTCCTGCTGGCGTCCTCAGCCCCTTTTATAGTAACTCCTCCCCCAGCCTTTCTAGAAGTCTCTGCGGTCCGTCTCCTAATTGTGTCCCCCTGAAAGTCTCCCTAGGAACCTTGGTGACGGCCCTCTTGGTTCTGGCCCGGACACACAGCGGGAACTCTTCCTCCTACAAGTGTACGCTGTATACACCCGTATACCCCAATCTTCGGGTGCAGACCCCTATGTACACTGTATACACCCATACATCCCCAGCTTCAGTCGCAGACCCCTGTGGTGTATACTGTATACACCCGTATACCCCCAGCTTCAGTCACAGACCCCGCATCTCTCACACTGTATACCACTGTATATCCCCAGCTTCAGTCTCAGACCCCTGTGTGTATGCTGTATACACCCGTATACACACAGCTTCGGTCACAGACCCCTCTGTGTACACTGTATACACCCGTATACCCCCAGCTTCGGTCGCAGATCACTCTGTGTTCGCTGTATAGACCCGTATGCCCACAGCTTCAGTCTCAGACCCCTGTGTGTAAGCTGTATACACCCGTATACCCCTAGCTTCTGTCACAGACCCCTCTGTGTACACTGTATACACCCGTATACCCCCAGCTTCGGTCGCAGACCCCTCTGTATGCACCCGTATACCCCCAGCTTCGGTCGCAGACCCCTCAGTGTACGCTGTATATACCCGTATACCCCCATCTTCGGGCACAGACCCCTGTGTATGCTGTATACACCCGTATACCCCCAGCTTCGGTCACAAATTCCTCTGTGTACGCTGTATACACCCAGCTTCGGTCGCAGACCCCTGTGTACACTGTATACACCCATATACCCTCAGCTTCAGTCGCAGACCCCTGTGTATATGCTGTATGCACCCGTATACCACCAGCTTCGATCACAGATCCCTCTGTGTAAGCTGTATACACCCGTATACCCCCAGCTTCGGTCACAGACCCTGCATCTCTCACTCTGTAGAACTGACGCCGGACACACACGGTAAAACTGCGGTCGTCTGTCTCTCGTCTCTCGCACTTATACTGATAACATAAGATGGAGTCAGACAAACCCATCTACAAAACGTGAGAACAAAGTCATTACTACAGGACTGTGTGAGAAAGGGATTTATTCTACAAGAAACGCTGGGGCCACAAATGAGAGAATCCGGGCCTCGTGGCTGGATACTCCGGGCCCCCAGCGTGTTAGGACCAGATGGGGTCTTTGTCCCTGGAGCTTCTCTACTCGGGATAATGAGACTCTGATCTTGGTCATCCGTATGGATAATGGAAATGGAATTACAAAGCTTCTCATATACTTTCCATGTTAACCCCTTCACGACCAATGACGCCACATAGGCGTCATGAAACCTGGTTCAAATCTGACCAGTGACGCCTATGTGGCGTCATGACTTCAAAGCCCCCCTGCGGGTCGGGTGACCGGGGTCACTGAAAGGTCACCCGACCCGCAGATACAGGGGGCTTTGTAATTCACCACAGGGGGTGTGCCTTCGCCCCCATGTGGCTACGATCGCTCTGATTGGCTGTTAAAAGTGAAACAGCCAATCAGAGCGATAGTAATATTTCATCAATGAAAATTGATGAAATATTACAATCCAGCCATGTCCGATGCTGCTGTAGCATCGGACATGGCTGGAGACACCGATTCCACCCCCCCCACCGGCGATCGCCCCCCCGCAACTGAATGACAGCGGCGATCTGCCGCCGCTGTCATCATCTGCCCCCCTCCCATTCCCTCTGCTCCCCGCCAGCCTCCGATCCCCCCCTCACCCCCCCCGGTACCTCCGGTGTCCCCCCGTCCCTCCCGGTGTCCCTCGGGTCCGGATGATGGGCGCCGCCATCTTTGAAAATGGCGGGCGCATGCGCAGTGCGCCCGCCCGAATCTGCCGGCTGCAGATTCCATTCTTTCATTTTGATCACTCTCACAGTGATCAAAATGAAAGAAAAAGTAAATAAACCCCCCGATTATCACCCCCATAGGTAGGCAGAACTAATAAAATAAAGATAATATATATTTTTTTTTTTTTCCATTAGGGTTAGGGTTAGGGTTGAAAAGAGGGTTAGGGTTAGGGTTAGGGTTGAAAAGAGGGTTAGGGTTAGGGTTGAAAAGAGGGTTAGGGTTGAAAAGAGGGTTAGGGTTAGGGTTGGAAAGAGGGTTAGGGTTGGAAAGAGGGTTAGGGTTAGGATTGGAAAGAGGGTTAGGGTTGGAAAGAGGGTTAGGGTTGGAAAGGGTTAGGGTTGGAAGGGGGGTTAGGGTTGGAAAGGGTTAGGGTTGGAAAGGGTTAGGGTTGAAAAGAGGGTTAGGGTTGGAAAGAGGGTTAGGGTTGGAAAGAGGGTTAGGGTTGGAATTAGGGTTAGGGTTGGAATTAGGGTTAGGCTTGTGGTTAGGGTTATGGCTAGGGTTGGGATTAGGGTTCGGGGTCTGTTGGGGTTAGGGTTATGGTTAGGGTTGGAATTAGGGTTAGGGATGTGTTGGGGTTAGGGCTGTGGTTAGGGGTGTGTTGGGGTTAGGGCTGGAGTTAGAATTGAGGGGTTTCCACTGTTTAGGCACATCAGGGGGTCACCAAACGCGACATGGTGCAACCATTGATTCCAGCCAATTTTGCGTTCAAAAAGTTAAACGGTGCTTCCTCCCTTCCAAGCCCCGACGTGTGCCCAAACAGTGGTTTACCCCAACATATGGGGTATCAGCGTACTCAGGAAAAATTGCACAACAACTTTGGGGGTCTAAATTCTCCTGGTACCCTTGGGAAAATAAAAATTTGGGGGCTAAAAAAATATTTTTGTGGAAAAATTTTTTTTTATAATTTTCACGTCTCTGCGTTATAAACTTCTGTGAAGCACTTGGGGGTCCAAAGTGCTCACCAGGCATCTAGATAAGTTACTTGGGAGGTCTAGTTTCCAAAATGGGGTCACTTGTGGGGGGTTTCTATTGTTTAGGCACATCAGGGGCTCTGCAAACGTAATGACGACCGCAGACCATTCCATCAAAGTCTGCATTTCAAAACGCCACTACTTCCATTCCGAGCCCTTACGTGTGCCCAAACAATAGTTCCCCCCCATATATGGGGCACCAGCGTACTCAGGACAAACTGTACAACAACTTTTGGGGTCCAATTTATCCTGCTACCCTTGTGAAAAAAAAAATTGCTGGCTAAAAATCATTTTTTTTGAGGAAAAAAAAATATTTTTTATTTTCACGTCTCTGCGTTCTAAACTTCTGTGAAGCACTTGGGGGTTCAAGGTGCTTATCACACATCTAGATAAGTTCCTTAGGGGGTCTAGTTTCCAAAATGGGGTCACTTGTGGGGGGGTTCCACAGTTTAGGTACATCAGGGGTTCTGCAAATGTAACATGATGCCCGCAGACCATTCCATCAAAGTCAGCATTTCATAATGTCACTACTTCCCTTCCGAGCCCCGACGTGTACCCAAACAGTGGTCATCCCCCACATATGGGGTATCAGCGTACTCAGGACAAACTGGACAACAACTTTTGGGGTCCAATTTATCCTGCTACCCTTGTGAAAAAAAAAATTGCTAGCTAAAAATCATTTTTTTTGAGGAAAAAAAAATATTTTTTATTTTCACTGCTCTGCGTTATAAACTTCTGTGAAGCACTTGGGGGTTCAAGGTGCTCACCACACATCTAGATAAGTTCCTTGGGGGGGTCTAGTTTCCAAAATGGGGTCACTTGTGGGGGGTTCCACAGTTTAGGTACATCAGGGTTCTGCAAATGTAACATGATGCCCGCAGACCATTCCATCAAAGTCAGCATTTCATAATGTCACTACTTCCCTTCCGAGCCCCGACGTGTACCCAAACAGTGGTCCCCACCCACATATGAGGTATCAGCGTACTCAGAACTGGACAACAACTTTTGGGGCCAATTTATCCTGCTACCCCTGTGAAAAAAAAATTGCTGGCTAAAAATCATTTTTTTTTTGTGGAAAAAAAAATATTTTTTATTTTCACGGCTCTGCGTTATAAACTTCTGTGAAGCGCTTGGGGGTTCAAGGTGCTCACCACACATCTAGATAAGTTCCTTGGGGGGTCTAGTCTCCAAAATTGGGTCACTTGTGGGGGGGTTCCACAGTTTAGGTACATCAGGGGCTCTGCAAATGTAACATGACACCCGCAGACCATTCCATCAAAGTCAGCATTTCAAAATGTCACTACTTCCCTTCCGAGCCCCAACGTGTGCCCAAACAGTGGTTCCCCCCCACATGTGGGGTACCAGCGTACTCAGGACAAACTGGACAACAAATTTTGGGGTCTAATTTATCCTGGTACCCTTGTGAAAATAAAAAATTGCGCACTAAAAAATAATTTTTTGAGGGAAAAAAATTTTTTTTTATTTTCACGGCTCTGCGTCATAAACTTTTGTGAAGCACTTGAGGGTTCAAGGTGCTCACTACACATCTAGATAAGTTCCTTAGGGGGTCTAGTTTCCAAAATGGGGTCATTTGTGGGGGAGCTCCAATGTTTAGGCACACAGTGGCTCTCCAAACACAACATGGTGTCCGCTAACGATTGGAAGTAATTTGCATTTTAAAAAGTCAAATGGCGCTCCTTCCCTTCTGAGCCCTGCCGTGTGCCCAAACAGTGGTTCCCCCCCACATATGGGGTACCAGCGTACTCAGGACAAACTGGACAACAAGATTTGTGGTCCAATTTCTCCTGTTAGCCTTGTGAAAATTAAAAATAGTGTGCTAAAAATCATTTTTGAGGAAAAAAATTTATTTTTTATTTTCACTGCTCTGTGTTATAAACTTTTGTGAAGCACTTGGGGGTTCAAAGTGCTCCTTACACATCTAGATAAGTTCCTTAGGGGGTCTAGTTTCCAAAATGGGGTCACTTGTGGGGGAGCTCCAATGTTTAGGTGCACAGGGGCTCTCCAAATGCGACATGGTGTCCGATAACGATTGGAGCTAATTTTCCATTCAAAAAGTCAAATGGTGCTCCTTGCCTTCCGGGCCATGCCGTGCACCAAAACAGTGGTTTATGACCACATATGAGGTATCGGTGTACTCAGGAGAAATTGCTCAACAAATTTTAGGATCCATTTTATCCTGTTGCCCATGTGAAAATGAAAAAACTGAGGCTAAAAGAACATTTTTGTGAAAAAAAAGTGTTGTTTTTTTTTTTACAGATCAATTTGTGAAGTACCTGGGGGTTCAAAGTGATCACTATGCATCTAGATAAGTTCCTTGGGGGGTCTAGTTTCCAAAATGGGGTCACTTGTGGAGGAGCTCCAATGTTTATGCACACAGGGGCTCTCCAAACACGACATGGCAACCGCTAAATATTCCAGCATATTTTCCATTCAAAAAGTCAAATGGCGCTCCTTCCCTTCTGAGCCGTGCCGTGCACCCAAACAGTGGTTTATGACTACATATGAGGTATCGTTGTACTCCGGAGAAATTGCCCAACAAATTTTAGCATCCATTTTATCCTGTTTCCCATGTGAAAATGAAAAAATTGATGCTAAAAGAAAATTTTTGTTGGAAAAATTAAAATGTCCATTTTTTCTTTCCACATTGCTTTAGTTCCTGTGAAACACCTGAAGGGTTAATAATCTTCTTGAATGTAGTTTTGAGTAGCTTGAGGGGTGCAGTTTTTAGAATGGTGTAACTTTTGGGTATTTTCTGCCATATAGACCCCTCAAAGTGACTTCAAATGTGAGGTGGTCCCTAAAAAAATGGTTTTGTAAATTTTATTGTAAAAATGAGAAATCGCTGGTCAACTTTTAACCCTTATAACTTCCTAACAAAAAAATATTTTGTTTCCAAAATTGTGCTGATGTAAAGTAGACATATGGGAAATGTTATTTATTAACTATTTTGTGTCACATAACTCTCTGGTTTAACAGAATAAAAATTCAAAATTTGAAAATTGCAAAATTTTCTAAATTTTCACCAAATTTCTGATTTTTTGACAAATAAACGCAAAAATTATCAACCTAAATTTACCACTAACATGAAGCCCAATATGTCACGAAAAAACAATCTCAGAATCGCTAGGATCCATTGAAGCGTTCCTGAGTTATTACCTCATAAAGGGACACTGGTCAGAATTGCAAAAAATGGCCTGGTCATTAAGGTCAAAATAGGCTTGGTCATGAAGGGGTTAAACACAGACGGCTCATGTATGGCACACGGACGGCACATGTACAGCACACAGACGGCACATGTACAGCACACGGACCGCACACGACGGCTCATGTACAGCACATTGACGGCAAACGGACGGCACGCGTACAGCATATGGATGGCACATGTACAGCACACGGGCGGCATATGTACGGCACACGGACGGCATGTTTACATGGACCCATAGACTTGTACTGGCTCTTTGTCACCTCTGTTGCTGGGAAAACATGGACATGAGAGCAGCACCATAAGTCAAATAGGGGACACATGGCATCGTTGAAAAACATGACAGGTCGTGTTAAGGGGCCGTACAGTCACATAATAGAAAACAGCAGAATTGCCGTCTTTTTCTACATCCTACCTCACAAACAGCAGAATACAAAGATAATAAAAACAAGTCCTTCATGTCCCCCAAACTACTAGGGTCATGGACAGGAAACCAGAAAGGTACCAGGGTCATGGACAGGAAACCAGAGAGGTACCAGGGTCATGGACAGGAAACTAGAAAGGTAATGTACCAGGGTCATGGACAGGAAACCAGAAAGGTACCAGGGTCATGGACAGGAAACTAGAAAGGTAATGTACCAAGGTCATGGACAGGAAACCAGAAAGGTACCAGGGTCATGGACAGGAAACTAAAAAGGTAATATATCAGGGTCATGGACAGGAAACCAGAGAGGTAAGATACCAGGGTCATGGACAGGAAACCAGAGAGGTAAGATACCAGGGTCATGGACAGGAAACCAGAGAGGTAAGATACCAGGGTCATGGACATGAAACCAGAGAGGTAAGATACCAGGGTCATGGACAGGAAACCAGAAGGGAAATATACCAGGGCCATGGACAGGAAACCAGAGAGGTAAGATTCCAGGATCATGGACAGGAAACCAGAAAGGTAATATGCCAGGGTTATGGACAGGAAACCAGAGAGATAATATACCAGGGTAATGGACAGGAAACTAGAGAGGTAAGATAACAGGGTCATGGACAAGAAACAAGAGAGGTAAGATACCAGGATCATAGACAGGAAACCAGAGAGGTAAGATACCATGGTCATGGACAAGAAATCAGAGAGGTAAGATAACAGGGTCATGGACAGGAAACCAGGGAGGTAATATACCAGGGTCATGGACAGGAAACCTGAAAGGTAAGCTACCAGGGTCATGGACAGGAAACCAGAGAGGTAAGATACCAGGATCATGGACAGGAAACCAGAGAGGTAATATACCAGGGTCATGGACAGGAAACCAGAAAGGTAAGATAACTGGATCATGGACAGGAAACCAGAGAGGTAATATACCAGGGTCATGGACAGGAAACCAGAAAGGTAATATACCAGGGTCATGGACAGGAAACCAGAGAGGTAAGATGCCAGGGTCAAAATTATGAGGTCCAGAATAAATGTTTGAATAATTTCTTATCTACTGATGTGTATTTTTGTGGCTATTTAAATGTATAAATATTTATAACAATGTTAATTTTATGTAGATTTTATTCTAATTGTTAAAATTAAAATAATTATAAGCTCAATTTTCACAAACTGAATGCTGCATCACTTCAGAAAGTGAGGTGAACGGAGTTCAATATTTTGTGAATCCGTTCTGCTCACTAATAGCAGTATGGACCGGAGACCAGAAGCACAGTGTACTAGGGCACAGAGAGAAACATGGGTTCTAGGACATATGGGCCCCCGATGTCCTGTTAAAAAAACTAAAAAGTAGGAATATCAAGGAATTTATGGAAAAAAGAAGAAAAGAGAAAATGCTGATGGGTAAGTTTTTCATATTAGGCTCAGTATATACCTGGCTTGGTTTTAATAAGGTGGAAATATAATTTTCCCACCAGGTTCTGGAATTGACAAGGAAGTTATCGATTGTAACCAGAACCTTTGAAATTTCGGGATATTACAGACCCGCTTTTTAATTTGACATATGTTAAATCTACTGATCTCAAAGAACAACTGCCCATAATAATATATGCTATTCACCATAAATACTGGACGTGAGGCACCATGTATCTTATCAATGGTATCTAGTGGAGCAGAAGCTATCCTCCAGGAACACAGACCGATATAGTATATCATTAATCTGCAGATAGCTTATCACTATAGTCGGATGGTAGATATAGAAGGGGGAACTAAAATATATTTGGTCATATATATTATATTTATATCTAATTTATAACCCACTTGCTGATTGTCTCTCTTAGGCCAGACACATCCACAATCACAGGGAGTGAGTGTGAGGACAAAATAGTATTGTGACCCGGTCACTGCTTCACATAGAGTCTTCATTGCTAGTGCACAAATCAAGAAGCAGGAGAACGTGGCGAACCCCACAATGTCCACATACCAAAGAGGCACACACTGACAAGACAGATCTATAGGGATGATTACATTACCCAGAGGCGCTCTTTTAGGCTATGTGCACACGTAGCGATTTTTAAGCGTTTTTGCTGCGATTTTCGGTGCGAAAACGCTTAAAAATCATGTACAGAACGCCCCCCATGCATTCCTATGGCATTCCGCACATGCTGTGCTAATGCTGCGCTTTTTTCGGCGGCGGCATCGCGGAAAAAATCGCAGCATGCTCATTCTTTTGTGCGGAATCGCAAAGAATTGCCGCGATTCCGCACCCATAGGAATGCATGAGAATCGCTGACTTCCCGCATGAGGCTATGTCCACCATGCAGGAAGTTAAGCATCTCATGTGCGGTTGGTACCCACGGTGTGGAGGAGAGGAGACTGTCCTCCAGGCCCTGGGTACCATACCCCTGTAAAAAAAAAGAATAAAAAATAAAAAATCGGGGTATATTTACCTTCCGACGTCCCGCGCTGCATTCCCGGCCTAAGCGTTCCCAGTATTGCCTTGCAGCAAGGTCCTGTGATGACGTAGTCTCGCGAGATCGCTATAGCAACGAGACCAACGTCATCACAGGTCTCGCAAGGCATTACTGGGAATGCTGAGGCTCGGGATGGCAGCGCGGGACGCCGGAAGGTAAATATACCCCGATTTTTATTTTATTTTTTAGCATTTTAACATTCTATCTTTTACTATTGAGGCCGCATAGGCGGCCTCAATAGTAAAAACCTGGTCACACTTGTCAAACACTATGTTTGACGAGTGTGACCAACCTGTCAATCACTTTCCAAGTGATGCTTCAAATCGCTTAGAAAGTGCTTGAATAACGCACGCGAAAATCGCGGCAAAATCGCGGTCATAATCGCGGTAAAATCGCGGTGAAATCGCGCGAAAAAAAAACGCGCGATTTCTGGGCAGGAGTCCGGTTTTTAGTGAGCGTTTTAAAATGCTACGTGTGCACATAGCCTTAAGCACGTTTCGCTTGTAATGCTTCCTCAGAAAGGGGTTTCTACAAGCGAAACGCGTGTAATGTGCAGTTTGCCCCGTTTTGCTGCTTCTGGATTTATGCACCAGCAATGAAGACTCCATGTGAAGCCGTGACCGTGTCATGCCCATAATGCCACACATGCCCTATGGAATCGGCTTTATTACATTCATTGTTTGTACTATTTTATGAATGTTTCCATGAGCACTGTCACTTTATGAGTCTACAATGTAATATTTATTCCTGTGTGGATTGTAAACCTGTTCTATATATTCTTTGTATCTGGGTTTATTGTGAATTGCTATTGACCATTCGGGGAGACCTTACACCTGAGATATGTAATGATATAGGGTGATATCCTATATAATTGTTATACTTCTTCCATATGGACTTTCCACTTACAATTATATATATATATATGTAAAGGATTTTTCTAAACTATACTTTGGGGCAGATTTAGATTTGTTTTATATACATACCTGATAATTTTTCTCTGCATAATCTCTTCTTTTTATATTTTTTATGTGTTTTGTTGAAATACAGATATATTTCACACTGAAATGTTGTTTATGGGAGTAACGCTTGTAGGCCATGTTGTTGACTTCTACTTCTGAATATATGGAGGACCTCATTTGGGCTTTTTATATATATGGTTAGACAAACAAACTACATATAGTGATAAAAGGTGTATACATGATAACCTCACACTGCAGGGAAAGACATGTATTCTAGAATACTAAAGAAAGTGATAATACAAAATGACAATATTTAGTATTTCACCAAACTCCATTACAGTCCATAAATCCCCATGTCCCTTTTATCTAATGTCATTACTCACATAAGTTTACTGGCTCTGCTTGAATGGCAAGCCAGTGCGTGCCGCCCCTTTATGGCTGTCTGTCCTGGTTCTGTATGTCAGACAGCTGGGGATATCACAATACTTGTGAATCCCAATGTACTAGCACTTCACCTGACTCCTAATGTGATTGTTTTAATCCTGTGATTTAAATAAAGCTGTGGCCATTTTGACAACCAATATAATGTGTTGTGTATTTATTCTAGTGCCTAGGTTTACTGTAGTTATGGTGGTTTTAAGATGGAGTGGGGGTCCGTCCCATATCCATAAGTCAAGTCATCTCATTAGCTGCAAAGTTAGTTAGCGAAAGATTTTCCATGATGGCAGCTCAGTCTGACAAGGCTGTTCAATATATTTAGTACTGATCATTCTCGTACAATGAGTGTTTTTATTGTAACACTAGCTGAAGAGCCCGGCGCTGCCCGGGCATAGTAACTAACTGTGGTTAGTTATAGCAAATTATAATTATCCTCCATCCCATAGTCCCGTGCCCATATACCCATCATACATATCCACGATCCCATAGGCCCGTGCCCATATATCCATCATACATATCCTCCATCCTATAGTCGAGTGCCCATATACCCATCATACATCCTCCATCCCATAGTCCCATGCCCATATACCCATCACACATCCTTCATCTCATAATCCCATGCCCATACATATCCTCCATCCCATAGTCCCGTGCCCATATACCCATCATACATATCCTCCATCCCATAGTCCCATGCCCATATACCCACCATACATATCCGCCATCCCATAGTACCGTGCCCATATACCCGTCATACATATCCTCCATCCCATAGTCCAGTGCCCATATACCCATCACACATCCTCCATCCCATAGTCAACCATTATGACATCATAATGAGCGTCGGGGCTTGCAACCTATGACATCAGCGTCGCCATGGCAACCATTGTGACATCATAATGAGGGGCGGGGCTTGATATGCACACACTTTTTCCCCATTATGTAGCTAGGGGCAAAATTGGTGAATTGGAATGTGTAGAGTTAAAATTTCGCCTCACAACATAGCTTAGGACGCTCTCAGGGTCCAGACGTGTGACTGTGCCAAATTTTGTGGCTGTAGCTGCGACGGTGCGGATGCCTATCCTGGACATACATACATACACACATACATACATACACACACTTGAGCTTTATATATTAGATGGCCAAACATGAGGAATGACAAGGGGTTGTCCTAGTAGTGGTCAACACCTTTAAGAAGATACAATTTTGAGTTAAAATATTTCCAACATTTTGAACATGAAAAAAAACTCCCCGTATGACTTCCCTGATGCTTATTAAGAGTTGATTTTGGTAGAAAACATTTCCCACATTAAGAACATGAAAAAGGTTTCTCCCCTGTGTGAGTTTTTTGGTGACTAAGAAGAGAAGATTTCTTCACAAAACATTTCCCACATTCTGAACAGTTAAAAGGCTTCTCCCCCATGTGAGTTCTTTGGTGCTTAAACAAATATGATTTACAGTTAAAACATTTCCCACATTCTGAGCAGGAAAAAGGCTTCTCCCCTGTGTGAGTTCCATGGTGTTTAACCAAGTGTGATTTCCAGTTAAAACATTTCCCACATTCTGAACAGCAAAAAGGCTTCTCCCCTGTGTGAGTTCTTTGATGATTAACCAAATCTGATTTCCAGTTAAAACATTTCCCACATTCTGAACAGCAAAAAGGCTTCTCCCCTGTGTGAGTTCTTTGATGATTAACCAAATCTGATTTCCAGTTAAAACATTTCCCACATTCTGAACAGGAAAAAGGTTTCTCCCCTGTGTGAGTTATACGGTGCATAATCAATTCTGATTTCCTTGTAAAACATTTCCCACATTCTGAACAGGACAAAGGCTTCTCACCTGTGTGAGTTCTATGGTGATTAACCAAATGTGATTTCTGGATAAAACATTTCCCACATTCTGAACATGAAAAAGGCTTCTCCCCTGTGTGAGTTCTCTGGTGCTTAACACAATCTGATTTCTTTGTAAAACATTTCCCACATTCTAAACAGCAAAAAGGCTTCTCCCCTGTGTGAGTTCTTTGGTGCTTAACCAAATCTGATTTCTTTGTAAAACATTTCCCACATTCTGAACAGCAAAAAGTCTTGTCCCCTGTGTGAGTTCTATGGTGACTAACCAAATCTGATTTCTGGTTAAATCATTTCCCACATTCTGAACAGGAAAAAGGTTTCTCGCCTGTGTGAGTTTTATGGTGAGTAACAAAATGTGATTTATGTGCAAAACATTTCCCACATTCTGAACAGGAAAAAGGCTTCTCCCCTGTGTGAATTCTTTGGTGACTAACAAAATGTGATTTCTTTGAAAAACATTTCCCACATTCTGAACAGGAAAAAGGTTTCTCCCCTGTGTGAGTTATACGGTGCATAATCAATTCTGATTTCCTTGTAAAACATTTCCCACATTCTGAACAGGAAAAAGGCTTCTCACCTGTGTGAGTTCTATGGTGATTAACCAAATGTGATTTCTGGATAAAACATTTCCCACATTCTGAACATGAAAAAGGCTTCTCCCCTGTGTGGGTTCTCTGGTGCTTAACACAATCTGATTTCTTTGTAAAACATTTCCCACATTCTAAACAGCAAAAAGGCTTCTCCCCTGTGTGAGTTCTTTGGTGCTTAACCAAATCTGATTTCTTTGTAAAACATTTCCCACATTCTGAACAGCAAAAAGTCTTGTCCCCTGTGTGAGTTCTATGGTGACTAACCAAATCTGATTTCTGGTTAAAACATTTCCCACATTCTGAACAGGAAAAAGGTTTCTCGCCTGTGTGAGTTTTATGGTGAGTAACAAAATGTGATTTATGTGCAAAACATTTCCCACATTCTGAACAGGAAAAAGGCTTCTCCCCTGTGTGGTTTCTATGGTGATTAAACAAATCTGATTTCTGGCTAAAACATTTCCAACATTCTGAACAGGAAAAAGGTTTCTCCCCTGTGTGAGTTCTATGGTGACTAACCAAATCTAATTTCTTATTAAAACATTTCCCACATTCTGAACAGCAAAAAGGCTTCTCCACTGTATGATTCCTTTGGTGCTTAACCAAATCTGATTTCTTTGTACAACATTTCCCACATTGTGAACAGGAAAATCTATTCTCTGTTATGTGAATTTTTTCATGTTTAGGAAAAGTCTTTTCAAGAAAACTATTTCCATATTCTGAATCTGAAAATGGCTCCTTTCCTTTAGAATCAATTAATTTTTTAATGCTTATATTGTGACTTTGATTTTCCTTAGTAGTTGGTAATGAGCCAAAAGATGGCACCTGTTTCATAGGATCAGATGACAGATCTTTGCTGTGAATGGATGATGATATATCTGGAGTAATGGCATTCACTTCAGTTGTATCCTGTGAGATCTCAAGATCATCAGATTTAAAAATTGAAGATGTCAGCGTTCCTAAAAATAAAACCAGTTAATAATTTTGAATAAAATATCTTCAAATTTTATACTTTTGAACATTTCTACTTAAGCTGTCCATAAAAGATACAAGCTTTTTAAAACCATTGAATTATTCACCAAGACAATGAGAGTTCACAGTCTAATCGAAAGCCTCATAGCATGAACCAGTGCATCATGGTGTTCAATGGTTTGTTCATTCTGCCTCCCAAACATGGAATAAAAAGCCAACAAACAATGTTATATAGGTGAAAATTATACCAATAAAACTTCTACTCATCTCACGGAAACACAAGACACCACTAAGGTCCATCATCTGTCAGAAGAAAACCAGAAGGTTTCCACAATATTTGTGGCTCAAAAGCTCTTGAAAAGCAACATGGCTTCCATAAACCAATCCAGCAATATCCGCTCTCCCAAAGTCAAATATCCACTCTCTTCTGAGCCTTGTAGTGCGCCCAAACCATATTTAGCATCCATATATTGGGCATTACTATAGTGAGAAGAACCCACTTAATTTACGGTGTGTGTTTCCTGGAGCACAATCTGGGCATTATGTGCTGGGTAATAAAATGGCAAATGTGCAATTTTCATGTTGCAACATCCAGTGAGAGCTAATTTCCGTAAAGTGTCACTACTCCCATAGAATAATTCACTGAGGGTTATAATTTCCATAATGGAGCCACTTTATGGGGATTTCTACTGCTTTAGTTTCCTGTAATTGTGTTATATTAGGGCATCTGCAGATGGTGTGTCCCCTCTCCACTGGAATCTGCTCCTGTGATGTTTGAATCCATCACCAAGCAGCGCCTTATTTATTGTGCAGGCGTTGCTGGTAATAGAAGAGACGTCGAAACCAGAAGCTCTGGGTGGCGCTGGCTCTGTCCAACCACTAAGATTAGGGTGCCTGAGACCAGTAGTTTGATCCAGCCTGGCAGTATGGGTTTATGTGCTGTCCAGCAATCTGGTAGCAATCTGCTACCTGCTTAAGCCAATTAGAAAGCACCAAACCCTCCTAAAGCTTGAAGCCTATTCCCGGAATCTGCTATATACAGCCTTGTTCTCCTCTGGTTCAGTCCTCTGTGCTCAGCTGGTGTATTTGTCCTGGTGTAATCCCAGCCCGCTTACTGACTACACTTGTGTCTTCTGATTTTGTACTTTCTCTGCCCTCCTGGTTATGACCAACTACCTGACTATTCTTCTTGCCATCTCACTCCACAGAATAGCGGGTAACACCATGGCCCAAGCCTAGGGGTCTCTGTGTAAGTCCAGATCCATGTAGAGGGGTTAAAGGATGATGAGCAAGGCAATCACTGGGATCTGGAAAATAGAGTAGATAGAGCCAAGCCTTCTCATGGTGGCCATCTTTTCATCTGCCAGGTGATCACTAACAGTGCTCCCAGTACATCGTGTCTGCAAACTATTCCATCAAGATCTGTGTATGAATAGCTAAATGGCGCTCCTTCCTTTCTTACCCCTACCATGTGCCCAGACAGTAGTGTACAACCATATATAGGGGATTGTTGGACTCAAGAGACATTGGGAAATAATTTGTAAGGTCCATTTGTTTCCTATGATTCTGGTGAAAACTCTCTGGGTAATTAAGAGTATGGGGCTCGGTGGCTCTTGGCAATCTAAACTATCGTAAGGGCCAATATTTTCTGTCAAATGAGTTTCAAGAAGAAATATTAGATATTCATAGAGAACTTTTTATAATAGTGCAGAGCTGATGTGTCTTAAATTTAGATCTCAGGCATTTGGCAGAGGTAATGGAGACCTTATTTTAAAGGCTACCAGGTAGTTGCAGACTCACATAAGTGAGGCAGGCCGATCCCACCATCATCAGACTACCATACAAAATGAACCTGTACAAAAAGAACTAGAATAAAAAAACATGTTACCGTATTTTTTGGATAATAAGACGCTCAGGATTATAAGACGCACCCCAAATTTTGAGGAGAAAAATAGGAATTTTTTTTTAACAACACGGTGGTGCTTCTTATAATCCATGCGTCTTATTGCTGTGGTGAAGCGGGGTCCCAGGGTCGCTGCTGGAGGAGGCAGGAGTGGGGTGATGCTGCAGACCGCAGGGTGGGATGAGGGGGTGTCCGATGTGCAGTGCACCGCTGCGAGTGTTTGGATCTGCTAGGGTGCCTGGCACTGCTGCCCGGGGTGTCCGCTGCTGCCCAAGGTGGCCGCCTCCGCTGCTGCTGCCGCAGCTCGGGGTGTCCACCGCTGCTGCTGCCTGAAGTGTCCGCTGCTGCGGGGGGGACTCTGCCAACTTTTCGTGATAGGCCAGAGCCCCTCGCATGTCCGTGGTTTCCTCCTGTGCGGTGGACTCAGTGAACATGGGTGCTCGGGGCGGCGCATACGCAGATGGAGATCTCGGTATCAAGATCTCAGGATATGAGATTTCAGCCCTGAAATTAGATCTCAGGATTCTAGGAAGCCAACAGCATCATTACACTCCGCTTTCTCTTACAGGCCCAGTATAATATTTTTCATCAAGTGATTTTCTAACTAGCCAGCACATTCTACGTACGCTGTCATTTGGCTTTATAGTTTACAGATCTGGGCAGGTAACGGTCAGCGTCTCCTAATCCCAGGGAGTAGGTGGATCTACCAGGTTGTAAGTTCTATAGAAAAGGGCTTTCAATGCCCAAAGTCATTTGAACAGTTTTGGGTGGAGGAGAATGTTGTGGTCTAGAGGCAAAATGGTGATCATGGTAATACGGCCGGCCTACACCACCGATAAAGCAGCCACAGCCGGTGACTGAGAGGAATCTGTGACTTCTCTGCATTCAGTGGTTACTACTCACCTGGGTAGTCATATGTAGGAATCTCCTCTTTACACCACTCATCATCCCTCACATATGTCTCTGTAGTATTAATATGGGTCAGATCTTCACCCTGAAACAAATATTGTAAAAGTCACCGACAGATGGAGAAGTCCCATCTATGATCAGCTCTAATCCTGCCATCTCCACCGCTCTCATTACACAAGTATAAAACATATAATACTGGTGGTTAAAACAAGACTGAGCACAAGACCTTCACAGCCGTCTACACATCAAAGGGGAGATCTCCTGACACCTTCTCTCCATCTACCTGATGATCCTGAGGAGCACTGGGATCTTCTTGGTTACAGTCCTGTGGAAGAAGAGGACGGGGACATCTCTCTGGTGTTGTCCTCTTACTGGATAGATCTGGAGGAAACACATACAGGGACTGAATTCATTCTCTACATACAGATAATTATAGGCCGTGTGTATTTAGTCCTGTCTATTACCTGGTGATGTGAGGGGCTGGGGAACCTCCATTATGACGTTCTTGTACAGATCTCTGTGTCCTTCTAAATACTCCCACTCCTCCATGGAGAAATAGACAGCGACATCCTGACACCTTATAGGAACCTGACACATACAATCATACCGTCATCCCCAGATCCCTTCATAGTGTTACTGTATAATGTCCTAGCATTCCCAGCAGTGTCACCTCTCCAGTCAGCAGCTCAATCATCTTGTAGATGAGTTCTAGGATCTTCTGCTCATTGATGTCCTCATGGCTCAGGGGGTGAGGTGGAGGCCCCGTGATTGGGCTCAGGGGTCTTCCCCATCCCTCAGACACAGGGTCCTGACAGCGATCACTAGAGGTCTTCTTCACCACTGTGTAATCCTGGTTATGGAGAGACACATTAATAAATCTCACTACAGACATTTCCAGAGTCCTCACCTCTCCAGTTCTGTCCATCTGTTATTCCCATAGATAAGAATGATGTAATGTGACATCATCAGAATCTCTCACCTTTCCAGTGAGACGCAAGAGGATCTCTAGGGTGAGGTGTAATATCCTCTCCGCCATCTTGTCTCTGTCCATATCCATCCTTGATGGGTAAAACAGGAAATTTCTCTTTTGTAGAAGATCTTCACTGAGAGGATCCGATATTGTAGAGACCTGAATGAGAAGATGATGAGCCGATGTAACATCATAAGAATCCTGTGTAATAATACAATTACTGGGGATAATAAGGGAAACATATGAGGAGATTTATTATCTTACAGGGTTTAGTTTTCTCCCCTGACATCTACTAATAAAACCTATATATTTAGGCCACAGACAACAAGCAGTTTCCTCCTCGGAGTTGGCAGCAGAACACGTTCCTCATAGACTCATCTTCCATAACGCTAATTCTCATCTCATTACCGACACTGGAATCGGCATTAGCAATACTGCAGGAGATATTTGTTATGAATGAGTCACCGGAGGAGGAGAAAACAAAAATACAAGCTAAGTCCAGAAAAACCGGAGAGGTTGGTAGCTATCGGATTGCAGACCACTGATCCTATTCACCACAACTAACAGTAGCCGTGGGGGGTTCCTACGGTGTTCCTAGACCCCTCGTCACAGCCGGAGAGCTAAATAAGCCTAAAGAAAGAAAGGGGAAATCTAAACTGCCCCAGAGCAGACCCCAAAGCAATAGACAGCCCCCAACATGTATTGACGGTGAAAAACAGATGAAAGCACAAACACAGACAGAAAGACAGGCTGAGCAAACAATGGGGCCCAACTAACTAGATAGGACAGGACAGAAAAGATGCTGGCTGCAATCCGCAAAAACCCTGCCCAAAATGTCCCAACCGTCTGATAGGAAAAAAGGCCCTGAAGTCGCTAGACTTCAAAATCACTATATCAGCACTCAGGTATATTCTGAAAAAAGAGCAAAGAGATCAACTGATCAGAGACAAAAATGGAATTCAGCCAGTCCCAGCAAGAGCTGGCTGAACACAAACACTAAGTAAACCAGACAAAATCTCATGGAATAATAGCAGGGCAAAAACTTAGCTTTAGAAAACAGGAACTAGACTGGAGGCCAGAGCTCAGAGCAGAGAGGATCACCATCAACCTTGCAGGGCGTCGGCTGCCTTATATCCACTCAGAGATTCCAGATGTCCAATCACCCTCCGCCTGCTCTGATGACAGGTTCTTCCCATCTAAATCAATTTCACTACCTCCCTTCACCAGCAGAGGGAGTTCATCAGACATCAATGCTGAAGGGGAAAATGAACTCACAACAGATATTCATTACAGGCGACATGAGAAATAACTCCTTCTTGGTGAGGACAACATCTTCATCTTCTATTACGGCTCTAGAAACAGATTTGGCCAGAGTCGGTCACTGACTCCATCCCCACCGGCCGTCTATATGAAGGTTTCCCGTCTTCCCCGCACTGGAATCTTCTATCCCGTTAGATCTCAGCTCTGAGTCACACACAGAAGTTTGAGGCTTTAAAAAAGATCTTTTGCTTCCACAATCAACGTGGACAGAAATGATCTGATCCCAAAGTCTCCATGTACAGTGATTTATGGGGTTTCTTTCTGGCCTTAGGCTTTCCTATATTACAAGAAAAACTCCAGAAAAAGGTGATATTAAAATGTTTCTAAAGAAAATTGGCTCCAACAATTCTTGTAAGAAGAAAAAATCAGAAGACACATTTTATAATTTATCACATGTTAAACATTTATTAAAAAGAAATGAATCTTTTTGTGCCCCAGGACATAGATGTACACCACAGGGATGGCACAGAGGAGGCTTTAACAAAAACCCTGAAAAGCAAACATGGCATCTAAGAAGGTGTGACAGAGTTTGGCTGAATGCCCCCCGCCTCCAAGTACTCGATAGTATGGGGCGGCCTAGTTACTCCGATACTTACATGCCTAATAATGGTGTCTGGGCTGCAATGTATGAAGGTCTATTAGGCCGGGCCAGAGGCAGCGTCCAATAAGTTACCATATAACGCCCCCATACACATTAGACTAAAATTCTACGAAAGCACTGATTTTGGGCGGTTTGGCCGACCTTGTAATGTATTTCGGGGCCTCCCGACAGATGATGCCAGGGCAGAGAAGGATCTGACATCCTGAATTTCAGAGGATAATCCGTTTGTTCTTCCTGTAGATAATCCTCCTCTAGAGGAGTCTGGAGGCGACTCTCTCATACAGACCACAGGAAAGCTGGAATATTTGTGTGTATGGGGGAGTCGGGAGAGATCGCCGTCTGCCAAATGACCGTTCAGCCAACTCTTATCTCATGTGTATGGGGCTGTTAGTATTACACTGACAGGCAGTGATGATACACGGCACTACAGTAGTACAGGGCATCACCGGAGCCATCAGAGGCTTGTATGTTGTGTGATCGCACTGATCAGAGGGGTTTAAAAAAGGTTTAAAGTGGAAAAAATATCACAGTTTCAGCAACAAGAAATATCCGTCACTATATGGAAAGCAGAGTCACTGCACAGTGTTAGTTACGTCACGTCCATAACTACTTTATTACACTCTATTATCCTGTACACAGTGGAGTAGATAGAAATCACAGATCCCACAGCAATAGCTGGAATTGGATCCTCCAACCTAAAGAAAAAAAAATATCTCTATCTATATACACTGTTCAAAAAAATAAAGGGAACACTTAAACAACAGAATATAACTCCAAGTAAATCAAACTTCTGTGAAATCAAACTGTCCACTTAGGAAGCAACACTGACTGACAATCAGTTTCACATGCTGTTGTGCAAATGGAATAGACAACAGATGGAAATTATTGGCAATTATCAAGACACCCTCAATAAAGGAGTAGTTCTGCAGGTGGGGACCACAGACCACATCTCAGTATCAATGCTTTCTGGCTGATGTTTTGGTCACTTTTGAATGTCGGTTGTGCTTTCACACTCGTGGTAGCATGAGACGGACTCTACAACCAACACAAGTGGCTCAGGTAGTGCAGCTCATCCAGGATGGCACATCAATG
This sequence comes from Dendrobates tinctorius, assembly GCF_039654945.1. Taxonomy (NCBI): domain Eukaryota; kingdom Metazoa; phylum Chordata; class Amphibia; order Anura; family Dendrobatidae; genus Dendrobates; species Dendrobates tinctorius. The sequence continues at coordinate 2,132,405 of NW_027361941.1, read as the reverse complement.
TGAGCTGTGGCAAGAACGTTTGCTGTGTCTGTCAGCATAGTGTCCAGAGGCTGGAGGCACTACCAGGAGACAGGCCAGTACACCAGGAGACGTGGAGGGGGCTGTATGCAGGCAACAACCCAGCAGCATGACCACTACCTCCACCTTTGTGCAAGGAGGAACAGGAGGAGCACTGCCAGAGCCCTGCAAAATGATCTTCAGCAGGCCACAAATGTTCATGTGTCTGCACAAATGGTTAGAAACTGACTCCATGAGGATGGTCTGAGAGCCAGACATCCACAGATGGGGGTTGTGCTCACAGCCCAACACCGTACAGGACGCTTGGCATTTGCCACAGAACACCAGGATTGGCAAATTCAACACTGGCGCCCTGTGCTCTTCACAGATGAAAGCAGGTTCACACTGAGCACATGTGACAGACATGACAGAGTCTGGAGACGCTGTGGAGAGCGATCTTGTCATGCCTGCGCCACCAGTACGGCGCCTCCTGTCAGGTCGGGGCCGGCGTCACCTATCTCACCGGGTCCTGCTCTTCCTGCTGCTGCTGCTGCTCCCAGGGTTCCCCCTCGGATCCCCGCTTACCGCTCTGGCCGCCGCACGACACCCTCAGCCTCCCATCCTGCAGCCCGGGGGATTCAGCAAGAGGGTTCCTCTTCCTGTTCTGCTCCAGGTATGCACCTTAGGCCCGGGCGCGCTCCCTTCTCCTCACTTAACCCCTTCTGCACCACCCCATGTGGAGCGATCACCAATCAAGCTCCAGCAAAGGGTATGTCAGGCGGCTCCTCCCTCATGGAGGCGCCTGATTATCGTGTGCCTTCCGTACGGTATTCTGGCCCTGTCTGGTCACTCCTGTCTCCAGTCGCTCCTGACTCCTGTCGCTCCTGACTCCGGTTACTCCTGACTCCGGTTACTCCTGACTCCTGTCGCTCCTGACTCCTGTCGCTCCTTACTCCAGTCGCTCCAGCTCCTGTCACTCCTGACTCCTGTCACTCCTGACTCTGGTTACTCCTGATTCCTGTTGCTCCTGACCCCTGTTGCTCCTGGCTCCGGTCACTCCTGACTCCGGTCACTCCTGACTCCAGTCGCTCTGCCTTGTCTGTCTCACCCGCACCTGAGCCGCCCCTCTTGGTATCAGCTGTCACGGTATTCGGCTCCTTCGGGCCTGCTCCTGACAGTCCCTGTATAGGGGTCGGCACCACCTGGCCAGCTCACCCCTGGACTTTGTAACGCCCCAGCGGTCTTCCAAGAATTTGTTAATGACGTTTTCTGGGATCTTCTATACTACTCGTGCCTCGTGGTGTATTTAGATGACATCCTCATCTTTTCATCAGACCTGCCCTCTCACAGGAGGAGTGTTCGCCTGGTCTTGCAACGCTTGCAGGAGAATCAACTTTATGCCAAGTTGGAGAAATGCCTGTTCGAGCAGACCTCCCTACCCTTCTTGGGGTATATCATCACGGACTTGGGGTTGTGAATGAACCCAGAGAAATTGTCCGCGGTGCTCAAATGGCCACCACCTGCCGGAGTGAAGGCCATTCAATGCAAATTACTGCAGGCAATTCATCCCGCACTTCTCTGCTTTAACCAAGCCTATTGTTGCCCTTACCCGGAAGGTTGCAAGACCGAACATCTGGCCCTCGGAAGCTGAAGATGCATTTTTCGCCCTGAAGCGGGCCTTTGCTACGGCTCCGGTTTTGCATCGGCCAGAGGTCGGCAAGCCCTTCGTCTTCGAGGTAGACGCATCTTCTACTGGGGCTGGGGCGATTCTTTCCCAAAAGGGCGCTTGGCTACGTGCAGGTTCTTCTCCAAGTCATTTTCACCCGCAGAGTGTAACTACATGATTGGGGATCGGGAGTTGCTGGCCATAAAGATGGCGCTGGAGGAGTGGCGTTGTCTCCTGAAGGGGGCGGTCCATCCCTTCACCATATTCACTGACCACAAAAACTTGGCCTACCTCCAGTCGGCTCAAAGACTTAACTCCAGACAAGCCAGGTGGTCATTGTTTTTCTCTCACTTCGACTTTGAGCTCCACTTCCTACCCGGTGACAAAAATACCAAAGCAGATGCTCTCTCCCGGTCCCTGCAGTCACCTGAAGTGGAGGAGGCTCCGTTGCATGTTATCAATCCTGCCCGAGTTATCACGGTAGCTCCTGTGAATCTTGATTCCGTGCCGCCTGGCAAGACCCTCATCCCGTAAGACAAAAGGGTAGAAGTACTACGCTGGGGCCACTCCTCCAAGATCGCTGGACATGTCGGCATCAAGAGGACCCTTGTGCTGGTTTCCCGTTATTACTGGTGGCCTTCTCTACGCCAAGATGTGTCAGACTTCGTGGCCTCCTGCTCAATTTGCGCCAGGAACAAGGTACCTAGAAGCTTGTCCTCCAGCCTTCTTCTGCCGTTGCCTGTTCCCGAAGCTCCTTGGCAACACATCACCATGGATTTTGTTACCGACTTACCCCGCTCTTCTGGATGCACGACTGTTCTGGTGGTAGTCGATCGGTTTTCCAAGATGGCCCATTTTGTCCCGTTACCCGGCTTGCCCACAGCTTCTGAATTGGCTAAAATCTTCATTCATCAGATTTTCAGATAACACGGACTTCCTCAGCGAATCGTGTCTGACCGCGGGGTACAGTTTACCTCCCGCTTCTGGAGAGCACTCTGTAAACTCTTGGGCATATCTCTGGATTTCACTTCCGCTTATCATCCACAGACCAACGGGCAAGTCGAACGGGTCAACCAAGTCTGGACCTCCTACCTGCGGAACTTCTCTAACGCTCATCATGACAATTGGGTCGATCTTCTTCCATGGGCAGAGTTTGCCCATAACAATCACTCCAATGAATCCACCACCAGGTATCCGTTTTTGTGGTCTCCGGTCAGAATCCAGGCGTGCATCTTCCATTATCTTCATCCTCCGGCATACCCGGTGCCGATGCCCTCTCCCAAGAGTTTTCCCAGGTCTGGAGGAAGACCAAAGAGGCTCTTATACAAGCCGTGGCCGGGATGAAAAAACATGCCGACAAGAGGCGGAGGGATCTCCCACCATACCATCCAGGAGACAAGGTCTGGCTGTCGACCAAGCACATCCGCTTGAAAATCCCTTCGTATAAATTGGGCCTCCGGTACATCAGTCCCTTCGAGGTTCTTGGACGCATCAACAACACGGCCTACAGATTGAGGCTGCCTGCTTCACTCCAGGTCCATAACGTCTTCCATATCTTGCTCCTGAAATCGGTCATCCTCAATCAGTTCTGTCCTGCGCCTCCCGTTGTTCCTCAGCCAGTAGGGGACGATGACGTCTTCGAAGTGAGGGATATTTTGGCCATGAAAAAGGTTAGGGGAAAGACCTTTTTTCTCATCGATTGGAGAGGGTTCGGGCCTCTTGGGAATCGCGAGAGAATGTTGATGCTCCTCGCATCATGGACAGATTCTTGGCCAATCTCAGAAGGAGGAGACGTAAAGGGGGGGTACTGTCATGACTGCGCCGCCGTTGCCTATGACTGCTCTGTGCACACAGGACCTGTGATGAGGTTACAGGAGGGGAGGAGTCAGAGGTCACATGATCAGGGGCCTCAGAGTGTTCAGGACTCAGTGTGCTGGAGCGCTCCCGATAATCAGCTAAGTGTGTAGCGCTGTGTGATAGTCACAGCACCTGCATGGAGAGCGACACATGCAGCTGATTATCGGGAGCGCTCCAGGGATCCGGGGTCCCGATATTAGCCAATAACAACTTCTCTGACGATATTCGCTCATCTCTAGTTATAACAGCTCAAAGAAATTCACCGAACTTTTCATTAAGTTTAAGACCCTATTAAATATTGGGCACCAGCGGGACGAACCTCAAAGATGACACATGTCCTTTGTATTTTAGGCAAAAATAATAATAAATAAATATATATATATATATATATATATACTGTATATAGACTTTTTTACAATTTCATAATTGCAAAAAGGAAAGAGGGGTGATGCCAAATTTTGGGCACCCTTGGAGATTTGTGTACTGAGATAATTTTGACCAAGATTTCACACCTTAATTAGCTTGTTAGGGTTATGGTGAGATCACATGGTGACCAGGAGCTACAGTCTGAGGAAAGGGCTAAAAAGCCTTCACTAGACCCCTGTACAGCTGTATAATGAGGCCCAGGCTTTGTAGTGAAGGGACAGGAGTGAGGGCCTGTACCCAGGAGCTACAGTCTGAGGAAAGGGCTAAAAAGCCTTCACTAGACCCCTGTACAGCTGTATAATGAGGCCCAGGCTTTATAGTGAAGGGACAGGAGGGAGAAAAGTGGGGAAAGGAGCAAGCCGCCTCGACTACTGCAACATTCTTTTCTGTGGCTTCCCTGCTAACACCCTCGCACATCTCCAGTCCATCCTTAACTCTGCCGCCCGACTAATTCATCACATGGTGACCAGGAGCTACAGTCTGAGGAAAGGGCTAAAAAGCCTTCACTAGACCCCTGTACAGCTGTATAATGAGACCCAGGCTTTATATTGAAGGGACAGGAGTGAGGGCCTGTGCCCAGGAGCTACAGTCTGAGGAAAGGGCTAAAAAGCCTTCACTAGACACCTGTACAGCTGTATAATGAGGCCCAGGCTTTATAGTGAAGGGACAGGAGTGAGGGCCTGTAACCAGGAGCTACAGTCTGAGGAAAGGGCTAAAAAGCCCTCACTAGACCCCTGTACAGCTGTATAATGAGGCCCAGGCTTTATAGTGAAGGGACAGGAGTGAGGGCCTGTGCCCAGGAGCTACAGTCTGAGGAAAAGGCTAAAAAGCCTTCACTAGACCCCTATACAGCTGTATAATGAGGCCCAGGCTTTATAGTGAAGGGACAGGAGTGAGGGCCTGTGCCCAGGAGCTACAGTCTGAGGAAAGAGCTAAAAAGCCTTCACTAGACCCCTGTACAGCTGTATAATGAGGCCCAGGCTTTATAGTGAAGGGACAGGAGTGAGGGCCTGTGCCCAGGAGCTACAGTCTGAGGAAAGGGCTAAAAAGCCTTCACTAGACCCCTGTACAGCTGTATAATGAAGCCCAGGCTTTATAGTGAAGGGACAGGAGTGAGGGCCTGATCCCAGGAGCTACAGTCTGAGGAAAGGGCTAAAAAGGCCTTCACTAGACCCCTGTACAGCTGTATAATGAGGCCCAGGCTTTATAGTGCAGGGACAGGAGTGAGGGCCTGTGCCCAGAAGCTACAGTCTGAGGAAAGGGCTAAAAAGCCTTCACTAGACCCCTGTACAGCTGTATAATGAGGCACAGGCTTTATAGTGAAGGGACAGGAGTGAGGGCCTGTGCCCAGGAGCTACAGTCTGAGGAAAGGGCTAAAAAGCCTTCACTAGACCCCTGTACAGCTGTATAATGAGGCCCAGGCTTTATAGTGAAGGGACAAGAGTGAGGGCCTGTTCCCAGCAGCTACAGTCTGAGGAAAGGGCTAAAAAGCCTTCACTAGACCCCTGTACAGCTGTATAGAGGTCCAGGCTTTATAGTGAAGGGACAGGAGTGAGGGCCTGATCCCAGGAGCTACAGTCTGAGGAAAGGGCTAAAAAGCCTTCACTAGACCCCTGTACAGCTGTATAATGAGGCCCAGGCTTTATAGTGAAGGGACAGGAGTGAGGGCCTGTTCCCAGGAGCTACAGTCTGAGGAAAGAGCTAAAAAGCCTTCACTAGTCCCCTGTAGAGCTGTATAATGAAGCCCAGGCTTTATAGTGAAGGGACAGGAGTGAGGGCCTGATCCCAGGAGCTACAGTCTGAGGAAAGGGCTAAAAAGCCTTCACTAGACCCCTGTACAGCTGTATAATGAGGCCCAGGCTTTATAGTGCAGGGACAGGAGTGAGGGCCTGTGCCCAGGAGCTACAGTCTGAGGAAAGGGCTAAAAAGCCTTCACTAGACCCCTGTACAGCTGTATAATGAGGCCCAGGCTTTATAGTGAAGGGACAGGAGTGAGGGCCTGTTCCCAGGAGCTACAGTCTGAGGAAAGAGCTAAAAAGCCTTCACTAGACCCCTGTAGAGCTGTATAATGAAGCCCAGGCTTTATAGTGAAGGGACAGGAGTGAGGGCCTGATCCCAGGAGCTACAGTCTGAGGAAAGGGCTAAAAAGCCTTCACTAGACCCCTGTACAGCTGTATAATGAGGCCCAGGCTTTATAGTGAAGGGACAGGAGTGAGGGCCTGTGCCCAGGAGCTACAGTCTGAGGAAAGGGCTAAAAAGCCTTCACTAGACCCCTGTACAGCTGTATAATGAGGCCCAGGCTTTATAGTGAAGGGACAGGAGTGAGGGCCTGTTCCCAGGAGCTACAGTCTGAGGAAAGGGCTAAAAAGCCTTCACTAGACCCCTGTACAGCTGTATAATGAGGCACAGGCTTTATAGTGAAGGGACAGAACCAGGGGAAGAGTCTTGAGGAGATCATTTGCATATTCCCAGTGCCTTCTGGGATAAGTGAAGAGTCTCCGCGAGCTCAACGATCACTGGGTTTTGGCCGTTGCAGCTGAAAAGAGGAAATCGGAAAACCAGGGGAAGAGTCTTGAGGAGATCATTTGCATATTCCCAGTGCCTTCTGGGATAAGTGAAGAGTCTCCGCGAGCTCAACGATCACTGGGTTTTGGCCGTTGCAGCTGAAAAGAGGAAATCGGAAAACCAGGGGAAGAGTCTTGAGGAGATCATTTGCATATTCCCAGTGCCTTCTGGGATAAGTGAAGAGTCTCCGCGAGCTCAACGATCACTGGGTTTTGGCCGTTGCAGCTGAAAAGAGGAAATAGGATAACCAGGGGAAGAGTCTTGAGGAGATCATTTGCATATTCCCAGTGCCTTCTGGGATAAGTGAAGAGTCTCCGCGAGCTCAACGATCACTGGGTTTTGGCCGTTGCAGCTGAAAAGAGGAAATCGGAAAACCAGGGGAAGAGTCTTGAGGAGATCATTTGCATATTCCCAGTGCCTTCTGGGATAAGTGAAGAGTCTCCGCGAGCTCAACGATCACTGGGTTTTGGCCGCTGCAGCTGAAAAGAGGAAATCGGAAAACCAGGGGAAGAGTCTTGAGGAGATCATTTGCATATTCCCAGTGCCTTCTGGGATAAGTGAAGAGTCTCCGCGAGCTCAACGATCACTTGGTTTTGGCCGTTGCAGCTGAAAAGAGGAAATCGCTAAACCAGGGGAAGAGTCTTGAGGAGATCATTTGCATATTCCCAGTGCCTTCTGGGATAAGTGAAGAGTCTCCGCGAGCTCAACAATCACTGGGTTTTGGCCGTTGCAGCTGAAAAGAGGAAATCGGAAAACCAGGGGAAGAGTCTTGAGGAGATCATTTGCATATTCCCAGTGCCTTCTGGGATAAGTGAAGAGTCTCCGCGAGCTCAACGATCACTGGGTTTTGGCCGTTGCAGCTGAAAAGAGGAAATCGGAAAACCAGGGGAAGAGTCTTGAGGAGATCATTTGCATATTCCCAGTGCCTTCTGGGATAAGTGAAGAGTCTCCGCGAGCTCAACGATCACTGGGTTTTGGCCGTTGCAGCTGAAAAGAGGAAATAGGATAACCAGGGGAAGAGTCTTGAGGAGATCATTTGCATATTCCCAGTGCCTTCTGGGATAAGTGAAGAGTCTCCGCGACCTCAACGATCACTGGGTTTTGGCCGTTGCAGCTGAAAAGAGGAAATCGGAAAAATTTGGGCTCATCTTTCATCGTTTTTAAGAAATCTCAAGATGGAAGAGGCCAGGAGCCATTTGGTGAGCTGCATTTCTTGCTACATGTTCACAGACTTACCAGTGGAAAAGCCAAACTTCACATGCCACAAATGCAAGCTTGTGTCCCTGTTGGAGGAAAAGTTGCAAAATCTCGAAGAGAGGTTAGCTACGTTGAAGATCATTAAGGAAGGTGAAGAGTTCTTGGACAGAGCAGAATTATCTCTTCATGTTACAGAAAGAGAAGAAATTCGAAGTGCACCTGAAGAAACAGAGGAATGGAGACATGTGACCCAGAGAAGCAGGAGGATCAGGAGGCAGTCAGCACCCATACTGCTCAGAAACCAGTACCAGGCTCTCACGCAGGAAAACAATGAAGAAATACATCAGGATAAGACTTTACCAACAAGCAGCAACCTTGTACGCCTTCAGAGTCCTCCTGGATGGAGAAAGAAAAATGTTGTGAAGAAGAAACGGAGAGTGGTGGTCATGGGGGATTCCCTGTTGAGAGGAACTGAGGCCGCTATCTGCAGACCGGATATTACTTCAAGAGAAATGTGTTGTCTTCCAGGTGCAAAAATTAAAGATGTGTCTGACAGGATATCAGGACTCTTCAGACCTACAGATGACTACCCATTCCTGCTACTACATGTGGGGACAAATGACACCGCAAGAAATGACCTGGAAACCATCTGCAGAGACTTTGAAGACTTAGGCAAGAAAGTGAAAGAACTGGGAGCACAGGTGGTCTTCTCTTCCATCCTCCCAGTGGATGGCCATGGAACAAGGAGGTGGAATAAGATTCTGCAGGTGAACAACTGGCTACGTCGATGGTGCCGTCAGCAACGATTTGGATTTCTGGATCACGGAGTGAACTACTTATACGATGGACTACTTGCTAGAGATGGGGTGCACCTTACGAAGACTGGTAAGCATGTATTTGGAAGTCGCCTTGCTACACTTGTAAGGAGAGCTTTAAACTAGAACAACATGGGAAGGGAAGCAAAAGACCAGAAAAAGCCATACACCTGACAAATGCTATTGAGAACTCTGCTATTAGAAGTGGAAAGGAAGAACAAAGACGAAAGAATCTAATTAATAAAAATATTGGAGAAATAGAAACCAATCACAAACTAAAATGTTTCTATACTAATGCACAAAGCATGGGCAACAAACAAGGAGAATTGGAACTACTAACACAGGAAAAGAAATATGATGTCATTGGAATCACTGAAACTTGGTGGGACAATACACATGATTGGAATACAAGACTAGAAGGATACAACTTATTTGCAAGAAACAGACTTGATAAACGAGGAGGGGGTGTCGCATTGTATGTTAGAAACGCGTATATCTGCACAGAGATTGAAGCTTCAGAGACTGGGAGTTCTGTGGAAACTGTTTGGGTAAGAATACAAGGACAGAACAATGGAAAGGACACCATTGTAGGCATTTACTACAGGCCGCCTGTGCAAGCTGAAGCTATGGATGAACTCTTTATGCATCAAATGGCCAAGTTCTCCAAAAAATATGACATAGTTGTCATGGGAGATTTCAACTATCCAGACATTTGTTGGGAATCTCTCTCAGGCAAAACTAACAGGTCAAGGAAATTCTTATCCTCTCTTGCTGACAACTTTATCTTCCAAAAGGTAAGGGAGAAAACAAGGGGAACTGCTACCTTGGATCTAATCCTTATAAACAGGGAGGAAATGGTTGAGGAGGTAAAAGTGGCTGGGACCCTAGGAGGTAGCGACCATGCTATTTTAGAATTTTGGATAACTAGAGGCGGAAGACCTGTGAAGACTCAGACGTCAAGGTTAGATTTCAGAAAGGCAGATTTTAAGGGATTCAGAAAGAGAATTGGAGGAATCCAATGGCTGGATATCCTTAAAGACAAAAATGTCCAGGAAGGATGGGAAATCTTGAAAAATGAAATTCTCAAAGCACAGTTGTTAACAATTCCGAAAAGAGGGAAGAATAGGAAGCAGTTAAGGAAACCAGGATGGATGAACACAGAACTTAAGCACATGCTAAAAAGGAAGAAAAAAATGTTTATAAAATGGAAAGAGGGAGGCATATCTAAAGAAGAATATAATGCTGTCTGCAGAACTTGCAGGGCACAAATCAGATTAGCTAAAGCTGAAAATGAATTGAGGCTTGCAAGAGATGTCAAAAGCAATAATAAAGGATTTTGGGGATATGTCAAAAGTAAAAGAAAAGTCAAAGATGCTATAGGATTTTTACAGGATGAAAATGATGAAATGGTAAGACAGGATGTTGAGAAGGCTGAACTTTTAAATTCCTATTTTGCATCTGTTTTCTCTCAGAAAGGAAATGTAACATCAACTGTTATTCACTGTCCTATTAAGGGAATAGAAGAATCCAGGATATCTATAAACAGAAAGATAGTGAGGAAACACTTAGCTAGCCTAAATGAATTCAAGTCTCCAGGTCCAGATGAATTACACCCCAGAGTACTGAAGGAGATAGCAGAAGAAATTTTTGAACCCCTCTCTATAATCTTTGAAAATTCTTGGAGAACAGGAGAAGTGCCAGAAGACTGGAGAAGAGCAAATGTTGTTCCTATCTTCAAAAAGGGGAAGAAGGTGGACCCAGGTAACTATAGGCCGGTGAGTCTGACTTCTATACCAGGAAAGATCTTTGAACAAATTATTAAACAACATGTATGTCAATACCTGGATAAGAATGAAGTGATTAAACAGAGTCAGCATGGGTTTGTAACTAATAAGTCATGTCAGACTAACTTAATTTCCTTCTATGACGGTATCACTGATTGGGTGGATCAAGGAAATGCTGTAGATATAGTATATCTTGACTTCAGCAAAGCATTTGACAAAGTCTCTCATACAATCCTTATTGAAAAAATGATTAAGTATGGAATGGACAAGGCAACTGTTAGGTGGATTCATAACTGGCTTAGTGATCGGACCCAAAGAGTGGTCGTAAATGGCTGCACATCCAGTTGGAAGAATGTCTCAAGTGGGGTACCACAGGGCTCTGTCCTGGGCCCTGTATTGTTCAACATCTTTATCAACGATTTAGATGAAGGAATTGAGGGTAAACTGATTAAATTTGCTGATGACACAAAGCTAGGAGGGATAGCTAATACTAGAGAAGAGAGAGAGAGGATTCAAAAAGATTTAAATAAACTGGAGAAGTGGGCAGCAACAAACAGAATGGTTTTTAACAGGGAGAAATGCAAAGTACTACATCTGGGCAATAAAAATGGAAAAAGCATATATAGAATGGGAGGAATAGGGCTAAGTGACAGCACATGTGAAAAAGACTTGGGTATACTAATAGATCACAGACTGAATATGAGTCAACAGTGTGATGCAGCAGCAAAAAAGGCAAATGCAATTCTAGGATGTATTAACAGAAGCATACAGTCTAGATCACGTGAAGTCATTATTTCCCTCTACTCCTCTTTGGTCAGACCTCATCTGGAATATTGTGTCCAGTTTTGGGCACCACATTTTAAAAAAGACATCAACAAACTGGAGCAAGTTCAGAAAAGAGCGACCAGAATGGTGACCGGTCTGCAAACCCTGTCTTATGAGGAAAGGTTGCAGGATTTGGGAATGTTTAGTTTGCAAAAGAGAAGACTGAGAGGAGACTTAATAGCTGTCTACAAATATCTAAAGGGCTGTCACATTGTAGAAGGATCAACTTTATTCTCATTTGCACAAGGAAAGACTAGAAGCAATGGGATGAAACTGAATGGGAGGAGACACAGATTAGATATTAGAAAAAACTTTTTGACAGTTAGAGTGATCAATGAGTGGAACAGGCTGCCACGAGAAGTGGTGAGTTCTCCTTCAATGGAAGTCTTCAAACAGAGGCTGGACAGACATCTGACTGGGATGATTTAGCGAATCCTGCTTTGAGCAGGGGGTTGGACCAGATGGCCCAGGAGGTCCCTTCCAACTCTACGATTCTATGATTCTATGACAGGAGTGAGGGCCTGTGCCCAGGAGCTACAGTCTGAGGAAAGAGCTAAAAAGCCTTCACTAGACCCCTGTACAGCTGTATAATGAGGCCCAGGCTTTATAGTGAAGGGACAGGAGGGCCTGTGCCCAGGAGCTACAGTCTGAGGAAAGGGCTAAAAAGCCTTCACTAGACCCCTGTACAGCTGTATAATGAGGCCCAGGCTTTATAGTGAAGGGACAGGAGTGAGGGCCTGTTCCCAGGAGCTACAGTCTGAGGAAAGGGCTAAAAAGCCTTCACTAGACCCCTGTACAGCTGTATAATGAGGCCCAGGCTTTATAGTGAAGGGACAGGAGGGAGACAAGTGGGGAAAGGAGCCATAAGAGCCGGACTGCCCATCACTAACCTGCAGAGCCGCGCTCCACATATATGGCTGCTCTGTGCACAGGACCTGTGATGAGGTCACAGGAGGGGAGGAGTCAGGGGTCACATGATCTCCGGAGTGCAGACCTCCATGGAGCCTTCTCCTCAGTCAGTGACATTCCCGCCATTATTCGCCCCTCACTACTGGCACAATTACCCCGCGCCGCCTTCTCTACACAGTGTTATGTGTGGAATGTAACGTGTGATTTCTCTGGAGGGAAATAGACCCCACACAGGAGGGAATTCTCCCCAGTTACCGGCCGTCTACTATATGGCGGCATATGATTGTGCTATCGACTCCACACCAGGAGCTAAAATGCCCAAATCTCTAATGTAACCGCTATAAGAGAAGATATAACAAATTTCCCCTAAACTCACACAGCGGAGGAGGCCTCACTTGGAGCAATGTGACTCGCGCACAGAAAATCTATTCCCGGTTCTGTGATAAGTTATCGGCCGACAGGAAGAAGAAAGGTCTGAATTACAGCCCAGACTGGAGGAGAAACTGCAGGAGTGAGAATTGGCCAATCAGCGCTCTTCACCCCTATACTTATCTACACAAATACAAGATATGAAATGACAATTAGACGCCATTCTCACCACCAGAACGGAGAGGCGCTAACTTGGAGTAAAGCCGCGTTTTATCACCATGCCAATAAGCCTAATAAGATGCCGCTCGTAAGCTCAGAATGAGAGAGTCACTGCATATAATCTCCTCTATAAAAGACCCTAAGGGTCAGACCTCAGCCCACCCCGATGTCATGTATAGCACTTATAATGAATACCCCCAGAGTTTGTATTCGCCCCCACAATCACCCCCCCCCACTACTGGAGTCATTCCTTCACACACTACATCTACCTAACCTGACTGAGTCCGCGGCACAACAACTCCATTTACACATCTCTGAGGAGGAAATAGTTTCAACAACCAAAAAACTAAAAAGAGGAAAGGCCCCGGGGCCGGATGGTCTTACAGCAATATATTATAAAAAATGCAGCGATGTGCTGACACCACATATAAAAACCTCTGTAATTCACTACTAAATGGCTCACAGCTGCCCCCTGAGTTCTACGTGGCGCATGTAACCGTAATCCCTAATCCTAGGAAAGATCATCTCACCACAAATTATAGACCTATATCCCTCTTATACATTGACTTCAAAATCTTTACATCCATTGTGACTAACAGGACCAATAAAATCCTCCCTCACCTCATCCATCGGGATCAGGTTGGTTTTATACCAGCGCGACAGGCCCCAGATAATATTAGGAGAGCGTTAAATATTATTCATACAACTAACCTACAGCGAAAGCGACTTCTCCTGCTTGCATTAGATATTGAGAGGGCTTTCGATTCGGTGTCCTGGTCGTATCTCTTTACGGTTCTATCGGAAGTCGGATTCTCCCCTAAACTTATAAAGTGCCTCCAATTGTTATATGATAGCCCTATCGCTTATGTAAAACTCCCGTCACCACATCCCCCTCCAATTAATATTCAGAGGGTACCAGGCAGGGCGGTCCTCTATCTCCGGATCTTTTTGCACTTGCAATGGAACCCATTGTGGAAGCAATAAGGAGAGATCAGAATATCCTGGGCCATGAGAATATGGGAGACCAATATAAAGTCAGCCTCTTTGCGGATGATCTCCTGCTAACATTAATAAGTCCCCACACTACACTCCCTCACTTGTTTTCCCTCTTCACAAAATTGAGAAGTTCTCAGGGTTAAAGATTAACATTGATAAATCCGAAGCATTATTTGTAAATTTTCCTAAGACAGAGCAAACTAATATAGCCTCCCATTTTGGGTTTATAGACAAAGAACATTATCTAACATATCTGGGTATCAACTTAACAGCCAACAGGTCACCTCTGTTTAGGAGGAATTACTCTCCACTGATCCGAAACTTCCAGAGGGACCTGGATAGATGGGCTTCCTCAAAGTTATCCTGGCTCGGCAGAACACATGCATTAAAAATGGTGTCACTGCCTCGCTTCTTATATCTATTTAGGTCCCTCCCAATTATGGTACCAGCCAGAACGTTCACTCAGTTACACTCTATGATGTCTAAGTTTCTTTGGCTCGGAAAACAACCCAAAATTGTGCAAAAACTTATGTTCCATCACAGAAAAGAAGGGGGTTTATCGCTCCCTAATTTAACACTTTATTACAAGTCGGCACAGATTTCTCCATTAATAAGTACGTGTTCATATCCCAATAGTCTGAGATGGGTTATTCTGGAATCATTTCTCTCCAAACCATTCTCTTTATCAGGCCTAATGTGGACCACAGACCGACTTCCACGGGGGTTAATGAATGTGGCTCCTTTTACAGTCCACTCGTTGCTTCTTTGGAGGAAAGTCCGGTTTAAATATAACTTACAATCAAGCCCTTCTCCCCTGACAGCTATATTACAAAACCCTATGTTCCCGCCAGACCTTGAGCCACAAATTTTTTCGTGGTGGAAGCTGAAAGGTATTCATATACTTAAACATTTGTGTTCCCCATTTAATACCTTACTTGACAGACAGGAATTTGTTCAAAAATTTGTACCTCCAGTTAGGGAGGGAATGTGATTAAACCAGATCTTCCACTTTGCAAAGCAGATCCTCCCGAGCGGTACTACTCTCAGGGCAAGGAGTTTTGAAAATTAATGTGTAAATGACCCTTTGGGCAGGGGAACGATCTCATTGATCTACTATGCTATAAATTCTCCACAAGATGATAAAAAATTGAAGTATATGTTACAGTGGGAGGAGGATTCGGGGTTTGAACAGTCAATTGATGAATGGTATCGTAGCTGTGACACCCTATCGAAAGGTAGTCACCAGACTTCTCTTGTGGAGACCTCCTTAAAACTATTGCACAGAGTCTATTATGTACTGGAAAAAATTCACAGCATTTTTCCTAATGTCTCGGAAGACTGCTTTAGGGGCTGTGGAATATCTGGTGACATGAAACATATTTGGTGGTCTTGTATGGTGGTTTCTGGGCTTTGGGAGAAGGTGAAGCGTCTGATAGCACAGATGTATGGTGGACCGGCTGATCTGGAACCTTCTACACTTTTACTGGGAACCAGGCCTTCCCGGCTTCCAAAAAGATTTCAGAAGCTAGTAAACTACTTATGTATGGCCACTAAAATCCACATTGCGGTAAAGTGGAAGTCGCCCTCACTGTCAATATCTCTGGGGAAAGAGAAGATGAATGACATTATGTTATATGAAAGAATAGAAGCAACTAGAACTGACACGTGGGATTTTTTCTTCAGGGTTTGGCATCCCTGGATGGAGCTTCACTCAGATACTCGACTGGATCAGGCACTAAGGCTCTCTCCATAGCCAACTGAGAACTGGTCACGGCCTGGGACGGGATTCATATATGATCCTACAATAGTGAGTTGCATAACCGCTTTAAACGCCCTGGATTGGTTATTGATGACACCATTGTAGATTATTGAATATCGTATAATTTAATTCTTTGTGCCTTTCCCTACCCCTGTCTATGTCCAGTCTCCCCTTATCTTATTTGAAGTTTTTGGAATGTATGTTAAAATGTTAGTTTACCCTCCTTTGCATGGGAGTTGATAACTTGGACTTGGTTTAATAAGTTTCTAAATAAAAATTTATTGAAACTAAAGTCAGGTTCCTTACTGTATGACGTTAATAACAGAAGACTTTTTGTGGCCTATGGATCAGGCCTCTATAACACACTAAATACTACATGTGTATAGAGCTGAGCCTTGCGTGTAAGGACCCCTCAGATATCTTGTCCACAGTAAGTACATACTATACAGGAATAGACGGGTGTCTAACTCCACAGCGCAGAAGGATGATATATCCATGTACTTACACAGTATAACACTCGCTGATCTGTCCGTAGATCCTAGTTTGGTCTTCTCTCCCTGAACTGTCTGTAGATCTTAGTTTGGTCTTCTCTCCCTGAACTGTCCGTAGATTCTACCTTGCTCTTCGCTCCTTGAACTGTCCGTAGATCCTAGTTTGCTCTTGTACGGGCCATGAACAGTGAAGGAGTTGGAGGAGGCAGTGAGTAAACTCCAATATGAAGCCATGGGGCCGATGGTTTCCCAGGAGAATCCTATAGAGAATATGGGGGGGATCTTGGTATCAGAATTATTGGGGGTTTTGAGGAGCCGCATCAGTAGGAATATTGCCCACATCTAAGAATGAAGCAATTATTGTCCGTGAGAAAACCCTGAATCTCCAGACTCCCTGCAGATAATACAATATTAGCCAAACTACTCGCCAATAGGTAAATAAAATGATAGTGGAATAGATCCATGATGACAAACAGGATTTATGCCAAACAGATTTACGGCATCAGCATTACACGGTGATATCTTACTATACAGATGAGTAATAACGAGGCTGGAAATAGACCAATAACGTCCATGACGCTATGAAAGCTTCCGAGCGCATCGAGTGGAATTATTTATGGAAAGTAATGGGCAAAATGGGATTTGGCCATAAGTTTATAAATTGGATCAATGTTCTCTATGGGTCAGCGTCCGCTAGATTGAGAGTAAATGGCTGATTGTCGGGGCCATGTGAGTTGGGCAGGGGTACACGACAGGGGCGCCTGCTCTCATCTCCCCTATTTGCATTAGCAATGAGCCTCTGACATGTAATCTGAGAGATTCCAAGTACTTCATTGGTTTTATGTATAATAACATCATAGACAAGGAGAGTCTGTGTGCCGATGCCGCTGCTGTATGTGGGCGATATAAAGTCATCTGCTGGCCCAATAATGACAGATACAAAGGAGTTTGGTCCGATTTCAGGAATAAACATCAATTGGGATAAGTCATCTATATTAACACTGACCCTCTCCCACATATGGTAACAATTGCACCAGCTCGGACACAAGTGGTGGAACAGATTAAATGTCCCAGTGTGGTGGTCGGGTCTAACATTACAGACTATACAGCATTAAACATTAACCTCTTACTTGAGAGACTTAGATCCAAAATAAATGTGAGGTGTAAATTGCCTGTCTGTAATAGGTCGGGGGGGGGGGGGGGGAATCTCATTAAAGTGATTTTCAGGCCACAATTCTTATATTTGCTTCCCAATTCTCCATGTTGAATCTCTCCTCCCATACTCCAAAATGTTTAGTCATTGTTCAGGGAACCGATAAGGTGCAAGCAAAATGCAAGCATAAAACTGGCATCACTTCAAAGGGACAAAACTGGGGGAGGTTTGGAGATTCTAAATCCATGGATCGATTTTATAGCTTTACAGATTCAACATTTTCATGGGTGGGGAAAAAGAGAGCGTATGGGCAAGAATGGTAGTCATGTCCTTCAAGAACAAAAATGGATGTCACTCATATATGTGCTGTAGGTGGGCACTAAGTACACAGATATAAAGACCGACCTTAGCAATGATGTACAAGGTGTGAGACAGGGGAAGAGACTGTTGGGGATAAGGGAATACTCTCATGTTACCCCATTAAGGCAAAATCAGTGACTGGTGGAGTTGACAAGTTGACTGGTTTCGGAGGTTGGGAATCAAGGGGATTTCAGACTTTAGATCGGTTAGTAGAAAATGGAATGCTTAAAAGCTTTAACAAACTATTACAAGAGTTTGGATTGCCTCACGGCCTCTTCTTTCGATACCTACTACTTAGGCATGCATATCTAACTCAGCTTAGCACTGCGGCACCGGATATACGGAAAAAATATTTACTGGACTCAATAGTGGCAGCAAAATACATGGCCGGCTTAATTATAAACATTTTTCAGCAACTCTTAGGCCGGGGTCACACTAACCGACACAAAATACGGTCCGTAGTTTACAGGCGTAATACGGATGAATGACCCCTAAATAGTGCTCCGTATGTTATCCGTAAGCAAGGTGTGGTCGCGTATTTTGCGCATGTCAGCATCCGTATGCAATCCGTATGGCATCCGTATAGCGAGATTTTCTCGCAGGCTTGCAAAATGGACATTTAACGGTTTTGAGGCCTGCTAACTATTTAAATCATTAGCCTGCACCCTATTTTTTGCCTCAGGAACAGGTGGCTGCCTCCATTCTGTCCATTTGTGAGCTTGCTTTCACGAAGTGTGTTGGTGTTCTTTGTGCAACATAGCAAACAGTCTGACTTTCAACACAACTGAGCAGGTTCTCTTCAACTGGCTTTTGTCACGCCGCTTTGGTCAACCATACCCAGTGATAGTGGATCCGCGGAGGAGGAGACGCATGTGGGTACATCCACTTTTGAGGCAACGACTCACAAGAGGTCATTTTCACCGCCTCTATTCTTCTCTGCGGGAGCATCCGGCTAAATTCTAACAATACTGCCGCATGAACCTTGCAACATTTGATCGACTCTTGGAGACAGTGCGCCCTGGTATAACCTTTCAGGACACAAGGATGCGCAAAGCTATATCTGCAGAGGAGCAACTTCTACTCACATTACGGTATGTACTACACAACCACATTCTCTATGTTGATGATGTGTTGCCCAAAGTATGTATTTATTGCTTCATGGACTAATTTTAATGCCCTCATCTTATTCCAGATATGTTGAAACTTACAGACCAGAATGTTATGTGTAATATGTACTGAATCTCACTTAGTCATTGTGCGACAAAATATGTGTGTTAGTAGATGTGAAATCATAACAAGTTTTGTAGGTATGTACCTGTTTTTTGGTTAATTTGTGCATTCTAAAATGTTCCTTTTCTGTTGTTCTTCAGCTTCCTGTCCACTGGCCTGTCTTATGCCGCCCTCCACCATGAGTTTCTGATTGGAAGATCTACCATTTCAGGCATAGTCAGGTCGATATGTAGTGAAATATGGTCAAGACTACATCAACTCATCATGCCCGAGCCCAGGATGGAAGACTGGTTGAGGATATCAAGGGACTTTGAGGAGGAATGCCAGTTTCCTAATTGTATTGGGGCCCTTGATGGCAAACATATCCGGGTGCGTAAGCCGCCGAACTCTGGCTCCCAATTCTTCAATTATAAACAATACTTTTCTGTTGTATTGTTGGCTCTGGCCGACCCTCAATACGAGTTTATAATTGTTGACATTGTGACCTATGGAAGGGCGGGAGACTCTAAAGTCTTCAATACTTCCATTATGGCTCGGCGGCTATGCACCAACCAGTTGGATCTACCACCACCACGCCAGCTACCTGGCTCCACTCAAGAATGTGTCCCTTATGTCCTTGTGGCAGATGAGGCGTTTCAGTTAACGCGCAATGTCATGAGGCCATATCCCCGGCGCAACCTTGACCACAGGCGCAGAATTTTTAACTTGCGCCTATCACGTGCTCGGCGACTGGTGGAGTGTTCCTTTGGCATTCTTTGTGCAAAATGGTGGGTACTCCAGTCTGCCATTCAGCTGAGTGAACAAAATGTTAATGAAGTAGTTAAAGCCTGTGTGGTTCTTCATAACTTCACCAGGATACATGATTGTTCCTCCTCTGCTGGTGTTGTGCGTGGGTTGGACAATGTGCGTAGGGCGAGACCACCTATCAACCTCAACGTAGACCGCTCTCTGGCCTCAAAGTTCGTGATATTTTCACAAATTACTTTATGTCACCTGAGGGGGAAACGTCTTGGCAAGAGCATGCTGTATCTATGTTATAATTTTGTGGTTTATGTATGTCTAAATATATATATTTCTACCCCTTCTGATTCTATGACTGTTTAATTGCATTGGTAAGCGTATGTTAGTTTGCTGACACTGTTTTTTAGAATTGAGACAGAGACGTAAAATGTAGCAGACAAATGTTTACTTGACCCTTTTTTTTGTTCCTTTTTTAAAGCAAAACATATTATTGCCATATGTGAACTGTGGCAATGTGGCAAATTGGCCTTTTTGCAGATGTAAACATTTTTACACAAACATTTTTTCATACATAGAAAAACAAAAAAACAACATAATGCCATACCAAAATGGCTAAATTATAAATTTTGGTAATTTGGGGAAGGAGAAGGCGGAAGACCAGCCTGTGGTTGCTGCTGGCTACTTTGCCCAACATCGCCCTGTGTGGGGGCATACTGTTGCCCATGATGTGGGTATTGTACTGCCTCCTGGGATTGGGCTTGGTACTGGCCAGAGTGAGACTGACCAGGGGCATCTTGTTGGGTCGGGTAGGCCCGTGTCTCATACCCACCAATATAGCCATGTCGTCCCCAACCAGGTTGGGACCAGCCTCCAACACTGGGTGGGAACAAGTGGCCATATTGGTGGGGTTGGCTATAGCTAGACATAATATGTGGCTGCTGTTGGTAAGGTTGGGGGAGGAAGGGGGTGAGGTGTAGGCCCACGTATTTGAGGATCCTCAGATCCTGCTTGAGCAAGCATGTGTGTGGGGTGTCTAAGGCGCATTAGATTTCTGGGTGAAAGCTGTCACCTCTCCAGATATTCAAATAATTCATATGGGGTATTGGGGTGTGTGCAAGCATCAAGCAGGATCTGAAAACATCCTCGAATACTGAGCCTCACCTCAAGGGAAAGGGCACGAAGATAAAGGGCCAGGCTGCGCGAGTATGCCTCCTTGCCATCATCATTATTGGCTCTAGCCAAATAGTTGAGGACCCCAGTATCCACATTTGTACGGGTATCTTGGGCAGGGATATGCCGCCTTCTTCTTCCTCGCCGGGATGGTCCAGCAGGCTGTCGGGAGCTCCGGATCTGGCCAGTTGGGCTGCTGCTCATGTTGCCCTGCTCCTCCAGTATGGCTGATGGTGCAGCAGCAGACGGTCCTGATGGTGGGGTTTGTGGTGCAGCCACTGGGTTTTTCTGACTGGATTCTTCACCCATGCTTCTTGTAGGGGGAGAAGATGGGCCAGCCACCTCATCCCCTGCAGACCCTGGATCAATGATGGGCTCTGTATCTGAGCCAGTTCCTCTCTCCGTAAGGTTGGAGTGAGTTCTGTTATGAAATAGAACGAGCCAAAAATAAATCAATATTTTTGGCCCTGTAAATTATCTGCGTAATGTGGTGTGAGGTATCTACTTACGGTCTCAGATCCAGAATAGGGGCGAGGAAGGAGAGCCGGTCATAATAAATATATTTGCGCTTTATGTGGCCCGCATCACCACTCCTGGACCGCTGCTGACTTTCCCGCCAGTACTAATCGCGGATGCTGCGCCAGCGTCTCATCACATCTTCCACTGCAATGTGACAGCAAAAATTCTCAATTTATCATATTTGCTAGGTCACATTTGCTACCAGTAGCCTAGGCAAGTGGCCTTCTAGGGTGTGTTTTCTACCCAGGGTGGCATATATAAATGGGGCATCCAGGCCAGATACACAGGGTCACAATAGTTCAGGTATCAAGTAACTACACTTAATAACTTGGTTGGCTAGGAGGATGAGGAGCTTGTGGTTTGGGCCAAATTATGGCAGTGTGAAACCACGTGTCACATCCAAATCTACCCGCCTCATGAGGCAAAAAGTACATGCACAGGAAGGGGGGGCTGATGCTATATGCATTTTTTGATGTGAGGTAATTTTAATGAGTTTTTGGGTTGTACTTACTCAGTTTCTGCTGCTCCTCATGTGGCTGATCACCAAAATCATGGAACATCTGGCGACATATGCGCCTCCTTTCTTGCCCGGTTGGCATAATGGGCATCACGTTGGTCCCAGAGTTCTGGCCGCTCCTGCACTAATACAATAAGCATCTCCACATTTAGGAAATATGGCGCCATGACGCTGCTGTACTCCGTGGAGATGTACTTCCTGGATGTCTGGACCGCTTTTTGAGCTCATTTGCATGTCTAGGCTTCTTGATGATGGATTGGCCCATTTCCTGTCACCAGCCAAAATACCTGCGTATTTCTCGCAAGTCACATGTGTGGTCCGTGTGTAATCCGTATTTTTTGCGCACCCATAGACTTGCATTGGTGTACTACGGGTGTAGTACGCTGACAAACGCAGCATGCTGCGATTGGCACGGACCGTAGAATACGGACGAGAAATATACGGCTGTTGGGAGCAAACCCATAGAGAATCATTGGTCCGTGTCTAATGCGTGCTTTTAATGCCTCTCACTCGGCCGTATTCCTCTCTAGTGTGACCCCGGCCTTACACTCTCACATGGGAGACCATCCCGACTGCTACATTAAAATAGGAAACAGATGTGAGGCTGATTACGGAAGTTTTGAATCCCCAATTGATATCTCTATTTCACGAGCATTGTATCAAGCTAGCAAACTTATTGCAGAACATTGGCTAGACGCTCAACCACCGACAGATAATAAATAAGCAAAACAATATTTGGTTGGAAATTTGATAACATCTGGGGATCCTGATTGAATGCCCAGGCCTACCATCCGGAGAAATCCAGAGAGATAACAGATGGCAATTTCAGGCTTCAGGAACACTTGTAGTATCATCAGTCTAGGTTAAATGATACAAGTAGGGCCAGTACACATGCAAACTAATTATGATAACTGAATGGCAGATATTCTAATGTAATACACATCATAAAAAAATAATAATATGAATACAGATTTCTCTGGAGAGTTAATTTGGTGAAAATTTGGCAATTTTCCAACTTTGAATTTTTATGCCCTTAAATCACAGAGATACGGCACACAAAAAACTTAATAAGTAACATTTCCCACATGTTTACTTTACATCAGCATAATTTTGGAACCAAAAATTTTTTTTGCTAGGAAGTTATAAGGGTTAAAAGTTGACCAGCGATTTCTCATGACATCATTTTTTTAGGGACCACATCACATTTGAAGCCACTTTGAGCGGTCAGTATGACTGAAAACACCCAAAAGTGACATCATTCTAAAAACTGCACCCCTGACAGTACTCAAAACCACATTCAAGAAGTTTGTTAACTCTTCAGGTGCTTCACAGGAATTTTTTGAATGTTTAAAAAAAAAATGAACATTTAACTTTTTTAGAGAAAAAAAATATTTACGATCCAATTTTTATTTTACCAAGGGTAACAGGAGAAATTGGACTGCAAAAGGTACAGTATTGTGCATTTTGTCCTCAGTACGCTATACCCCATATGTGAGGGTAAACCACTGCATGGCAGAGCTCAGAAGGGAAGGAGCGCCGTTTGACTTTTTCAACACAAAATTGTCTAGAATTGAGATCAGACGCCATGTCACATTTGGAGAGCCCCTGATGTACCTAAACAGTGGAAACTCCCCACAAGTGACCCCATTTTGGAAACTAAACTCCCCAAGGAACTTATCTAGATGTGTGGTGAGCACTTTGAACCCCCAAGTGCTTCACAGAAGTTTATAAAAAAAATTAAAAAATATTTTTCACAAAAATGATATTTTTGCCCCCAATTTTTTATTTTCCCAAGGGTAACAGGAGAAATTGGACCCAAAAGGTGTGCAATTTGTCCTGAGTAGGCTGATACCCCATATGTGGGGTAAAAGCACTGTTTGAGTGCATGGAAGAGCTCGGAAAGAGCACCGTTTGACTTTTTCAGCACAGAATTGGCTGGAATGGAGATCAGATGCCATGTTGTGTTTAGAGAGCCCCTGATGTGCCCAAACAGTGGAAACCCCCCCAATTCTAACTCGAACCCTAACCCCAACACACCCCTAACCCTAATGGAAAAATAGAAATAAATACTTTTTTAATGTTATTATTTTTCCCCTAAGTAAGTGGGTGATAAAGGGGGATTTGATTTACTATTTATAGCTGGTTTTCATGTTTGGCAGCTGTCACATGCTAAAAGACACTTTTTATTGTAAAATAGTTTTTGCATCACCATATTTTGAGAGCTATAATTTTTCCATATTTCGACCCACAGAGTAATGTGAGGTCTTATATATTTCCATCACAGTCCCTCAAAAAATATGTATATATATGTATTTCATGTAGATCTCACTTGCATGTATACTCCTATATACTCATATCTGATATATACTATAATCAATTGATTAGAATGACCTAATAACCCCATAAACCAGACAAGTGCAAACCAGACAGCTCCTTGGTACATTCCAGACTCTAAAAAACAGGAACCAACACCAGATGGCCCAAGCTGATGTCTCGATTTTTGCTGATTAGCAGGAAAAGGCGACAGCTACTCATAAATTGCTAAATCAGCCATTTTGTTATGCCTTGACCAGAATCCTCCATATACTCAAACAGCCAATAACATTGAAGCTTGACAATATGGGAATCAACTAACCACCCCCTTCTATATGCAATTATAAAACCATGTATGTACAATAAACCATGAGTATTGATGGAATGTTATTCTGTCACTTTGGTTTACAGTCTCATTCTTGATTCTTGAGCGCTCAAAAATTCTCTAGTCTAAGGCTAGTTTCACACTAGCGTTTATTTGACGCAGCGCACGGCGCCGCTAAGCCCCGCCCCCTGCCCGCCCCATCCGGTCATCGCCGACTACTATCGCACATGGACGCTTGAGATCTGTGCACCCTATCTTTAGCATATGGTGCGCAGATCGTGCGCTGGCCATGCGCTAGGATTTTGTCGTGCGCTGCGCACTTTTGAAGGTGCGCCGTGCGCACCGAAATGCAACATGCTGCATTCAGCGCGCACGGGCGCACCTTCAAAAGTGCGCAGCGCACGCCAAAATCCTACTAGCTAAAGATAGGGTGCGCAGATCGCAAGCGTCCATGTGCGCTAGTAGGCGGCGATGACCGGATGGGGCGGGCAGGGAGCCGGCAGGGGGCGGGGCTTAGCGGCGCCGTGCGCTGCGTGGAATAAACGCTAGTGTGAAATTAGCCTAATTGGGAATGGCCGCAGCACACACAGGGATAGATTTATCCTAACCAAATTTCCATAACAGGATGAGTTGACTTTTTTATTGGTACCATTTTTGGGCACGTGACATTTTTTTATTGCTCTTTATTCCGATTTTTGGGACACAGAGTGAACAAAAACCAGCATTTCATGAATTTCTTTTGGGGGGGCGGTGCGTTTATACCGTTCTGTGTGGTAGTTTTATTCTTCGGGTCAGTACGATTACAGCGATACCTCCTTTATTTTTTATGTTTTGGCGCTTTTGTACAATAAAAACCATTTTATTTAAAAAAAAATTTGCATCGCTTTATTCTGCGAGCTACAACTTTTTTATTTTTTCGCTGATGACCCTGTATGGCAGCTCGTTTTTTGCGGGACAAGATGACGCTTTCAGTGGTACCATGCTTAATTATATCCATCTTTTTGATCGCGTGTTATTGCACTTTTTGATCGGCCGTATGATGATTAAGTATCTTTTTTGCCTTGTTTTTTTTTTTTTGGAAGGGGTTCACTAAAGGGGTTAACTAGTGGGACAGTTTTATATAGGGCGGGTCGTTACGGACAAGGCGATACTAAATATGTGTACTTTTATTGTTTTTTTTATTTACCAAAAAAAGAATTAGGGAATATTTTTTCTTTTCTTTTCTTTAGGAATTTTTAAAAAATTATTTTTAATTTTTTTTTTTTTACATTATTATATTTTCCCAGTGTGGGACATCACTGTATAGTGTCAGATCGCTGATCTGACACTTTGCAGTGCACTTTGTCAGATCAGCGATCTGACAGGCACTGCAGGAGGCTTTCTCAGCGCCTGCTCTCAGCAGGCACTTAGAAAGCCACC
The DNA here is from genome assembly GCF_039654945.1 of Dendrobates tinctorius. Lineage (NCBI taxonomy): Eukaryota > Metazoa > Chordata > Amphibia > Anura > Dendrobatidae > Dendrobates > Dendrobates tinctorius. The sequence goes on along the minus strand of NW_027361941.1, from coordinate 2,106,783 downwards.
TCCCTGCAGGACCCCGAAGGCCCCCGCGGCCATTTTGGATCTGGGGGCCTGCAGGAACGAGCACATCTCGTTGTTCCAAAGGGCTCAGGGAAGCACGCAGGGATTCTTCCCTATGCCCCCGGTACACTGCGATCATGTTTGATCGCAGTGTGCCAGGGGTTAATGTGCCGGGGTGGTCCATGACCACTCCTGGCACATAGTGCCGGGTGTCAGATGTGATAATCAGCTGACACCCAGTCACGATCAGCTGCACTCCCCCCCGTGAGCGCAGGTGATCGCGATAATGTTCTATCCCATCCACGGTCATATGGGCCCGGCTCACGTTGACGGGATAGTACGTCAAATGTCAGAAAGGAGTTAAGAAAATACCATTTCCATTTAAAATATTTTCCACATTAAGAACATGAAAAAGGCTTCTCTCCTGTGTGGGTTCTCTGGTGGCGATCAAGATGCGCTTTCCGGGTAAAACATTTCCTACATTCTGAACATGAAAAAGGCTTCTCCCCTGTGTGAGTTCTGTGGTGCATAACAAGATTACTTTTCCAGTTAAAACATTTTCCACATTCTGAACAGGAAAAAGGCTTCTCCCCTGTGTGAGTTCTATGGTGGTGCTCAAAATGCGCTTTCCGGGTAAAACATTTCCCACATTCTGAACATGAAAAAGGCTTCTCCCCTGTATGGGTTCTATGGTGTCTATCAAGATCCTGCTTCCAGTTAAAACATTTTCCACATTCTGAACATGAAAAAGGGGTCTCCCCTGTGCCCCTGTGTGGGTTCTCTGGTGTATAACAAGATTCCTTTTGTGTCTAAAACATTTCCCACATTCTGAACATGAAAAAGGCTTCTCCCCTGTGTGGGTTCTCTGGTGTCTATCAAGACGCTGTTTCCAGTTAAAACATTTCCCACATTTTGAACAGGAAAAAGGCTTCTCCCCTGTGTGGGTTCTCTGGTGGTGATCAAGATGCGCTTTCAAGGTAAAACATTTCCCACATTTGGAGCAAGAAAAAGGCTTCTCCCCTGTGTGGGTTCTGTGGTGTATAACAAGATTCCTTTTCCAGTTAAAACATTTCCCACATTCTGAACAGGAAAAAGGCTTCTCCCCTGTGTGGGTTCTCTGGTGATTAACCAAATCTGATTTCTGGTTAAAACATTTCCCACATTCTGAACAGGAAAAAGGCTTCTCCCCTGTGTGGGTTCTCTGGTGTATAACAAAATCTGATTTCTGGTTAAAACATTTCCCACACTTAGAACAAGAAAATCTGCTCTCTGCTGTGTGAATTGTTTGATGTTTAAGAAAAGACTTTTCAAGGGGAAAGCTATTTCCATATTCCGAACGTGAAAACCGCTTCTTTGATTTAGGAGCAGTTTGTTTTTTAATGCTTATTTTGTGATTTTGATTTTCCTTAGTAGTCAGTAATGAATCAGAAGATGGGACCTGTTTCAAAGGATCAGATGACAGATCTTTGCTGTGAATGGATGATGATATATCTGGAGTAATAGCAATCACTTCAATTGTATCCTGTGTGATGTCAAGATCATCTGATTTAAAAATTGAAGATGTCAGCGTTCCCTCTGATCTTCTGGTACAGTCATCTGCTAAGAATAAAACCAATTATTATTTTTCAATTAAATATCCTCAAACTTAATATTTTTGAACATTTCTACTTAACTTGCCAATTTTTAATGACAGTTTATGTAAAAAATTTGAATTATTCACCAGAATGACAGTATCACAGTCTAATAGAAAGCCTCATAATATGAACCAGTAGTGTGTGGTGTTCAACTGTTTGTTCATTCTGCCTCCCAAATATCGAATAAAGAGTCACCAATGTTATTTAGACAAAAATATCAATAAAAAGTTCTACTCATCTCACAAAAAACAAGTCCCCACTCAGATCCATCATCAGTCAATGGAAAAATAGGAGGTTCCCACACTATTAGTGGCTCAAAGGTTCTTGAAAAGGAACATGGCTTCCATAAACCAATTCAGCAATATCCGCTCTCCCAAAGTCAAATTTCCCCCTCGCTGCTGAGTCTTGCAGTGCGCCCAAACCACATTTAGCATCCATGTATTTGGCAATAGTATAGAAAGAAGAACACTCTTAATTTACGATGTGTGTCTCCTGGAGCACAATCTGGGCACTGTGTTGGGTGATAAATGGTATATTTTGAATTTTTACTCTCCAACATCCACTGTGCGCTAATTACTGGAAATTGGCTGTGGAGTCAAAATTGTGACTACTTGTATAGATTAATTCACTGAGGGTTATACTGTCCAAAAAGGAGTCACTTTATGGGGATTTCTAATGCTCGGTTCTTCTGACATTTTGACATATTAGGGCTTCTACAAATTCTGTGTCCCATCTTCTCTGGGAGCTGCTCCTATGATATCTGCTTATTCAGTCTGCAGGTGGCGCTGGTAGTGGAGGAGACATCAGAACCTGAAGCTCTGGGTGGTGCAGGCTCTGTCCAGCCACTAAGATTAAGGCGCCTACGACTTGTGGTACCATCCATTCTGGCAGTTAGGGTGTGTACGCTGTCCAGCTGGAGTAATCTGCTCCCTACTTCACCCTCCTAAAGTTCGGAGCATATTGTTGGAAGCTGCGAGATACAGGCTTGTTCTCCTCTGGTTCAGTCCTGGGTACTCAGCACCCGCCTTGTGTATTGGTTTCCTGTTGTGATCCTGGCCTGTTTACTGACGACTCTTGCATCTTCTCATTTTGTATTTTCTCTGCCCTCCCGGTTGTGGCCAGACTACCCGACTATTCCTCTTATCTCATACTACAGGAAAGCAAGTATCAACGTGGCCCAAGCCTAGGGGTCTGTGTGTAAGTCCAGATGGAGAGGGGTTAAAGAAGTTCATGGATGATGGGCAAGACAATAACACTTCTTCTGAAATAATCAAGCTGAACAGTCTGTTTAACCCCTTAAGGACCAAGCCATTTTGTAGGTTAATGACCAGGCCTTAATTTTGAAATCAGACCACTGTCCCTTCATGTGCTTAGAACTCTGGAACGCTTCAACGGATCCCGCTGATTTTGAGAATGTTTTTTTCGTGACATATTATACTTCGTGGTAGTGGTAACATTTCTTCAATATGACTTGTGTTTATTTATGAAAAAAACGGAAATATGGTGAAAATTTTTCAATTTTCAAGTTTGTTATTTTTATACCCTTAAATCAAAGAGTGATGTCACACAAAATAGTTAATAAATAACATTTCCCACATGCTTACTTTACATCAGCACAATTTTGGAAGCAAAATTTTTTTTGTTAGGAAGTTATAAGGGTTAAAATTTAACCAGCGATTTCTTATTCTTCCAACAAAATTTACAAAACCATTTCTTTAGGGACCATCTCACATTTGAAGTCACTTTGAGGGGCCTATAAGGCAAAAAAACCCAAAAGTGACACCATTCTAAAAACTGCACCCCTCAAGGTGCTCAAAACCACATTCAAGAAGTTTATTAACCCTTTAGGTGCTTCACAAGAATTGAAGCAATGTGGAAGGAAAAAAATAAATATTTCACTTTTTTTCACCAAAATTTTTCTTTGGACAATGTTTTTATTTTGTCAAGGGTTTCAGGAGAAAATGAACTACAAAATTTGTTGTGCAATTTCTCCTGAGTACACCAATACCCCAATCTTTACACAAATACTGTTACGGGGGCACCACAGAGTATTCTAATGGGAGCCAACCTAAGCCTGTACTGGTTAAGTCATGAAAAACAAAGAAGAAAGGAACAGGCCATACAAGGGGATCACCAGAGACAGGAAAAATAGTGTACAAAATATTGAGGTTTATTGGACACAAAAAAAATGCAAAAAACATTAAAACTGTCGATAATTACGGGGCTCATAACAGGGCCAACCAGCTAAAACAAACTCCACAACAATAGAATATGAATACAGACCTAATGGCCATATAAGCAGCATACCATCTAGAAAATACCTCTACACAAGACTTATTCATATATACGATGTATAATCAAAATGGAAACATCATAGATTATAGTTGATGAGTGCCCACCTGGGCCACAATGCTGGCAGTCACCTGTAACCACACTACACAGAATACAAAAAGGTATAAGCACGATAGCATGGGCAGCCTACCGATAAATAGTGCTTGAACGTTGCAAAGCATATGGGCCCATGTGGCTAGGCACCAATGATGCGATATAGCGGTGCACAAAAGGTTAATGGTAAAAGCTGAAAGACACCATCTGTGTATAATAGCACAGAGTGGTGTTCATCTGGTAAAGGGACCCATGTGGAGAAGGATTAGGCAGAGCAGAGACCCGACGCGTGTCGCCACCCTCAGTGGCTTCAACAGGGGTACCTGTTCCAAGTCACCTGTGAGCTCTGTTATATACCTCTGTGAAGCCCTTGGGGGTTCAAAGTGCTCCCCACACATTTAGATAAGTTCCTTAAGGGGTCTAGTTTCCAAAATGATGTCACTTGTGGGGGGTTTCCACTGTTTAGGAACATCAGGGGCTCTCCAAACGTGACATGGTGTCCGATCTTGATTCCAGCCAATTTGACATTCAAAACCTCAAATGATGCTCCTTCCCTACTGAGCTCTGCCATGCGCCTAAAGTGTGGTCTTCAAAAACAAAGAAGAAAGGAACAGGCCATACAAGGGGATCACCAGAGACAGGACAAATAGTGTACAAAATATTCAAGTTTTTTGGACAAAAAAAAAAGTTGCAAAAAACATTAAAACTGGTCACACATGTGACACAACTCGATAATTACGGGGCTCATAATAGGGCCAACCAGCTAAAACAAACTCCACAACAATAGAATATGAATACAGACCTAATGGCCATATAAGCAGCATACCATCTAGAAAATACCTCTACACAAGACTTATTCATATATACGATGTATAATCAAAATGGAAACATCATAGATTATAGTTGATGAGTGCCCACCTGGGCCACAATGCTGGCAGTCACCTGTAACCACACCACACAGAATACAAAAAGGTATAAGCACGATAGCATGGGCAGCCTACCGATAAATAGTGCTTGAACGTTGCAAAGCATATGGGCCCATGTGGCTAGGCACCAATGATGCGATATAGCGGTGCACAAAAGGTTAATGGTAAAAGCTGAAAGACACCATCTGTGTATAATAGCACAGAGTGGTGTTCATCTGGTAAAGGGACCCATGTGGAGAAGGATTAGGCAGAGCAGAGACCCGACGCGTGTCGCCACCCTCAGTGGCTTCAACAGGGGTACCTGTTCCAAGTCACCTGTGAGCTCTGTTATATACCTCTGTGAAGCCCTTGGGGGTTCAAAGTGCTCCCCACACATTTAGATAAGTTCCTTAAGGGGTCTAGTTTCCAAAATGATGTCACTTGTGGGGGGTTTCCACTGTTTAGGAACATCAGGGGCTCTCCAAACGTGACATGGTGTCCGATCTTGATTCCAGCCAATTTGACATTCAAAACCTCAAATGATGCTCCTTCCCTACTGAGCTCTGCCATGCGCCTAAAGTGTGGTCTTCAAAAACAAAGAAGAAAGGAACAGGCCATACAAGGGGATCACCAGAGACAGGACAAATAGTGTACAAAATATTCAAGTTTTTTGGACACAAAAAAACATGCAAAAAACATTAAAACTGGTCACACATGTGACACAACTCGATAATTACGGGGCTCATAATAGGGCCAACCAGCTAAAACAAACTCCACAACAATAGAATATGAATACAGACCTAATGGCCATATAAGCAGCATACCAGCTACAAAATACCTCTACACAAGACTTATTCATATATACATCCTATAATCAAAATAGAAACATCATAGATTATAGTTATAGAATCATAGAATCGTAGAGTTGGAAGGGACCTCCTGGGCCATCTGGTCCAACCCCCTGCTCAAAGCAGGATTCGTTAAATCATCCCAGTCAGATGTCTGTCCAGCCTCTGTTTGAAGACATCCATTGAAGGAGAACTCACCACTTCTCGTGGCAGCTTGTTCCACTCATTGATCACTCTGTCAAAAAGTTTTTTCTAATATCTAATCTGTGTCTCCTCCCATTCAGTTTCATCCCATTGCTTCTAGTCTTTCCTTGTGCAAATGAGAATAAAGATGATCCTTCTACAATGTGACAGCCCTTGAGATATTTGTAGACAGCTATTAAGTCTCCTCTCAGTCTTCTCTTTTGCAAACTAAACAATCCCAAATCCTGCAACCTTTCCTCATAAGACAGGGTTTGCAGACCGGTCACCATTCTGGTTGCTCTTTTCTGAACTTGCTCCAGCTTGTTGATGTCTTTTTGAGGTCTGACCAAAGAGGAGTAGAGGGAAATAATGACTTCACGTGATCTAGACTGTATGCTTCTGTTAATACATCCTAGAATTGCATTTGCTTTTTTTGCTGCTGCATCACACTGTTGACTCATATTCAGTTTGTGATCTATTAGTATACCCAAGTCTTTTTCACATGTGCTGTTGCTTAGGCCTATTCCTCCCATTCTGTATATGCTTTTTTCATTTTTATTGCCCAGATGTAGTACTTTGCATTTTTCCCTGTTAAAAACCATTCTGTTAGTTGCTGCCCACTTCTCCAGTTTATTTATATCTTTTTGAATCCTCTCTCTCTCTTCTCTAGTATTAGCTATCCCTCCTAGCTTTGTGTCATCAGCAAATTTAATCAGTTTACCCTCAATTCCTTCATCTAAATCGTTGATAAAGATGTTGAACAATAAAGGGCCCAGGACAGAGCCCTGTGGTACCCCACTTGAGACATTCTTCCAACTGGATGTGCAGCCATTTACGACCACTCTTTGGGTCCGATCACTAAGCCAGTTATGAATCCACCTAACAGTTGCCTTGTCCATTCCATACTTAGTCATTTTTTCAATAAGGATTATATGAGATACTTTGTCAAATGCTTTGCTGAAGTCAAGATATACTATATCTACAGCATTTCCTTGATCCACCCAATCAGTGATTCCGTCATAGAAGGAAATTAAGTTAGTCTGACATGACTTATTAGTTACAAACCCATGCTGACTCTGTTTAATCACTTCATTCTTATCAAGGTACTGACATACATGTTGTTTAATAATTTGTTCAAAGATCTTTCCTGGTATAGAAGTTAGACTCACCGGCCTATAGTTGCCTGGGTCCACCTTCTTCCCCTTTTTGAAGATAGGAACAACATTTGCTCTTCTCCAGTCTTCTGGGACTTCTCCTGTTCTCCAAGAATTTTCAAATATTATGGAGAGGGGTTCAAAAATTTCTTCTGCTATCTCCTTCAGTACTCTGGGGTGTAATTCATCTGGACCTGGAGACTTGAATTCATTTAGGTTAGCTAAGTGTTTCCTCACTATCTTTCTGTTTATAGATATCCTGGATTCTTCTATTCCCTTAATAGGACAGTGAAGAACAGTTGATGTCACATTTCCTTTCTGAGAGAAAACAGATGCAAAATAGGAATTTAAAAGTTCGGCCTTCTCAACATCCTGTCTTACCATTTCATCATTTTCATCCTGTAAAAATCCTATAGCATCTTTGACTTTTCTTTTACTTTTGACATATCCCCAAAATCCTTTATTATTGCTTTTGACATCTCTTGCAAGCCTCAATTCATTGTCAGCTTTAGCTAATCTGATTTGTGCCCTGCAGGTTCTGCAGACAGCATTATATTCTTCTTTAGATATGCCTCCCTCTTTCCATTTTATAAACATTTTTTTCTTCCTTTTTAGCATGTGCTTAAGTTCTGTGTTCATCCATCCTGGCTTCCTTAAATGCTTCCTATTCTTCCCTCTTTTTGGAATTGTTAACAATTGTGCTTTGAGAATTTCATTTTTCAAGATTTCCCATCCTTCCTGGACATTTTTGTCTTTAAGGATATCCAGCCATTGGATCCCTCCAATTCTCTTTCTGAATCCCTTAAAATCTGCCTTTCTGAAATCTAACCTTGACGTCTGAGTCTTCACAGGTCTTCCTCCTCTAGTTATCCAAAATTCTAAAATAGCATGGTCGCTACCTCCTAGGGTCCCAGCCACTTTTACCTCCTCAACCATTTCCTCCCTGTTTAGAAGGATTAGATCCAAGGTAGCAGTTCCCCTTGTTTTCTCCCCTACCTTTTGGAAGATAAAGTTGTCAGCAAGAGAGGATAAGAATTTCCTTGACCTGTTAGTTTTGCCTGAGAGAGATTCCCAACAAATGTCTGGATAGTTGAAATCTCCCATGACAACTATGTCATATTTTTGGGAGAACTTGGCCATTTGATGCATAAAGAGTTCATCCATATCTTCAGCTTGCACAGGTGGCCTGTAGTAAATGCCTACAATGGTGTCCTTTCCATTGTTCTGTCCTTGTATTCTTACCCAAACAGTTTCCACAGAACTCCTAGTCTCTGAAGCTTCAATCTCTGTGCAGATATACGCATTTCTAACATACAATGCAACACCCCCTCCTCGTTTATCAAGTCTGTTTCTTGCAAATAAGTTGTATCCTTCTAGTCTTGTATTCCAATCATGTGTATTGTCCCACCAAGTTTCAGTGATTCCAATGACATCATATTTCTTTTCCTGCGTTAGTAGTTCCAATTCTCCTTGTTTGTTGCCCATGCTTTGTGCATTAGTATAGAAACATTTTAGTTTGTGATTGGTTTCTCTTTCTCCAATATTTTTATTAATTAGATTCTTTTGTCTTTGTTCTTCCTGTTCTTCCTTTCCACTTCTAATAGCAGAGTTCTCAATAGCATTTGTCAGGTGTATGGCTTTTTCTAGTCTTTTGCTTCCCTTCCCATGTTGTTCTAGTTTAAAGCTCTCCTTACAAGTGTAGCAAGACGACTTCCAAATACATGTTTTCCAGTCTTCGTAAGGTGCACCCCATCTCTAGCAAGTAGTCCATCGTAAAGGTACCTCACTCCGTGATCCAGAAATCCAAATCGTTGCTGACGGCACCATCGACGTAGCCAGTTGTTCACCTGCAGAATCTTATTCCACCTCCTTGTTCCATGGCCATCCACTGGGAGGATGGAAGAGAAGACCACCTGCGCTCCCAGTTCTTTCACTTTCTTGCCTAAGTCTTCAAAGTCTCTGCAGATGGTTTCCAGGTCGTTTCTTGCGGTGTAGTTGATGAGTTCCCACCTGGGCCACAATGCTGGCAGCCACCTGTAACCACACCGCACAGAATACAAAAAGGTATAAGCACGATAGCATGGGCAGCCTACCGATAAATAGTGCTTGAACGTTGCAAAGCATATGGGCCCATGTGGCTAGGCACCAATGATGCGATATATCGGTGCACAAAAGGTTACTGGTAAAAGCTGAAAGACACCATCTGTGTATAATAGCACAGAGTGGTGTTCATCTGGTAAAGGGACCCATGTGGAGTAAGATTAGGCAGAGCAGAGACCCGACGCGTGTCGCCACCCTCAGTGGCTTCGACAGGGGTACCTGTTCCAAGTCACCTGTGTCCATATATACCCTTGAAGATTAGTAATGAAGCGCAGCTGCGCTACTTACCAGGCTAGCGTGGGGAGCGATGTAACAGCCATGGCCCTGAAAAGTGTATGGCCAATGATAGCGGTGCATAAGTCATGGTGGGTGTGTACCCAAAAATATTGGCGCATAGAACAGCCACTCAGTACTGCGCCTAACCCCATGCACACGTGCCGGCTGGTGCAGAGCAGGATGTACGTCATCCCTAAAGAGTGGGTTGCCGTGGCAACCAATAAACAAAGAAAACGGCGCTATAGTCACAGAGCAGCAGAGCTCTTCACCTACTGCGCATGCGTCAAGCGTGATGGAATCAAAAGTACACAGACAAATCACACAGACTGCCATGGTAGCCAGTTAAACAAAATAGCTGCGCATGCATCGTAATCACCTCAGAGGGAGCATTAGCTCCCTACGCTAGCCTGGTAAGCAGCACGGCTGCGCTTCACTACTAAACTACAAGGGTATATATGGACACAGGAAAATTAAAAAAAATCATTTTTTTTCACAAAAATTATCTGTTTGCCACCAATTTTTTATTTTCCCAAGGGTAACAGGAGAAATTGGACCCCAAAAGTTATTGTGCAATTTGTCCTGAGTACGCTGATACCCCATATGTGGGGGGAACCACTATGATCGCCTAACTGCGATCTTTGGGAGGCAGAATGAACAAATCCATAAAAGGTGAAGAATTGGTGTTATTTTTTACGCCGCTCCTCGTGCGGTGTTAGTGACATGGCGGCTTTATTCTTCGGTTCGGTGCGATTACAGCGATACCAGATTTATATCCTTTTTCACGTTTAGCTTCTGTCACACTAAAAGACGCTTTTTTTGGAAGAATTTTTTGTAAGAAGTTTTTGCATCGCCGTATTTTGAGAGCTATGATTTTTCCATATTTTGGCCGACAGAGTCATGTGCGGGCTTGATTTTTGCAGGACGAGCTGACGTTTTTATTGGTACCATGATCAGACACAAAACGGTTTTTGATCGCTTTCTATTCCGATTTTTGTGGAGGCAGAATGAACAAAAAACAAATTCAGGAATTATTTTTTTCTCCGTTCCGCGTGTGGTAAAATTGATAAGGCAGCTTTATTCTCCAGGTCACTACGATTACAGCGATAACTGATTTATATCTTTTTTTTGTTTTGGCGTTTTTTTTTTTCACAATAAAAACTTTTATAGAAAAAAATAATTATTTTTGCATCACTTTATTCTGAGAGCTATAACTTTTTTATTTTTTCGCTGATGGCTCTGTATTGCGGCTCGTTTTTTGCGGGGCAAGTTGACATTTTCAGCGGTACCATGGTTATTTATATCCGTCTTTTTGATCATCTGTTATTCCACTTTTTCCAAGCGATATGATGATACCACTTGGAGAAAGTATAATTTGCTTTTTTATGTTTTTTTTTACGGCGTTCAAAGAATGGGTTAACTAGGGTGACACTTTTATAGGCGGGATTTTTACGGACGCGGCGATACCAAACATTTGTTTTTTTTTACTTTATTCACATAAAAATGTGAATTTATTGGGAGATTTTTTTATTATTTAATATAATTTTTCCCTCGTCCCTTTATGGGACTCTCACTTTCAATTGATGGTATAATACATTGCTCCAGCATTGCAGTGTATTAGGCCTACGCTGAAAGCGGCTGAGACCGTGCTGTGAGCTGTGAGCATGGTCTCAGCGGCTTTCTGTAGCTGGATGACCTGGTGAATGTCATGACAACCCCCAGGGGCATCATGGCACAGATCGGGCCCCCCGATTACATCGCAGGGACACCAATCTGAGGCAGAGGGAGCCCCCGACCCTCTGCCTCCCCCCCGAACGCTGCGATTGCGCTCAATCGCAGCAGTCAGGGACTTAACAGCCAGGGGTGGTGCGGACGCCGCTCCTGGCTGTCATTGCAGGATGCTCAGCCACCGCAGCGCTGAGCTCCTGCACTGATTGGGCAGGAGAGGCTGAAATTTCGGCATCTCCTGCCTGATTGCTGCTGTGTTTGGTCAGTCAGACTGACTGACCAATCACAGCGCTCTGGGTACAGGGACCAACTGCAAGGGTCCCCACACCTCATCCCATGCCTGTCAGCTGTCAGACAGCTGTCGGCACTGAACTGTCACTGCGTGTTTTACACTCAGTGACAGTTCAAATGCATGACGTGCACAGTCCGTCATGGTGCGGGAAGTTACACCCGGCCATGATGGACTGTGCACGTCCATGAACGTTAATGGGTTAAGTAAAAAAAATGAGTAACTAATGGTAAAACCTCTTTGGGGTAATTAGAGTATGGGTCTCAGTGGCTCTTGACAATATAAACTATCGTAAAGGCCAATATTTTCTATCACATAAGTTTCAACAAGAAATATACTTTTACATAGAACTATTTATAAGAGAGCAGAGCTGACGGGTGACGAATTTAGATCTTAGGCATTTGGAAGAGGTAATGGAGACCTTTCATTAAGGACTAACACGGAGATACAGACTCAGATAACTGAGGCAGGGCGATCCCACCATAATTACACTATCATACCGGTAAAAAAAGATCATACACCCCCGACAACAACAAACGAGGGGAGAACACTAAACTGGAGCTGCCCTCATTTATGGTGGAACATTGGAGCCACTATGAGTCCTGACCGGAAGAGTAGAGAAAGTATTAGCGCCCCCATTTCAGGAGAGATTGTGCAGTAATCTGAATTCCTTAGGATGGAAAACATAATGGAATTCATGACTTTTAGTAAATCTATGAAACCAGGGCTGGAGCCATGATGTGCCATCCTGGATGAGCTGCACTACCTGTGCCACATGCCAGAAAGCATTGGCACTGAGATGTGGTCTGTGGTCCCCACCTGCAGAACCACTCCTTTATTGAGGGTGTCTTGATAATTGCCAATAATTTCCATCTGTTGTCTATTCCATTTGCACAACAGCATGTGAAATTGATTGTCAGTCAGTGTTGCTTCCTAAGTGGACAGTTTGATTTCACAGAAGTTTGATTTACTTGGAGTTATATTCTGTTGTTTAAGTGTTCCCTTTATTTTTTGAACAGTGTATATTACAGCCATCAGCCACGCACAGCTTAGAGATCTATCATGGCACTGGTGGAATGTTTGTCCTGGAGATTATCACAATCCTCCTTGAAGTTAGTTTGACCAGAAAGACTGGACCTGGTCTTGTAGGGACCATGAGACATTCAGCAGCACAGAAGGGAGAGAAGATTCATCCGATAAGATCTCAGGGATCTAGGAAGCCAACAGCATCATTACCCTCCGCTTTCTCTTACAGGCCCAGCATAAGATTTTTCTTCAAGTGATTTTCTATCTTGTCAGCACATTCTACGTACGCTTCATTTGGCTTTATAGTTTACAGATCTGGGCAGGTAACGGTCAGCGTCTTCTAATTTAGGAAGGTGCATCTTCAAGGCTGTAATTTTTATAGAAGGGCTTTCAATGCCCAAAGTCACTTTAACAGTTTTTAGTGGAGGAGAATATAGTGGTAGGGAGGCAAAAGGGTGATCACATGATTGTGATGCGGCAGGACTACACCACCGATAAAGCAGCCACAGCCGGTGACTTTGCTGAGAAAGGAGTAGACATCTAACTCTGTGTTCAGTGTGACTCTTTAAGAGCGCACTCGGCCTATATTGGGTCAGGTACAAGCAATCATATAGATCTCTCTTTAAGGGATCACCCTCACACTAATACCAGGGGGTAGGTGGATCCTCCAGGTTGTAAGTTCTATAGAAAAGGGCTTTCAATGCCCAAAGTCATTTGCACAGTTTTAGTGGAGGAGATGTTGTGGTCTAGAGGCAAAATAGTGATCATGGTAATACGGCCGGACTACACCACCGATAAAGCAGCCACAGCCGGTGACTGAGAGGAATCTGTGACTTCTCTACATTCAGTGGTTACTACTCACCTGGGTAGTCATATGTGGGAATCTCCTCTTTACACCGCTCATCATCTCTCACATATGTCTCTGTAGTGTTAATATGGGTCAGATCTTCACCCTGAAACAAATATTGTAAAAGTCACAGACAGATGGAGAAATCCCATCTATGATCAGCTCTAATCCTGCCATCTCCACCGTTCTCATTACACAAGTATAAAACATATAATACTGGTGGATAAAACAAGACTGAGCACAAGACCTTCACAGCCGTCTACACATCATAGGGGAGATCTCCTGACACCTTCTCTCCATCTACCTGATGATCCTGAGGAGCACTGGGATCTTCTTGGTTACAGTCCTGTGGAAGAAGAGGACGGGGACATCTCTCTGGTGCTGTCCTCTTACTGGATAGATCTGGAGGAAACACATACAGTACAGGGACTGAATTCATTCTCTACATACAGATAATTATAGGCCGTGTGTATTTAGTCCTGTCTATTACCTGGAGATGTGAGGGGCTGGGGAACCTCCATTATGACATCCTTGTACAGATCTCTGTGTCCTTCTAAATACTCCCACTCCTCCATGGAGAAATAGACGGCGACATCCTGACACCTTATAGGAACCTGACACACACAATGATACCGTCATCCCCCGATCCCTTCATAGTGTTACTGTATAATGTCCCAGCATTCCCAGCAGTGTCACCTCCCCAGTCAGCAGCTCAATCATCTTGTAGATGAGTTCTAGGATCTTCTGGTCATTGATGTCCTCATGGATCAGGGCGTGAGGTGGAAGCACCGTGATTGGGCTCAGGGGTCTTCCCCATCCCTCACACACAGGGTCCTGACAGCGATCACTAGAGGTCTTCTTCACCACTGTGTAATCCTGGTTATGGAGAGACACAGTAATAAATCTCACTACAGACATTCCCAGAGTCCTCACCTCTCCAGTTCTGTCCATCTGTTATTCCCATAGATAAGGATGATGTAATGTGACGTCATCAGAATCTCTCACCTCTCCAGTGAGACGGAAGAGGATCTCTAGGGTGAGGTGTAACATCCTCTCCGCCATCTTGTCTCTGTCCATATCCATCCTTGATGGGTAAATCAGGAAAATTCTCTTCTGTAGAAGATCTTCACTGAGAGGATCCGATATTGTAGAGACCTGAATGAGAAGAAGATGATCCGATGTAACATCATAAGAATCCTGTGTAATAATACAATTACTGGAGATAATAAGGGAAACATATGAGGAGATTTATTATCTTACAGGGTTTAGTTTTCTTCCCTGACATCTACTAATAAAACCTATATATTTAGGCCACAGACAACAAGCAGTTTCCTCCTCGGAGTCGGCAGCTGAACACGTTCCTCATAGACTCATCTTCCATAACGCTAATTCTCGTCTCATTACCGACACTGGAATCGGCATTAGCAATACTGCAGGAGATATTCATTACACGCGACATGAGAAATAACTCCTTCATGATGAGGACGACATCTTCATCTTCTACTGCGGCTCTAGAGACAGATTTGGCCAGAGTCGGTCACTGCCTCCATCCCCACCGGCCGTCTATATGAAGGTTTCCCGTCTTCCCCGCACTGGAATCTTCTCTCACGTTAGATCTCAGCTCTGAGTCACACACAGAAGTTTGAGGCTTTTCTGGAAGAACAGGACAGGAGAGATCTGAGGCCGAGGTCTCCATGTACAGGGTTTCCCCTCTGGATAAGAGGCTTTTCTATCCCTTTCCCCCCATTAGAGGGGACACCTGTGGATATCGGGGTCTTTACCGGCTGCAGTCCTGGGGGGATTTACTCGGTAACATGGACGTTGGACAAACGTCACCATCAATTACCATCAGAGTGAAGGAACATCGCTCCTCTATTCAGCTCTATGGATCCAGGATGAAATCCACTGCGGCCCCTGCAAGAATAGAGCAAAGTCTGGTGAGACCCCCGAGGCCGGAGATTTCTACAGCTGCTCTGTGTGCACAGGACCTGTGAAGAGGTCACAGGAGGGGCGGAGTCAGGAGTCACATGATCAGGGGCCTCAGTGTGTGCAGGACTCTGCTGTGCTGGTTGTCATGGTGCTGGATGAGGGGAAGTTTATGTGTGTGGGGTCAGGAGGGGTTTACAGGGTGGATGTAGCAGAGCCGCGTGTGTACAAGGTGTACGGAGCGAAGCCGCGTGTGTATGAGGTGTACGGAGCTGAGCCGCGTGTGTACGAGGTGTACGGAGCGGAGCCGCGCGTGTACGAGGTGTACGGAGCGGAGCCGTACGTGTACGAGGTGTACGGAGCGGAGCCGCGCGTGTACGAGGTGTACGGAGCGGAGCCACATGTGTACAAGGTGTGTACGGAGCGGAGCCGCGCGTGTACGAGGTGTACGGAGCGGAGCCGCGCGTGTACGAGGTGTACGGAGCCGCGTGTGTACGAGGTGTACGGAGTGGAGCCGCGCGTGTACGAGGTGTACGGAGCGGAGCCGCGCGTGTACGAGGTGTACGGAGCGGAGCCGTGCGTGTACGAGGTGTAAGGAGCGGAGCCACATGTATACAAGGTGTGTATGGAGCGGAGCCGTGTGTATGAGGTGTACGGAGCGGAGCCGCGTGTGTACGAGTGTACGTAGCGGAGTTGTGTGTGTACGAGGTGTACGGAGCGAAACCGCGTTTGTGTGGACCCCTCTGTGTACTCTACACCCCCATCTTCAGTCACAGACCCTTGTGTACGCTGTATACACCCGTATACCCCCAGCTTCAGTCACAGACCCCTCAGTGTACGATGTATACACCTATATTCCCCCAGCTTCGGTCATAGACCCCTCTGTGTATGCTGTATACACCCGTATACCCCCAGCTTCGGTCACAGACCCCTCTGTGTATGCTGTATACACCCGTATACCCCCAGCTTCGGTCACAGACCCCGCATCTCTCACACTGTAAAACTGACGCCAGACACACAGGGTAAAACTGCAGTCGTCGGTCTCTCATCTCTCGCACTTATACTGATAACGAACCCTCCTACAAACCGTGAGAACAAAGTAATTACTACAGGACTGTCTGAGAAAGGGATTTATTCTATAAGAAACGCTGGGGCCACAAATGAGAATAACATAATGTCTTTCATAGATACAGTTGTGGCCAAAAGTATTGACACCCCTGCAATTCTGTCAGATAATACTCAGTTTCTTCCTGAAAATGATTGCAAACACAAATTCTTTGGTATTATTATCTTCATTTAATTTGTCTTAAATGAAAAAAAAACACAAAAGAGAATGAAGCAAAAAGCAAAACATTGATCATTTCACACAAAACTCCAAAAATGGGCCAGACAAAAGTATTGGCACCCTCAGCCTAATACTTGGTTGCACAACCTTTAGCCAAAATAACTGCTACCAACCATGAATGAGTTTCTTACAATGCTCTACTGGAATTTTAGACCATTCTTCTTTGGCAAACTGCTCCAGGTCCCTGATATTAGAAGGGTGCCTTCTCCAAACTGCCATTTTTACATCTCTCCACAGGTGTTCTATGGGATTCAGGTCTGGACTCATTGCTGGCCACCTTAAAAGTCTCCAGTGCTTCCTCTCAAACCATTTTCTAGTGCTTTTTGAAGTGTGTTTTGGGTCATTGTCCTGCTGGAAGACCCATGACCTCTGAGGGAGACCCAACTTTCTCACACTGGGCCCTACATTATGCTGCAAAATTTGTTGGTAGTCTTCAGACTTCATAATGCCATGCACACGGTCAAGCAGTCCAGTGCCAGAGGCAGCAAAGCAACCCCAAAACATCAGGGAACCTCCGCCTGTTTGACTGTAGGGACCGTGTTCTTTTCTTTGAATGCCTCTTTTTTTCTCCTGTAAACTCTATGTTGATGCCTCTGCCCAAAAAGCTCTACTTTTGTCTCATCTGACCAGAGAACATTCTTCCAAAACGTTTTAGGCTTTTTCAGGTAAGTTTTGGCAAACTCCAGCCTGGCTTTTTTATGTCTCGGGGCAAGAAGTGGGGTCTTCCTGGGTCTCCTACCATACTGTCCCTTTTCATTCAGACGCCGACGGATAGTACGGGTTGACACTGTTGTACCCTCGGACTGCAAGGCAGCTTGAACTTGTTTGGATGTTAGTCGAGTTATCCAACATCTGCACAATCTTGCGTTGAAATCTCTTGTCAATTTTTCTTTTCCGTCCACATCTAGGGAGGTTAGCCACAGTGCCATGGGCTTTAAACTTCTTGATGACACTGCGCACGGTAGACACAGGAACATTCAGGTCTTTGGAGATGGACTTGTAGCCTTGAGATTGCTCATGCTTCCTCACAATTTGGTTTCTCAAGTCCTCAGACAGTTCTTTGGTCTTCTTTCTTTTCTCCATGCTCAATGTGGTACACACAAGGACACAGGACAGAGGTGGAGTCAACTTTAACCCATGTCAACAGGCTGCAAGTGTGATTTAGTTATTGCCAACACCTGTTAGGTGCCACAGGTAAGTTACAGGTGCTATTAATTACACAAATTAGAGAAGCATCACTTGATTTTTCGAACAGTGCCAATACTTTTGTCCGCCCTCTTTTTTATGTTTGGTGTGGAATTATATCCAATTTGGCTTTAGGACAAATCTTTTTGTGTTTTTTCATTTAAGACAAATTAAATGAAGATAATAATACCAAAGAATTTGTGTTTGCAATCATTTTCAGGAAGAAACTGAGTATTATCTGACAGAATTGCAGAGGTGTCAATACTTTTGGCCATAACTGTATTGACAGTGAGGGCGACTTCCACTTTGCCGCAATGTGGATTTTAGTGGCCATACATAAGTAGTTTACTAGCTTCTGAAAGCTTTTTTGAAGCCGGGAAGGCCTGGTTCCCAGTAAAAGGGTAGAAGGTTCCAGAACAACCGGTCCATCATACATCATGCTATCAGATGCTTCACCTTATCCCAAAACCCAGAAACCATTGTACAAGACCACCAAATAGACTCTGTGCAATAGTTTTAAGGAGGTGTAGGGATTCACTCTGGTAGGTAATGGCAGGGCTGCAATAACGAGGCAACACACAGGCTTAAAGTCCAATTTCAGTGGTTTAATGTCACGTTGTAAACAGCAGATTAACAGAAAGTAAGGAAAAACAGAAATATACTCCAGCTTGGAGAACCACTGGTCCCATACTCACCACTTGCACGAGACGGGCTTAACTAAGCGGCTGACAGGTCCGCGGCATCTGCCAGGTGCCATTCCCAGGGTTGTTGAGAGTCTTGCTGCTATAGTCCTGCAGCACGGGGATCCTGTGTACGTGTTCAGGCTAAGTCCAGCCAAGGTCCTGTAACTTCCAGACACACACTCACCATGTGCCAAACACCAACCTCCATTACATAGCCCATATCCCCTCCTACAAGTGAGGTAAACATCACATAAGCTGATGATCACGTGACCATGACATCATCGCAGGTCCTGCCTTTATGGAAAAACCCAGCCAAACATTAACCTGCTGGGAGAAATGTATCTCCCATCCAGTAAAACACCCTTTACTGTACCACATACAGTACCTCCCTCCTATGTTCAACCCTAAGGGGTGGACACATGACATACAGTGAACTCTGGACAGGGCATCTGCATTCCCCTGTAGTCTGATCCCAGCAAAGAGCAAACAGATGAACGGCATACTAGGGGGCACAAATCACCACATTACCAGACGGAGCTATTTATCTGAAGTATTGCGGCATATGATTCAGTCAAAAAATGGAGGTGCTTGCATGAAAAAACATGAATATTTCAATGTGAAGCAAAAAAAGAAATATGCAGCACTCACCGATATAGCTGAAAAACTGTGAGTCTTTATTTCACATAATTTCCATCAAATGTGTGGACATGCAGGACGTGGAGGAATGCTAGGGGAGGGAGGTGCCGGACATCGGCCGTTTCACCATTACTCGCTTCTACGGGTCCAGGTGAGGGGATTAGCTAAAGGTCATTCCCTTTATAGGATCACAGACCTTACTAATTAACATACATAACAAGTTGTGAAACAAACATTTACAAAAAAATATATAGTTATACAATATACAGAGTGCAAGATACTAGTAAGGAATAAATCTTTCCATATCGATTTACAAGATAATCTATATTTTTACAATATCATAGGAAGATTATAATCTAAATAACTTTACATACAATTTTTTATATAACATTTTTTATAAAAATACTGATAGATCGATCCGGTCATTTAGTCCCAAAGGACCTTGTGCTTTCGCTTTCAGGATCCATTTTGCTACTTGTTGCAATAAAGCTTTGTCATAGTTACCTCCTTGAGGTGGAAAATTGACCTTTTCAATCCCTGCAAAACTCAGCTACATTGGTGAGTGCTGCATATTTCTTCTTTTTTCACTTTACATTGAAATATTCATGTTTTTTCATGCAAGCACCTCCATTTTTTGGACTCAAGTGTTGCAGACGATCGAGAGGACTCAAGCATGCTTACTTTTCCTTCTACCTCTAATAATTCGCCCCCTTTAGGAAAAAACAAGACGAGGCCGGATAATTACAAAATCAAGGAAAAAACGCAAGCAAGTATCATGGAGGAAATAACACCTCCAATGGACAATCTACGTATAATAAACCTTTCAAAGCGCCAATTATCCAGTGAACATACTGAAGTTCTATCTAAAGGCTTAAATTTTTGTATTCCAGAAAAATTTGATTATGTCGATTTTAGGATTGAATTGTTTAAAAGTATAAGAAAGCTACATCTTAAAAAATCTTTTTCCAGTGTTTCAGCTGCAGTTTCTGTTCCTATACATGAAGGTGAGAAACCTCCAACTATTGGTCCTTTAGGCTTTATGCTAAATTCAGATATCTGTCCCAGACAATTTTTAAGTGATGTTGAAATGTTAATGAGTATAACTGAACCGGATTTCTCCCTGGAATCAGTTAATTCCAACAAAGAAATACCAATACCTTTTAAAGGAGGAATAAAATCAAATTTCATGCCTCCTATATCTCCTGGGAACAGTATCGATCTTTTCCATGATATGGTCATCAAGGATGTAGAAGCTTTACTCTATCCCATGTCAGAAAAAAATTTGAGAGCATCTGAGATGAAAGCTTTGCAAGAAATGAAGGGATGGAGTGATACTGTGTTCAGGAGATCTGATAAAGGAGGGAATTTGGGTCTTTTGGATAAGACATACTATATACAAGATGCCGTAAATCACTTGAATGATAGTAATACCTACTGTATGCTAAATGACAACCCTTTGCATAAATATAAGGACAGATTAAGATCTCTTTTAAGAAAGTATGTTCAATTGGGGATATTATCAAAAAAGAGAGCAGAAAAACTCTTTCCAGAATACCCAGAAATTCCCTATTGGTATAGTGTGCCAAAAGTGCACAAGTCTTTAAAAGAGCCTCCGGGTCGCCCTATAATTTCAGGGAAAACTCTTTGACTGAACCACTTTCACAATACTTAGACTGGCTACTAAAACCTTTACTAAAAGCTGTGCCATCCTTTGTAAAAGATTCAGGAGATTTATTGAAAAAATTGAAAGATTTCCATTGGCAACCACATTTCTCCCTTGCATCTATTGATGCTGAGAGTCTATATACCCGCATCCCCCATGATAAAGGCATAGCAGCAATAAAGGAGATTTTACACAAACAAATCACAGGATTTTATTTCCTTTATTATCGAGTCACTCGATTGTCATTGTGATTGGCATTGTGTGTCAATTATGTTTTGACACATAATGCCTTCAAATTTCTGGATAAGTGGTATATACAAAGGTGGGCACAGCAATGGGCACGCCAGTCTCTTGTGTCATACAAAGAGTGGGCACAGCAATGGGCATGCCAGTCTCTTGTGTCATACAAAGAGTGGGCACAGCAATGGGCACGCCAGTCTCTTGTGTCATACAAAGAGTGGGCACAGCAATGGGCACGCCAGTCTCTTGTGTCATACAAAGAGTGGGCACAGCAATGGGCACGCCAGTCTCTTGTGTCATACAAAGAGTGGGCACAGCAATGGACACGCCAGTCTCTTGTGTCATACAAAGAGTGGGCACAGCAATGGACACGCCAGTCTCTTGTGTCATACAAAGAGTGGGCACAGCAATGAGCACGCCAGTCTCTTGTGTCATACAAAGAGTGGGCACAGCAATGGACATGCCAGTCTCTTGTGTCATACAAAGGGTGGGCACAGCAATGGGCATGCCAGTCTCTTGTGTTTATGCAAATTTATTCCTAGCACGGTTTGAACAGTTTTATATAAAAACAGCCCTAAATCCACACTTAAGACATTTACAAGCATATTTTCGCTTTGTGGATGATATTTTTATTATCTGGGGGGGTTCTCTGGAAGAATTTGCAGATTTTGTAAAATACCTGAACAATGTGAACAGTGACAACATGCGCTTCACATTTTCATTTGGGGGAAACACAATAGATTTTCTTGATGTCAAATTTAAAATAAAAAATGGCTCTTGAAAAACAGAAGTGTTTAGAAAAGAAACCGCAACAAATAATTACTTACATTATAAGAGCGCTCGCCCATTACACACTAAAAAGGGACTTCCATATAGTCAAATGCTAAGAGTAAGAAAACTGAATAATGATGAAACCATTTTTAATGAACAAATTTCTGAGCTGAAACAACGTTTTTTGCAAAGGGGATACCCTATGACTTTATTAAATGAAGCATATGAAAGGGTAAAACAATTTTCTCAGATGGATTTATTAAAGGAAAGGACTAAAAAATTAAATAGTGTAGTCAAACCTACAAAAAAATTTAATTTTTGTTTCAAACATAGTGCAATGGATAGAGCAATCCATGCAGCAGTGAGAAAACACTGGCATCTCATTGATGCAGAAAAAACCTTACACACAGATGGTAAATTAGTTCCTCAATTTGCATACAAAAGGGCACATAATATAGGGGATTTATTAGTACATCATAGACTTCGTCCCCCTCAAAAAAATTGGCTACGAGATTTATCAATAAAAGGAAATTATAAATGTGGTCACTGCAGATACTGTCATCTTCATCTGACAGGGAATTCTATACATTTTGGCTCTATGGAACATAAGGTACAAAACTACATTTCTTGCCAAACTAAATTCGTGGTTTATATTATTTTTTGTCCATGTGGTTATTTTTATATTGGAAAAACTATAAGACCACTTACGATACGTTTTGGTGAACACTATAGATCTATTACATCAGGAAAGGGATCACTGCGATTAATCAAGCATATTCAAGATGTGCAGAAAGCTAACCCAGAAATTTTGAGTTTTGCAGGGATTGAAAAGGTCAATTTTCCACCTCAAGGAGGTAACCATGACAAAGCTTTATTGCAACAAGAAGCAAAATGGATCCTGAAAGCGAACGCACAAGGTCCTTTGGGACTAAATGACGGATCGATCTATCAGTATTTTTATAAAAAATGTTATATAAAAAATTGTATGTAAAGTTATTTCGATTATAATCTTCCTATGATATTGTAAAAATATAGATTATCTTGTAAATCGATATGGAAAGATCTATTCCTTACTAGTATCTTGCACTCTGTATATTGTATAACTATATATTTTTTTGTAAATGTTTGTTTCACAACTTGTTTTGTATGTTAATTAGTAAGGTCTGTGATCCTATAAAGGGAATGACCTTTAGTTAATCCCCTCACCTGGACCCGTAGAAGCGAGTAATCGCGAAACGGCCGTTGTCCGGCACCTCCCTCCCCTAGCATTCCTCTAACGTCCTGCAAGTCCACACATCATATTGATGGAATTTATGTGAAATAAAGACGCACAGTTTTTCAGCTACATCGGTGAGTGCTGCATATTTCTTCTTTTTTCGCTTCACATTGAAATATTCATGTTTTTTCATGCAAGCACCTCCGTTTTTTGACTGAATTATATACCGCAATACTTCAGATAAATAGCTCCGTCTGGTAATGTGGTGATTTTGCACCCTAGTATGCCGTTCACCTGTTTGCTCTTTGCTGGGTACATATTGGGCTGTTATGAAAGAGTCACCGTAGGAGGCAGACACAAAAATAGAAGCTACGTCCAGAAAACCAGAGAAGTTGGCAACTATCAGATTGCAGACCCCTGAACCTATCAACACAACTAGCAGTAGCCGTGGGGGGTTCCTACGGTGCCCTAGACCCCTCGATCACAGCCGGAGAGCTAAATAGCCTAAAGACAGAAAAGGAAATCTAAACTGCCCCAGAGCAGACCCCAAAGTAAAAGGTAGCCCCCAACATATAATGACGGTGAAGCAAGATGAAAAAACACTCACACAGATAGAAAGATAGGCTGAGCAAACGATGGGGCCCAAACTAACTAAACAGGACAGGAAAGGAAGGTTGCTGTCTGCAATCTGCCAAAACCCTATCAAAGACATAAACCAACAGGCTGATATGGAAAAAGACCTTGAAGCAGCTAGGCTTCAAAAGCTATATCAGCACTCAGGTACTTTCTGAAGACAGAGCTAAAGGAATTCAGCTCACCCCAGCAGGGAATGGCAGAAATACAGAAAAACAAAGCAAAACAAAGTCAAAGCCAAAATGCAAAAGGCAGAGCAGAAAACTTAGCTTTAGAGGAGCAGGAATTCAGACTGGTCTCCAAGGATCCCACAGAGAAATCACCCGCAGGGCAGAAGGGCGTCAGCGGCCTTATATCCAGTCAGTCACTCCACTCAGCCAGTCATCATCACTAGGCTCAGGTGCTTGATAATCAGGCTCACTACCTTTCTTTACCAGAAGAGGGAGTTCATCGGGCCTCAGTAGTGAAGGGGAAAATGAACTCACAACATTGGGCCGTCTGAAAACTGAGTTTAGTCTAGGACAATTTGTCTGCACTACTAACAGCAGTTACAATACCAAACTAGGGCAGACCCTATAGGAGAAAAACACAAGAATTATACTGTATTTTCACATACTATCTATTCCTGACACTGGAGTGGGTTATAAACTTACACAGTATATAGTCTGAGGTCTGGGATCTGCCAATATGGGGCTAGTTTTCTGACTGTTTCGAATAACATGATACATGATTTTATTTTTTTCTTTTGTCCAGTCTCACTTGAATATAGGTCAATATTAAATAGTCTCCTGATGAGTCGCCTTTGGTCAGGACGATGAAACCCGTAGAAATGAGAGGCTTGGAGAGTGAGTGTGTATACGTCAACTCACCCTATATACTGAACTGTGGGGTACATGTTTTTTCTATTAGTCACCTACTGACTAACCTTCAGGAGGTGAATTATGGGTATAGTTTTACATTTGGAATTAATAAAGTTTAGTTTTATCCTTTTGGCAGAAAACATGAGGAATGACAAGAGACAACCCATTTAAGAAGATTCAATTTTGGTTAAAACTATTCCAACACTATGAACACAAAAAAGGCTTCTCCCCTATGTGACATCTCTGATGTTTATTAACAGTTGATTTCCAAGTAAAATCATTTCCCAGATTAAGAAAATGAAAAAGGCTTCTCCACTGTGTGACTGCTCTGATGTCTAACAAGAAGCTCTTTCCGGTTAAAACATTTCCTACATTCTGAACAGGAAAAAGGCTTCTCCCCTGTGTGACTGCTCTGATGTCTAACAAGAAGCGCTTTCCAGGTAAAACATTTCCCACATTCTGAACAGCAAAAAGGCTTCTCCCCTGTGTGGGTTCTCTGGTGAGTAACAAGATTCCATTTCTGGTTAAAACATTTCCCACATTCTGAACAGGAAAAAGGCTTCTCCCCTGTATGGATTATCTGGTGCTTAACAAAATCTGATTTCTCGTTAAAACATTTCCCACATTCTGAACAGGAAAAAGGCTTCTCCCCTGTGTGGGTTCTTTGATGGCGATCAAGACTTATTTTCCATTTAAAACAGTTCCCACATTCTGAACAGGAAAACGGCTTCTCCCCTGTGTGATTTCTATAGTGAGTAACAAAATGTGATTTCTGGATAAAACATTTCCCACATTCTGAACATGAAAAAGGCTTCTCCCCTGTGTGACTGCTCCAATGGCGATCAAGACGTGCTTTCCAGCTAAAACATTTCCCACATTCTGAACATGAAAAAGGCTTCTCTCCTGTGTGAGTTCTCTGGTGTGTTACAAAATGTGATTTCTTGTTAAAACATTTCCCACATTCTGAACATGAAAATGACTTCTTTGCTTTAGGAGCAGTTTGTTTTTTAATGCCTCTTTTGTGACTTTGATTTTCCTTAGTAGTCGGTAATGAATCAGAAGATGGGACCTGTTTCATAGGATCAGATGACAGATCTTTGCTTTGAATGGATGATGATATATCTGGAGTAATGGCATTCACTTCAGTTGTATCTTGTAGGATCTCAAGATCATCAGATTTAAAAATTGAAGATGTCAGCTGTCCCTCTGTTCTCCTGGTACAGTCATCTGCTAAGATAATAAAACAAAGTTTTTTAATAAAATATCCTTGAGTTTTATATTTTTGAACATTTCTACTTAAACTGTCCATAAAAATGGCAAGCTATGTAAAAAAACTTTAACCCCTTTCTGCCATATGACGTACTACCCCGTCCATGTGCCCTGGGACTTAATTCCCAAGGACAGGATAGCACGTCATAGAGATCAGCGGCGCTCACAGGGTGAGCGCCGCTGATCACGGCCGGGTGTCAGCTGATTATCACAGCTGACACGTTAGCCCCTGGCACACTGCGATCAAACACGATCGCAGTGTACCGGGGGTTTAGGGAAGCATCGACAGGGAGGGGGCTCCCTCCGTGCTTCCCTGAGACCCCCAGCGCAGCGCGATGTGCTGCGCTGGGGGCCTCCTTACCTGCAGGTCCCTGGATCCAATATGGCTGCGGGGACCTTCAGGGGCCTGCAGGGAGGCGGCTTCGTCAGTGCCTGCAAAGCGCAGGCATGATGAAGCCTTGGGCAGTGCCTATGTGAGATCGCTGATCTGTCACAGCGATCTGTGATGTGTCAGATCAGCGATCTCACACATGACAATGATTTCCCCCCTGGGACAGTATAATAAAGTTAAATAAAGAAAAATAAGAGTAAAAATAATTTATAAAAAAAAATCGCTAAATTTAAAAAAAAAAAAATATTCCCTAATAAATTCATTTTTTGGAAATGAAAAAAAACAAAACAATAAAAGTACACATATTTAGTATCGCCGTGTCCGTAACGACCCACCCTATAAAACTGTCCCATTAGTTAACCCCTTTAGCAAACCCCTTAAAGAAGAAAAATAAAAAAATTATGCTTTATTATCATACTGCCAAACAAAAAGTGCAATAACGCGCGATCAAAAAGATGGATATATATAAACATGGTACCGCTGAAAACGTCATCTTGTCCTGCAAAAAACAAGCCACAACACAGCGTCATCAGCGAAAAAATGAAAAAGTTATA
This sequence comes from Dendrobates tinctorius, assembly GCF_039654945.1. NCBI lineage: Eukaryota > Metazoa > Chordata > Amphibia > Anura > Dendrobatidae > Dendrobates > Dendrobates tinctorius. The sequence continues at coordinate 2,080,042 of NW_027361941.1, read as the reverse complement.
GCTCACAGAATAAAGTGATGCAAAAATAATTATTTTTTATATAATAAAGAAATAAATGAGGTATCGCTGTAACCGTACTGACCCGAAGAATAAAGCCGCCTTTCAATTTTACCGCATGCAGAATGGTGTAAACGCACCCCCAAAAGAAATTCTTGAAATGCTGGTTTTTGTTCATTCTGCGTCCCAAAAATCGGAATAAAAAGCAATCAAAAATGTCACGTGCCTGTAAATGGTTCCAATAAAAATGTCAACTCGTCCCACAAAAAATAAGACCTCACATGACTCGGTGGGTCAAAATATGGAAAATTATAGCTCTCAAAATCTGGTAATGCAAAAACTATTTTTACAATAAAAAGCGTCTTTTAGCGTGTGACAGCTTCCAAACATAAAAACCGCCATAAATAGTAAATCAAACCCCCCGTTATCACCCCCTTAGTTAGGGAAGAATAATAAAATAAAAAAAATGTATTTATTTCCATTTTCCCATTAGGGCTAGGGTTTGGGTTAGGGGTGTGTTGGGGTTAAGGTTGGAGTTAGAATTGGGGGTTTCCACTGTTTGGGCACTACAGGTGCTCTCCAAACGCAACATGACGTCTTATCTCAATTCCAGCCAATTCTGCGTTGAAAAAGTCAAACAGTGCTCCCTCCCTTCCAAGCTCTGCCATGCGCCCAAACAGTGTTTTACCCCCACATATGGGGTAGCAGCCTACTCAGGACAAATTGCAAAACAACTTTTGGGGTCCAATTTCTCCTGTTACCTTTGGGAAAATAAAAAAATTGGGGACTAAAAGATCATGTTTGTGGAAAAAATATGATTTTTTTATTTTCACGCCCGGGCGTTATAAACTTCTGTGAAGCACTGGGGGGTTCAAAGTGCTCACGACACATCAAGGTAAGTTCCGTGGGGGGTCTAGTTTTCAAAATGGTGTCATTTGTGGGGGGTTTCCACTGTTTAGGCACATCAGTGGCTTTCCAAACGCGGCATGGCGTCCAATCCCAATTCCAGCCAAAAAAGTCAAATGGCGGCCTTTCCCTTCCGAGCTCTGCCATGCGCCCAAATAGTGGTTTACCCCCACATGTGAGGTATCAGCGTACTCAGGACAAATTGCACAATAACTTTTAGGGTCCTGTTACCCTTGGGAAAAAAAATTGGGGGTGAAAAGATCATTTTTATGGAAAAAGTATGATTTTTTAATTGTACGGCTGTACGTTATAAACTTCTGTGAAGCCCTTGTGGGTTCAAAGTTCTCACCACATATCTAGATAAGTTCCTTGGGGGGTCTAGTTTCCAAAATCGGGTCACTTGTGGGGTTTCCACTGTTTAGGTACATCAGGGGCTCTCCAAACGTGACAAGGCGTCCGATCTGAATTCTAGCCAATTTTGCATTGAAAAAGTCAAATGACGCTCCTTCCCTTCTGAGCTCTGCCATGCGTCGAAACAGTGGTTTCCCCCCACATATCAGGTATCAGCCTACTCAGGACAAATTGAACAATATCTTTTGCAGTCCAATTTCTCCTGGTACCCTTGGTAAAATAAAAAAATTGGACCTGAAGTATTTTTTTTGTGAAAAAAAGTTAAATGTTCAGTTTTTTTAAACATTCAAAAAATTCCTGTGAAGCACCTGAAGGGTTAATAAATTTCTTGAATACGGTTTTGAGCACCTTGAGGGGTGCAGTTTTTAGAATGGTGTCACTTTTGGGTATTTTCTATACTAATACTGTATATATATATATATATATATATATATATATATATATATATATATATATATATATATATGAGAGAGAGAGAGCCCTTAAAGTGACTTCAAATGAAAGTGACTTCCTAACAAAAAAAAATTTTGGTTCCAAAATTGTGCTGATTTAAAGTAAACATGTGGTAAATGTTACTTAAGTTTTTTGTGTGGCGTATCTCTGTGATTTAAGGGCATAAAAATTCAAAGTTGGAAAATTGCAAAATTTTCACCAAATTTTCATTTTTTTCACAAATAAACGCAAGTTATTTGAATGAGATTTTACCACTAACATGAAGTACAATATGTCACGAGAAAACAATGTCAGAATCACCGAGATCCATGGAAGAGTTTCAGAGTTATTACCTCATAAAAGGACAGTGGTCAGAATTGTAAAAATTGGCCCGGGCAATAACGTGCAAACCACCCTTGGGGCTTAAGGGGTTAATTATTTACCAAGACAATGACAGTTCACAGTCTAATAAAAAACCTTGTTGGATGAACCAGTAGTGTGTGGTGTTCACCTGTTTGTTCATTCTGCCTCCCAAATATCGAATAAAAAGGAACCAATCAATGTTATGTAGGCGAAAATAATACCAATTCTCATCTCACAAAAACAAGTCCCCACTCAGGTCCATCATCTGTCAGTGGAAAAACAGATAAGGCAGGTTACAGTTAGTGCCATAGTTAGGGTTAGTGTTGGGGCTAAAGTAAGGGTTTATTCTAAAGTTAGGGTTTATTCTAAAGTTAGGGTTAGGCAAAAGAATTAGACTTTTCTCTATTGTCTCCCAAATAATTTGGTCACATCAGAGTTTTGTATTTCCGGAAAAAAATATAAAAAAAAGTAAAAATGGCCCGTCAGTGTTATAGTGCAGAGGAGGCTTATCCACTTTCATGTTCTGACAGTGAAGAAAGTGCAGTGTCAGATGGCAATGTGGATTTCGAGGGCTTTAGTAGCAGCGACAGTGATAGCTCAGAAATGAGCAGTGATTCCGGTCCATCCTCACACACAAGGTCCAGTACAACAAGAAGGACAAATAGCGCTTCTGGAGAAATGTCTCCAACTCAGGGAACAATGCCCAGTACTAGCGCTGTCCCTAGTGCTCGGGAATTGCCGCACACCAATGTCCAAGGGGCTTTGCCTCTTGATGTAGCATTTCCCAGATGGGAGGCTTCGGATTCGGCTAAACCATTCATCGCTCATTTTAATGCCATTCCTGGTCTAAATGTGGAGGTGGTGGAAAATTTTGGACCAATTATTTCAAAGAGGGCAAGGTTCAGAATAAAGCTCTATAAAATGTGTGAGAGTTCAACCGGATACACATCAGCTTTTCATATTTATGAGGGGAAAGACAGCCAACTAAACCCACCAGGATGCCCTACTTATCTGGGGACATCTGGAAAAATCGTTTGGGAACTGATAACTCCATTTTTACAAAAAGGCTACAATCTGTATGTTGACAACTACTACACCAGCATACCCCTATTTAAAAGTCTGGTTGTACATAACATAGGGGCTTGTGGGACCATTCGCAAAAACCGTCAGGGGTTTCCACAATCAGTGGTCAAAAAAATTTCCGAAAGGGGCAGTCAGGGGTTTTACGCAATAGAGAGCTGCTTGCCCTTAAGTATAAGGATAAAAAAGATATTTTTATCCTGAGCTCGATCCACACAGATGCCACAAGAGCCACTGCAGACCAACAGGGATCCACTACTCCAAAACCTGTGTCTGTCATTGACTACCACAAATATATGGGGGTGTGGACCTTGCAGATCAGGTTCTACAGCCATACCAGGTATCAAGAAAATCATATATCTGGTATATAAAGTTAGTCATTTATTTGTTTCAGGTGGCCACATATAATTCTTTTGTGTTATACAAAAAAGGTCACTGAAACAGGGATTTTTGTGATAAACTCACCGTAAAATCCTTTTCTCCGAGACGCTCATTGGGGGACACGGGTAATGTGGGTGTATGCTACTGCCGCCTGGAGGCTGACACTAAGTGAAAAAAAGAGGTTAGCTCCTTCTCTGCCGTATACACCCTCGCCTGGATTGCGGGCGGAAACCAGTTTAGTGCAAAAGCAGTAGGACAACAACAAAAATCAGCCTTAATGCAGGTAACAATATGTTTAGAAAAGAACCACCCTAATATCATCGAAAATGCATATTAATTAAATAAACAAGAGCTAACTGGCTATCAGGGTGGGTGCTGTGTCCCCCAATGAGCGTCTCGGAGAAAAGGATTTTACGGTGAGTTTATCACAAAAATCCCTGTTTCTCCCTCGCCTCATTGGGGGACACAGGTACTGTGGGACGTCCTAAAGCAGTTCCTGGGTGGGAAGTTGACTCACCGATCCAAGCTACATGCACCTCCTGTCTAAAAGGTGCGCCACTGCTGCTTGGAGAATCCTTCTACCTAGGCTCGCATCCACTGAAGCCTGAGTATGGGTATTGTAATGTTTGGCAAACGTGTGCAGGCTGGACCAGGTTGCTGCCTTGCAAATCTTTTCCATCGAAGCCTGGTGCTGAAGTGCCAAAGAGGCGCCCACTGCCCGAGTAGAGTGTGCTCTGATCCCTGCTGGAACCGGCGCACCCCTGATGTGGTAGGACTCCTGAATAGTCAAATGAATCCACCTCGCTATGGCCGATTTTGAGGCCACGAGTTCCTTCCTGCGCCCCTCGGGGAGCAAGAACTGCGTGTCTGTCTGCCTAAAGGGTGCCGTCCGTGACACGTACCTCCTGAGGACTCTTACCAGGTCCAACGTGTGAAGGGGCTTTTCCACTCGGTGTGCCGGTGCTGGACAAAATGAAGGCAAGACAATATCCTCATTAATGTGAAACGAGGAAACGACCTTCGGTAGAAAGGGGGGAGCTGGTCTGAGAACCACCTTATCCCTGTGGAAAGTGAGAAACGGGGCTCGACAGGATAGGGCCGTCTGCTCTGAGACTCGCCTGATAGACGTTAACGCTACAAGGAATACCACCTTCCAGGAGAGGTATGACAAAGAAACATCCTGTAGCGTTTCAAATGGAGGTTCCTCCAGAATGCTTAGGACCAGGTTAAGGTCCCAGGCGTCCAGAGGCGCACTATAGGAAGGTACCAAGTGGGAGACCCCCTGGATGAAAGTCTTTACCTGCAAATTTACAGCAATTCTGCGCTGGAACAGGACGGATAAAGCTGATATCTGTCTCCTGAGGGAGCTCGGGACCAACCCTGAGTCTAGGCCAGACTGGAGAAAGGCCAAGATGTTGGGAATAGAGAATCTCAGTGGAGAATAACTGCGGCCTCGACACCAAGAAAAGAAAACCTTCCAGGTTTGATGGCAAATTCGCGCCGAGGTAGGCTTCCGGGCACAAACCATTGTAGCAACCACCTCGCGCCCAAACCCCACCTGGGTCAGAATCCAAGATTCAACGGCCATGCCATCAAACACAGGGCCCCTGAGCTCGAGTGGAAGATCGGGCCCTGGGACAGTAGATCTGGGCGCTCTGGCAGTCGCCAAGGAATGTCGGCGAGCAGCTGCACTAGATCCGCGTACCAAGCTTGATGGGGCCAGTTTGGGGCCAGGAGAATCACTGGAACCCCTTCTGTTTTGATCTTTTTGATGACTCTCGGAAGTAGTGGCAGCGGGGGAAATAGATATGAGAGGCAAAACGGGTTCCACGGCAGAACCAACACATCCAAAGCGACTGCCTGCGGGTCCCTGGACCGAGCGACAAACAGGGGCACCTTGGCATTCGCCCCTGAGGCCATCAGGTCCCTATCCGGTGTCCCCCACCATTGGAAAATCTGCTGGAAGATCTCAGGGTGTAGTGATCACTCCCCAGACGCAAGACACTGCTGGCTGAGGAAGTCTACTGCCCAGTTCTCCACGCCCGGGATGTGGACTGCCGAAATCACCGACTGGTTCCTCTCGGCCCAATGCAAAACGTGGCCTACTGTTGTGAGTTCATTTTCCCCTTCACTACTGAGGCCCGATGAACTCCCTCTTCTGGTAAAGAAAGGTAGTGAGCCTGATTGTCAAGCACCTGAGCCTAATGATGATGACTGGCTGAGTGGAGTGACTGACTGGATATAAGGCCGCCGACGCCCTTCTGCCCTGCGGGTGATTTCTCTGTGGGATCCTTGGAGACCAGTCTGAATTCCTGCTCTTCTAAAGCTGAGTTTTCGGCTCTGCCGTTTGCATTTGTGCTTTGACTTTGTTTTGCTTTGTTTTTCTGGATTTCTGCCATTCCCTGCTGGGGTGAGCTGAATTCCTTTAGCTCTGTCTTCAGAAAGTACCTGAGTGCTGATATAGCTTTTGAAGCCTAGCTGCTTCAGGGTCTTTTTCCATATCAGCCTGTTGGCTTATGTCTTTGATAGGGTTTTGGCAGATTGCAGACAGCAACCTTCCTTTCCTGTCCTGTTTAGTTAGTTTGGGCCCCATCGTTTGCTCAGCCTATCTTTCTGTCTGTGTGAGTGTTTTTTCATCTTGCTTCACCGTCATTATATGTTGGGGGCTGCCTTTTACTTTGGGGTCTGCTCTGGGGCAGTTTAGATTTCCTTTTCTGTCTTTAGGCTATTTAGTTCTCCGGCTGTGATCGAGGGGTCTAGGGCACCGTAGGAACCCCCCACAGCTACTGCTAGTTGTGTTGATAGGTTCAGGGGTCTGCAATCTGATAGTTGCCAACTTCTCAGGTTTCCTGGACGTAGCTTCTATTTTTGTGTCTTCCTCCTACGGTGACTCTTTCATAACACCCTACCTTGCGCATGGTTGCTCTGCTGCGGGTGCCCCCTTGATGATTTATGTAAGCCACCGCCGTGGCGTTGTCCGATTGAATCCGGACTTGGCGGCCTGCTAGAAGGTGACGAAAATGTTGCAGAGCCAGCCAGATCGCTCGTATCTGCAACAAGTTGATCGGGAGGTGTGCCTCCTGCGGCGACCACCGTCCTTGGGTGGTGTGGTAGCGAAAAAACGCTCCCCAGCCGGGGAGGCTGGCGTCGGTTGTGACCACCAACCAATAGTCTGGGGGAAAGGGTTTCCCCTGAAGCAGGGAGGAACTGGTTATCCAACACTCGAGTGACTGTCTGACCTGAGAGGACAACCGGCACCGATGATCGAGCGAGAATGGGTTCTTGTCCCAGGATGACAAGAGGGCGTGCTGCAGGGGGCGAAGATGGAACTGGGTGAACGATATTGCTTCCATCATTTTTCCTAGAATCCTCATCCCGAAACAGATGGTATGAGGGACTGGTTGATGAAATGTCCGGACTCCCTGCCGGAGAGCTAGGGCCTTGTCCTGATTGAGAATTACCAACCCTCGAAAGGTGTCGAAGATCATCCTAAAAGGAAATCCTCTGAGCTGGAACAAGAGATGATTTCTTCACGTTGACCAACCACCCTAAGCGGGAAAGAGTAACTAGCGTGATGTTGACACTTTCCTTGCATGCCCAAATAGAAGGGCCCTTGACCAAGAGGTCATCTAAGTAAGGCAAGACGACTATGCCCTGGGAGTGCAGGATGGTCATGACGACTGCCATGACCTTTGTGAACACTCTGGGGGCGGTGGCTAGCCCGAAGGGAAGTGCTGCGAACTGAAAATGTAGACCGTTGATGGCGAAGCGTAGAAATCTTTGATGCGGAGGAAAAATGGGGATATGTAGGTAAGCATCTTGGATATCGATAGAGGCCAAGTATTCTCCCTGCCCCATGGCCGATATGACTGAACGGAGAGCCTCCATTTGGAAATGTCTGACCCTGATGAATTTGATCAGAAGCTTCAGGTCCAAAACAGACAGTCCCGTCCCTCTCTGGGACCGTGAATAGGTTGGAATAGAAGTCATGAGCCTTTTCGTGTTCTGGCACGGGAATAATGACTCCATTGCGGTGGAGCGATTCGATGGCTCCTAGCAAAGCCCTTGCCTGGGTATCCACCTTGGGAAGATAGGAAAGAAAAAACCATCTTGGGGGGGTACCTGACAAACTCTATCTTGTACCCTGAGGACACCAGCTCTCTTACCCATGTGTCGTGTGCGATGGTGAGCCAGACATGGCGAAACCAGAGTAGGTAGCTCAGTGGATAGCACTGCAGCCTTGCAGCGCTGGATTCCTGGGTTCGAATCCCACCAAGGACAACATCTGCAAGGAGTTTGTATGTTCTCCTCATGTTTGTGTGGGTTTCCTCCAGATACTCCGGTTTCCTCCCACATTCCAAAGACATACTGATAGGGAATCTAGAATTGTGGGCTTCATCGGCGACAGTGATGATAATGTGTGCAAACTGTAAAGCGCTGCGGAATATGTTAGCGCTATATAAAAAAAATAAAGAGAAGATCTTTGGGACCTGGATCCCCTCGACCTGGGCTGGTGAGTACGCATTCTCCCCAAGGGGTTGGCTCTATATGAGACCTGTCGATCTCTATCCTGGTTGGGGCAACCTGAAGCGGCGGAATTGGCCGCTGTAGTCCACCCGGGGTTGCGAGAAGCCCGAAAACGTGCCTGAAACTGGTGACAAACTGGCGGTTTGACCTATTGTTGAGGGAGAAAACCGCTCTTCCCTCAGGTGGGATCAGAGATGAGCTGATCTAACTTCTCTCCGAAAAGGCTGCACTGATAAGGTAGAGAAGTCAAGGACTTCTTGGAGGCTGAATCGGCCCGCCATGTCCTTAATCATAGAGCTCTCCTAATGGAAATTGTGCTTGCGTCAGCAAGTGCCGCGCAATTGGCCGCATCCAAAGATGCATTGATTAAGTAGTCCCCAGCCATAGCGATCTGACTCGCGATCTCTGATAGTTCTGCAGGTAGGGCCCTATCCTGCAAGGCTTTGTTTAATGATTCTGACTAAGAAATCATGGCCTTGGCCACCCACGTTGCCGCGAACGAGGGAGAGAGTGAGTGCTGACCCTGATGCCTCAAATACTGAGTGAGCCAAGCTCTCTATGAGACGATCTGTGGGATCCTTCATAGAAGAACCACTAGGTACGGATAACAGGGTTTTAGAGGCCAAGCGTGACATGGGTGAGTCCACCGTTGTGGATTCCGTCCATCTTTTACAGAGGTCCGGGGCAAACGGATACCTCGCTTCGAGCGCCTTCTGGCCCGAGAAGCGTCTGTCCGGCTGTTCCCTGTGTCATTGCACTATGTCCTCGAATTCTGGGTGAGTGCAAAATACTCTATGCGGCTGCTTAACTCGCTTAAATGACACCTTATGGCCAGAAGCCAAGGTGGAATCATCCTCAATCCCCAAAGTCTGGTTGACGGCTTCAATGAGGCTGTCCACTGTTTCTCAACACCCCGGAGTATCTAGGTCAAGGGGCTCGTCTGAGCATTGCTCGCTATCGACTACTGGTGAAGGAGAGCGAGAAGCAGAACTCACGGATGCCGAGGCACCGGATGAACCGGGAGACGCCGTGTGGGTTCGTTTCCCCCGCGTCTGCCTGGAGTGAGGGCGGCCCCTGCAGGCCGGATGCTCTTGTGAGGTAAAGGACCCCTCTAACACAGGCGAGCCACTGTCCCTGCCCCATCTGGGGCACGAAGGGACTCGATTGCTCTCGTAAGCGACGCCATGGACTGCGACAGTGATAGGGCCCACTCGGGGGACTTGCACTGGGCTCAGTCGCAGGGTAAGGCTCCTGGGCGCGTTTGGAATCACAGGCTTCGCATAATTGCTTGCTCTGTGCCCGCGGAAATGCGGCCCGACAAGAGATGCATGCAGCGTATAGAAACATGTGCGTCTTCGCTTTTTCAGACATGCTGTATCTGCCCGGCATCAGCACTGCAGACCGCTGGGGGGGGCACTCCTCATTTTCCCGCAGCATGGCCTCTCGGGTTGGGGGGCAGCACTTACCCCAGTCCTGTGCCCCCACGTGTCCTGGAAGTGCCGGGCATTGCTCCAGCTCAAAGAAGCGCGCGCCACAGCTGCGGGAGGGCCGTCAGAAGAAGAGGCATCCTTGGGACAATCTTTCTAGTTTTGCGGCCTAGCGCTGGTCCGAAACCGGGGCCTCAATTTCTTCGGCGCCCGCCCAGGCCACAGGAGGCAGGCCGCCGGAAGTGACGCGAAGGAGGGACTTCTGCCTGCGGCCTAACGCCAACCGAAACCGCGGGCTAGATTTACATCGCCTGCCCGTGACGGGGGGTGGGCGGACCCGTCTCCCACGGAGTCCCAGGCCGAGGATACATGGCTGGACGTCAGGACCCGCCACCGTGCGCGATGGGGGTGCTATCTTCGGATGCTGCCGCTCTGACCCCTGAGGAAAAGGCTAAGGGCTCCATCCCTGTGGACGCTGCTGCAGGAGCCCTCCCCGGCCATCCCCCTCCGTGACGATGCTTCAGCTTCCCAGCTCAGGTAGAGGGGAGGGGGGCCACATATAGGACAGTGCAGGCACCCTAGCTCCATCTTTCCCTCCAGGGATGAGGAGAGGGACCGTCCGCCGCCTTGCAGCACCGCAGTCTAGCATTGGTGGAGCAGTGGGAGCCGCACGGACTATGCTTGTGCCTCTGTACAGCCTAGGGTTTCAATACCTTAGGGAGGTCAGGGCTAAGTCCGGCATCATGTCCCACGTTGCGGGACAGGATACATGGAGGCGACACTCGCACGTGCTCGCCCGTTGATGGTTTGGGGAAATCGGACCCTTTCAATAGGATCCATTGCCCCTATCTCATCTTCATGGAAAAAATAAAAAAGTCTGGGAAAAAAGGACCAGATGTGTCCCACGTTGCGGGAGAGGATACGTGGAGGCGACACTCGCACGTGCTCGCCCGTTGTTGGTTTGGGGAGATCGGACCCTTTCAATAGGGTCCGTCGCCCCGGTCTCATCTTCATAGAAAAAGGGAAAAAGAAAAAAAAATAAGTCTGGAGAAAAAACAGGCATGTGCCTCCAACGGACACAAAACATGAACTGGTTTCTGCCCGCAATCAGGGTGAGGGTGTTTACGGCGGAGGAGGAGCTAACCTCTTTTTTTCACTCTTAGTGTCAGCCTCCAGGCGGCAGTAGCACACACCCACAGTACCTGTGTCCCCCAATGAGGCGAAGGAGAAAATCTTGTTTTTGAAAATTTTGTCCCCGCCAATCCTTTAGAATGTGAAGATGTCAGAAGACTCACCAAGTGACATTTTATTGCACTCATCCCAGTAACTGAAACAAGAAAGAACCCCCAGAGAAGATGTCGTGTATGCTCCTAGAGAGGAATGAGGCATGATCCCCGCTATTATTACCCACAATGCCCATCACTGCCAGCCTTAAGCCTCCATGACTGCTTTACAATCTTCCACACAGAACCACGTTTTTGAACTGTTTTGACATTCAAGCATTTGGTTTATTTAGTGACAACCACATTTGAGTAGAGCTGACTTAACAATTTCCGGGGGTAGGTGGGGGGAGGTCTCCAGAGACACAAGCTGGGCACAATATATTGGGCACTACAATGACATTTTGCAATTTTTGCTCTGAAACTTCTACTACGTGTTTCTGGAAATCATCCATGTAGTGAAAATGGTCACTATATCCATAGATGAATTCCCAGAGGGGTGTCATTTCCAAAATGGGGTCACTTCAGGGGGGATTTGAGGGGGAACATTTTTGTGAAAGAAAAGTAAATGTTTATATTTTCATTCCACATTCCATTCATTCCTGTGAAGCATCTGAAGGGTTAATAAACTTCTTGAATGTGGTTTTGAGCACCTTGAGAGGTGCAGTTTTTAGAATGGTGTCATTTTTGGGTATTTTCTGTAATTTTGACCCCCTAAACTCACTTCAAATGTGAGGTGGTTCCTAAAAAAAATGGTTTTGTAAATTTTTTTGCAAAAATGAGAAATCGCTGTTTAACTTTTAATCCTTATAACTTCCTAACAATAAAAAGTTGATATAGATGCTACTGTGCAGGCGCCGCCATCGCCGCTGACATTTTGCTGGATGTAATTTTTTTTCTAAGCCTCCCAATAGCCACAATATTATAGGCATTATCACCAATAATTTCAATGCTATTATATGCATTATGTAATAATGGGGGGCAGGTCAGTGAGGGGTCAGCGACCTGTCATTAGCCAATACAGATGAATATGTAATCAGAGCACCACATAAAGCCCCACCCACAGCCCCACCCACAGCCCCGCCCCAGAGCACGAGAATCTCATTACCTGAAAGCTACAAATACAGATTAAACAACAGTAAACCAGAGTTGCCCTCATTTATGGTGGACCATTGGAGCTACTATGGATCCTGAGCAGAAGATTAGAGAAAATAATATTGCTCCCCATTTCAGGAGAGATTGTGCAGTAATCTGAATTCCTTAGGATCAAAAAAAAATGTAATTGGTTGTAAGTTCTATAGAAAAGGGCTTTCAATGCCCAAAGTCATTTGAACAGTTTTGGGTGGAGGAGAATGTTGTGGTCTAGAGGCAAAATGGGGATCATGGTAATGTGGCACCCCTGAGGGTTCAGTCGCCACAGAGGTACTGCACCTCCTCCTGAGGTGTGGTACCCCACCATCCAGGTAAGGTGAAGACACCTGACCACACTCCAACACCTACAACCCCACGCCACAAAGTAGTGTAGCAAAGCAACTTCGGTGGCTCCCTGCTTGGAGTGTAGCATAGCACCCCTTGATGGCTCCCTGCTTGGAACATGAAACGTGCTGGGAGGTGGGTGGAGTTAGTTCACATAAAAGAGCGGAAAGAGTTGAGTCAGTCGTTCAGTCAGTCTTTCATTCAGTCAGTGAGTGAGGATGTAGAAGGACAGAGTATGAGACACAGAAGATCCCTGGGAGAGGGATGGAAGAAGGAAGTGCTGCAGCAGGCCACAGTGATCTGGGTCTGCTGGCACAGGAAAGAGACAGAGAAAGGAAGCTTGATTCTCCATTGGGAAGAAGGATTAGCATGGAACGTGAGGAGAATAAGACCAGGGTTAGAGGAGAACCCTTTTCAAGTTCTAAGCGCAAGGCCGGGGTCCGGTCCCCGAGGTTGTACGGATACTAATGGTCCTGCAGCAGACACCGGAGGAATAGAAGTAGTGACCACTTTATTCCCACTCAAGACTTGGGGGCACAACAGCAACATATTAGTGAGCCGGGACTTAGTAGCAAGGAGTCCCCGAAGCAGGCTACAGCTGTCTGCCGTAAAAAAATAAAAATAAAAACAAATCTGAACTGAGAAAGTAAGTTAATGTGTATGCACAATGTAAGTGCATATTAACACATGACCATTAACCAGAGAAAACGAAAAGCAAAAAACACAAATATCCTGAACTAAAAAGTAAAAAATATACTGCCAATAATGCATAAAGGTAGTAATAATAATAAGGGTATTTAGTAAACATAATTTTGATCAAAATAATGTACAAGCCATCCCGCCACGTCACGGCAACCCTTGTGGGACAGTCCCTACTCTAGTATTTAAAACCTTTTCACTTGCCAAGTGACGTGAATGTTAACAAGGATCGAGCAGCTGAACCACTAGTAACAGCTTAGGCCAGACTGGATGGCTTTCCCAGCTCAGAAGCTGCCGTACAAGAAGAGTTCATAGGAACATCTGATAGGAGGAACTCCAGTGTAATTCAGTACTGAGAGTACTTCACTCAAAGGTGCTATAAGAGGAGACGTTCAGGAAAGGCACATATGTTGGCGGAGTGTTGGAAAGGAGTACTTCATCTTGCCTGGAAGTTGGCTGAGCTCCTGGCCCGGAGGACACGGCACAGATGCGGGCACCTGTACCTGCAACAGACTGTGAGTAAAGCTTTGGAACTACATGCCCTGGTGTCCTTATTCCTGCGCCAACCTGCCCAGCACTGCTACATCTCTTGCGCCTGACACTACACCATCTAAGTGTCACTTCACCTACACTGCCCGGGGACTACAGCCCTGCCTGTGGAGGGCTATAACATCATTGCTGCACCACACCATCTGTCCCAGAGGATCTGTCTGCAGCGTCGGTTTACATCTCTATTGCCAAACACCACAGGTGGCGTCACGAATCACTCATCATAAACACACTGAACATTTCCCTTTACAATGGTCACCCAGGGCCACGGGCCAGGTCCCAGCTGCTGTGACATCTGCCATTGAAGCTTATCGGGCCCGGTACCCCACAGCCCTGGGAGGGCGTCCCAGTAACACGGCCGGACTACACCACCGATAAAGCAGCCACAGCCGGTGACTGAGAGGAATCTGTGACTTCTCTGCATTCAGTGGTTACTACTCACCTGGGTAGTCATATGTGGGAATCTCCTCTTTACACCACTCATCACCCCTCACATATGTCTCTGTAGTATTAATATGGGTCAGATCTTCACCCTGAAACAAATATTGTAAAAGTCACAGACAGATGGAGAAGTCCCATCTATGATCAGCTCTAATCCTGCATCTCCACCATTCTCATCACACAAGTATAAAACATATAATACTGGTGGATAAAACAAGACGGAACACAAGACCTTCACAGCCGTCTACACATCATAGGGGAGATCTCCTGACACCTTCTCTCCATCTACCTGATGATCCTGAGGAGCACTGGGATCTTCTTGGTTACAGTCCTGTGGAAAAAGAGGACGGGGACATCTCTCTGGTGTTGTCCTCTTACTAGATAGGTCTGGAGGAAACACATACAGGGACTGAATTCATTCTCTACATACAGATAATTATAGGCCGTGTGTATTTAGTCCTGTCTATTACCTGGAGATGTGAGGGGCTGGGGAACCTCCATTATGACGTCCTTGTACAGATCTCTGTGTCCTTCTAAATACTCCCACTCCTCCATGGAGAAATAGACAGTGACATCCTGACACCTTATAGGAACCTGACACATAGAATGATACCGTCATCCCCCCCGATCCCTTCTTCATAGTGTTACTGTATAATGTCCCAGCATTCCCAGCAGTGTCACCTCTCCAGTCAGCAGCTCAATCATCTTGTAGGTGAGTTCTAGGATCTTCTGGTCATTGATGTCCTCATGGATCAGAGGGTGAGGTGGAGGCCCTGTGATTGGGCTCAGGGGTCTTCCCCATCCCTCAGACACAGGGTCCTGACAGCGATCACTAGAGGTCTTCTTCACCACTGTGTAATCCTGGTTATGGAGAGACACATTAATAAATCTCACTACAGACATTTCCAGAGTCCTCACCTCTCCAGTTCTGTCCATCTGTTATTCCCATAGATAAGAATGATGGAATGTGACGTCATCAGAATCTCTCACCTCTCCAGTGAGACGGAAGAGGATCTCTAGGGTGAGGTGTAACATCCTCTCCGCCATCTTGTCTCTGTCCATATCCATCCTTGATGGGTAAATCAGGAAAATTCTCTTCTGTAGAAGATCTTCACTGAGAGGATCCGATATTGTAGAGACCTGAATGAGAAGAAGATGATCCGATGTAACATCATAAGAATCCTGTGTAATAATACAATTACTGGAGATAATAAGGGAAACATAGGAGGAGATTTATTATCTTACAGGGTTTAGTTTTCTTCCCTGACATCTACTAATAAAACCTATATATTTAGGCCACAGACAACAAGCAGTTTCCTCCTCGGAGTCGGCAGCTGAACACGTTCCTCATAGACTCATCTTCCATAACGCTAATTCTCGTCTCATTACCGACACTGGAATCGGCATTAGCAATACTGCAGGAGATATTCATTACACACGACATGAGAAATAACTCCTTCATGATGAGGACGACATCTTCATCTCCTACTGCGGCTCTAGAGACAGATTTGGCCAGAGTCGGTCGTACACGTGTGTGTGCGAGGTGTACGGAGCGGAGCCGCGTGTGTACGAGGTGTGCGGAGCGGAGCCGCGTGTGTACGAGGTGTGCGGAGCGGAGCCGCGTGTGTACGAGGTGTGCGGAGCGGAGCCGCGTGTGTACGAGGTGTGCGGAGCCGCGTGTGTACGAGGTGTATGGAGCGGAGCCGCGTGTGTACGAGGTGTACGGAGCGGAGCCGCGTGTGTCCGAGGTGTGCGGAGCGGAGCCGCGTGTGTACGAGGTGTGCGGAGCGGAGCCGGGTGTGTACGAGGTGTGCGGAGCGGAGACGCGTGTGTACGAGGTGTGCGGAGCGGAGACGCGTGTGTACGAGGTGTACGGAGCGGAGCCGCGTGTGTACGAGGTGTACGGAGCGGAGCCGCGTGTGTACGAGGTGTACGGAGCGGAGCCGCGTGTGTACGAGGTGTACGGAGCGGAGCCGCGTGTGTACGAGGTGTACGGAGCGGAGCCGCGTGTGTACGAGGTGTACGGAGCGGAGCCGCGTGTGTACGAGGTGTACGGAGCGGAGCCGCATGTGTACGAGGTGTACGGAGCGGAGCCGCGTGTGTACTCTATATACACCCGTATACCCCCAGCTTCGGTCACAGACCCCTCAGTGTATGCTGTATACACCCATATACCCCCAGCTTCAGTCACAGACCCCTCAGTGTAAGCTGTATACACCCATATACCCCCAGCTTCAGTCACAGACCCCACATCTCTCAGAGACAGATGTGGCCAGAGTCGGTCACTGCCTCCATCCCCACCGGCCGTCTATATGAAGGTTTCCCGTCTTCCCGCACTGGAATCTTCTCTCCCGTTAGATCTCAGCTCTGAGTCACACACAGAAGTTTGAGGCTTTTCTGGAAGAACAGGACACGAGAGATCTGAGGCCGATGTCTCCATGTTCAGGGTTTCCCCTCTGGATAAGAGGCTTTTCTGTCCCTTTCCCCCAATTAGAGGGGACATCTGTGGATATCGGGGTCTTTACCGGCTGCAGTCCTGGGGGGATTTACTCGGTAACGTGGACGTTGGACAAACGTCACCATCAATTACCATCAGAGTGAAGGAACATCGCTCCTCTATTCAGCTCTATGGATCCAGGATGAAATCCACTGCGGCCCCTGCAAGAAAAGAGCGAAATCTGGTGAGACCCCCGAGCCCGGAGATTTCTACAGCTGCTCTGTGTGCACAGGACCTGTGATGAGGTCACAGGAGGGGCGGAGTCAGGGGTCACATGATCTGGGGCCTCAGTGTGGGCAGGACTCTGCTGTGCTGGTTGTCATGGTGCTGGATGAGGGGAAGTTTCTGTGTGGGGTCAGGAGGGGTTTACAGGGTGGATGTAACAGAGCCGTGTGTACAAGGTGTACGGAGCAGAGCCGTGTGTACAAGGTGTACGGAGCAGAGCCGTGTGTGTACGAGGTGTACGGAGCGGAGCCGTGTGTGTACAAGGTGTACGGAGCGGAGCCGTGTGTGTACGAGGTGTACGGAGCGGAGCCGTGTGTGTACGAGGTGTACGGAGCGGATCCGTGTGTGTACGAGGTGTACGGAGCGGAGCCGCGTGTGTACGAGGTGTACGGAGCAGAGCCGTGTGTGTACGAGGTGTACGGAGCGGAGCCGTGTGTGTACGAGGTGTACGGAGCGGAGCCGTGTGTGTACGAGGTGTACGGAGCGGATCCGTGTGTGTACGAGGTGTACGGAGCGGAGCCGCGTGTGTACGAGGTGTACGGAGCGGAGCCGCGTGTGTACGAGGTGTACGGAGCGGAGCCACGTGTGTACGAGGTGTACGGAGCGGAGCTGTGTGTGTACGAGGTGTACGGAGCGGAGCCGTGTGTGTACGAGGTGTACGGAGCAGAGCCGTGTGTGTACGAGGTGTACGGAGCGGAGCCGTGTGTGTACTCTATATACACCCGTATACCCCCATCTTCGGTCACAGACCCCTCAGTGTATACTGTATACACCCATATACCCCCAGCTTCGGTCACAGACCCCTCAGTGTACACTGTATACACCCATATACCCCCAGCTTCAGGCGCAGACCCCTCAGTGTGCGCTGTATACACCCGTATACCCCCAGCTTCAGTCACAGACCCCTCAATATACACTGTATACACCCATATACCCCCAGCTTCAGTCACAGACCCCACATCTCTCACGCTGTAGAACCGACGCCGGACACACACGGTAAAACTGCAGTCGTCGGTCTCTCGTCTCTCGCACTTATACTGATAACATAAGATGGAGTCAGATGAACCCTCCTACAAAACGTGAGAACAAAGTCATTACTACAGGACTGTGTGAGAAAGGGATTTATTCTACAAGAAACGCTGGGGCCCCAATGAGAGAATCCGGGCCCCGTGGCTGGATACTCCAGGCCCCCAGCGTGTTAGGACCAGACGGGGTCTTTGTCTCTGGAACTTCTCTACTCGGGATAATGAGACTCTGATCTTGGTCATCCGCGTGGATAATGGAAATGGAATTACAAAGCTTCTCATAGACTTTCCATGTTACACACGGATGGCACATGTACAGCACACGGACGGCACATGTACAGCACACGGATGGCACATGTACAGCACACGGACGGCTCATGTACAGCACACAGATGGCACATGTACAGCACACGGACGGCTCATGTACAGCACACGGACGGCACATGTACAGCACACGGATGGCACATGTACAGCACATGGACGGCTCATGTACAGCACACGGACGGCTCATGTACAGCACACGGACGGCACATGTACAGCACACGGACTGCACACATACAGCACACGGACGGCACATGTACAGCACACGGACGGCACATGTACAGCACACGGACAGCACATGCACAGCACACGGATGGCACATGTACGGCACACGGACGGCACATGTACAGCACACGGACGTGTTATGAACGAGTCACCGTAGGAGGCAGACCCCTAAGTAAAAGGCAGCCCCCAACATATAATGACGGTGAAGCAAGATGAAAAAACACTCACACAGATAGAAAGATAGGCTGAGCAAACAATGGGGCCCAAGCTAGCTATACAGGACAGGAAAGGACGGTTGCTGTCTGCAATCTGCAAAAACCCTATGAAAAACATAAGCCAACAGGCTGATATGGAAAAAGGCCCTGTAGCAGCTAGGCTTCAAAAACTAAATCAGCACTCAGGTATTTTCTGAAGACAGAGCTAAAGGAATTCAGCTCACCCCAGCAGGGAATGGCAGAAATCCAGCAAAACAAAGACAAAGCACAAATGCAAAAGGCAGAGCAGAAAACTTAGCTTTAGCAGAGCAGGAATTCAGACTGGTCTCCAAGGATCCCACAGAGAAATCACCCGCAGGGCAGAAGGGCGTCGGCGGCCTTATATCCAGTCAGTAACTCCACTCAGCCAGTCATCATCATTAGTCTCAGATGTTTGATAATCAGGCTCACTACCTTTCTTAACCAGCAGAGGGAGTTCATCGGGCCTGAGTGGTGAAGGGGAAAATGAACTCACAACAGTACCTCCCCCTTGAAGAAGGGTCACCGAACCCTCAACCAAGCCACCAGGGCGATCAGGGTGAGCCCGATGAAAGGCACGCACCAATCTTTTGGCATGAATATCAGAGGCAGAGACCCAGGAATTATCCTCCTGACCATAACCCTTCCACTTAACCAAATACTGGAGTCTCCGTCTAGCCAGACGGGAATCCAGTATTTTCTCTACCTCATATTCCATGTTACCTTCCACCAATACAGGGTCTGGAGGTGCCAACCCCGGAACAACAGGTTCAACAAACCTCTTCAACAAAGACTTATGGAACACATTATGGATTTTAAATGTGACAGGAAGAGCCAACCGAAAAGAGACCGGATTAATAATCTCCAAAATCTTGTAAGGTCCAATAAATCTAGGCTTAAACTTAGGAGAAGCCACCTTCATAGCAATATTTTTTGATGATAACCACACCATATCACCAACCTTAAACTGGGGACCGATGGTCCTATGTCGGTTGGAAAACCGCTGGGCCTTTTCCTGGGAGAGAGATAACTTATCCACCACTTGGTCCCAGATCTGGTGCATTCTCTCCACCACAGTGTCAACACCTGGGCAGGCAGAGGGCTCCACCTGCCCTGAGGAAAATCGAGGATGAAACACAAAGTTACAAAAAAAAGGTGACATCAAAGTGGCAGAACTAGCTCTATTATTTAAAGCAAATTCGGCCAAGGGCAAAAATGAAACCCAATCATCCTGATCAGCGGAAATAAAACATCTCAAATACGACTCCAAGGTCTGGTTTGTTCTCTCTGTCTGCCCATTGGTCTGAGGGTGAAAAGCAGAGGAGAAGGACAACTGAATTCCCAGCTTGGAACAGAAAGTTCTCCAAAATCTAGACACAAACTGAACTCCTCTGTCAGATACAATGTTCTCAGGAATCCCGTGCAAGCGAACCACCTGTTGCAAAAACAGGGGCACCAACTCAGAGGAAGACGGCAACTTAGGGAGTGGTACAAGATGAACCATCTTAGAGAACCTATCACAAATCACCCAAATAACAGTCATCCTTTGAGAGACAGGCATATCAGAGATGAAATCCATTGAAATATGGGTCCATGGCCTCTTGGGGACAGGCAAAGGTATCAACAACCCACTAGAGTGAGAACACGATTTAGACCGGGAGCAAGTCCCACAGGACTGCACAAAATTCCTGACATCACGAGTAGAGTTGAGCGAAACGGGTCGAAAAAATTCATAAGTCGCCGACTTTTGGCAAAGTCGGGTTTCATTAAACGAAACCCGACCCTAGGATGAGGTCGGCCACGAGGTCGGCGACTTACGCGCCAAACTCGCGTTTCAAAAGTTTGTTTTGCGCTCTTTTTCAGCCAATCAGGATCCACGGACACTGTGGGCAACGTGATGACCTAGGCACGGGTCACCACCATCTTTCAGAAGGGCATGCAAGTGATTGGCTTGCTTTGGTGGGCGTCACAGGGGGTATAAAAGGGCGTGCACGCCGACCGCCATCTTACTTCTGCCGATCTTAGTATAGGGAGAGGTTGCTGCTGATTCTGTAGGGAGAGCGTTAGGCAGGGAAGAAGACAAAAGAACTGCTTCTGCTGCTAGCGATTTGGCCTGCACAACACACAAGTCACTGTGTGTGCAGTGCAAGGGGAGGCTATATTGTGGTGTATCAGTGGTGTTGGTTGTTGGGCTGCCTTCTAAGGCTTCCTGACACGCTGGCATTGCTGTTTACCCACTGCTCCGCAAACTGCTTTTTTAAAAGCAATCCAATCTCCCTTATCCTCTAGTCACTTTTGTCACAGCTGTGCCATCGAGCGTGTCACATAGCGCTCAGATATCAGTGGGCCTCACACAATCCACAAGTGTCCAGTGTCCAAAAGTGTACGCAGAGATTCAAAATCTCCATTATCCTCTCGTCACTTTGGTCACAGGCAGCTGTGCCATCGAGCGTGTCACATAGCGCTCAGATATCAGTGGGCCTCACACAATCCACAAGTGTCCAGTGTCCAAAAGTGTACGCAGAGATTCAAAATCTCCATTATCCTCTCGTCACTTTGGTCACAGGCAGCTGTGCCATCGAGCGTGTCACATAGCGCTCAGATATCAGTGGGCCTCACACAATCTACAAGTGTCCAGTGTCCAAAAGTGTACGCAGAGATTCAAAATCTCCATTATCCTCTCGTCACTTTGGTCACAGGCAGCTGTGCCATCGAGCGTGTCACATAGCGCTCAGATATCAGTGGGCCTCACACAATCTACAAGTGTCCAGTGTCCAAAAGTGTACGCAGAGATTCAAAATCTCCATTATCCTCTCGTCACTTTGGTCACAGGCAGCTGTGCCATCGAGCGTGTCACATAGCGCTCAGATATCACTGGGCCTCACACAATCCACAAGTGTCCAGTGTCCAAAAGTGTACGCAGAGATTCAAAATCTCCATTATCCTCTCGTCACTTTGGTCACAGGCAGCTGTGCCATCGAGCGTGTCACATAGCACTCAGATATCAGTGGGCCTCACACAATCTACAAGTGTCCAGTATCCAAAAGTGTATGCAGAGATTCAAAATCTCCATTATCCTCTCGTCACTTTGGTCACAGGCAGCTGTGCCATCGAGCGTGTCACATAGCGCTCAGATATCAGTGGGCCTCACACAATCTACAAGTGTCCAGTGTCCAAAAGTGTACGCAGAGATTGAAAATCTCCATTATCCTCTCGTCACTTTGGTCACAGGCAGCTGTGCCATCGAGCGTGTCACATAGCACTCAGATATCAGTGGGCCTCACACAATCCACAAGTGTCCAGTGTCCAAAAGTGTACGCAGAGATTCAAAATCTCCATTATCCTCTCGTCACTTTGGTCACAGGCAGCTGTGCCATCGAGCGTGTCACATAGCGCTCAGATATCAGTGGGCCTCACACAATCCACAAGTGTCCAGTGTCCAAAAGTGTACGCAGAGATTCAAAATCTCCATTATCCTCTCGTCACTTTGGTCACAGGCAGCTGTGCCATCGAGCGTGTCACATAGCGCTCAGATATCAGTGGGCCTCACACAATCCACAAGTGTCCAGTGTCCAAAAGTGTACGCAGAGATTCAAAATCTCCATTATCCTCTCGTCACTTTGGTCACAGGCAGCTGTGCCATCGAGCGTGTCACATAGCGCTCAGATATCAGTGGGCCTCACACAATCCACAAGTGTCCAGTGTCCAAAAGTGTACGCAGAGATTCAAAATCTCCATTATCCTCTCGTCACTTTGGTCACAGGCAGCTGTGCCATCGAGCGTGTCACATAGCGCTCAGATATCACTGGGCCTCACACAATCCACAAGTGTCCAGTGTCCAAAAGTGTACGCAGAGATTCAAAATCTCCATTATCCTCTCGTCACTTTGGTCACAGGCAGCTGTGCCATCGAGCGTGTCACATAGCGCTCAGATATCAGTGGGCCTCACACAATCTACAAGTGTCCAGTGTCCAAAAGTGTACGCAGAGATTCAAAATCTCCATTATCCTCTCGTCACTTTGGTCACAGGCAGCTGTGCCATCGAGCGTGTCACATAGCGCTCAGATATCAGTGGGCCTCACACAATCCACAAGTGTCCAGTGTCCAAAAGTGTACGCAGAGATTCAAAATCTCCATTATCCTCTCGTCACTTTGGTCACAGGCAGCTGTGCCATCGAGCGTGTCACATAGCGCTCAGATATCAGTGGGCCTCACACAATCCACAAGTGTCCAGTGTCCAAAAGTGTACACAGAGATTCAAAATCTCCATTATCCTCTCGTCACTTTGGTCACAGGCAGCTGTGCCATCGAGCGTGTCACATAGCGCTCAGATATCAGTGGGCCTCACACAATCCAAAAGTGTCCACTGTCCACAAGTGTGTGCAGAAATTCTAAATCTCCCCTGTCCTATAGACACCTTTTACCTTGTTTTACATTACTATATAGTTTGTTGGATTTTGTCTACATTTCTACCAAAAATGAGGAAGGCTGGTGGAAGAGGCCGTGGAATTGGGCGGGGGTTGGCAGCTGGTAATGATGGTGTTGGTGGTGGATCTGATGGTAGTGGCAAGAGCAAAATAGGACCGAATGCAGGAGGTGCTGACCCTGCGTCATCGTTTGGCTACATAAGGCCTCGAACGCTTAGTTTTCTAGGAGTTGGCAAACCGCTTTTAAAGGCAGAGCATCAGGAAAAAGTTTTGTCTTACATTGCTGACTCAGCCTCCAGCTCTATCGCCTCCTCTTCTTCAGTTGTAAAAAGTAAAAGCACTGAGTCGTCATTGGAGGCTCATGTTCATGAACCACACCTTTCCTTGTGTCCTTCACCCCAACCAAGATTGAAGGATGACGCAGGCCATACTACTGATTACTCCATGGAGCTGTTTTCACATACCATGCCTGGATTATCAAGTCAAATGGTGAATTACCCAGGCCAAGATGAATCTGACATGGAGTGCACTGATGCACAGCCGCTGATGGATGATTCTGCTGGTACATTCACTCAGAGCACTACATTGTCCTCGCAGTGTACAGAGCCAGATTTTGACCCTGATGAGACTCAGTTGCCCCTTCCCGCACACTATACCACCATACACGGTGACACAGAGAAAGGTGCACATGACATAGAAGAGGAGGTGATGGATGACCCAGTTGTTGACCCAGATTGGCATCCATTGGGGGAAGAGGGTGCTGCTTCCAATAGCTCAGATGAGGAGCATCCACAGCAGACATCGACATCGCAACAGCTGTTATCTGGCAGGCCCGGAGCACTCCAAAGACAGGTTCCAAACATCAAAAGAGTTGCTGGACAGCTTGTCCAGAGGGTCAAAAGATCACAGCGTGCTAGGCCGCAAAATGTCTGCCAAAGTAGGAAGAGTGCAGTGTGGCACTTTTTTGAACAAAATCCTCATGATCAGGCCAAGGTTATCTGTAAGAAGTGCGCAAAGACCTTTAGCCGAGGGAAAAATCTGAAAAATTTGAATACCAGTTGCATGCTTAGACATTTAACCAGCATGCACTTGCAAGCGTGGACACAACACCAAACCTCAAGTGCCACATGTGCAACTGATCACAACGAAGGTAGTCAGCAACGCTACATTGTTTCCCCCACTGTAAGCCCACCGGTTAGCACAGCAGCAAATGTTGAGGTGTCGTTGCAAGGCCACAGCAGTCAGGGAATCCCACTGTTATATCAACGAAAGACTGATTCTAGGCCATCAGAAAGAACACCAACTCCATCACCATCATCAACCCTCTCTCAGTCCGCCCTGTCCACCGCTACTTCCACCATATGCAGCTCTCAAGTCCAGCTCACCCTCCCAGACACTATGAGTAGGTCAAGAAAGTACTCAGTCTCTCATCCGCGTACACTGGGTTTGAACGCCCACATTGCCAAACTAATCTCGTTTGAGATGATGCCCTTTCGGTTGGTGGAAAGCACAGCTTTCCGCGAACTCATGGCCTATGCAGTACCACGCTATGACCTACCCAGTCGCCACTTCTTCTCTCGCAAAGCCATCCCAGCCCTCCACCATCATGTGAAAGACCGCATTGTCCATGCACTCAAGCAGTCAGTGAGCGGAAAGGTGCACCTCACAACTGATGCATTGTCCAGTCGGCATGGCCAGGGCCGTTACGTGTCCATCACTGCGCACTGGGTTAATGTGGTGGATGCAGGGTCCACAGGGGACAGCGGTGGTGGGACAGTGCTGCCTAGCCCACGGTATAGGAAACAGTTGGCTGTAGGCGTTCGACCCTCCTCCTCCTCCTCCTCCTCCTCCTCCTCCAGAAGCGAAAGCTCGTCCACAGAGCGCAGTCGTACGAGCACTCCATCTGCAGCTGCCACTGTTGCACACGATGTGTCCCCCTATCGAGCAGCTAGTGGAAAGCGTCAGCAGGCTGTGTTGCAGATGATGTGTTTGGGCGACAGACACACCGCCGAGGTGCTGGCCGAGTACTTGAAGCGACAAACTGAGTCATGGCTGGGCAGTGTACATCTTGAGGCAGGCAAGGTAGTTAGTGATAACGGCCGTAATTTTGTGGCAGCCATAGCCCTTTCAAAACTCAGCCACATACCTTGCTTGGCTCACACATTGAACCTGGTGGTGCAGTGCTTCCTCAAAAATTATCCGGAGTTAACAGCCCTGCTCCAGAAGGTGCGAAGACTGTGCGCGCACATCCGCCGGTCGCCTGTACACTCCGTTCGTATGCAGAAGCTGCAGCGATTGCTCCACCTTCCCAACCACCGCCTCATTATCGACATTGCAACAAGGTGGAACTCCACCCTGCACATGGTGGAGCGGCTGTGCGAGCAGAGGCAGGCCATAATGCATTTGTGGGAGGATACACGGCCAGGCACTTTGAGAGCAGACATGGAGTTGACAGGCGTGCAGTGGTCGAAGCTGAAAGACCTTTGTAAAGTCCTTCAGTGTTTTGAGGAATGCACACGGCTGGTAAGCGCAGACGACGCCATCCTAAGCATGAGCATCCCACTTATGCGTCTGCTCATGCAAACTTTGACGCACCTTAAGGAGCAGGCGTCTGCAGCCAATGTTGATGAGGAGGAAGAGGAGGAGGGAATCCTTGATGACATTCAGCCATTGTCTGCTCAGGGACCTCTCCTGGACGAAGTGGAGGAAGAAGAGGAGGAGGAGGAGGAGGATGATGGGGATGATTACTTAGGGGAGGAGGATGCATCTCGTGGGGCAAGTGAAAATGTTGGCGTGGCAAGGTCTGGTACAGGGTTTGTGCGTGACTGGAGGGATGTGGATTTGCCAGAAAGTGCTCCTCCACCCAGCACTCGCAGTGCATCATTGACACCGGGAACATTGGCCCACATGTCAGATTATGCCTTGCGGATCCTAAAAAGGGACCCCCGCATTGCCAAAATGATGAACGATGACGACTACTGGTTGGCCAGCATCCTGGATCCACGCTATAAAGGCAAATTACAAAACATCATGCCACAGGAGAACCTTGACCTAATATTGGCTAATAAACAAGCAACTCTGGTAAATCGGTTGCTTGAGGCATTCCCAGCACACAGCAGCGGTGATGGTTCTCACACGAGCCGTACGGGCCGGGGGCAGCTTGGCAGAGGTGTTCGTGGTGCACACAGCAGAAGTGGCGTTGGAGACAGGGGTTTCATGACAATGCTGTGGACTGATTTTTCAAATACCGCTCACACAACTGGTAATACTGCATCGATGGAAAGTGACAGGAGACAGCAGTTGTCAACTATGGTTACAAACTACTTTTCCTCCCATATCGATGTTCTCCCACACAGGTCATTCCCCTTTGACTATTGGGCCGCTAAACTGGACACCTGGCCTGAATTGGCCCAATATGCCTTACAGGAGCTCGCTTGCCCAGCTGCAAGTGTGCTATCGGAAAGAGTCTTCAGTGCAGCTGGATCAATCCTTACAGAAAAAAGGACCCGTCTGTCAACCCAAAATGTGGATGATCTAACCTTCATTAAAATGAACCACGCATGGGTTTCCAAGGATTTTGTCCCACCTTCCCCTGATGACACATAGGGTGACAGAAAAATGGCTTGCTTTGGTCCACCTCTTCCTGGTACTTCACCTATTTCGCCTTTTGCATCAGCTGAATGTCCAACATCAACATATGCCACTTTCTAAAACTCCCTAACTGTGCTGCCTCCCCCCCATGGCCGGGGTCACCACCTACCGCACGACACCGTGCGAGTGCCGTTGCCCTGGACAGGTGGGTAGGCCGACTCTTGGGCGCGGGCACTGGCACAGGGTCCCTCATAGTGCAATCAAGTGTCTCTGACGGCGGTGGTGCACACCCGCCGTCAGACACACCGCTGTACTATGAGGGGCCCAGTGCCAGTACCGACGCCCACGAGTGGGCCCCCCTTGCTTGGGCAGGGCCCCAGCATTTGCAATCTTTACCTCTCCCTGCTCCTCCTCTGTGTAATCTTGGCCGTCAAATCCATACTGTGCCTGACACCGTCTGAGCCTGCCTCCTGAGACATATATTTTGAATGTGTACGCTATCCATACATGTTATCCGGGGATACGGTACCCTTTCTAACCTTTGTGCAATGACGTGCAATCCATACTGGGCCTAACACCATCTGAGC
The DNA here is from genome assembly GCF_039654945.1 of Dendrobates tinctorius. NCBI lineage: Eukaryota > Metazoa > Chordata > Amphibia > Anura > Dendrobatidae > Dendrobates > Dendrobates tinctorius. Next base: position 2,053,002 of record NW_027361941.1, on the reverse strand, counting down.
CTGCCTCATGCTGTATAGACATATATTTTGAATGTGTACGCTATCCATACATGTTATCCAGGGATACGGTACCCTTTCTAACCTTTGTGCAATGACGTGCAATCCATACTGGGCCTAACACCGTCTGAGCCTGCCTCATGCTGTATAGACATATATTTTGAATGTGTACGCTATCCATACATGTTATCCGGGGATACGGTACCCTTTCTAACCTTTGTGCAATGACGTGCAATCCATACTGGGCCTAACACCATCTGAGCCTGCCTCATGCTGTATAGACATATATTTTGAATGTGTACGCTATCCATACATGTTATCCGGGGATACGGTACCCTTTCTAACCTTTGTGCAATGATGTGCAATCCATACTGGGCCTAACACCGTCTGAGCCTGCCTCATGCTGTATAGACATATATTTTGAATGTGTACGCTATCCATACATGTTATCCGGGGATACGGTACCCTTTCTAACCTTTGTGCAATGACGTGCAATCCATACTGGGCCTAACACCGTCTGAGCCTGCCTCATGCTGTATAGACATATATTTTGAATGTGTACGCTATCCATACATGTTATCCGGGGATACGGTACCCTTTCTAACCTTTGTGCAATGACGTGCAATCCATACTGGGCCTAACACCGTCTGAGCCTGCCTCATGCTGTATAGACATATATTTTGAATGTGTACGCTATCCATACATGTTATCCGGGGATACGGTACCCTTTCTAACCTTTGTGCAATGACGTGCAAACCATACTGGGCCTAACACCGTCTGAGCCTGCCTCATGCTGTATAGACATATATTTTGAATGTGTACGCTATCCATACATGTTATCCAGGGATACGGTACCCTTTCTAACCTTTGTGCAATGACGTGCAATCCATACTGGGCCTAACACCGTCTGAGCCTGCCTCATGCTGTATAGACATATATTTTGAATGTGTACGCTATCCATACATGTTATCCAGGGATACGGTACCCTTTCTAACCTTTGTGCAATCACGTGCAATCCATACTGGGCGTGAGAACGGCTGGCGAGCTGTTAAGCAAGCTACAGCACCTGTCCAGACAAGTACAGGGATTCCCTAGCGAGGAGACTTATTTGATTGTTTTCAATGTTGGGACAGCAATTTTTGGGGAGCACTATACTCTGGAGAATGATAGATGGGGCCCACCATACACTGGAACATTCCAAAGGTGGACATCAGACACTGGAGCAGCATTTACAGGGCCCATTATACACTAGAGCATTAGAAATGGGGCCCATTATGTTTGGAGCATTATTTGGGCCCATAAGACAGTGGAGCTTCATCCATGGGGACCAACATATACTGTAGCATTATGTGGAGCTCATCATATACTGTTTCAAACATTATATGGGACCAATGATTCTGTATGGAGAAATAGATGGGCCTCGTCATGAGATGTAAAAAGTGAGGTATTTTTCATTGTACTATACCGCTATTTCTCTGCCGTATCGGAGCATGATGAGCTGTGGTATGTGTTAAAGGGGCGCTCTTTCGCCCAGGGCACATGAAAACCTGGAGCCAGCCCTCCCCCCCCACAGTTTGTAGCCAAATAACCCCCATTTTTCAGTGCGTAACTTGTAATATGAAGTTAATTAAGGTTGACAAGCTTAAGAAAGAAGAATTGATGCTTTTGGCATTCAAATGGGCACTGTAGGTGTGTTTCCTGTCCTCCTCTCACTGCCGACTTTTATTCCCCATTGACTTACATTGGGTTTCGTGTTTCGGGACGACCCCGACTTTTCCCTATAATCGGACGATCTTGCTCGACCCGACTTTTGGAAAAGTCGGGTTTCACGAAACGAAACGCGACCCTAAAAAACCAAAAGTCGCTCAACTCTAATCACGAGACAAGGAGGGCCACCAAAAAGACCGACTCACCAAATCTCTAGTACCAAAAATACCAGGATGACCAGCCAAAGCAGAGCAATGAACTTCAGACATCACTCTCTTCTTCCACTGGTCAGGAACATACAACTTTCCACTGGGACAATGCTCAGGTTTGTCCTCCTGGAACTCTTCCAGAGCACGACTCAAATCGGGCGAGATGGCAGAAAGAACTACCCCTTCGCCTAAGATGGTAGCAGGTTTGGTCACCACAGGAGAATCAGCAAAGAAGCTCCTAGAGAGGGCGTCTGCCCTGACATTCTTAGTTCCAGGAAGAAAAGAAACCACAAAATCAAAACGTGTAAAAAGCAAGGCCCACCTAGCCTGTCTAGGGTTCAAGCGCTTAGCCGACTCTAGGTAAATCAAATTCTTGTGGTCAGTGAGGACCACGACTTGATGCTTAGCTCCCTCCAACCAATGTCTCTGTCGTAGCTGTTTTTGTTCTGACCAAGCGTCAGATCTTTCCAGATCACCAGTGAGGCCGTATTGAGAGGTTTTGTCGCCCTTCTGATGACAAGCGCTTGGAGACAAAGGACTCAACACACACGGGTCGTGGTCAAATCACTTTATCTGACGTAATGAAATATAAGACATGTTTTTATACCATTTACAGCAATATGTGACTCAATATGTGGAGCTCATTTGGCCCCCACCATCACCTCAGGGTCGTATCTTGTTTACAATATAGCCAGAACATGTTGTTGAGAATAAATATGATAACAAGTATAGTTTCCTTGAAGACAGAGACTACTAGTCTACATAAGAATAATTCTAGCAATAATAAGGCAAAAGGCAATTGAAGTCTTAAAGGCATTTAAAGGGATATAAAAGCAAACCATTAACTCTTCTATATCAATTTCCCCCTTTTGTAAATGGTATAACCTTTGCCACAGGGTCAGCTGATGTCCACATAGGAGCTACTGTCTCATGGGTCTAGTACCCATAAGGGGGCTTCCTACCTGCTTCGCCCATCCACCCTCAGTGTGGACACTCACTTTCCCCATCAGCAATGGCCACCTGGGGTCTATGGTACACTACAGAAGGTTCAGCCTTAGATTCTTTTTTTATGCATACATTATTCAGTAGCTTAAGTAATACATATATTAGCGCTTTTACGGCTACATAAAGCAATAAGCAAACCAACAAAATTTGCATACAAGTCTATATAATGCCAAAAATCCATCCTGCTAAGCCATTAAACCAATTTGCTGGATTTAGGAAAGAGAATGTGTTACCCCACCAGGAGTCTCTCTTTGCGCTGTGTTGTTTTAACCATTGGTCTCTAAGTTCACCTATTCTGTCTATACTGGCCCCGATCTGGAGATTGCCAGCAGGGTCAATATAGTCACAACAGGTGGGACCAATTATTTGACCATTCCTCCTCCTTTTGCTGTCAGGTAATCTAGTACTATAGAATGCTGGTTAGTAACTGTCATTAATTGTCTCTGTATTGTATTAGTTTCATTAAGAACTTCAAGAATCTCGAAAATCTGATCGTCCAGGTAGTCGGTAGCTGCTACTAATTTATCCCACATTTGTGTTATGAAGGGGTATATTAGCATACTACTGAATATTTTATTTGTTATCCCCATTTCTACTAGATGCAGCCTACCATTTGGCCGGGGCTTATTGTCTGCAGCCCTTCTATACCAAGTATGAATTGGGACTGCTGCCGTGTCTATTTTACTATGAGGAACTATGAAAGTGGCTGGTGTTAGTTTGGCAAGAGTGCTAACCCCTCTTATGTCCGGGCTCACCCACCTGTAGGTGCGATGTCCGCAAACCAAGAATACTCCTTCAGGGAGAACACAAACATGACCAGGGGTCTGTATACATTGGTATAAACTCAAAAGTCCTGACATAGGCTTATGGGCGCACCGAGTATTATTCATTGGTTTTCCCCTTATACCAGATGTACATTTACCCCTTTCTTTCCTTATTATTTTACCCGTAGATGCTTTACAGCCTTCAACACCATCCTGGTACACCGTCTCATTAACCTGTGTTTGATCGCGAGTGTATATGCGGAAGCAATTATTGTCCTCACCACAGGTGTCTGCTCCAGTGTATTGAAGACTGAACCACCGTACATCATTGGGAATAGGGTCTGAGTGAGGGATTTCAGTCCTCCTCCTGGCGACCATATTTCCGACATCTGAGTCATATTCCCGCCACCACATTTGTACCTTAGGCCGCGTTATATTAAACTGAAACCAGGGATTAGCGGCCCATTCGACTATAGCCAATGAGGCAGATATATCACGGGGCACATCTTTTCCCCAAAACCTAGATTGAGTCCAAGTCTCATGGTGTATGCAGTGTGGGGTTAATACCTCCCATGGCTCCAGAGGTAAGGCTAAGTATGGCATAGTCCTCGCAGATACAGGGCTGTGTGTGCAGATCCAACAGTCCTTCGGTTTCTGTCCTTCCATGTCCTTTATAAGAAGAGCATGATGCCGAATGAGTTTGTTGTCCCAGTCAGCATTTAAGAGTTTATCCTGTGTCTCTGTAGAGTGCAGTAACCCTGTCACTGCCATGGCCTTTTGAATTTTCAGTTTAAGTGTCCCATTTAGTCTTTCTACCTTCCCACTACTTTGTGGCCTATATGGTGTATGAAATGCTTGCTGTACACCCAGGGCCTGCATGACTTCCCTCATTATTTCTCCCGTGAAGTGTGTACCCCTATCACTTTCTATGGTTTCTGGGACACCATACCTGCAGATCAGTTCTGTCATCAGTTTGTCTGCAGTTGTTTTAGTAGTTGCAGATTCTACCGCAGAGAAGAGATCTACACATACTAGGACATATTCTTACACTCCTACCTTTGGTAGCTGTATGTAATCAATCGGCAGTCTCTGAAACGGGTAGAGAGGCCTAGGTGTCGCTTTCTTAGGGACTTTTACTGTTTTACCTGGGTTGTGCTGTGCACAGATGAGGCATGATTGTACAAGTTTCGCGGCTGCGTAACTGAAACCAGGAGCGATCCAGAAGGCATCCACCATGGCACACGTGACTTTTGGAGGCGTGCGTGGGGCCATGTGTTGCTTGCGCCATAATCGGAAACAGGGACTTCGGTAGGCACAACTTATCCTTATTCTCCCATACTCCATTTGAGTTCAGCTCAGCTCCCAGTCTCCCCCAGTGTTCCTTCTCTGTTTGGGCAGCCTGTTGCTGGAGAGATTTCAGGACATCTAAACTCAGCGTGGCTGGAATATGCTGACTCCCCGCCACCGTCCACTGCTTCCTAGGCCGCCTGACTGCTATTTTAGCAGCCTCGTCCGCCCTTCTGTTGCCTTCTACCTCCATGGAGTCACCTTTTGCGTGTGCTTTTACCTTGACAATGCCAACCTGGACTGGTAACATCAATGCCTCCATCAATTGTTTCACCAGCTCTGCATTTTTAATGGGCTTACCGGCTGATGTAAGGAACGCTCTGCTTCTCCAGATAGGGCCATAATCATGGGCTATTCCCCATGCATAATTCGAATCAGTGTAAATATTAGCGACTTTACCTGCAGCGGCTCTACACGCCTCAGTGAGTGCCTTCAACTTTGCCTCCTGCGCCGACATGTGAGGAGAGAGTGGTTCAGCTTGGATTACCTCATGTGAGGATACTACTGCATATCCAGTGTAGAATCGTCCATCCTGGTGGTATCTGGAGCCATCTACAAAAACTCAAAATCTGCATTAAGAACAGGTTTTTTTCATAAACGTGTGCAAACCCAACTGTCTCCTGACTCATCAGTTCTATGCAGACATGTTCATGTGTCATGTCAAAGTATCCTTCCTCACTCGCTAATACGGTCACCAATTCCCCCTTTTCTGAATCCACAGGCAGGAGGGTGGCTGGATTCAGAACGTTACATCTTTTGAGGAGTGACATACTCAGGAATTAGTAGAGCACACTCAAGTCGGAGCTGTCTGGCCATAGACAGATGTTTTGGTTGAACTTGTAGGAGTATGGCATGGATGTCATGTGGGGAATAGATTGTCAAAAGAAACGTCAGTGTCATCTCACATGCCTTTCCTAGTAGTGCGGCTGCTCCTACCGCACAGACACAATCAATTTTGTGTGAGGTCCCGGGTCACTAAACCTAGGAAGATGCATAGATGCTGATGTGACCTGGGTAGAGGGAGATCTTGAATTGCCTGTTTCCTGTCAGGTGTCTGGTACCTTCGGCAATACAATGTCCCAACAAATGTCACCTTCTGTTTGTAATACTGTAATTTGTCACGTGAGACCTTGCAACCCTTAGGGTCATCCACGTACTGTAATAGTACAATCAGCGGATGAGGTGATTGCCACTACTCAAGGATCCCTGCCATCGCTGCTGAATAGATGGCAGGGGGTTTCTTTCCCCCTTTTGTGGGTGGACTGTCCAACAATATTGTTCACCTCTATGAGTAAAGGAGAAAGATACTGACAGTCTGTGTGCAGGGGTACAGAGAAGAATGCACCTGCTAAATCAATGACTGTGAAACATTTTGACATTACTGGGATCTGTGACAATATTGTGTGTGTGTGTTAGGGACGATTGAGGTCACACTCACTGTATCATCATTAATAGCCCTTAAGTCATGAACCTTTCTGTAAGTGTCAGCAAACCCTTGAGTTCCTTTTTTTTTTTTTTTTTCCTTTTTTCCTAATGGGATACAAAGTGGTGTCACAGGGGGAAGATCTTTGCAGTCCAAAGGGGGGGTTTCTTTGCACCAGAACCCCCTGCCTTAACATACTCTCTAATATCTCTGCTCGGGGCAATTGATTTGGCTATTGATATTGCTAGGCTCAAGGGGTATTGCTTTAAACAAGGGGGAGTGGTTCCTTCTTTCATTTTAATCATGACAGGGGGAATGGGCAACTGACCATCCGTTTTTCCCCTTGCCCAAACAGTGTCTGGCACCTGTCCCATTTCCTCATCCTCAGGCATTTTGGTGTCAGGTGTTAGTTTCACCGCTTTTGTCATATACACCATTGCCGCAATCTTACACAAATGTTTATCTGAGAGGGGACTGTGACTGTAATACCCTCAGGAGAGTACTGTATGGTGGCCTGGATCGCACTCAGCACATCTGCTCCCAGTAAATTCATAGGGGTATTGTCACTAACAATAAGTTTTGTAAGTACCACAATTCCAGCACCTCACTGTTTCTAGGTCCCTTGGTACCTTACTACGTCTCCACTGTTTTCCTTGTGCTCCAGCATACATGACAGGTCGTCTTATTGTCCTTGTTTGCTCAATTTCTTTAGCTACCTTAAGGAGGTCTTTCGGATCTACATGTCTCCATTCAGGTCTGGCTGGCTGTACTGCGTCTCGCAAGTCTTTGTTCATACCGTCAATGAATGCATTCACCAGTATTCTAACATCAAGTGGGTTTATGCAAATGTACCCCATGTCTGCCCATTTCAGCTGTAACCGTCCAAAGTACATCTCTACACTCTCTCCTCTTTGCGGTGTCACGTTAATCAGGAGTACAGACTCCTCTGATTGTTCCACTGTAGCCCATTGTTAGTGACTCACAGAACGTCTCCCCAGACCGTGCAGATTTATCATCCATGCCCCAAGCCTGATTCTTTGTCACATCTGTGTGTGTCTTAATTATATGTCCTAGTGCGTCACCTGCCTTTAAACTCACCAACCTCTCTAGGTCTGCCCAGGTACACTTATATGTCTGCTGTACTTCCTTTATGTGTCTGTAAAATGGGAATGGTTGGTCTTCAGGGTCAGGCAACTGTTTCAACAAAGCTAGCTGGTCAGAGGGGCTCCAGGAATAATACACCTGCATCTTTCTTATTCTAGTCGCACTGATGGGGTTGGTCGTCTGATGTCTACTGTCAGCTTACTCCTCAAAGGTCAATGTCCCCACTACCCACTCTATTATGTCAGCTTCTTATGTCACTACATATGATCTTGTCTGGACAGGATTTAGCGCAACTCGCTTAGGTCAGTAGCACAGGTCACACAAGTAGCTATTCAGTCTGGGTTTGTCTGAGTCTGATCACAGTGTTTACAAGTCCATCTGTTTTGTCTGAGTCTCTGGTTACTCTTTGTCAATCAAAACATTCATAATACACCTTCCACACTGCTGCACATTCATTCTCAAGCATCATTTATTCACTTGCTATTTTCTTCCCTTGTCTGTGCCTTTTTGTACATCCAAACATTCACACTGTGGTATTTTTGCCTTTTTTTTTTTTTTAAAATTGGTCCAACCTGTATTACTGCTTCCTTTCTTCTCTGTCTTTTTCAATTTGCATAGCTCTCTTGGATCTCATTGGGGGCACCAACGGTACACAGAAAAAGTTGCCATGGCTTCAACCTTTTTCTGCCGACAGCTCACCTTTCTTCTGAAATGCCCTCCCAGTGTGCCTGGACTTCTGTCTTACAGGCCACACTTAGCAAGTCAGAGAGAGCCTGCCAAGGTGTAGCGGGAAGGCTCCTTGCCTCTCACCCGGTAGACCTACAGGATGTAGCGGGAAGGCTCTCTGCCTCTCACCCGCTAGATCAGCTGGCTAGAATAGGATCAGGCCTGCATCCTTCCAGCCCAGCTCCATGGATTGTTGTGGGAAGGCTATTTCAACCTTAGACAGCTCACCTTTCTTCTGAAATGCCCTCCCAGTGTGCCTGGACCTCTGTCTTACAGGCCACACTTAGCAAGTCAGAGTGAGCCTGCCAAGGTATATCCAGAGGGCTCCTCACCCTCGCCTCTCACCCACAACAATAAAACCTGCTGACTAAAGTAAGAAGTCCCAGGTGTGATAGGCCTCTAACCCACTTTATCAGCCGTACAGTCGGCTACCTCCTCTGTTGATACACAATTTGCTATACAAATCAATCACACAACTAGAAGCAGGTTCAAACACATTAATGACCAAACAATCACTTAAAATGACCATCAATCACTTGCAATTTCCTTCTAAATTAGGCACCATATTTTACTTTTAACTTCCAACTTCAATTAAGTACTGTTGCTTTAAAATGCACAAATCTTTCAGCGTGTACCTTATGGATAGAATTACAGAGAATTTTGAGCACAGCTCACACTCAGCAGAGATAAGAGCGAAGGGAGAAGAAACTGCGCAGCGCCATCCTCCCCCCCTCCCATCAGAATGCAGCGTCGTCCTTCACAGAATTCTGTAGTTCTTTAGACTTATCAAAATCAATTTCTACAAAGAAACTCAAAATCACGGGATTTCACTGTAAGAGCAGATAACTGTATAATGAGATTAACCATGCCTTGCCCTTTTTTTCCTGGCCAAATGCATTCAGGAAACTTTACAATGTAATGCCACATATAACACGAACTATATCATTACTCAATTCATTCAGTCTCAGATGTAGATTTGAAATATCTATAACGCATCTGTCCGGGATTCCACCACAACTAGAAAGGTCACAAATCTCTTGACACAAAAATGATGTGTGATGATTCATTTATACGTGCTCATTCACGGATTTTTTTTTTTTTTTTTTTCTTTTTTTCTCAATTACTCATCTCTCATCTTATTCAGAGGTTCTCATAGACATATATACAAGGATTCACACAGCCTGCCTATCTTGCACTTTGGATTTGATTGACACTTTAACCTACAGCAGTGTCCACTGACACTCCGAGAACACCAAAGCCAACTTCTTAAACAACAAGAAACATTGAAAACCAGAGCAACCAAAAAACCACAGCCCTATACAAAATACAGCCTCATATGATTTACTGCCAATCCAAAACAACAACCACTGCACAGAGTCTATCCCAGACTTTGTGCTACACAGTACACCAGTACACAACCAGTTAGTATATTAGTATATTGCCAGAACAGTTTAACAGATAATACAGATGACAATTATTATCTTATTACTCTATTATTCAACTCTCATACAGACATACTCACCCCTCACTGGTGATGTGGGTTCTTTTGAACCGTGCTGTTACAGTCTTACCCAGAGGTATGTGGACATCCTTAGAAAGGTTGCAGATGCAGAATCAATGTAAGAATAAATGTTCTCACCTGCTGCAGCCTGGATTCTGCATCTTCAACCTCCCAGGAAGCTCCCACATACGGATTCCGAATAGACTGGTTTCCACGGTCCCCGTCGGGCGCAAAACTGTCGTAGCTGTTTTTGTTCTGACCAAGCGTCAGATCTTTCCAGATCACCAGTGAGGCCGGATTGAGAGGTTTTGTCGCCCTTCTGATGACAAGCGCTTGGAGACAAAGGACTCAACACACACGGGTCGTGGTCAAATCACTTTATCTGACGTAATGAAATATAAGACATGTTTTTATACCATTTACAACAATATGTGACTCTGGAGCTCATTTGGCCCCCACCATCACCTCAGGGTCGTACCTTGTTTACAATATACCCAGAACACGTTGTTGAGAATAAATATGATAACAAGTATAGTTTCCATGAAGACAGAGACTACTAGTCTACATAAGAATAATTCTAGCAATAATAAGGCAAAAGGCAATTGAAGTCTTAAAGGCATTTAAAGGGATATAAAAGCAAACCATTAACTCTTCTATATCAATTTCCCCCTTTTGTAAATGGTATAACCTTTGCCACAGGGTCAGGTGATGTCCACAAAGGAGCTACTCTCTCATGGGTCTAGTACCCATAAGGGGGCTTCCTACCTGCTTCACCCATCCATTTAATCCCTGGTTTCAGTTTAATATAACGCGGCCTAAAGGTACAAATGTGGCGGGAATATGATTCAGATGTCGGAAATATGGTCGCCAGGAGGAGGACTGAGATCCCTCACTCAGACCCTATTCCCAATGATGGACGGTGGTTCAGTCTTCAACACACTGGAGCAGACACCTGTGGTGAGGACAATAATTGCTTCCGCATATACACTCGCGATCAAACACAGGTTAATAAGACGGTGTACCAGGATGGTGTTGAAGGCTGTAGAGCATCTACCGGTAAAATAATAAGGAAAGAAAGGGGTAAATGTACATCTGGTATAAGTGGAAAACAAATGAATAATACTGGTGCGCCCATAAGCCTACAGTAGGTCAGGACTTTTGAGTTTATACCAATGTATACAGACCCCGGGTCACGTTTGTGTTCTCCCTGAAGGAGTATTCTTGGTTTGCGGACATCGTGCCTACAGGTGGGTGAGCCCAGACATAAGAGGGGTTAGCACTCTTGCTAAACTGACACCAGCCACTTTCATAGTTCCTCATAGTAAAATAGAAACGGCAGCAGTTCCAATTCACACCTCGTATAGAAGGGCTGCAGACAATAAGCCAAATGGTAGGCCGCATCTAGTAGAAATGGGGATAACAAATAAAATATTCAGTAGTATGCTAATATACCCCTTTATAACCCACCTATGGGATAAATTAGTGGAAGGTACCGACTACCTGGACGATCAGATTTTCCAGATTCTTGAAGTTCTAAATGAGACTAATACAATACAGAGACAATTAATCATAGTTACTAACCAGCACTAACCAGTTTTAAAGGGATATAAAAGCAAACCATTAACTCTTCTATATCATGCACTATATGAAGGTATATTCTGTGCTGCTCCCTGGTGCAGTACAGTGTGCACTATATGAAGGTATATTCTGTGCTGCTCCCTGGTGCAGTACAGTGTGCACTATATGGAGGTATATTCTGTGCTGCTCCCTGGTGGAGTACAGTGTGCACTATATGAAGGTATATTCTGTGCTGCTCCCTGGTGGAGTACAGTGTGCACTATATGAAGGTATATTCTGTGCTGCTCCCTGGTGGAGTACAGTGTGCACTATATGGAGGTATATTCTGTACTGCTCCCTGGTGGAGTACAGTGTGCACTATATGGAGGTATATTCTGTACTGCTCCCTGGTGGAGTACAGTGTGCACTATATGGAGGTATATTCTGTGCTGCTCCCTGGTGGAGTACAGTGTGCACTATATGTAGGTATATTCTGTACTGCTCCCTGGTGGAGTACAGTGTGCACTATATGGAGGTATATTCTGTACTGCTCCCTGGTGGAGTACAGTGTGCACTATATGGAGGTATATTCTGTGCTGCTCCCTGGTGCAGTACAGTGTGCACTATATGGAGGTATATTCTGTGCTGCTCCCTGGTGGAGTACAGTGTGCACTATATGAAGGTATATTCTGTGCTGCTCCCTGGTGGAGTACAGTGTGCACTATATGAAGGTATATTCTGTGCTGCTCCCTGGTGGAGTACAGTGTGCACTATATGGAGGTATATTCTGTACTGCTCCCTGGTGGAGTACAGTGTGCACTATATGGAGGTATATTCTGTACTGCTCCTTGGTGGAGTACAGTGTGCACTATATGGAGGTATATTCTGTGCTGCTCCCTGGTGGAGTACAGTGTGCACTATATGTAGGTATATTCTGTACTGCTCCCTGGTGGAGTACAGTGTGCACTATATGGAGGTATATTCTGTACTGCTCCCTGGTGGAGTACAGTGTGCACTATATGGAGGTATATTCTGTACTGCTCCCTGGTGGAGTACAGTGTGCACTATATGAAGGTATAGTCTGTACTGCTCCCTGGTGGAGTACAGTGTGCACTATATGGAGGTATATTCTGTACTGCTCCTGGTGGAGTGCAGTGTGCACTGTATGGAGGTATATTCTGTACTGCTCCCTGGTGGAGTACAGTGTGCACTATATGGAGGTATATTCTGTACTGCTCCCTGGTGGAGTACAGTGTGCACTATATGGAGGTATATTCTGTACTGCTCCCTGGTGGAGTACAGTGTGCACTATATGGAGGTATAGTCTGTACTGCTCCCTGGTGGAGTTCAGTGTACACTATATGGAGGTATATTCTGTGCTGCTCCCTGGTGGAGTACAGTGTGCACTATATGGAGGTATAGTCTGTACTGCTCCCTGGTGGAGTACAGTGTGCACTGTATGGAGGTATATTCTGTACTGCTCCTGGTGGAGTACAGTGTGCACTGTATGGAGGTATATTCTGTGCTGCTCCCTGGTGGAGTACAGTGTGCACTATATGGAGGTATAGTCTGTACTGCTCCCTGGTGGAGTACAGTGTGCACTATATGGAGGTATAGTCTGTACTGCTCCCTGGTGGAGTTCAGTGTGCACTATATGGAGGTATATTCTGTACTGCTCCCTGGTGGAGTACAGTTTGCACTATATGGAGGTATATTCTGTGCTGCTCCCTGGTGGAGTACAGTGTGCACTATATGGAGGTATATTCTGTACTGCTCCCTGGTGGAGTACAGTTTGCACTATATGGAGGTATATTCTGTGCTGCTCCCTGGTGGAGTACAGTGTGCACTATATGGAGGTATATTCTGTGCTGCTCCCTGGTGGAGTACAGTGTGCACTATATGGAGGTATAGTCTGTACTGCTCCCTGGTGGAGTACAGTGTGCACTATATGGAAGTATATTCTGTGCTGCTCCCTGGTGGAGTACAGTGTGCACTATATGGAGGTATATTCTGTGCTGCTCCCTGGTGGAGTACAGTGTGCACTATATGGAGGTATATTCTGTACTGCTCCTGGTGGAGTACAGTGTGCACTGTATGGAGGTATATTCTGTGCTGCTCCCTGGTGGAGTTCAGTGTACACTATATGGAGGTATATTCTGTGCTGCTCCCTGGTGGAGTACACTGTGCACTATATGGAGGTATATTCTGTACTGCTCCTGGTGGAGTACAGTGTGCACTGTATGGAGGTATATTCTGTGCTGCTCCCTGGTGGAGTTCAGTGTACACTATATGGAGGTATATTCTGTGCTGCTCCCTGGTGGAGTACAGTGTGCACTATATGGAGGTATAGTCTGTACTGCTCCCTGGTGGAGTTCAGTGTGCACTATATGGAGGTATATTCTGTACTGCTCCCTGGTGGAGTACAGTTTGCACTATATGGAGGTATATTCTGTGCTGCTCCCTGGTGGAGTACAGTGTGCACTATATGGAGGTATATTCTGTACTGCTCCCTGGTGGAGTACAGTTTGCACTATATGGAGGTATATTCTGTGCTGCTCCCTGGTGGAGTACAGTGTGCACTATATGGAGGTATATTCTGTGCTGCTCCCTGGTGGAGTACAGTGTGCACTATATGGAGGTATAGTCTGTACTGCTCCCTGGTGGAGTACAGTGTGCACTGTATGGAGGTATATTCTGTACTGCTCCTGGTGGAGTACAGTGTGCACTATATGGAGGTATATTCTGTGCTGCTCCCTGGTGGAGTTCAGTGTACACTATATGGAGGTATAGTCTGTACTGCTCCCTGGTGGAGTACAGTGTGCACTGTATGGAGGTATATTCTGTACTGCTCCTGGTGGAGTACAGTGTGCACTGTATGGAGGTATATTCTGTGCTGCTCCCTGGTGGAGTACAGTGTGCACTATATGGAGGTATAGTCTGTACTGCTCCCTGGTGGAGTACAGTGTGCACTGTATGGAGGTATATTCTGTACTGCTCCTGGTGGAGTACAGTGTGCACTGTATGGAGGTATATTCTGTGCTGCTCCCTGGTGGAGTACAGTGTGCACTATATGGAGGTATATACTATGCTGCTCCCTGGTGGAGTACAGTGTGCACTATATGGAGGTATATTTTGTACTGCTCCCTGGTGGAGTACAGTGTGCACTATAATGAGGAATATTCTGTGCTGCTCCCTGGTGGAGTACAGTGTGCACTATATGGAGGTATATTTTGTACTGCTCCCTGGTGGAGTACAGTGTGCACTATAATGAGGAATATTCTGTGCTGCTCCCTGGTGGAGTACAGTGTGCACTATATGGAGGTATATTCTGTGCTGCTCCCTGGTGGAGTACAGTGTGCACTATATGGAGGTATATTCTGTACTGCTCCCTGGTGGAGTACAGTGTGCACTATATGTAGGTATATTCTGTACTGCTCCCTGGTGGAGTACAGTTTGCACTATATGTAGGTATAGTCTGTACTGCTCCCTGGTGGAGTACGGTGTGCACTATATGAAGGTATATTCTGTACTGCTCCCTGGTGGAGTACAGTGTGCACTATATGGAGGTATAGTCTATACTGCTCCCTGGTGGAGTACAGTGTGCACTATATGAAGGTATATTCTGTACTGCCCCCTGGTGGAGTACAGTTTGCACTATATGGAGGTATATTCTGTACTGCTCCCTGGTGGAGTACAGTGTGCACTATATGAAGGTATAGTCTGTACTGCCCCTGATGGAGTACAGTGTGCACTATATGGAGGTATATTTTGTACTGCTCCCTGGTGGAGTACAGTGTGCACTATATGTAGGTATATTCTGTACTGCTCCCTGGTGGAGTACAGTTTGCACTATATGTAGGTATAGTCTGTACTGCTCCCTGGTGGAGTACAGTGTGCACTATATGGAGGTATATTCTGTGCTGCTCCCTGGTGGAGTACAGTGTGCACTATATGGAGGTATATTCTGTGCTGCTCCCTGGTGGAGTACAGTTTGCACTATATGGAGGTATATTCTGTACTGCTCCCTGGTGGAGTACAGTGTGCACTTTATGGAGGTATATTCTGTACTGCTCCCTGGTGGAGTACAGTGTGCACTATATGGAGGTATATTCTGTACTGCTCCCTGGTGGAGTACAGTGTGCACTATATGGAGGTATATTCTGTACTGCTCCCTGGTGGAGTACAGTGTGCACTATATGGAGGTATATTCTGTGCTGCTCTCTGGTGGAGTACAGTGTGCACTATATGGAGGTATATTCTGTACTGCTCCCTGGTGGAGTACAGTGTGCACTATATGGAGGTATATTCTGTACTGCTCCCTGGTGGAGTACAGTGTGCACTATATGAAGGTATATTCTGTACTGCTCCCTGGTGGAGTACAGTGTGGACTATATGGAGGTATATTCTGTACTGCTCCCTGGTGGAGTACAGTGTGCACTATATGGAGGTATAGTCTGTGCTGCTCCCTGGTGGAGTACAGTGTGCACTATATGGAGGTATAGTCTGTGCTGCTCCCTGGTGGAGTACAGTGTGCACTATATGGAGGTATATTCTGTGCTGCTCTCTGGTGGAGTACAGTGTGCACTATATGTAGGTATATTCTGTACTGCTCCCTGGTGGAGTTCAGTGTGCACTATATGGAGGTATATTCTGTACTGCTCCCTGGTGGAGTACAGTGTGCACTATATGGAGGTATATTCTGTACTGCTCCCTGGTGGAGTACAGTGTGCACTATATGAAGGTATATTCTGTACTGCTCCCTGGTGGAGTACAGTGTGCACTATATGGAGGTATATTCTGTACTGCTCCCTGGTGGAGTACAGTGTGCACAGTATGGAGGTATATTCTGTACTGGTCCCTGGTGGAGTACAGTGTGCACTATATGGAGGTATATTCTGTGCTGCTCCCTGGTGGAGTACAGTGTGCACTATATGGAGGTATATTCTGTACTGCTCCCTAGTGGAGTACAGTGTGCACTATATGAAGGTATATTCTGTACTGCTCCCTGGTGGAGTACAGTTTGCACTATATGTAGGTATATTCTGTACTGCTCCCTGGTGGAGTACAGTTTGCACTATATGTAGGTATAGTCTGTACTGCTCCCTGGTGGAGTACAGTTTGCACTATATGGAGGTATATTCTGTACTGCTCCCTGGTGGAGTACAGTGTGCACTATATGTAGGTATATTCTGTACTGCTCCCTGGTGGAGTACAGTTTGCACTATATGTAGGTATAGTCTGTACTGCTCCCTGGTGGAGTACAGTTTGCACTATATGGAGGTATATTCTGTGCTGCTCCCTGGTGGAGTACAGTGTGCACTATATGAAGGTATATTCTGTGCTGCTCCCTGGTGGAGTACAGTTTGCACTATATGTAGGTATAGTCTGTACTGCTCCCTGGTGGAGTACAGTTTGCACTATATGTAGGTATATTCTGTACTGCTCCCTGGTGGAGTACAGTTTGCACTATATGGAGGTATATTCTGTGCTGCTCCCTGGTGGAGTACAGTTTGCACTATATGTAGGTATATTCTGTACTGCTCCCTGGTGGAGTTCAGTGTGCACTATATGGAGGTATATTCTGTACTGCTCCCTGGTGGACTACAGTGTGCACTATATGGAGGTATATTCTGTACTGCTCCCTGGTGGAGTACAGTGTGCACTATATGAAGGTATATTCTGTACTGCTCCCTGGTGGAGTACAGTGTGCACTATATGGAGGTATATTCTGTACTGCTCCCTGGTGGAGTACAGTGTGCACAGTATGGAGGTATATTCTGTACTGGTCCCTGGTGGAGTACAGTGTGCACTATATGGAGGTATATTCTGTGCTGCTCCCTGGTGGAGTACAGTGTGCACTATATGGAGGTATATTCTGTACTGCTCCCTAGTGGAGTACAGTGTGCACTATATGAAGGTATATTCTGTACTGCTCCCTGGTGGAGTACAGTTTGCACTATATGTAGGTATATTCTGTACTGCTCCCTGGTGGAGTACAGTTTGCACTATATGTAGGTATAGTCTGTACTGCTCCCTGGTGGAGTACAGTTTGCACTATATGGAGGTATATTCTGTACTGCTCCCTGGTGGAGTACAGTGTGCACTATATGTAGGTATATTCTGTACTGCTCCCTGGTGGAGTACAGTTTGCACTATATGTAGGTATAGTCTGTACTGCTCCCTGGTGGAGTACAGTTTGCACTATATGGAGGTATATTCTGTGCTGCTCCCTGGTGGAGTACAGTGTGCACTATATGAAGGTATATTCTGTGCTGCTCCCTGGTGGAGTACAGTTTGCACTATATGTAGGTATAGTCTGTACTGCTCCCTGGTGGAGTACAGTTTGCACTATATGTAGGTATATTCTGTACTGCTCCCTGGTGGAGTACAGTTTGCACTATATGTAGGTATAGTCTGTACTGCTCCCTGGTGGAGTACAGTTTGCACTATATGGAGGTATATTCTGTACTGCTCCCTGGTGGAGTACAGTTTGCACTATATGGAGGTATATTCTGTACTGCTCCCTGGTGGAGTACAGTGTGCACTATATGTAGGTATAGTCTGTACTGCTCCCTGGTGGAGTACAGTTTGCACTATATGGAGGTATATTCTGTGCTGCTCCCTGGTGGAGTACAGTGTGCACTATATGAAGGTATATTCTGTGCTGTTCCCTGGTGGAGTACAGTGTGCACTATATGGAGGTATATTCTGTACTGCTCCCTGGTGGAGTACAGTGTGCACTATATGGAGGAATATTCTGTACTGCTCCCTGGTGGAGTACAGTTTGCACTATATGTAGGTATAGACTGTACTGCTCCCTGGTGGAGTACAGTTTGCACTATATGGAGGTATATTCTGTGCTGCTCCCTGGTGGAGTACAGTGTGCACTATATGAAGGTATATTCTGTGCTGCTCCCTGGTGGAGTACAGTGTGCACTATATGGAGGTATATTCTGTACTGCTCCCTGGTGGAGTACAGTGTGCACTATATGGAGGTATATTCTGTACTGCTCCCTGGTGGAGTACAGTGTGCACTATATGGAGGTATATTCTGTGCTGCTCCCTGGTGGAGTACAGTGTGCACTATATGGAGGTATATTCTGTACTGCCCTCTGGTGGAGTACAGTGTGCACTATATGAAGGTATATTCTGTACTGCTCCCTGGTGGAGTACAGTGTGCACTATATGGAGGTATATTCTGTACTGCTACCTGGTGGAGTACAGTGTGCACTATATGGAGTTATAGTCTGTGCTGCTCCCTGGTGGAGTACAGTGTGCACTATATGGAGGTATAGTCTGTACTGCTCCCTGGTGGATTACAGTGTGCACTATATGGAGGTATATTCTGTACTGCTCCCTGGTGGAGTACAGTTTGCACTATATGGAGGTATATTCTGTACTGCTCCTGGTGGAGTACAGTGTGCACTATATGGAGGTATATTCTGTACTGCTCCCTGGTGGAATACAGTGTGCACTATATGGAGGTATATTCTGTACTGCTCCCTGGTGGAGTACAGTGTGCACTATATGGAGGTATATTCTGTACTGCTCCCTGGTGGAGTACAGTGTGCACTATATGGAGGTATAGTCTGTGCTGCTCCCTGATGGAGTGCAGTGTGCACTATATGGAGGTATATTCTGTACTGCTCCCTGGTGGAGTGCAGTGTGCACTATATGGAGGTATATTCTGTACTGCTCCCTGGTGGAGTACAGTGTGCACTATATGTAGGTATATTCTGTACTGCTCCCTGGTGGAGTACAGTGTGCACTATATGTAGGTATATTCTGTACTGCTCCCTGGTGGAGTACAGTGTGCACTATATGGAGGTATATTCTGTACTGCTCCCTGGTGGAGTACAGTGTGCACTATATGTAGGTATATTCTGTACTGCTCCCTGGTGGAGTACAGTGTGCACTATATGGAGGTGTATTCTGTACTGCTCCCTGGTGGAGTACAGTGTGCACTATATGGAGGTATATTCTGTACTGCTCCCTGGTGGAGTACAGTGTGCACTATATGGAGGTATATTCTGTACTGCTCCCTGGTGGAGTACAGTGTGCACTATATGGAGGTATAGTCTGTACTGCTCCCTGGTGGAGTACAGTGTGCACTATATGGAGGTATATTCTGTACTGCTCCTGGTGGAGTGCAGTGTGCACTGTATGGAGGTATATTCTGTACTGCTCCCTGGTGGAGTACAGTGTGCACTATATGGAGGTATATTCTGTACTGCTCCCTGGTGGAGTACAGTGTGCACTATATGGAGGTATAGTCTGTACTGCTCCCTGGTGGAGTACAGTGTGCACTGTATGGAGGTATATTCTGTACTGCTCCTGGTGGAGTACAGTGTGCACTGTATGGAGGTATATTCTGTGCTGCTCCCTGGTGGAGTACAGTGTGCACTATATGGAGGTATATTCTGTACTGCTCCCTGGTGGAGTGCAGTGTGCACTATATGGAGGTATATTCTGTGCTGCTCCCTGGTGGAGTGCAGTGTGCACTATATGGAGGTATATTCTGTACTGCTCCCTGGTGGAGTACAGTGTGCACTATATGGAGGTATATTCTGTACTGCTCCCTGGTGGAGTACAGTTTGCACTATATGGAGGTATATTCTGTGCTGCTCCCTGGTGGAGTGCAGTGTGCACTATATGGAGGTATATTCTGTACTGCTCCCTGGTGGAGTACAGTGTGCACTATATGGAGGTATATTCTGTACTGCTCCCTGGTGGAGTACAGTGTGCACTATATGGAGGTATATTCTGTACTGCTCCCTGGTGGAGTACAGTTTGCACTATATGGAGGTATATTCTGTGCTGCTCCCTGGTGGAGTACAGTGTGCACTATATGGAGGTATATTCTGTGCTGCTCCCTGGTGGAGTACAGTGTGCACTATATGGAGGTATATTATGTACTGCTCCCTGGTGGAGTACAGTGTGCACTATATGGAGGTATATTCTGTGCTGCTCCCTGGTGGAGTACAGTGTGCACTATATGGAGGTATATTCTGTACTGCTCCCTGGTGGAGTACAGTTTGCACTATATGGAGGTATATTCTGTGCTGCTCCCTGGTGGAGTGCAGTGTGCACTATATGGAGGTATATTCTGTGCTGCTCCCTGGTGGAGTACAGTGTGCACTATATGGAGGTATATTCTGTACTGCTCCCTGGTGGAGTACAGTGTGCACTATATGGAGGTATATTCTGTGCTGCTCCCTGGTGGA
Source organism: Dendrobates tinctorius (assembly GCF_039654945.1). Classification (NCBI taxonomy): domain Eukaryota; kingdom Metazoa; phylum Chordata; class Amphibia; order Anura; family Dendrobatidae; genus Dendrobates; species Dendrobates tinctorius. Next base: position 2,032,438 of record NW_027361941.1, on the reverse strand, counting down.
GTACAGTGTGCACTATATGGAGGTATATTCTGTACTGCTCCCTGGTGGAGTACAGTGTGCACTATATGGAGGTATAGTCTGTGCTGCTCCCTGGTGGAGTACAGTGTGCACTATATGGAGGTATAGTCTGTACTGCTCCCTGGTGGAGTACAGTGTGCACTATATGGAGGTATATTCTGTACTGCTCCCTGGTGGAGTACAGTGTGCACTATATGGAGGTGTATTCTGTACTGCTCCCTGGTGGAGTACAGTGTGCACTATATGGAGGTATATTCTGTACTGCTCCCTGGTGGAGTACAGTGTTCACTATATGGAGGCATATTCTGTACTGCTCCCTGGTGGAGTACAGTGTGCACTATATGGAGGTGTATTCTGTGCTGCTCCCTGGTTGAGTACAGTGTGCACTATATGGAGGTATATTCTGTGCTGCTCCCTGGTGGAGTACAGTGTGCACTATATGGAGGTGTATTCTGTACTGCTCCCTGGTGGAGTACAGTGTGCACTATATGGAGGTATATTCTGTACTGCTCCCTGGTGGAGTACAGTGTTCACTATATGGAGGCATATTCTGTACTGCTCCCTGGTGGAGTACAGTGTGCACTATATGGAGGTATATTCTGTACTGCTCCCTGGTGGAGTACAGTGTGCACTATATGGAGGTGTATTCTGTGCTGCTCCCTGGTTGAGTACAGTGTGCACTATATGAAGGTATATTCTGTACTGCTCCCTGGTGGAGTACAGTGTGCACTATGTGGAGGTATATTCTGTACTGCTCCCTGGTGGAGTACAGTGTGCACTATATGGAGGTATATTCTGTACTGCTCCCTGGTGGAGTACAGTGTGCACTATATGGAGGTATATTCTGTGCTGCTCCCTGGTGGAGTACAGTGTGCACTATATGGAGGTATATTCTGTACTGCTCCCTGGTGGAGTACAGTGTGCACTATATGGAGGTATATTCTGTACTGCTCCCTGGTGGAGTACAGTGTGCACTATATGGAGGTATATTCTGTACTGCTCCCTGGTGGAGTACAGTGTGCACTATATGGAGGTATATTCTGTACTGCTCCCTGGTGGAGTACAGTGTGCACTATATGGAGGTGTATTCTGTGCTGCTCCCTGGTTGAGTACAGTGTGCACTATATGAAGGTATATTCTGTACTGCTCCCTGGTGGAGTACAGTGTGCACTATATGGAGGTATATTCTGTACTGCTCCCTGGTGGAGTACAGTGTGCACTATATGGAGGTATATTCTGTACTGCTCCCTGGTGGAGTACAGTGTGCACTATATGGAGGTATATTCTGTGCTGCTCCCTGGTGGAGTACAGTGTGCACTATATGGAGGTATATTCTGTACTGCTCCCTGGTGGAGTACAGTGTGCACTATATGGAGGTATATTCTGTACTGCTCCCTGGTGGAGTACAGTGTGCACTATATGGAGGTATATTCTGTACTGCTCCCTGGTGGAGTACAGTTTGCACTATATGGAGGTATATTCTGTGCTGCTCCCTGGTGGAGTACAGTGTGCACTATATGGAGGTATATTCTGTACTGCTCCCTGGTGGAGTACAGTGTGCACTATATGGAGGTATATTCTGTACTGCTCCCTGGTGGAGTACAGTGTGCACTATATGGAGGTATATTCTGTACTGCTCCCTGGTGGAGTACAGTGTGCACTATATGGAGGTATAGTCTGTACTGCTCCCTGGTGGAGTACAGTGTGCACTATATGTAGGTATATTCTGTACTGCTTCCTGGTGGAGTACAGTGTGCACTATATGGAGGTATAGTCTGTACTGCTCCCTGGTGGAGTACAGTGTGCACTATATGGAGGTATATTCTGTACTGCTCCTGGTGGAGTACAGTGAGCACTATATGGAGGTACATTCTGTACTGCTCCTGGTGGAGTACAGTGTGCACTATATGGAGGTATATTCTGTACTGCTCCCTGGTGGAGTACAGTGTGCACTATATGGAGGTATATTCTGTGCTGCTCCCTGGTGGAGTACAGTGTGCACTATATGGAGGTATATTCTGTACTGCTACCTGGTGGAGTACAGTGTGCACTATATGGAGTTATAGTCTGTGCTGCTCCCTGGTGGATTACAGTGTGCACTATATGGAGGTATATTCTGTACTGCTCCCTGGTGGAGTACAGTGTGCACTATATGGAGGTATATTCTGTGCTTCTCCCTGGTGGAGTACAGTGTGCACTATATGGAGGTATATTCTGTACTGCCCTCTGGTGGAGTACAGTGTGCACTATATGAAGGTATATTCTGTACTGCTCCCTGGTGGAGTACAGTGTGCACTATATGGAGGTATATTCTGTACTGCTACCTGGTGGAGTACAGTGTGCACTATATGGAGGTATAGTCTGTACTGCTCCCTGGTGGATTACAGTGTGCACTATATGGAGGTATATTCTGTACTGCTCCCTGGTGGAGTACAGTTTGCACTATATGGAGGTATATTCTGTACTGCTCCTGGTGGAGTACAGTGTGCACTATATGGAGGTATATTCTGTACTGCTCCCTGGTGGAATACAGTGTGCACTATATGGAGGTATATTCTGTACTGCTCCCTGGTGGAGTACAGTGTGCACTATATGGAGGTATATTCTGTACTGCTCCCTGGTGGAATACAGTGTGCACTATATGGAGGTATATTCTGTACTGCTCCTGGTGGAGTACAGTGTGCACTATATGGAGGTATATTCTGTACTGCTCCCTGGTGGAGTACAGTGTGCACTATATGGAGGTATAGTTTGTGCTGCTCCCTGGTGGAGTACAGTGTGCACTATATGGAGGTATAGTCTGTACTGCTCCCTGGTGGAGTACAGTGTGCACTATATGGAGGTATAGTCTGTGCTGCTCCTGGTGGAGTACAGTGTGCACTATATGGAGGTATATTCTGTGCTGCTCCCTGGTGGAGTACAGTGTGCACTATATGGAGGTATATTCTGTACTGCTCCCTGGTGGAGTACAGTGTGCACTATATGGAGGTATATTCTGTGCTGCTCCCTGGTGGAGTACAGTGTGCACTATATGGAGGTATATTCTGTACTGCTCCCTGGTGGAGTACAGTGTGCACTATATGGAGGTATATTCTGTGCTGCTCCCTGGTGGAGTACAGTGTGCACTATATGGAGGTATATTCTGTACTGCTCCCTGGTGGAGTACAGTGTGCACTATATGGAGGTATATTCTGTGCTGCTCCCTGGTGGAGTACAGTGTACACTATATGGAGGTATATTCTGTACTGCTCCCTGGTGGAGTACAGTGTGCACTATATGGAGGTATATTCTGTGCTGCTCCCTGGTGGAGTACAGTGTGCACTATATGGAGGTATATTCTGTACTGCTCCCTGGTGGAGTACAGTGTGCACTATATGGAGGTATATTCTGTACTGCTCCCTGGAGGAGTACAGTGTGCACTATATGGAGGTATAGTCTGTACTGCTCCCTGGTGGAGTACAGTGTGCAATATATGGAGGTATATTCTGTACTGCTCCCTGGTGGAGTACAGTTTGCACTATATGGAGGTATGTTCTATGCTCCTCTCTGGTGGAGTACAGTGTGCACTATATGGAGGTATATTCTGTGCTGCTCCCTGGTGGAGTACAGTGTGCACTATATGGAGGTATATTCTGTACTGCTCCCTGGTGGAGTACAGTTTGCACTATATGGAGGTATAGTCTGTACTGCTCCCTGGTGGAGTACAGTTTGCACTATATGGAGGTATATTCTGTACTGCTCCCTGGTGGAGTACAGTGTGCACTATATGGAGGTATATTCTGTGCTTGTGCTGCTCCCTGGTGGAGTACAGTTTGCACTATATGGATGTATATTCTGTACTGCTCCCTGGTGGAGTACAGTTTGCACTATATGGAGGTATAGTCTGTACTGCTCCCTGGTGGAGTACAGTTTGCACTATATGGAGGTATATTCTGTACTGCTCCCTGGTGGAGTACAGTGTGCAATATATGGAGGTATATTCTGTACTGCTCCCTGGTGGAGTACAGTTTGCACTATATGGAGGTATATTCTGTGCTCCTCTCTGGTGGAGTACAGTGTGCACTATATGGAGGTATATTCTGTGCTGCTCCCTGGTGGAGTACAGTGTGCACTATATGGAGGTATATTCTGTACTGCTCCCTAGTGGAGTACAGTGTGCACTATATGGAGGTATATTCTGTGCTGCTCCCTGGTGGAGTACAGTGTGCACTATATGGAGGTATATTCTGTACTGCTCCCTAGTGGAGTACAGTGTGCACTATATGGAGGTATATTCTGTGCTGCTCCCTGGTGGAGTACAGTGTGCACTATATGGAGGTATATTCTGTACTGCTCCCTGGTGGAGTACAGTGTGCACTATATGGAGGTATATTCTGTGCTGCCCCCTCGTGGAGTACAGTGTGCACTATATGGAGGTATAGTCTGTACTGCTCCCTGGTGGAGTACAGTTTGCACTATATGGAGGTATATTCTGTGCTGCTCCCTGGTGGAGTACAGTGTGCACTATATGGCGGTATATTCTGTGCTGCTCCCTGGTGGAGTACAGTGTGCACTATATGGAGGTATATTCTGTGCTGCTCCCTGGTGGAGTACAGTGTGCACTATATGGAGGTATATTCTGTACTGCTCCCTGGTGGAGTACAGTGTGCACTATATGGAGGTATATTCTGTACTGCTCCCTGGTGGAGTACAGTGTGCACTATATGGAGGTATATTCTGTACTGCTCCCTGTTGGAGTACAGTTTGCACTATATGTAGGTATATTCTGTACTGCTCCCTGGTGGAGTACAGTGTGCACTATATGGAGGTATATTCTGTACTGCTCCCTGGTGGAGTACAGTGTGCACTATATGGAGGTATATTCTGTACTGCTCCCTGGTGGAGTACAGTGTGCACTATATGGAGGTATATTCTGTGCTGCTCCCTGGTGGAGTACAGTGTGCACTATATGGAGGTATATTCTTTACTGCCCCTGGTGGAGTACAGTGTGCACTATATGGAGGTATATTCTGTACTGCTCCCTGGTGTAGTGCAGTGTGCACTATATGGAGGTATATTCTGTACTGCTCCCTGGTGGAGTACAGTGTGCACTATATGGAGGTATATTCTGTACTGCTCCATGGTGGAGTACAGTGTTCACTATATGGAGGTATATTCTGTGCTGCTCCTGGTGGAGTACAGTGTGCACTATATGGAGGTATATTCTGTACTGCTCCCTGGTGGAGTACAGTGTGCACTATATGGAGGTGTATTCTGTGCTGCTCCCTGGTGGAGTACAGTTTGCACTATATGGAGGTATATTCTGAACTGCTCCCTGGTGGAGTACAGTGTGCACTATATGGAGGTGTATTCTGTACTGCTCCCTGGTGGAGTACAGTGTGCACTATATGGAGGTATATTCTGTACTGCTCCATGGTGGAGTACAGTGTTCACTATATGGAGGTATATTCTGTACTGCTTCCTGGTGGAGTACAGTGTGCACTATATGGAGATATAGTCTGTGCTGCTCCCTGGTGGATTACAGTGTGCACTATATGGAGGTATATTCTGTACTGCTCCCTGGTGGAGTACAGTGTGCACTATATGGAGGTATATTCTGTGCTTCTCCCTGGTGGAGTACAGTGTGCACTATATGGAGGTATATTCTGTACTGCCCTCTGGTGGAGTACAGTGTGCACTATATGAAGGTATATTCTGTACTGCTCCCTGGTGGAGTACAGTGTGCACTATATGGAGGTATATTCTGTACTGCTACCTGGTGGAGTACAGTGTGCACTATATGGAGGTATAGTCTGTACTGCTCCCTGGTGGATTACAGTGTGCACTATATGGAGGTATATTCTGTACTGCTCCCTGGTGGAGTACAGTGTGCACTATATGGCGGTATATTCTGTGCTGCTCCCTGGTGGAGTACAGTGTGCACTATATGGAGGTATATTCTGTGCTGCTCCCTGGTGGAGTACAGTGTGCACTATATGGAGGTATATTCTGTACTGCTCCCTGGTGGAGTACAGTGTGCACTATATGGAGGTATATTCTGTACTGCTCCCTGGTGGAGTACATTGTGCACTATATGGAGGTATATTCTGTACTGCTCCCTGTTGGAGTACAGTTTGCACTATATGTAGGTATATTCTGTGCTGCTCCCTGGTGGAGTACAGTGTGCACTATATGGAGGTATATTCTTTACTGCCCCTGGTGGAGTACAGTGTGCACTATATGGAGGTATATTCTGTACTGCTCCCTGGTGTAGTGCAGTGTGCACTATATGGAGGTATATTCTGTATTGCTCCCTGGTGGAGTACAGTGTGCACTATATGGAGGTATATTCTGTACTGCTCCCTGGTGGAGTACAGTGTGCACTATATGGAGGTATATTCTGTGCTGCTCCCTGGTGGAGTACAGTGTGCACTATATGGCGGTATATTCTGTACTGCTCCCTGGTGGAGTACAGTGTGCACTATATGGAGGTATATTCTGTACTGCTCCCTGGTGGAGTACAGTGTGCACTATATGGAGGTATATTCTTTACTGCCCCTGGTGGAGTACAGTGTGCACTATATGGAGGTATATTCTGTACTGCTCCCTGGTGTAGTACAGTGTGCACTATATGGAGGTATATTCTGTATTGCTCCCTGGTGGAGTACAGTGTGCACTATATGGAGGTATATTCTTTACTGCCCCTGGTGGAGTACAGTGTGCACTATATGGAGGTATATTCTGTGCTGCTCCCTGGTGGAGTACAGTGTGCAAGATATGGCGGTATATTCTGTACTGCTCCCTGGTGGAGTACAGTGTGCACTATATGGAGGTATATTCTGTACTGCTCCCTGGTGGAGTACAGTGTGCACTATATGGAGGTATATTCTGTACTGCTCCCTGGTGGAGTACAGTATGCACTATATGGAGGTATATTCTGTACTGCTCCCTGGTGGAGTACAGTGTGCACTATATGGAGGTATAGTCTGTGCTTCTCCATGGTGGAGTACAGTGTGCACTATATGGAGGTATATTCTGTACTGCCCCTGGTGGAGTACAGTGTGCACTATATGGAGGTATATTCTGTACTGCTCCCTGGTGGAGTACAGTGTGCACTATATGGAGGTATATTCTGTGCTGCTCCCTGGTGGAGTACAGTGTGCACTATATGGAGGTATATTCTGTACTGCTCCCTGGTGGAGTACAGTGTGCACTATATGGAGGTATATTCTGTACTGCTCCCTGGTGGAGTACAGTGTGCACTATATGTAGGTATATTCTGTGCTCCTCTCTGGTGGAGTACAGTGTGCACTATATGGAGGTATATTCTGTACTGCTCCCTGGTGGAGTACAGTGTGCACTATATGGAGGTATATTCTGTGCTGCTCCCTGGTGGAGTACAGTTTGCACTATATGTAGGTATAGTCTGTACTGCTCCCTGGTGGAGTACAGTGTGCACTATATGGAGGTATATTATGTACTGCTCCCTGGTGGAGTACAGTGTGCACTATATGGAGGTATATTCTGTACTGCTCCCTGGTGGAGTACAGTGTGCACTATATGAAGGTATATTCTGTACTGCTCCCTGGTGGAGTACAGTGTGCACTATATGGAGGTATATTCTGTACTGCTCCCTGGTGGAGTACAGTGTGCACTATATGGAGGTATAGTCTGTGCTGCTACCTGGTGGAGTACAGTGTGCACTATATGGAGGTATAGTCTGTACTGCTCCCTGGTGGATTACAGTGTGCACTATATGGAGGTATATTCTGTACTGCTCCCTGGTGAAGTACAGTTTGCACTATATGGAGGTATATTCTGTACTGCTCCTGGTGGAGTACAGTGTGCACTATATGGAGGTATATTCTGTACTGCTCCCTGGTGGAATACAGTGTGCACTATATGGAGGTATATTCTGTACTGCTCCCTGGTGGAGTACAGTGTGCACTATATGGAGGTATATTCTGTACTGCTCCCTGGTGGAGTACAGTGTGCACTATATGGAGGTATATTCTGTGCTGCTCCCTGGTGGAGTACAGTGTGCACTATATGGAGGTATATTCTGTGCTGCTCCCTGGTGGAGTACAGTGTGCACTATATGGAGGTATATTCTATACTGCTCCCTGGTGGAGTACAGTGTGCACTATATGGAGGTATATTCTGTGCTGCTCCCTGGTGGAGTACAGTGTGCACTATATGGAGGTATATTCTGTACTGCTCCCTGGTGGAGTACAGTTTGCACTATATGGAGGTATATTCTGTGCTGCTCCCTGGTGGAGTACAGTGTGCACTCTATGGAGTTATATTCTGTGCTCCTCTCTGGTGGAGTACAGTGTGCACTATATGGAGGTATATTCTGTGCAGCTCCCTGGTGGAGTACAGTGTGCACTATATGGAGGTATATTCTGTACTGCTCCCTAGTGGAGTACAGTGTGCACTATATGGAGGTATATTCTGTACTGCTCCCTAGTGGAGTACAGTGTGCACTGTATGGAGGTATATTGTGTGCTGCTCCCTGGTGGAGTACAGTGTGCACTATATGGAGGTATATTCTGTACTGCTCCCTGGTGGAGTACAGTGTGCACTATATGGAGGTATATTCTGTACTGCTCCCTGGTGGAGTACAGTGTGCACTATATGGAGGTATATTCTGTACTGCTCCCTGGTGGAGTACAGTGTGCACTATATGGAGGTATATTCTGTGCTGCTCCCTGGTGGAGTACAGTGTGCACTATATGGAGGTATATTCTGTACTGCTCCCTGGTGGAGTACAGTGTGCACTATATGGAGGTATACTCTGTACTGCTCACTGGTGCAGTACAGTGTGCACTATATGGAGGTATATTCTGTGCTGCTCCCTGGTGGAGTACAGTGTGCACTATATGGAGGTATATTCTGTGCTGCTCCCTGGTGGAGTACAGTGTGCACTATATGGAGGTATATTCTGTACTGCTCCCTGTTGGAGTACAGTTTGCACTATATGGAGGTATATTCTGTGCTGCTCCCTGGTGGAGTACAGTGTGCACTATATGGAGGTATATTCTTTACTGCCCCTGGTGGAGTACAGTGTGCACTATATGGAGGTATATTCTGTACTGCTCCCTGGTGTAGTACAGTGTGCACTATATGGAGGTATATTCTGTATTGCTCCCTGGTGGAGTACAGTGTGCACTATATGGAGGTATATTCTGTACTGCTCCCTGGTGGAGTACAGTGTGCACTATATGGAGGTATATTCTGTGCTGCTCCCTGGTGGTGTACAGTGTGCACTATATGGAGGTATATTCTGTGCTGCTCCCTGGTGGAGTACAGTGTGCACTATATGGCGGTATATTCTGTACTGCTCCCTGGTGGAGTACAGTGTGCACTATATGGAGGTATATTCTGTACTGCTCCCTGGTGGAGTACAGTGTGCACTATATGGAGGTATATTCTGTACTGCTCCCTGGTGGAGTACAGTATGCACTATATGGAGGTATATTCTGTACTGCTCCCTGGTGGAGTACAGTGTGCACTATATGGAGGTATAGTCTGTGCTTCTCCCTGGTGGAGTACAGTGTGCACTATATGGAGGTATAGTCTGTACTGCTCCCTGGTGGAGTACAGTGTGCACTATATGGAGGTATATTCTGTACTGCTCCCTGGTGGAGTACAGTGTGCACTATATGGAGGTATATTCTGTGCTGCTCCCTGGTGGAGTACAGTGTGCACTATATGGAGGTATATTCTGTGCTGCTCTCTGGTGGAGTACAGTTTGCACTATATGGAGGTATATTCTGTGCTGCTCCCTGGTGGAGTACAGTGTGCACTATATGGAGGTATATTCTGTACTGCTCCCTGGTGGAGTACAGTGTGCACTATATGGAGGTATATTCTGTACTGCTCCCTGGTGGAGTACAGTGTGCACTATATGTAGTTATATTCTGTGCTCCTCTCTGGTGGAGTACAGTGTGCACTATATGGAGGTATATTCTGTACTGCTCCCTGGTGGAGTACAGTTTGCACTATATGTAGGTATAGTCTGTACTGCTCCCTGGTGGAGTACAGTGTGCACTATATGGAGGTATATTCTGTACTGCTCCCTGGTGGAGTACAGTGTGCACTATATGGAGGTATATTCTGTACTGCTCCCTGGTGGAGTACAGTGTGCACTATATGAAGGTATATTCTGTACTGCTCCCTGGTGGAGTACAGTGTGCACTATATGGAGGTATATTCTGTACTGCTCCCTGGTGGAGTACAGTGTGCACTATATGGAGGTATAGTCTGTGCTGCTACCTGGTGGAGTACAGTGTGCACTATATGGAGGTATATTCTGTGCTCTTCTCTGGTGGAGTACAGTGTGCACTATATGGCGGTATATTCTGTGCTGCTCCCTGGTGGAGTACAGTGTGCACTATATGGAGGTATATTCTGTGCTGCTCCCTGGTGGAGTACAGTGTGCACTATATGGAGGTATATTCTGTACTGCTCCCTGGTGGAGTACAGTGTGCACTATATGGAGGTATATTCTGTACTGCTCCCTGGTGGAGTACAGTGTGCACTATATGGAGGTATATTCTGTACTGCTCCCTGTTGGAGTACAGTTTGCACTATATGTAGGTATATTCTGTGCTGCTCCCTGGTGGAGTACAGTGTGCACTATATGGAGGTATATTCTTTACTGCCCCTGGTGGAGTACAGTGTGCACTATATGGAGGTATATTCTGTACTGCTCCCTGGTGTAGTGCAGTGTGCACTATATGGAGGTATATTCTGTATTGCTCCCTGGTGGAGTACAGTGTGCACTATAAGGAGGTATATTCTGTACTGCTCCCTGGTGGAGTACAGTGTGCACTATATGGAGGTATATTCTGTGCTGCTCCCTGGTGGAGTACAGTGTGCACTATATGGCGGTATATTCTGTACTGCTCCCTGGTGGAGTACAGTGTGCACTATATGGAGGTATATTCTGTACTGCTCCCTGGTGGAGTACAGTGTGCACTATATGGAGGTATATTCTTTACTGCCCCTGGTGGAGTACAGTGTGCACTATATGGAGGTATATTCTGTACTGCTCCCTGGTGTAGTACAGTGTGCACTATATGGAGGTATATTCTGTATTGCTCCCTGGTGGAGTACAGTGTGCACTATATGGAGGTATATTCTTTACTGCCCCTGGTGGAGTACAGTGTGCACTATATGGAGGTATATTCTGTGCTGCTCCCTGGTGGAGTACAGTGTGCACTATATGGCGGTATATTCTGTACTGCTCCCTGGTGGAGTACAGTGTGCACTATATGGTGGTATATTCTGTACTGCTCCCTGGTGGAGTACAGTGTGCACTATATGGAGGTATATTCTGTACTGCTCCCTGGTGGAGTACAGTATGCACTATATGGAGGTATATTCTGTACTGCTCCCTGGTGGAGTACAGTGTGCACTATATGGAGGTATAGTCTGTAATTCTCCCTGGTGGAGTACAGTGTGCACTATATGGAGGTATATTCTGTACTGCCCCTGGTGGAGTACAGTGTGCACTATATGGAGGTATATTCTGTACTGCTCCCTGGTGGAGTACAGTGTGCACTATATGGAGGTATATTCTGTGCTGCTCCCTGGTGGAGTACAGTGTGCACTATATGGAGGTATATTCTGTACTGCTCCCTGGTGGAGTACAGTGTGCACTATATGGAGGTATATTCTGTACTGCTCCCTGGTGGAGTACAGTGTGCACTATATGTAGGTATATTCTGTGCTCCTCTCTGGTGGAGTACAGTGTGCACTATATGGAGGTATATTCTGTACTGCTCCCTGGTGGAGTACAGTGTGCACTATATGGAGGTATATTCTGTACTGCTCCCTGGTGGAGTACAGTGTGCACTATATGTAGGTATAGTCTGTACTGCTCCCTGGTGGAGTACAGTGTGCACTATATGGAGGTATTTTCTGTACTGCTCCCTGGTGGAGTACAGTGTGCACTATATGGAGGTATATTCTGTACTGCTCCCTGGTGGAGTACAGTGTGCACTATATGAAGGTATATTCTGTACTGCTCCCTGGTGGAGTACAGTGTGCACTATATGGAGGTATATTCTGTACTGCTCCCTGGTGGAGTACAGTGTGCACTATATGGAGGTATAGTCTGTGCTGCTACCTGGTGGAGTACAGTGTGCACTATATGGAGGTATAGTCTGTACTGCTCCCTGGTGGATTACAGTGTGCACTATATGGAGGTATATTCTGTACTGCTCCCTGGTGAAGTACAGTTTGCACTATATGGAGGTATATTCTGTACTGCTCCTGGTGGAGTACAGTGTGCACTATATGGAGGTATATTCTGTACTGCTCCCTGGTGGAATACAGTGTGCACTATATGGAGGTATATTCTGTACTGCTCCCTGGTGGAGTACAGTGTGCACTATATGGAGGTATATTCTGTACTGCTCCCTGGTGGAGTACAGTGTGCACTATATGGAGGTATATTCTGTGCTGCTCCCTGGTGGAGTACAGTGTGCACTATATGGAGGTATATTCTGTGCTGCTCCCTGGTGGAGTACAGTGTGCACTATATGGAGGTATATTCTATACTGCTCCCTGGTGGAGTACAGTGTGCAATATATGGAGGTATATTCTGTGCTGCTCCCTGGTGGAGTACAGTGTGCACTATATGGAGGTATATTCTGTACTGCTCCCTGGTGGAGTACAGTTTGCACTATATGGAGGTATATTCTGTGCTGCTCCCTGGTGGAGTACAGTGTGCACTATATGGAGGTATATTCTGTGCTCCTCTCTGGTGGAGTACAGTGTGCACTATATGGAGGTATATTCTGTGCAGCTCCCTGGTGGAGTACAGTGTGCACTATATGGAGGTATATTCTGTACTGCTCCCTAGTGGAGTACAGTGTGCACTATATGGAGGTATATTCTGTACTGCTCCCTAGTGGAGTACAGTGTGCACTGTATGGAGGTATATTCTGTGCTGCTCCCTGGTGGAGTACAGTGTGCACTATATGGAGGTATATTCTGTACTGCTCTCTGGTGGAGTACAGTGTGCACTATATGGAGGTATATTCTGTACTGCTCCCTGGTGGAGTACAGTGTGCACTATATGGAGGTATATTCTGTACTGCTACCTGGTGGAGTACAGTGTGCACTATATGGAGGTATATTCTGTGCTGCTCCCTGGTGGAGTACAGTGTGCACTATATGGAGGTATATTCTGTACTGCTCCCTGGTGGAGTACAGTGTGCACTATATGGAGGTATACTCTGTACTGCTCACTGGTGCAGTTCAGTGTGCACTATATGGAGGTATATTCTGTGCTGCTCCCTGGTGGAGTACAGTGTGCACTATATGGAGGTATATTCTGTGCTGCTCCCTGGTGGAGTACAGTGTGCACTATATGGAGGTATATTCTGTACTGCTCCCTGTTGGAGTACAGTTTGCACTATATGGAGGTATATTCTGTGCTGCTCCCTGGTGGAGTACAGTGTGCACTATATGGAGGTATATTCTTTACTGCCCCTGGTGGAGTACAGTGTGCACTATATGGAGGTATATTCTGTACTGCTCCCTGGTGTAGTACAGTGTGCACTATATGGAGGTATATTCTGTATTGCTCCCTGGTGGAGTACAGTGTGCACTATATGGAGGTATATTCTGTACTGCTCCCTGGTGGAGTACAGTGTGCACTATATGGAGGTATATTCTGTGCTGCTCCCTGGTGGTGTACAGTGTGCACTATATGGCGGTATATTCTGTACTGCTCCCTGGTGGAGTACAGTGTGCACTATATGGAGGTATATTCTGTACTGCTCCCTGGTGGAGTACAGTGTGCACTATATGGAGGTATATTCTGTACTGCTCCCTGGTGGAGTACAGTATGCACTATATGGAGGTATATTCTGTACTGCTCCCTGGTGGAGTACAGTGTGCACTATATGGAGGTATAGTCTGTGCTTCTCCCTGGTGGAGTACAGTGTGCACTATATGGAGGTATAGTCTGTACTGCTCCCTGGTGGAGTACAGTGTGCACTATATGGAGGTATATTCTGTACTGCTCCCTGGTGGAGTACAGTGTGCACTATATGGAGGTATATTCTGTGCTGCTCCCTGGTGGAGTACAGTGTGCACTATATGGAGGTATATTCTGTACTGCTCCCTGGTGGAGTACAGTGTGCACTATATGGAGGTATATTCTGTACTGCTCCCTGGTGGAGTACAGTGTGCACTATATGTAGTTATATTCTGTGCTCCTCTCTGGTGGAGTACAGTGTGCACTATATGGAGGTATATTCTGTACTGCTCCCTGGTGGAGTACAGTTTGCACTATATGTAGGTATAGTCTGTACTGCTCCCTGGTGGAGTACAGTGTGCACTATATGGAGGTATATTCTGTACTGCTCCCTGGTGGAGTACAGTGTGCACTATATGGAGGTATATTCTGTACTGCTCCCTGGTGGAGTACAGTGTGCACTATATGAAGGTATATTCTGTACTGCTCCCTGGTGGAGTACAGTGTGCACTATATGGAGGTATATTCTGTACTGCTCCCTGGTGGAGTACAGTGTGCACTATATGGAGGTATAGTCTGTGCTGCTACCTGGTGGAGTACAGTGTGCACTATATGGAGGTATATTCTGTGCTCCTCTCTGGTGGAGTACAGTGTGCACTATATGGAGGTATATTCTGTACTGCTCCCTGGTGGAGTACAGTTTGCACTATATGTAGGTATATTCTGTGCTGCTCCCTGGTGGAGTGCAGTGTGCACTATATGGAGGTATAGTCTGTACTGCTCCCTGGTGGAGTACAGTGTGCACTATATGGAGGTATATTCTGTACTGCTCCCTGGTGGAGTACAGTGTGCACTATATGGAGGTATATTCTGTACTGCTCCCTGGTGGAGTACAGTGTGCACTATATGAAGGTATATTCTGTACTGCTCCCTGGTGGAGTACAGTGTGCACTATATGGAGGTATATTCTGTACTGCTCCCTGGTGGAGTACAGTGTGCACTATATGGAGGTATAGTCTGTGCTGCTACCTGGTGGAGTACAGTGTGCACTATATGGAGGTATATTCTGTGCTCCTCTCTGGTGGAGTACAGTGTGCACTATATGGAATTATATTCTGTGCAGCTCCCTGGTGGAGTACAGTGTGCACTATATGGAGGTATATTCTGTACTGCTCCCTAGTGGAGTACAGTGTGCACTATATGGAGGTATATTCTGTACTGCTCCCTAGTGGAGTACAGTGTGCACTGTATGGAGGTATATTCTGTGCTGCTCCCTGGTGGAGTACAGTGTGCACTATATGGAGGTATATTCTGTACTGCTCCCTGGTGGAGTACAGTGAGCACTATATGGAGGTATATTCTGTACTGCTCCCTGGTGGAGTACAGTGTGCACCATATGGAGGTATATTCTGTACTGCTCCCTGGTGGAGTACAGTGTGCACTATATGGAGGTATATTCTGTACTGCTCCCTGGTGGAGTACAGTGTGCACTATATGGAGGTATATTCTGTACTGCTCCCTGGTGGAGTACAGTGAGCACTATATGGAGGTATATTCTGTACTGCTCCCTGGTGGAGTACAGTGTGCACCATATGGAGGTATATTCTGTACTGCTCCCTAGTGGAGTACAGTGTGCACTGTATGGAGGTATATTCTGTGCTGCTCCCTGGTGGAGTACAGTGTGCACTATATGGAGGTATATTCTGTACTGCTCCCTGGTGGAGTACAGTGAGCACTATATGGAGGTATATTCTGTACTGCTCCCTGGTGGAGTACAGTGTGCACCATATGGAGGTATATTCTGTACTGCTCCCTGGTGGAGTACAGTGTGCACTATATGGAGGTATATTCTGTACTGCTCCCTGGTGGAGTACAGTGTGCACTATATGGAGGTATATTCTGTACTGCTCCCTAGTGGAGTACAGTGTGCACTGTATGGAGGTATATTCTGTGCTGCTCCCTGGTGGAGTACAGTGTGCACTATATGGAGGTATATTCTGTACTGCTCCCTGGTGGAGTACAGTGTGCACTATATGGAGGTATATTCTGTACTGCTCCCTGGTGGAGTACAGTGTGCACCATATGGAGGTATATTCTGTACTGCTCCCTGGTGGAGTACAGTGTGCACTATATGGAGGTATATTCTGTACTGCTCCCTGGTGGAGTACAGTGTGCACTATATGGAGGTATATTCTGTGCTGCTCCCTGGTGGAGTACAGTGTGCACTATATGGAGGTATATTCTGTACTGCTCCCTGGTGGAGTACAGTGTGCACTATATGGAGGTATACTCTGTACTGCTCACTGGTGGAGTACAGTGTGCACTATATGGAGGTATATTCTGTGCTGCTCCCTGGTGGAGTACAGTGTGCACTATATGGAGGTATATTCTGTGCTGCTCCCTGGTGGAGTACAGTGTGCACTATATGGAGGTATATTCTGTACTGCTCCCTGTTGGTGTACAGTTTGCACCATATGGAGGTATATTCTGTGCTGCTCCCTGGTGGAGTACAGTGTGCACTATATGGAGGTATATTCTTTACTGCCCCTGGTGGAGTACAGTGTGCACTGTATGGAGGTATATTCTGTATTGCTCCCTGGTGGAGTACAGTGTGCACTATATGGAGGTATATTCTGTACTGCTCCCTGGTGGAGTACAGTGTGCACTATATGGTGGTATATTCTTTGCTGCTCCCTGGTGGTGTACAGTGTGCACTATATGGAGGTATATTCTGTGCTGCTCCCTGGTGGAGTGCAGTGTGCACTATATGGAGGTATATTCTGTACTGCTCCCTGGTGGAGTACAGTGTGCACTATATGGAGGTATATTCTGTACTGCTCCCTGTTGGTGTACAGTTTGCACCATATGGAGGTATATTCTGTGCTGCTCCCTGGTGGAGTACAGTGTGCACTATATGGAGGTATATTCTTTACTGCCCCTGGTGGAGTACAGTGTGCACTGTATGGAGGTATATTCTGTATTGCTCCCTGGTGGAGTACAGTGTGCACTATATGGAGGTATATTCTGTACTGCTCCCTGGTGGAGTACAGTGTGCACTATATGGTGGTATATTCTTTGCTGCTCCCTGGTGGTGTACAGTGTGCACTATATGGAGGTATATTCTGTGCTGCTCCCTGGTGGAGTACAGTGTGCACTATATGGCGGTATATTCTGTACTGCTCCCTGGTGGAGTACAGTGTGCACTATATGGAGGTATATTCTGTGCTTCTCTCTGGTGGAGTACAGTGTGCACTATATGGAGGTATAGTCTGTACTGCTCCCTGGTGGAGTACAGTGTGCACTATATGGAGGTATATTCTGTACTGCTCCCTGGAGAAGTACAGTGTGCACTATATGGAGGTATATTCTGTACTGCTCCCTGGTGGAGTACAGTGTGCACTATATGGAGGTATATTCTTTGCTGCTCCCTGGTGGTGTACAGTGTGCACTATATGGAGGTATATTCTGTGCTGCTCCCTGGTGGAGTACAGTGTGCACTATATGGCGGTATATTCTGTACTGCTCCCTGGTGGAGTACAGTGTGCACTATATGGAGGTATATTCTGTACTGCTCCCTGGTGGAGTACAGTATGCACTATATGGAGGTATATTCTGTACTGCTCCCTGGTGGAGTACAGTATGCACTATATGGAGGTATAGTCTGTGCTTCTCCCTGGTGGAGTACAGTGTGCACTATATGGAGGTATAGTCTGTACTGCTCCCTGGTGGAGTACAGTGTGCACTATATGGAGGTATATTCTGTACTGCTCCCTGGTGGAGTACAGTGTGCACTATATGGAGGTATATTCTGTGCTGCTCCCTGGTGAAGTACAGTGTGCACTATATGGAGGTATATTCTGTACTGCTCCCTGGTGGAGTACAGTGTGCACTATATGTAGTTATATTCTGTGCTCCTCTCTGGTGGAGTACAGTGTGCACTATATGGAGGTATATTCTGTACTGCTCCCTGGTGGAGTACAGTTTGCACTATATGTAGGTATAGTCTGTACTGCTCCCTGGTGGAGTACAGTGTGCACTATATGGAGGTATATTCTGTACTGCTCCCTGGTGGAGTACAGTGTGCACTATATGGAGGTATATTCTGTACTGCTCCCTGGTGGAGTACAGTGTGCACTATATGAAGGTATATTCTGTACTGCTCCCTGGTGGAGTACAGTGTGCACTATATGGAGGTATATTCTGTACTGCTCCCTGGTGGAGTACAGTGTGCACTATATGGAGGTATATTCTGTACTGCTCCCTGGTGGAGTACAGTGTGCACTATATGTAGTTATATTCTGTGCTCCTCTCTGGTGGAGTACAGTGTGCACTATATGGAGGTATATTCTGTACTGCTCCCTGGTGGAGTACAGTTTGCACTATATGTAGGTATAGTCTGTACTGCTCCCTGGTGGAGTACAGTGTGCACTATATGGAGGTATATTCTGTACTGCTCCCTGGTGGAGTACAGTGTGCACTATATGGAGGTATATTCTGTGCTGCTCCCTGGTGGAGTACAGTGTGCACTATATGGAGGTATATTCTGTGCTGATCCCTGGTGGAGTACAGTGTGCACTATATGGAGGTATATTCTGTACTGCTCCCTGGTGGAGTACAGTGTGCACTATATGGAGGTATATTCTGTACTGCTCCCTGGTGGAGTGCAGTGTGCACTATATGGAGGTATATTCTGTGCTGCTCCCTGGTGGAGTACAGTGTGCACTATATGGAGGTATATTCTGTACTGCTCCCTGGTGGAGTACAGTGTGCACTATATGGAGGTATATTCTGTGCTGATCCCTGGTGGAGTACAGTGTGCACTATATGTAGGTATATTCTGTACTGCTCCCTGGTGGAGTACAGTGTGCACTATATGGAGGTATATTCTGTGCTGCTCCCTGGTGGAGTACAGTGTGCACTATATGGAGGTATAGTCTGTACTGCTCCCTGGTGGAGTACAGTTTGCACTATATGGAGGTATATTCTGTACTGCTCCCTGGTGGAATACAGTGTGCACTATATGGAGGTATATTCTGTACTGCTCCCTGGTGGAGTACAGTTTGCACTATATGGAGGTATATTCTGTACTGCTCCCTGGTGGAGTACAGTGTGCACTATATGTAGGTATATTCTGTACTGCTCCCTGGTGGAGTGCAGTGTGCACTATATGGAGGTATATTCTGTGCTGCTCCCTGGAGAAGTACAGTGTGCACTATATGGAGGTATATTCTGTATTGCTCCCTGGTGGAATACAGTGTGCACTATATGGAGGTATATTCTGTACTGCTCCCTGGTGGAGGACAGTGTGCACTATATGGAGGTATATTCTGTACAGCTCCCTGGTGGAGTACAGTGTGCACTATATGGAGGTATAGTCTGTGCTGCTCCCTGGTGGAGTACAGTGTGCAGTATATGGAGGTATAGTCTGTACTGCTCCCTGGTGGAGTACAGTGTGCACTATATGGAGGTATATTCTGTACTGCTCCTGGTGGAGTACAGTGTGCACTATATGGAGGTATATTCTGTGCTGCTCCCTGGTGGAGTACAGTGTGCACTATATGGAGGTATATTCTGTACTGCTCCCTGGTGGAGTGCAGTGTGCACTATATGGAGGTATATTCTGTGCTGCTCCCTGGTGGAGTACAGTGTGCACTATATGGAGGTATATTCTATACTGCTCCCTGGTGGAGTACAGTGAGCACTATATGGAGGTATATTCTGTGCTGCTCCCTGGTGGAGTACAGTGTGCACTATATGGAGGTATATTCTGTACTGCTCCCTGGTGGAGTACAGTTTGCACTATATGGAGGTATATTCTGTGCTGCTCCCTGGTGGAGTACAGTGTGCACTATATGGAGGTATATTCTGTGCTCCTCTCTGGTGGAGTACAGTGTGCACTATATGGAGGTATATTCTGTGCTGCTCCCTGGTGGAGTACAGTGTGCACTATATGGAGGTATATTCTGTACTGCTCCCTAGTGGAGTACAGTGTGCACTATATGGAGGTATATTCTGTACTGCTCCCTGGTGGAGTACAGTGTGCACTATATGGAGGTATATTCTGTGCTGCTCCCTGGTGGAGTACAGTGTGCACTATATGGAGGTATATTCTGTGCTGCTCCCTGGTGGAGTACAGTGTGCACTATATGGAGGTATATTCTGTACTGCTCACTGGTGAAGTACAGTGTGCACTATATGGAGGTATATTCTGTACTGCTCCCTGGTGGAGTACAGTTTGCACTATATGGAGGTATATTCTGTGCTGCTCCCTGGTGGAGTACAGTGTGCACTATATGGAGGTGTATTCTGTACTGCCCCTGGTGGAGTACAGTGTGCACTACATGGAGGTATATTCTGTACTGCTCCCTGGTGGAGTACAGTGTGCACTATATGGAGGTATATTCTGTATTGCTCCCTAGTGGAGTACAGTTTGCACTATATGGAGGTATATTCTGTACTGCCCCCTGGTGGAGTACAGTTTGCACTATATGGAGGTATATTCTGTACTGCTCCCTGGTGGAGTACAGTGTGCACTATATGGAGGTATATTCTCTACTGCTCCCTGGTGGAGTACAGTGTGCACTATATGGAGGTATATTCTGTACTGCTCCTGGTGGAGTACAGTGTGCACTATATGGAGGTATATTCTGTACTGCTCCCTGGTGGAATACAGTGTGCACTATATGGAGGTATATTCTGTACTGCTCCTGGTGGAGTACAGTGTGCACTATATGGAGGCATATTCTGTACTGCTCCCTGGTGGAATACAGTGTGCACTATATGGAGGTATATTCTGTACTGCTCCCTGGTGGAGTGCAGTGTGCACTATATGGAGGTATATTCTGTACTGCTCCCTGGTGGAGTACAGTGTGCACTATATGGAGGTATATTCTGTACTGCTCCCTGGTGGAGTACAGTGTGCACTATATGGAGGTATAGTCTGTACTGCTCCCTGGTGGAGTACAGTGTGCACTATATGGAGGTATATTCTGTGCTGCTCCCTGGTGGAGTACAGTGTGCACTATATGGAGGTATATTCTGTACTGCTCCCTGGTGGAGTACAGTGTGCACTATATGGAGGTATATTCTGTACTGCTCCCTGGTGGAGTACAGTGTGCACTATATGAAGGTATATTCTGTACTGCCCCCTGGTGGAGTACAGTTTGCACTATATGGAGGTATATTCTGTACTGCTCCCTGGTGGAGTACAGTGTGCACTATATGTAGGTATATTCTGTACTGCTCCCTGGTGGAGTACAGTGTGCACTATATGGAGGTATATTCTGTACTGCTCCCTGGTGGAGTACAGTGTGCACTATATGGAGGTATATTCTGTGCTGCTCCCTGGTGGAGTACAGTGTGCACTATATGTAGGTATATTCTGTGCTGCTCCCTGGTGGAGTACAGTGTGCACTATATGGAGGTATAGTCTGTACTGCTCCCTGGTGGAGTACAGTGTGCATTATATGGAGGTATATTCTGTACTGCTCCTGGTGGAGTACAGTGTGCACTAAATGGAGGTATATTCTGTGCTGCTCCCTGGTGGAGTACAGTGTGCACTATATGGAGGTATATTCTGTACTGCTCCCTGGTGGAGTGCAGTGTGCACTATATGGAGGTATATTCTGTGCTGCTCCCTGGTGGAGTACAGTGTGCACTATATGGAGGTATATTCTGTACTGCTCCCTGGTGGAGTACAGTGTGCACTATATGGAGGTATATTCTGTACTGCTCCCTGGTGGAGTACAGTGTGCACTATATGGAGGTATATTCTGTACTGCTCCCTGGTGGAGTACAGTGTGCACTATATGAAGGTATATTCTGTGCTGCTCCCTGGTGGAGTACAGTGTGCACTATATGGAGGTATATTCTGTACTGCTCCCTGGTGGAGTACAGTGTGCACTATGTGGAGGTATAGTCTGTGCTGCTCCCTGGTGGAGTACAGTGTGCACTATATGGAGGTATAGTCTGTACTGCTCCCTGGTGGAGTACAGTGTGCACTATATTGAGGTACAGTCTGTGCTGCTCCCTGGTGGAGTACAGTGTGCACTATATGGAGGTATATTCTGTGCTGCTCCCTGGTGGAGTACAGTGTGCACTATATGGAGGTATATTCTGTACTGCTCCCTGGTGGAGTACAGTTTGCACTATATGGAGGTATAGTCTGTACTGCTCCCTGGTGGAGTACAGTGTGCACTATATGGAGGTATATTCTGTGCTGCTCCCTGGTGGAGTACAGTGTGCACTATATGGAGGTATATTCTGTACTGCTCCCTGGTGGAGTACAGTGTGCACTATATGGAGGTATATTCTGTACTGCTCCCTGGTGGAGTACAGTGTGCACTATATGAAGGTATATTCTGTGCTGCTCCCTGGTGGAGTACAGTGTGCACTATATGGAGGTATATTCTGTACTGCTCCCTGGTGGAGTACAGTGTGCACTATATGGAGGTATAGTCTGTGCTGCTCCCTGGTGGAGTACAGTGTGCACTATATGGAGGTATATTCTGTACTGCTCCCTGGTGGAGTACAGTGTGCACTATATGGAGGTATAGTCTGTGCTGCTCCCTGGTGGAGTACAGTGTGCACTATATGGAGGTATATTCTGTACTGCTCCCTGGTGGAGTACAGTGTGCACTATATGGAGGTATAGTCTGTACTGCTCCCTGGTGGAGTACAGTGTGCACTATATGGAGGTATATTCTGTACTGCTCCCTGGTGGAATACAGTGTGCACTATATGGAGGTATATTCTGTACTGCTCCCTGGTGGAGTACAGTGTGCACTATATGGAGGTATATACTGTACTGCTCCCTGGTGGAGTACAGTGTGCACTATATGGAGGTATAGTCTGTGCTGCTCCCTGGTGGAGTACAGTGTGCACTATATGGAGGTATATTCTGTACTGCTCCCTGGTGGAGTACAGTGTGCACTATATGAAGGTATATTCTGTACTGCCCCCTGGTGGAGTACAGGTTGCACTATATGGAGGTATATTCTGTACTGCTCCCTGGTGGAGTACAGTGTGCACTATATGTAGGTATATTCTGTGCTGCTCCCTGGTGGAGTACAGTGTGCACTATATGTAGGTATATTCTGTACTGCTCCCTGGTGGAGTACAGTGTGCACTATATGGAGGTATATTCTGTGCTGCTCCCTGGTGGAGTACAGTGTGCACTATATGGAGGTATATTCTGTACTGCTCCCTGATGGAGTGCAGTGTGCACTATATGGAGGTATATTCTGTACTGCTCCCTGGTGGAGTACAGTGTGCACTATATGGAGGTATATTCTGTGCTGCTCCCTGGTGGAGTACAGTGTGCACTATATGGAGGTATATTCTGTACTGCTCCCTGGTGGAGTACAGTGTGCACTATATGTAGGTATATTCTGGGCTGCTCCCTGGTGGAGTACAGTGTGCACTATATGGAGGTATATTCTGTACTGCTCCCTGGTGGAGTACAGTGTGCACTATATGGAGGTATATTCTGTGCTGCTCCCTGGTGGAGTACAGTGTGCACTATATGGAGGTATATTCTGTACTGCTCCCTGATGGAGTGCAGTGTGCACTATATGGAGGTATATTCTGTACTGCTCCCTGGTGGAGTACAGTGTGCACTATATGGAGGTATATTCTGTGCTGCTCCCTGGTGGAGTACAGTGTGCACTATATGGAGGTATAGTCTGTACTGCTCCCTGGTGGAGTACAGTGTGCACTATATGGAGGTATATTCTGTACTGCTCCTGGTGGAGTACAGTGTGCACTATATGGAGGTATATTCTGTGCTGCTCCCTGGTGGAGTACAGTGTGCACTATGTGGAGGTACATTCTGTACTGCTCCCTGGTGGAGTGCAGTGTGCACTATATGGAGGTATATTCTGTGCTGCTCCCTGGTGGAGTGCAGTGTGCACTATATGGAGGTATATTCTGTGCTGCTCCCTGGTGGAGTACAGTGTGCACTATATGGAGGTATATTCTGTACTGCTCCCTGGTGGAGTACAGTGTGCACTATATGGAGGTATATTCTGTACTGCTCCCTGGTGGAGTACAGTGTGCACTATATGGAGGTATATTCTGTGCTGCTCACTGGTGGAGTACAGTGTGCACTATATGGAGGTATAGTCTGTACTGCTCCCTGGTGGAGTACAGTGTGCACTATATGGAGGTATATTCTGTACTGCTCCTGGTGGAGTACAGTGTGCACTATATGGAGGTATATTCTTTGCTGCTCCCTGGTGGAGTACAGTGTGCACTATATGGAGGTATATTCTGTACTGCTCCTGGTGGAGTACAGTGTGCACTATATGGAGGTATATTCTGTACTGCTCCCTGGTGGAGTACAGTGTGCACTATATGGAGGTATATTCTGTACTGCTCCCTGGTGGAGTACAGTGTGCACTATATGGAGGTATAGTCTGTGCTGCTCCCTGGTGGAGTACAGTGTGCACTATATGGAGGTATAGTCTGTACTGCTCCCTGGTGGAGTACAGTGTGCACTATATGGAGGTATATTCTGTACTGCTCCCTGGTGGAGTACAGTTTGCACTATATGGAGGTATATTCTGTACTGCTCCCTGGTGGAGTACAGTGTGCACTATATGGAGGTATATTCTGTGCTGCTCCCTGGTGGAGTACAGTGTGCACTATATGGAGGTATATTCTGTACTGCTCCCTGGTGGAGTACAGTGTGCACTATATGGAGGTATATTCTGTACTGCTCCCTGGTGGAGTACAGTGTGCACTATATGGAAGTATATTCTGTACTGCTCCCTGGTGGAGTACAGTGTGCACTATATGGAGGTATAGTCTGTGCTGCTCCCTTTTGGAGTACAGTGTGCACTATATGGAGGTATATTCTGTACTGCTCCCTGGTGGAGTACAGTGTGCACTATATGAAGGTATAGTCTGTGCCGCTCCCTTTTGGAGTACAGTGTGCACTATATGGAGGTATAGTCTGTACTGCTCCCTGGTGGAGTACAGTGTGCACTATATGGAGGTATATTCTGTACTGCTCCCTGGTGGAGTACAGTTTGCACTATATGGAGGTATATTCTGTACTGCTCCTGGTGGAGTACAGTGTGCACTATATGGAGGTATATTCTGTACTGCTCCTGGTGGAGTACAGTGTGCACTATATGGAGGTATATTCTGTGCTGCTCCCTGGTGGAGTACAGTGTGCACTATGTGGAGGTATATTCTGTACTGCTCCCTGGTGGAGTGCAGTGTGCACTATATGGAGGTATATTCTGTGCTGCTCCCTGGTGGAGTGCAGTGTGCACTATATGGAGGTATATTCTGTGCTGCTCCCTGGTGGAGTACAGTGTGCACTATATGGAGGTATATTCTGTACTGCTCCCTGGTGGAGTACAGTGTGCACTATATGGAGGTATATTCTGTACTGCTCCCTGGTGGAGTACAGTGTGCACTATATGGAGGTATATTCTGTGCTGCTCACTGGTGGAGTACAGTGTGCACTATATGGAGGTATAGTCTGTACTGCTCCCTGGTGGAGTACAGTGTGCACTATATGGAGGTATATTCTGTACTGCTCCTGGTGGAGTACAGTGTGCACTATATGGAGGTATATTCTTTGCTGCTCCCTGGTGGAGTACAGTGTGCACTATATGGAGGTATATTCTGTACTGCTCCTGGTGGAGTACAGTGTGCACTATATGGAGGTATATTCTGTACTGCTCCCTGGTGGAGTACAGTGTGCACTATATGGAGGTATATTCTGTACTGCTCCCTGGTGGAGTACAGTGTGCACTATATGGAGGTATAGTCTGTGCTGCTCCCTGGTGGAGTACAGTGTGCACTATATGGAGGTATAGTCTGTACTGCTCCCTGGTGGAGTACAGTGTGCACTATATGGAGGTATATTCTGTACTGCTCCCTGGTGGAGTACAGTTTGCACTATATGGAGGTATATTCTGTACTGCTCCCTGGTGGAGTACAGTGTGCACTATATGGAGGTATATTCTGTGCTGCTCCCTGGTGGAGTACAGTGTGCACTATATGGAGGTATATTCTGTACTGCTCCCTGGTGGAGTACAGTGTGCACTATATGGAGGTATATTCTGTACTGCTCCCTGGTGGAGTACAGTGTGCACTATATGGAAGTATATTCTGTACTGCTCCCTGGTGGAGTACAGTGTGCACTATATGGAGGTATAGTCTGTGCTGCTCCCTTTTGGAGTACAGTGTGCACTATATGGAGGTATATTCTGTACTGCTCCCTGGTGGAGTACAGTGTGCACTATATGAAGGTATAGTCTGTGCCGCTCCCTTTTGGAGTACAGTGTGCACTATATGGAGGTATAGTCTGTACTGCTCCCTGGTGGAGTACAGTGTGCACTATATGGAGGTATATTCTGTACTGCTCCCTGGTGGAGTACAGTTTGCACTATATGGAGGTATATTCTGTACTGCTCCTGGTGGAGTACAGTGTGCACTATATGGAGGTATATTCTGTACTGCTCCCTGGTGGAATACAGTGTGCACTATATGGAGGTATATTCTGTACTGCTCCTGGTGGAGTACAGTGTGCACTATATGGAGGTATATTCTGTACTGCTCCCTGTTGAAGTACAGTGTGCACTATATGGAGGTATATACTGTACTGCTCCCTGGTGGAGTACAGTGTGCACTATATGGAGGTATAGTCTGTACTGCTCCCTGGTGGAGTACATTGTGCACTATATGGAGGTATTTTCTGTACTGCTCCTGGTGGAGTACAGTGTGCACTATATGGAGGTATATTCTGTACTGCTCCCTGGTGGAGTACAGTGTGCACTATATGGAGGTATATTCTGTACTGCTCCCTGGTGGAGTACAGTGTGCACTATATGGAGGTATATTCTGTACTGCTCCCTGGTGGAGTACAGTGTGCACTATATGGAAGTATATTCTGTGCTGCTCCCTGGTGGAGTACAGTGTGCACTATATGGAGGTATATTCTGTGCTGCTCCCTGGTGGAGTACAGTGTGCACTATATGGAGGTATATTCTGTACTGCTCCCTGGTGGAGTACAGTGTGCACTATATGGAGGTATATTCTGTGCTGATCCCTGGTGGAGTACAGTGTGCACTATATGTAGGTATATTCTGTACTGCTCCCTGGTGGAGTGCAGTGTGCACTATATGGAGGTATATTCTGTGCTGCTCCCTGGTGGAGTACAGTGTGCACTATATGGAGGTATATTCTGTACTGCTCCCTGGTGGAGTACAGTGTGCACTATATGGAGGTATATTCTGTGCTGATCCCTGGTGGAGTACAGTGTGCACTATATGTAGGTATATTCTGTACTGCTCCCTGGTGGAGTACAGTGTGCACTATATGGAGGTATATTCTGTGCTGCTCCCTGGTGGAGTACAGTGTGCACTATATGGAGGTATAGTCTGTACTGCTCCCTGGTGGAGTACAGTTTGCACTATATGGAGGTATATTCTGTACTGCTCCCTGGTGGAGTACAGTGTGCACTATATGGAGGTATATTCTGTGCTGCTCCCTGGTGGAGTACAGTGTGCACTATATGGAGGTATAGTCTGTACTGCTCCCTGGTGGAGTACAGTTTGCACTATATGGAGGTATATTCTGTACTGCTCCCTGGTGGAGTACAGTGTGCACTATATGGAGGTATATTCTGTGCTGCTCCCTGGTGGAGTGCAGTGTGCACTATATGGAGGTATATTCTGTGCTGCTCCCTGGTGGAGTACAGTGTGCACTATATGGAGGTATATTCTGTACTGCTCCCTGGTGGAGTACAGTGTGCACTATATGGAGGTATATTCTGTACTGCTCCCTGGTGGAGTACAGTGTGCACTATATGGAGGTATATTCTGTGCTGCTCACTGGTGGAGTACAGTGTGCACTATATGGAGGTATAGTCTGTACTGCTCCCTGGTGGAGTACAGTGTGCACTATATGGAGGTATATTCTGTACTGCTCCTGGTGGAGTACAGTGTGCACTATATGGAGGTATATTCTTTGCTGCTCCCTGGTGGAGTACAGTGTGCACTATATGGAGGTATATTCTGTACTGCTCCTGGTGGAGTACAGTGTGCACTATATGGAGGTATATTCTGTACTGCTCCCTGGTGGAGTACAGTGTGCACTATATGGAGGTATATTCTGTACTGCTCCCTGGTGGAGTACAGTGTGCACTATATGGAGGTATAGTCTGTGCTGCTCCCTGGTGGAGTACAGTGTGCACTATATGGAGGTATAGTCTGTACTGCTCCCTGGTGGAGTACAGTGTGCACTATATGGAGGTATATTCTGTACTGCTCCCTGGTGGAGTACAGTTTGCACTATATGGAGGTATATTCTGTACTGCTCCCTGGTGGAGTACAGTGTGCACTATATGGAGGTATATTCTGTGCTGCTCCCTGGTGGAGTACAGTGTGCACTATATGGAAGTATATTCTGTACTGCTCCCTGGTGGAGTACAGTGTGCACTATATGGAGGTATAGTCTGTGCTGCTCCCTTTTGGAGTACAGTGTGCACTATATGGAGGTATATTCTGTACTGCTCCCTGGTGGAGTACAGTGTGCACTATATGGAGGTATAGTCTGTGCCGCTCCCTTTTGGAGTACAGTGTGCACTATATGGAGGTATAGTCTGTACTGCTCCCTGGTGGAGTACAGTGTGCACTATATGGAGGTATATTCTGTACTGCTCCCTGGTGGAGTACAGTTTGCACTATATGGAGGTATATTCTGTACTGCTCCTGGTGGAGTACAGTGTGCACTATATGGAGGTATATTCTGTACTGCTCCCTGGTGGAATACAGTGTGCACTATATGGAGGTATATTCTGTACTGCTCCTGGTGGAGTACAGTGTGCACTATATGGAGGTATATTCTGTACTGCTCCCTGTTGAAGTACAGTGTGCACTATATGGAGGTATATACTGTACTGCTCCCTGGTGGAGTACAGTGTGCACTATATGGAGGTATAGTCTGTACTGCTCCCTGGTGGAGTACATTGTGCACTATATGGAGGTATTTTCTGTACTGCTCCTGGTGGAGTACAGTGTGCACTATATGGAGGTATATTCTGTACTGCTCCCTGGTGGAGTAGTGTGCACTATATGGAGGTATATTCTGTACTGCTCCCTGGTGGAGTACAGTGTGCACTATATGGAGGTATATTCTGTACTGCTCCCTGGTGGAGTACAGTGTGCACTATATGGAAGTATATTCTGTGCTGCTCCCTGGTGGAGTACAGTGTGCACTATATGGAGGTATATTCTGTGCTGCTCCCTGGTGGAGTACAGTGTGCACTATATGGAGGTATATTCTGTACTGCTCCCTGGTGGAGTACAGTGTGCACTATATGGAGGTATATTCTGTGCTGATCCCTGGTGGAGTACAGTGTGCACTATATGTAGGTATATTCTGTACTGCTCCCTGGTGGAGTGCAGTGTGCACTATATGGAGGTATATTCTGTGCTGCTCCCTGGTGGAGTACAGTGTGCACTATATGGAGGTATATTCTGTACTGCTCCCTGGTGGAGTACAGTGTGCACTATATGGAGGTATATTCTGTGCTGATCCCTGGTGGAGTACAGTGTGCACTATATGTAGGTATATTCTGTACTGCTCCCTGGTGGAGTACAGTGTGCACTATATGGAGGTATATTCTGTGCTGCTCCCTGGTGGAGTACAGTGTGCACTATATGGAGGTATAGTCTGTACTGCTCCCTGGTGGAGTACAGTTTGCACTATATGGAGGTATATTCTGTACTGCTCCCTGGTGGAGTACAGTGTGCACTATATGGAGGTATATTCTGTGCTGCTCCCTGGTGGAGTACAGTGTGCACTATATGGAGGTATAGTCTGTACTGCTCCCTGGTGGAGTACAGTTTGCACTATATGGAGGTATATTCTGTACTGCTCCCTGGTGGAGTACAGTGTGCACTATATGGAGGTATATTCTGTGCTGCTCCCTGATGGAGTACAGTGTGCACTATATGGAGGTATATTCTGTACTGCTCCCTGGTGGAGTACAGTGTTCACTATATGTAGGTATATTCTGTACTGCTCCCTGGTGGAGTACAGTTTGCACTATATGGAGGTATATTCTGCACTGCTCCCTGGTGGAGTACAGTGTGCACTATATGTAGGTATATTCTGTACTGCTCCCTGGTGGAGTACAGTTTGCACTATATGGAGGTATATTCTGTACTGCTCCCTGGTGGAGTACAGTGTGCACTATATGGAGGTATATTCTGTACTGCTCCCTGGTGGAGTACAGTGTGCACTATATGTAGGTATATTCTGTACTGCTCCCTGGTGGAATACAGTGTGCACTATATGGAGGTATATTCTGTACTGCTCCCTGGTGGAGTACAGTGTGCACTATATGGAGGTATATTCTGTACTGCTCCCTGGTGGAGTACAGTGTGCACTATATGGAGGTATATTCTGTACTGCTCCCTGGTGGAGTGCAGTGTGCACTATATGGAGGTATATTCTGTGCTGTTCCCTGGAGAAGTACAGTGTGCACTATATGGAGGTATATTCTGTACTGCTCCCTGGTGGAATACAGTGTGCACTATATGGAGGTATATTCTGTACTGCTCCCTGGTGGAGTACAGTGTGCACTATATGGAGGTATATTCTGTACTGCTCCCTGGTGGAGTACAGTGTGCACTATATGGAGGTATAGTCTGTGCTGCTCCCTGGTGGAGTACAGTGTGCACTATATGGAGGTATAGTCTGTACTGCTCCCTGGTGGAGTACAGTGTGCACTATATGGAGGTATATTCTGTACTGCTCCTGGTGGAGTACAGTGTGCACTATATGGAGGTATATTCTGTGCTGCTCCCTGGTGGAGTACAGTGTGCACTATATGGAGGTATATTCTGTGCTGCTCCCTGGTGGAGTACAGTGTGCACTATATGGAGGTATATTCTATACTGCTCCCTGGTGGAGTACAGTGAGCACTATATGGAGGTATATTCTGTGCTGCTCCCTGGTGGAGTACAGTGTGCACTATATGGAGGTATATTCTGTACTGCTCCCTGGTGGAGTACAGTTTGCACTATATGGAGGTATATTCTGTGCTGCTCCCTGGTGGAGTACAGTGTGCACTATATGGAGGTATATTCTGTGCTCCTCTCTGGTGGAGTACAGTGTGCACTATATGGAGGTATATTATGTGCTGCTCCCTGGTGGAGTACAGTGTGCACTATATGGAGGTATATTCTGTACTGCTCCCTAGTGGAGTACAGTGTGCACTATATGGAGGTATATTCTGTACTGCTCCCTGGTGGAGTACAGTGTGCACTATATGGAGGTATAGTCTGTACTGCTCCCTGGTGGAGTACAGTGTGCACTATATGGAGGTATATTCTGTACTGCTCCCTGGTGGAGTACAGTGTGCACTATATGGAGGTATATTCTGTACTGCTCCCTGGTGGAGTACAGTGTGCACTATATGAAGGTATATTCTGTACTGCTCCCTGGTGGAGTACAGTGTGCACTATATGGAGGTATATTCTGTACTGCTCCCTGGTGGAGTACAGTGTGCACTATATGGAGGTATATTCTGTACTGCTCCCTGGTGGAGTACAGTGTGCACTATATGGAGGTATATTCTGTACTGCTCCCTGGTGGAGTACAGTTTGCACTATATGGAGGTATATTCTGTGCTGCTCCCTGGTGGAGTACAGTGTGCACTATATGGAGGTGTATTCTGTACTGCCCCTGGTGGAGTACAGTGTGCACTACATGGAGGTATATTCTGTACTGCTCCCTGGTGGAGTACAGTGTGCACTATATGGAGGTATATTCTGTATTGCTCCCTAGTGGAGTACAGTTTGCACTATATGGAGGTATATTCTGTACTGCTCCTGGTGGAGTACAGTGTGCACTATATGAAGGTATATTCTGTACTGCTCCCTGGTGGAATACAGTGTGCACTATATGGAGGTATATTCTGTACTGCTCCTGGTGGAGTACAGTGTGCACTATATGGAGGTATATTCTGTACTGCTTCCTGGTGGAGTACAGTGTGCACTATATGGAGGTATATTCTGTACTGCTCCCTGGTGGAGTACAGTGTGCACTATATGGAGGTATATTCTGTACTGCTCCCTGGTGGAGTACAGTGTGCACTATATGGAGGTATTGTGACGAACAGCCCACGGCCGTTCGTCCACTTACGGGCGACGACTAACGGGGGTCCCGCTGCCACCAAAACGCGATGGACAGCGAACCCTGTGTCACCACCATGTCACAATCCCACCACTGACACCGGTGTATCAGCGGACGGAGGGACGTGACACAATGCCGGCACACGGCTATCACAGGCGCAGTGGGGCTTATCTTAGTTATCCCACCACTGGCACCATGTGACAAAAATATCCAGCAAGCTAATCTCGCTCTACAATTTGCCGCAGGGGGAGTTTAATTTGGATGCCCCACCACTGCTATCAATCTTCCAAGTACTGCGGGGATTTATGTATATCCCACTTTCTCAGTTCCACTTTGGAACTCGCAGCTCTCCGGCGCCCCCCTTACCCTCAGGTCAGTCAGGGAACTGCACCTAGGATAATTAGTCGCCGGACGGGCTGCCTGTTGTGAACCGGCAATTAGGCTTCTGCAGTAAGGGAATTATCAATGCTATGGCTGAAGCCCCTTACTCAGCAATATAAGACCCTTCTAGACTGCCAGCAAGCCGTAATAGCCGTACACAACGCGCTGCCACCAGTCACGGTTACTTAATTCACAGTGTTAAATTAAGAGGGTCCGTGGCAAACCCCTTGAATTAGTAGCGATTATCTATCAAAGGCGTATAGTTCGATTCTTAGAGCATGGAGACAGATCTAAATAATTTCATTTATTTTCCGAAAGAGGACAGTGATTACAGATAAAAGTTGCTATAAAATTGAGACATAAAATATGTACAGTACAGGTATAAAATAAAAGTGGAGAAAACAAAGAGATTACACTCACAGTTCCATATTGTTCCTTAGGCAGACCATGCAGCTAAGGTGGGTGGAGGCGGAGCTGCACTTCTCCGCTCATCTGAGTTCTTGTCAGCACGGATTCTGCAGCTGTTCTGAGCTGGTTTGCCCAGGGAATGCCTTATAGGCTTTGCTTTGTGACATCACGGAGAGATGCATTCTGGGTTGATCCCTCCTCTCTCATCTGAGTTATGTTTTGGCTACAAAACTTAGATTAGCTATAACTTTATGGGAGAAGCTGGTATGGACTCATCAGTGGTATCATGTTTCCCAGCGTAATGAGCCTATCAAGAAAACATCAAACATCTATGCGATATGACCATCCATTTGGGCGCAAATCCTATCTCATGTTCTGGACAGGGTAGAACTTCGAAACATACGCGGTCTCGAAGCTGGGACCGCTCAGGTTACAAAAATATGATTTTCATATCTCTAGGGTATTTGGTTCTTATGGTATAGTCTCTCATAGTTTTATTCGTTTCAAACAAAGAAGTTTAGTTCCCGCACTTTTTTCTCTTTCAGCTGAGAGAAGCCAAATGGTGTGAGGAAGATGGTCTAGCTAATTAACATTCCTGCTCTTCCAGAGGAAGTGGCAGGGTTGGTAAAACCTGGGGGGAAGGAATTCCTACTACTGACAGTTTACAATGTCCTAGGATGGAGGATTTGTTAGCACATTGCAACAGAAAACATATCTTGCAGATATTATACGTCACACCTCCCCCCTTAAGAGGGCGCTAAGGAGGCATTACCTCTCGGTAATCGGCCATGCGCACCTCAGCGGTTTCGCCCCGGCGGGACAACCCATCGGCATTGCCGTTTTTACTGCCCTTCCTGTGTTTTACAGTAAAATCGTACTGTTGAAGGGCAAGGCTCCAGCGGAGCAATCTTCCATTGGTTCCGGACACTGTGTGCAACCAGCTCAGAGGGTTGTGGTCGGTTACCACCGTGAAAGCGCGCCCATACAGGTAGGGCTGCAAACGCTGCAGTGCCCACACCATGGCCAGACACTCCTTCTCGATGGTCGAGTATGCCACTTCCCTCGGCAAAAGTTTCCGGCTCAGGTACAACACGGGGTGCTCTTGGTCCCCCGAGTCGACCTGGCTAAGCACAGCACCGAGGCCAAACTCGCTGGCGTCGGTCTGTACCAGAAACGGGCGACTGCTGTCGACTGCTCTCAACACTGGAGAGTTGCACAGGGCTGCTTTCAAAGCTTGGAAAGCAGCCTCACAGTCATCTGTCCAGTTGACTGTTTGGGGTAGCCTCTGCTTGGTGAGGTCAGTCAAGGGTTTGGCAAGGGCGCTATAGTCCTGTACGAACCGCCTATAGTACCCTGCAGTGCCCAAGAAGGACTTCACCTGTTTCTTGGTCCTGGGGGTGGGCCAGGACACGATTGCGTCCACTTTTTCTGGCTCCGGGCTCATGGAACCCCCGCCTACCCGGTGCCCCAGGTAGTGGACCTAGCGCATGCCTATCTGGCACTTCCCCGGCTTGATGGTCAGGCCTGCCTGGTGAAGACGCTTGAGCACCTCCTGGAGGTGCTGAAGGTGTTCCTCCCAGGTGGAACTGAAGATGGCAATATCGTCTAAGTACGCCACCGCGTACTCCTCCAGTCCCCGAAGCAGGTGGTTGACCATCCGCTGGAAAGTGGCAGGGGCATTCTTCATGCCGAAGGGCATGACCGTGGACTCGTACAGTCCAAAGGGGGTGATAAAGGCGGATTTCTCCTGCGCCTCAGGGCTCAGGGGAATCTGCCAGTATCCCCGACTCAAATCCATGATGGATATGTAGTTGGCGTTTGTCAACCGCTCGAGCAGATCCTCGATGCGCGGCATTGGGTGGGCATCAGAGGTTGTGATGGCGTTAAGCCCCCTGTAGTCCACGCAGAACCGGGTGGTTCGATCCTTTTTAGGCACGAGGACTACAGGTGAAGCCCACGCACCTTTTGACCGTCGAATCACTCCCAGCCTTAACATCTCATCGACCTCTTGGCGCATGACTTGTTGCACCGTTTCAGAGATCCGATAAGGTGTTTGTGACGAACAGCCCACCGCCGTTCGTCTACTTACGGGCGACACTAACGGGGGTCCCGCTGCCACCAAAACGCGACGGACAGCGGACCCTGTGTCACCACTATGTCACAATCCCACCACTGACCCGGGTGTATCAGCGGACGGAGGGACGTGACACAATGCCGGCACACGGCTATCACAGGCACCGTTGGGGCTTATCTTAGTTATCCCACCACCGGCACCATGTGACAAAAATATCCAGCAAGCTAATCTCGCTCTACAATTTGCCGCAGGGGGAGTTTAATTTGGATGCCCCACCACTGCTATCAATCTTCCAAGTACTGCGGGGATTTATGTATATCCCACTTTCTCAGTTCCACTTTGGAACTCACAGCTCTCCGGCGCCCCCCTTACCCTCAGGTCAGTCAGGGAACTGCACCTAGGATAATTAGTCGCCGGACGGGCTGCCTGTTGTGAACCGGCAATTAGGCTTCTGCAGTAAGGGAATTATCAATGCTGTGGCTGCAGACCCTTATTCAGCAATATAAGACCCTTCTGTACTGCCAGCAAGCCGTAATAGCCGTACACAACGCGCTGCCACCAGTCACGGTTACTTAATTCACAGTGTTAAATTAAGAGGGTCCGTGGCAAACCCTTTGAATTAGTAGCGATTATCTATCAAAGGCGTATAGTTCGAGTCTTAGAGCATAGAGACAGATCTAAATAATTATTTCATTTATTTTCCGAAAGAGGACAGTGATTACAGATAAAAGTTGCTATAAAATTGAGACATAAAATATGTACAGTACAGGTATAAAATAAAAGTGGAGAAAACAAAGAGATTACACTCACAGTTCCATATTGTTCCTTAGGCAGACCATGCGGCTATGGTGGGTGGAGGCGGAGCTGCACTTCTCCGCTCATCTGGATCTTTCTAGCACGACGACTTGAGCTGTTCTGAGCTGGTTCTGCCAGGGAATGCCTTATAGACTTTCCTATGTGACATCACAGAGAGGTGCATTCTGGGTTGATCCCACCTCTCTTATCCAAGTTATGTTTTGGCTACAAAACTTAGATTAGCTATAACTTTATGGGAGAAGCTGGTATGGACTCATCAGTGGTATCATGTTTCCCAGCGTAATGAGCCCATCAAGAAAACATCAAACATCTATGCGATATGACCGTCCATTTGGGCGCAAATCCTATCTCATGTTCTGGACAGGGTAGAACTTTGAAACATACGCGGTCTCGAAGCTGGGACCGCTCAGGTTACAAAAATATGATTTTCATATCTCTAGGGTATTTGGTTCTTATGGTATAGTCTCTCATAGTTTTATTCAAACTCCTGGTTTCAAACAAAGAGTTTAGTTCCCGCACTTTTTTTTCTCTTTCAGCTGAGAGAAGCCAAATGGTGTGAGGAAGATGGTCTAGCTAATTAACATTCCTGCTCTTCCAGAGGAAGTGGCAGGGTTGATAAAGCCTGGGGGGAAGGAATTCCTATTACTGACAGTTTACAATGTCCTAGGATGGAGGATTTGTTAGCACATTGCAACAGAAAACATATCTTGCCGACATTGTACATCACAGTGTTCGCCGTAATGGGGCATGATTCCCGGTGTCCACCTCATGAACCGCTAACTCCGTCCTCCCAGGACGGTTGGTGAACACGGGCCGGAAGAGTTCCAGGGTGGCCATCAACTGCAACCGCTGGGACACGGTGAGCGAACCACTTATCTCCATGTCCTCAATGGACCCATTGGCCTTGGCCTGGGCCAGCATGTCCAGGAGGGAATCTTCCTCCCCATCCTCTGGCAGATTGCAGACCGGTAGGACACATGCTTCACGTTCGTAGTGCGCCTTCAGCATGTTGACGTGAAAGGCCTTGCGCCTACCCCGAGCA
The DNA here is from genome assembly GCF_039654945.1 of Dendrobates tinctorius. Taxonomy (NCBI): domain Eukaryota; kingdom Metazoa; phylum Chordata; class Amphibia; order Anura; family Dendrobatidae; genus Dendrobates; species Dendrobates tinctorius. Next base: position 1,995,562 of record NW_027361941.1, on the reverse strand, counting down.
TGGTCAAGCGTGACCACGTAGGTGACCGGGTTGAGCTGTTGGTGGACGACGTACGGGCCTTCCCAGGCTGCCTGAAGCTTATCCGTTGGTACCGGGACCAACACCCACACCTTTTGACCCACCTGGTAGGTCCGCTCCCGGGCGTTCTGGTCGTACCAGTGCTTCTGGTCAGCCTGAGCCTGCGTCAGGTTGTCATGCACCAACTGCGTCAAGGTCTGCATCTTGTCACGGAAGCGCATGACATAATCCACGATGGACACTTCTGTGGGGTTTGGCTCATCTTCCCAGGATTCTCTTATCAACCCAAGGGGTCCCCGGACTCGCCTGCCATACAGGAGCTCGAAGGGGGAGAACCCGGTCGAGGCCTGCGGAACTTCTCTGTAAGCGAACAGCAGGTGTGGGAGGTACCGCTCCCAGTCGCGCCCTTGGGTCTCAACCAGTATGCGGAGCATCTGTTTGAGGGTACCGTTGAAACGTTCACACAAACCATTAGTCTGTGGGTGATACGGACTCGATACCAGCTGCGTCACCTGCATTTTCTCACAGAGAGCCTCCATTAGGCGAGACATGAATTGGGGCCCTTGATCGGTAAGCATCTCCCTGGGAAATCCTACTCTTGAAAAGATGGTCACCAGTGCGTCAGCCACCTTATCTGCCCTGGTTGAAGACAGAGCTACTGCCTCTGGGTACCGGGTAGCGTAGTCTACCACGGTGAGAATGTATCGCTTTCCGGAGCTGCTGGGGACGGACAGCGGTCCTACAAGGTCCACCGCGATTCTCTGGAAAGGCTCCTCTATCACCGGCAAAGGAATAAGGGGAGCCTTAAGAGCAGGCCCCGCCTTACCCACTTTTTGACAGGTGGCGCAGGAGCGGCAGTAGTGTGTTACATCTGTCCCCATCTTGGGCCAATAGAAGCGTTGAGACAGCCGTGCCTTTGTTTTGCTGATCCCCAAGTGTCCAGCGAGTGGAATCTCATGGGCAATCCGCAACAACTCAGTTCTGAACTGATAGGGGACGACCAGCTGTCTTTCCCTCAACCACTCCTTTTTAGGATCTCCGGGTACTGTCTCCCGGTACAACCTTCCTCGTTCCCAGAACACCCTCTCCTTATCAGACTTGGAGGTGGGCGTCTCGGCGAGACCTCTCAATTTCTCCAGGCTGGCATCTGAGTGCAGAGCAGCCTGGAACTCCATGCTGGAGGCTGCCAGAAGTGACGTCAGGGTCCCCTCTTTACTGGGACCCTCTGGAACCGGCTCTGGGTTCACCTCTGGTTCAGTCTCTCCTGTAGCAGCAGAGGGTCCAGAAGACAGTGCGTTACCTGCGATCTGGGCACTCTGACTGCGTGTGACAGCTGCTATGTATGCTGTCTCCCTGGGGATTTCTTCAGACCCACCAGCTGGTGCTGCCCTGGGCTCTACCTCCCCATCCACCCCCAACACTTTAGGAGCAGTGCTACTTATGGGCCAGTTACCTTCCTCGGTGGCACTGGTCAGCTGCATGGCATTACCTTCCTCATGGTCCCCATGCACCTCCCCATTCTCTTGAGCACCGTTGCTTGCTCCTGCCAGGGGTTCCTCAGCCGTCTCACTCCGCAGAGTGACGGGGCTGAGCACCTCGGTACCTGTGGACACATCTACCGTTTCAAAGAAAGGGTTAACGGGTTCAGTCGGCACAGATACATCAACATCATCATTCCTAGGAAAAGAATGGTTATCAGTTTGCTTTGGTACATTCACATCAGCATCAGCATCATACCTTGGGAAAGAATGGTTGTTAGTTGCATCATTACTCATCAAGGCATTAGCAGGTAACACATTCAGTTTCCCATCATCAACATCATCAGGGTTAACGTTACCCTTATTATCAGTTTGGGGAAGGGTGTCAGGGACATAGTATGCAACCATCCTCCCCAAGTCAGTCCCCAATAAAACATCAGTGGGCAAATTTTCAGACACTCCCACCTCCCTCAACCCGCTCCCGGCACCCCAGTCAAGAAAAACTCGTGCCACTGGCAAGGGACAACGGGTGCCTCCAATCCCGGTGACAGTCAGGGTTTTCCCCTCAACAAACTCTTCAGGGGCCGCCAGTCCAGGACGGATGAGGGTTCGTTCAGCCCCGGTGTCCTTGAGGCCTGTAGCAAGACGGGCCCCCACCTGAACAGGTTGAACGTTGTCGTCAGCCCTCCCAACCACACCTCCCACCAAAAGAACAGAGGCATTGGGCCCGGGGGCCTTGGCTGGGGGGTTCTTCGGCCTATCCGGACAGGTGTAAGAGAAGTGACCAGTCCGCTTGCAGTGGTGACACAGGCGACTGTCAGTAGCCGGCCTGTTGTTGGCAACAGGGACAGGGCCTCCGGAGGGACGGCTAGCTGGGGCATTGGGGTTGGTTGCTGGCTTACCCCCTTTCCAGCTGGTGGCGACTGGCCTCCGCGTCTCGGGCTTCCGGTTGGCCTCGTGGTTGTCGGCGATCTGCGCCGCTTTGTCCGCGTTCGTTGGTTCGCGGTCCAGGATGAACTGTCGGACCTCAGCTGGGCAGAGATGCAGGAACTGGTCTTTGATCATCAGGTCCCGTAGCTGCTCAAAGGTTTCAACGGACAGTCCATGGATCCACTGGTCAAAGTGGGTCCTGAGTCCTTGCACCACATCACTGTAGCTATCATGTGGGCCACGTTGGAGGTGCCGGAACTTCTTTCGGTATACCTCAGGTGTCAGCCGGTATTTGGCGATCAGCGCCTGCTTTATGGCGTCATAGTCGTCATCGGCTTCTGGCGGAAGAGAAGCAAATGCCTCCAGGGCTTTGCCTTTTAGCCCTGGGGTCAAGTACCTTGCCCATTGGTCTCTAGGCAGCTGGTACTGTCTGCAGGCTTTCTCAAAGGCTCGCAGAAATGTGTCCAAGTCCCCATCCTTTTCCATCACGGGAAAATGCTCTGGCCGGGGTTTAGGAGTCTGGACGCTGCTGGGCTCACTGCTTCGGGCTGTGGGGGCATTCCCACCCCGCTGGAGTACCTCCAGTTCATGGGCCCTCTGCGCCTGGCGCTCGGCTCTCTCAGCCTCAGCTTGGCGCTCACGTTCGGCTTGGGCCTCCTGCCGATATTGCTGGATCAGCCTCACCCGCCCATCCCTGTCTTCGGCGGGGAGTTCGTCCAAGGCCATTTGCAGATAGGGGTCCACCCCGTTCTGGTTGAATGTGGGGCCAGCGCTCAGGAGTGGAGCCTCTGCTGCAGCCCCATGGCAACTTGGGCCAACTTCTGCGCTCGCTGGATTCTGGTCGTTGTCCAGCTGCACTAGAGCCGCGATCATTTGATCTTTGGTTCCGCCTGCGGCGTCTATGCCTCGGTACGTGCATAACCCAGCAAGGGTGTCCTTTTTCTGCTTCTGATACCACTCCACTGTCATCGCCGCCATGGTTGCCAAATAAAAGATAGAAAAAGAAAAACGAAGAAACGGGAGGGGGATACTTGCAAGTACACACTAATGTCTCAGGACTAGTAACCACTGAGTCTGTTCTCCAAAACCTATGATGCAGGATTCCCGCAGGAACCGTGCAGGTCTTTAGTGAGAGGAATGATTGCTCAAACCAAATCACTAATGCTCTAGGATTATCCCACCGCTCTGCCACCAATATGTGACGAACAGCCCACGGCCGTTCGTCCACTTACGGGCGACGACTAACGGGGGTCCCGCTGCCACCAAAACGCGATGGACAGCGGACCCTGTGTCACCACTATGTCACAATCCCACCACTGACACCGGTGTATCAGCGGACGGAGGGACGTGACACAATGCCGGCACACGGCTATCACAGGCGCAGTGGGGCTTATCTTAGTTATCCCACCACTGGCACCATGTGACAAAAATATCCAGCAAGCTAATCTCGCTCTACAATTTGCCGCAGGGGGAGTTTAATTTGGATGCCCCACCACTGCTATCAATCTTCCAAGTACTGCGGGGATTTATGTATATCCCACTTTCTCAGTTCCACTTTGGAACTCGCAGCTCTCCGGCGCCCCCCTTACCCTCAGGTCAGTCAGGGAACTGCACCTAGGATAATTAGTCGCCGGACGGGCTGCCTGTTGTGAACCGGCAATTAGGCTTCTGCAGTAAGGGAATTATCAATGCTGTGGCTGAAGCCCCTTACTCAGCAATATAAGACCCTTCTAGACTGCCAGCAAGCCGTAATAGCCGTACACAACGCGCTGCCACCAGTCACGGTTACTTAATTCACAGTGTTAAATTAAGAGGGTCCGTGGCAAACCCCTTGAATTAGTAGCGATTATCTATCAAAGGCGTATAGTTCGATTCTTAGAGCATGGAGACAGATCTAAATAATTTCATTTATTTTCCGAAAGAGGACAGTGATTACAGATAAAAGTTGCTATAAAATTGAGACATAAAATATGTACAGTACAGGTATAAAATAAAAGTGGAGAAAACAAAGAGATTACACTCACAGTTCCATATTGTTCCTTAGGCAGACCATGCGGCTAAGGTGGGTGGAGGCGGAGCTGCACTTCTCCGCTCATCTGAGTTCTTGTCAGCACGGATTCTGCAGCTGTTCTGAGCTGGTTTGCCCAGGGAATGCCTTATAGGCTTTGCTTTGTGTCATCACGGAGAGATGCATTCTGGGTTGATCCCTCCTCTCTCATCTGAGTTATGTTTTGGCTACAAAACTTAGATTAGCTATAACTTTATGGGAGAAGCTGGTATGGACTCATCAGTGGTATCATGTTTCCCAGCGTAATGAGCCTATCAAGAAAACATCAAACATCTATGCGATATGACCATCCATTTGGGCGCAAATCCTATCTCATGTTCTGGACAGGGTAGAACTTCGAAACATACGCGGTCTCGAAGCTGGGACCGCTCAGGTTACAAAAATATGATTTTCATATCTCTAGGGTATTTGGTTCTTATGGTATAGTCTCTCATAGTTTTATTCGTTTCAAACAAAGAAGTTTAGTTCCCGCACTTTTTTCTCTTTCAGCTGAGAGAAGCCAAATGGTGTGAGGAAGATGGTCTAGCTAATTAACATTCCTGCTCTTCCAGAGGAAGTGGCAGGGTTGGTAAAACCTGGGGGGAAGGAATTCCTACTACTGACAGTTTACAATGTCCTAGGATGGAGGATTTGTTAGCACATTGCAACAGAAAACATATCTTGCAGATATTATACATCACACCTCCCCCCTTAAGAGGGCGCTAAGGAGGCATTACCTCTCGGTAATCGGCCATGCGCACCTCAGCGGGTTCGCCCCGGCGGGACAACCCATCGGCATTGCCGTTTTCACTGCCCTTCCTGTGTTTTACAGTAAAATCGTACTGTTGAAGGGCAAGGCTCCAGCGGAGCAATCTTCCATTGGTTCCGGACACTGTGTGCAACCAGCTCAGAGGGTTGTGGTCGGTTACCACCGTGAAGGCGCGCCCATACAGGTAGGGCTGCAAACGCTGCAGTGCCCACACCATGGCCAGACACTCCTTCTCGATGGTCGAGTATGCCACTTCCCTCGGCAAAAGTTTCCGGCTCAGGTACAACACGGGGTGCTCTTGGTCCCCCGAGTCGACCTGGCTAAGCACAGCACCGAGGCCAAACTCGCTGGCGTCGGTCTGTACCAGAAACGGGCGACTGCTGTCGACTGCTCTCAACACTGGAGAGTTGCACAGGGCTGCTTTCAAAGCTTGGAAAGCAGCCTCACAGTCATCTGTCCAGTTGACTGTTTGGGGTAGCCTCTGCTTGGTGAGGTCAGTCAAGGGTTTGGCAAGGGCGCTATAGTCCTGTACGAACCGCCTATAGTACCCTGCAGTGCCCAAGAAGGACTTCACCTGTTTCTTGGTCCTGGGGGTGGGCCAGGACACGATTGCGTCCACTTTTTCTGGCTCCGGGCTCATGGAACCCCCGCCTACCCGGTGCCCCAGGTAGTGGACCTCGCGCATGCCTATCTGGCACTTCCCCGGCTTGATGGTCAGGCCTGCCTGGTGAAGACGCTTGAGCACCTCCTGGAGGTGCTGAAGGTGTTCCTCCCAGGTGGAACTGAAGATGGCAATATCGTCTAAGTACGCCACCGCGTACTCCTCCAGTCCCCGAAGCAGGTGGTTGACCATCCGCTGGAAAGTGGCAGGGGCATGACCGTGGACTCGTACAGTCCAAAGGGGGTGATAAAGGCGGATTTCTCCTGCGCCTCAGGGCTCAGGGGAATCTGCCAGTATCCCCGACTCAAATCCATGATGGATATGTAGTTGGCGTTTGTCAACCGCTCGAGCAGATCCTCGATGCGCGGCATTGGGTGGGCATCAGAGGTTGTGATGGCGTTAAGCCCCCTGTAGTCCACGCAGAACCGGGTGGTTCGATCCTTTTTAGGCACGAGGACTACAGGTGAAGCCCACGCACCTTTTGACCGTCGAATCACTCCCAGCCTTAACATCTCATCGACCTCTTGGCGCATGACTTGTTGCACCGTTTCAGAGATCCGATAAGGTGTTCGCCGTAATGGGGCATGATTCCCGGTGTCCACCTCATGAACCGCTAACTCCGTCCTCCCAGGACGGTTGGTGAACACGGGCCGGAAGAGTTCCAGGGTGGCCATCAACTGCAACCGCTGGGACACGGTGAGCGAACCACTTATCTCCATGTCCTCAATGGACCCATTGGCCTTGGCCTGGGCCAGCATGTCCAGGAGGGAATCTTCCTCCCCATCCTCTGGCAGATTGCAGACCGGTAGGACACATGCTTCACGTTCGTAGTGCGCCTTCAGCATGTTGACGTGAAAGGCCTTGCGCCTACCCCGAGCATGGTCAAGCGTGACCACGTAGGTGACCGGGTTGAGCTGTTGGTGGACGACGTACGGGCCTTCCCAGGCTGCCTGAAGCTTATCCGTTGGTACCGGGACCAACACCCACACCTTTTGACCCACCTGGTAGGTCCGCTCCCGGGCGTTCTGGTCGTACCAGTGCTTCTGGTCAGCCTGAGCCTGCGTCAGGTTGTCATGCACCAACTGCGTCAAGGTCTGCATCTTGTCACGGAAGCGCATGACATAATCCACGATGGACACTTCTGTGGGGTTTGGCTCATCTTCCCAGGATTCTCTTATCAACCCAAGGGGTCCCCGGACTCGCCTGCCATACAGGAGCTCGAAGGGGGAGAACCCGGTCGAGGCCTGCGGAACTTCTCTGTAAGCGAACAGCAGGTGTGGGAGGTACCGCTCCCAGTCGCGCCCTTGGGTCTCAACCAGTATGCGGAGCATCTGTTTGAGGGTACCGTTGAAACGTTCACACAAACCATTAGTCTGTGGGTGATACGGACTCGATACCAGCTGCGTCACCTGCATTTTCTCACAGAGAGCCTCCATTAGGCGAGACATGAATTGGGGCCCTTGATCGGTAAGCATCTCCCTGGGAAATCCTACTCTTGAAAAGATGGTCACCAGTGCGTCAGCCACCTTATCTGCCCTGGTTGAAGACAGAGCTACTGCCTCTGGGTACCGGGTAGCGTAGTCTACCACGGTGAGAATGTATCGCTTTCCGGAGCTGCTGGGGACGGACAGCGGTCCTACAAGGTCCACCGCGATTCTCTGGAAAGGCTCCTCTATCACCGGCAAAGGAATAAGGGGAGCCTTAAGAGCAGGCCCCGCCTTACCCACTTTTTGACAGGTGGCGCAGGAGCGGCAGTAGTGTGTTACATCTGTCCCCATCTTGGGCCAATAGAAGCGTTGAGACAGCCGTGCCTTTGTTTTGCTGATCCCCAAGTGTCCAGCGAGTGGAATCTCATGGGAAATCCGCAACAACTCAGTTCTGAACTGATAGGGGACGACCAGCTGTCTTTCCCTCAACCACTCCTTTTTAGGATCTCCGGGTACTGTCTCCCGGTACAACCTTCCTCGTTCCCAGAACACCCTCTCCTTATCAGACTTGGAGGTGGGCGTCTCGGCGAGACCTCTCAATTTCTCCAGGCTGGCATCTGAGTGCAGAGCAGCCTGGAACTCCATGCTGGAGGCTGCCAGAAGTGACGTCAGGGTCCCCTCTTTACTGGGACCCTCTGGAACCGGCTCTGGGTTCACCTCTGGTTCAGTCTCTCCTGTAGCAGCAGAGGGTCCAGAAGACAGTGCGTTACCTGCGATCTGGGCACTCTGACTGCGTGTGACAGCTGCTATGTATGCTGTCTCCCTGGGGATTTCTTCAGACCCACCAGCTGGTGCTGCCCTGGGCTCTACCTCCCCATCCACCCCCAACACTTTAGGAGCAGTGCTACTTATGGGCCAGTTACCTTCCTCGGTGGCACTGGTCAGCTGCATGGCATTACCTTCCTCATGGTCCCCATGCACCTCCCCATTCTCTTGAGCACCGTTGCTTGCTCCTGCCAGGGGTTCCTCAGCCGTCTCACTCCGCAGAAGAAGCTGGTATGGACTCATCAGTGGTATCATGTTTCCCAGCGTAATGAGCCCATCAAGAAAACATCAAACATCTATGCGATATGACCGTCCATTTGGGCGCAAATCATATCTCAGGTTCTGGACATCCGAGAGTTTTGCAACAGGCACCACAGCGAAGCTGGGTCTGCTCGGATCGCAGAAATATGATTTTTATATTTCTGCTGGGTATGGTTTTCGCGGGACAATCCCTTATTGTTTTATTCAAACTCCTGGTTTCAAACAAAGAGTTTAGTTCCCGCACTTTTTTTTCTCTTTCAGCTGAGAGAAGCCAAATGGTGTGAGGAAGATGGTCTAGCTAATTAACATTCCTGCTCTTCCAGAGGAAGTGGCAGGGTTGGTAAAACCTGGGGGGAAGGAATTCCTACTACTGACAGTTTACAATGTCCTAGGATGGAGGATTTGTTAGCACATTGCAACAGAAAACATATCTTGCAGATATTATACATCACAGGTATATTCTGTACTGCTCCCTGGTGGAGTACAGTGTGCACTATATGGAGGTATATTCTGTACTGCTCCCTGGTGGAGTGCAGTGTGCACTATATGGAGGTATATTCTGTGCTGCTCCCTGGTGGAGTACAGTTTGCACTATATGGAGGTATATTCTGTACTGCTCTTTGGTGGAGTACAGTGAGCACTATATGGAGGTATATTCTGTACTGCTCCCTGGTGGAGTACAGTGTGCACTATATGGAGGTATAGTTTGTACTGCTCCCTGGTGGAGTACAGTGTGCACTATATGGAGGTATATTCTGTACTGCTCCCTGGTGGAGTACAGTGTGCACTATATGGAGGTATATTCTGTACAGCTCCCTGGTGGAGTACAGTGTGCACTATATGGAGGTATATTCTGTGCTGCTCCCTGGTGGAGTACAGTGTGCACTATATGGAGGTATATTCTGTACTGCTCCCTGGTGGAGTACAGTGTGCACTATATGGAGGTATATTCTGTGCTGCATCCTGGTGGAGTACAGTGTGCACTATATGGAGGTATATTCTGTGCTCCTCTCTGGTGGAGTACAGTGTGCACTATATGGAGGTATATTCTGTGCTGCTCCCTGGTGGAGTACAGTGTGCACTATATGGAGGTATATTCTGTGCTCCTCTCTGGTGGAGTACAGTGTGCACTATATGGAGGTATATTCTGTACTGCTCCCTGGTGGAGTACAGTGTGCACTATATGGAGGTATATTCTGTACTGCTCCCTGGTGGAGTACAGTGTGCACTATATGGAGGTATATTCTGTGCTGCTCCCTGGTGGAGTACAGTGTGCACTATATGGAGGTATATTCTGTGCTCCTCTCTGGTGGAGTACAGTGTGCACTATATGGAGGTATATTCTGTACTGCTCCCTAGTGGAGTACAGTGTGCACTATATGGAGGTATATTCTGTACTGCTCCCTGGTGGAGTACAGTGTGCACTATATGGAGGTATATTCTGTGCTGCTCCCTGGTGGAGTACAGTGTGCACTATATGGAGGTATATTCTGTGCTGCTCCCTGGTGGAGTACAGTGTGCACTATATGGAGGTATATTCTGTACTGCTCCCTAGTGGAGTACAGTGTGCACTATATGGAGGTATATTCTGTACTGCTCCCTGGTGGAGTACAGTGTGCACTATATGGAGGTATATTCTGTACTGCTCCCTGGTGGAGTACAGTGTGCACTATATGGAGGTATATTCTGTACTGCTCCCTGGTGGAGTACAGTGTGCACTATATGGAGGTATATTCTGTACTGCTCCCTGGTGGAGTACAGTGTGCACTATATGGAGGTATATTCTGTACTGCTCCCTGGTGGAGTACAGTGTGCACTATATGGAGGCATATTCTGTGCTGCTCCCTGGTGGAGTACAGTGTGCACTATATGGAGGTATATTCTGTGCTGCTCCCTGGTGGAGTACAGTGTGCACTATATGGAGGTATATTCTGTACTGCTCCCTGGTGGACTACAGTGTGCACTATATGGAGGTATATTCTGTACTGCTCCCTGGTGGAGTACAGTGTGCACTATATGGAGGTATATTCTGTACTGCTCCCTGGTGGAGTACAGTGTGCACTATATGGAGGTATATTCTGTGCTGCTCCCTGGTGGAGTACAGTGTGCACTATATGGAGGTATATTCTGTACTGCTCCCTGGTGGAGTACAGTGTGCACTATATGGAGGTATATTCTGTACTGCTCCCTGGTGGAGTACAGTGTGCACTATATGGAGGTATATTCTGTACTGCTCCCTGGTGGAGTACAGTGTGCACTATATGTAGGTATATTCTGTACTGCTCCCTGGTGGAGTACAGTGTGCACTATATGGAGGTATATTCTGTACTGCTCCCTGGTGGAGTACAGTGTGCACTATATGGAGGTATAGTCTGTACTGCTCCCTGGTGGAATACAGTGTGCACTATATGGAGGTATATTCTGTACTGCTCCCTGGTGGAGTACAGTGTGCACTATATGGAGGTATAGTCTGTGCTGCTCCCTGGTGGAGTACAGTGTGCACTATATGGAGGTATAGTCTATACTGCTCCCTGGTGGAGTACAGTGTGCACTATATGGAGGTATATTCTGTACTGCTCCTGGTGGAGTACAGTGTGCACTATATGGAGGTATATTCTGTGCTGCTCCCTGGTGGAGTACAGTGTGCACTATATGGAGGTATATTCTGTACTGCTCCTGGTGGAGTACAGTGTGCACTATATGGAGGTATATTCTGTGCTGCTCTCTGGTGGAGTACAGTGTGCACTATATGGAGGTATATTCTGTACTGCTCCCTGGTGGAGTACAGTTTGCACTATATGGAGGTATATTCTGTGCTGCTCCCTGGTGGAGTACAGTGTGCACTATATGGAGGTATATTCTGTGCTGCTCCCTGGTGGAGTACAGTGTGCACTATATGGAGGTATATTCTGTACTGCTCCCTGGTGGAGTACAGTGTGCACTATATGTAGGTATATTCTGTGCTGCTCCCTGGTGGAGTGCAGTGTGCACTATATGGAGGTATATTCTGTGCTGCTCCCTGGTGGAGTACAGTGTGCACTATATGGAGGTATATTCTATACTGCTCCCTGGTGGAGTACAGTGTGCACTATATGGAGGTATATTCTGTGCTGCTCTCTGGTGGAGTACAGTGTGCACTATATGGAGGTATATTCTGTACTGCTCCCTGGTGGAGTACAGTTTGCACTATATGGAGGTATATTCTGTGCTGCTCCCTGGTGGAGTACAGTGTGCACTATATGGAGGTATATTCTGTGCTGCTCCCTGGTGGAGTACAGTGTGCACTATATGGAGGTATATTCTATACTGCTCCCTGGTGGAGTACAGTGTGCACTATATGGAGGTATATTCTGTACTGCTCCCTGGTGGAGTACAGTGTGCACTATATGGAGGTATATTCTGTACTGCCCCTGGTGGAGTACAGTGTGCACTACATGGAGGTATATTCTGTACTGCTCCCTGGTGGAGTACAGTGTGCACTATATGGAGGTATATTCTGTATTGCTCCCTGGTGGAGTACAGTGTGCACTATATGGAGGTATATTCTGTACTGCTCCCTGGTGGAGTACAGTGTGCACTATATGGAGGTATATTCTGTGCTGCTCCCTGGTGGTGTACAGTGTGCACTATATGGAGGTATATTCTGTGCTGCTCCCTGGTGGAGTACAGTGTGCACTATATGGCGGTATATTCTGTACTGCTCCCTGGTGGAGTACAGTGTGCACTATATGGAGGTATATTCTGTACTGCTCCCTGGTGGAGTACAGTGTGCACTATATGGAGGTATATTCTGTAATGCTCCCTGGTGGAGTACAGTGTGCACTATATGGAGGTATATTCTGTACTGCTCCCTGGTGGAGTACAGTGTGCACTATATGGAGGTATATTCTGTACTGCTCCCTGGTGGAGTACAGTGTGCACTATATGGAGGTATAGTTTGTGCTGCTCCCTGGTGGAGTACAGTGTGCACTATATGGAGGTATATTCTGTACTGCTCCCTGGTGGAGTACAGTGTGCACTATATGGAGGTATAGTTTGTGCTGCTCCCTGGTGGAGTACAGTGTGCACTATATGGAGGTATATTCTGTACTGCTCCCTGGTGGAATACAGTGTGCACTATATGGAGGTATATTCTGTACTGCTCCCTGGTGGAGTACAGTGTGCACTATATGTAGGTATATTCTGTACTGCTTCCTGGTGGAGTACAGTGTGCACTATATGGAGGTATAGTCTGTACTGCTCCCTGGTGGAGTACAGTGTGCACTATATGGAGGTATATTCTGTACTGCTCCCTGGTGGAGTACAGTGTGCACTATATGGAGGTATATTCTGTGCTGCTCCCTGGTGGAGTACAGTTTGCACTATATGGAGGTATATTCTGTACTGCTCCCTGGTGGAGTACAGTGTGCACTATATGGAGGTATATTCTGTACTGCTCTCTGGTGGAGTACAGTGAGCACTATATGGAGGTATATTCTGTACTGCTCCCTGGTGGAGTACAGTGTGCACTATATGGAGGTATAGTTTGTACTGCTCCCTGGTGGAGTACAGTGTGCACTATATGGAGGTATATTCTGTACTGCTCCCTGGTGGAGTACAGTGTGCACTATATGGAGGTATATTCTGTACTGCTCCCTGGTGGAGTACAGTGTGCACTATATGGAGGTATATTCTGTACTGCTCCCTGGTGGAGTACAGTGTGCACTATATGGAGGTATATTCTGTGCTGCTCCCTGGTGGAGTACAGTGTGCACTATATGGAGGTATATTCTGTACTGCTCCCTGGTGGAGTACAGTGTGCACTATATGGAGGTATATTCTGTACTGCTCCCTGGTGGAGTACAGTGTGCACTATATGGAGGTATATTCTGTGCTGCCCCCTGGTGGAGTACAGTGTGCACTATATGGAGGTATATTCTGTGCTGCTCCCTGGTGGAGTACAGTGTGCACTATATGGAGGTATATTCTGTACTGCTCCCTGGTGGAGTACAGTGTGCACTATATGGGGGTATATTCTGTACTGCTCTCTGGTGGAGTACAGTGAGCACTATATGGAGGTATATTCTGTGCTGCCCCCTGGTGGAGTGCAGTGTGCACTATATGGAGGTATATTCTGTGCTGCCCCCTGGTGGAGTGCAGTGTGCACTATATGGAGGTATATTCTGTGCTGCTCCCTGGTGGAGTACAGTGTGCACTATATGGAGGTATATTCTGTACTGCTCCCTGGTGGAGTACAGTGTGCACTATATGGAGGTATATTCTGTACTGCTCTCTGGTGGAGTACAGTGAGCACTATATGGAGGTATATTCTGTACTGCTCCCTGGTGGAGTACAGTGTGCACTATATGGAGGTATATTCTGTACTGCTCTCTGGTGGAGTACAGTGAGCACTATATGGAGGTATATTCTGTACTGCTCCCTGGTGGAGTACAGTGTGCACTATATGGAGGTATATTCTGTGCTGCTCCCTGGTGGAGTACAGTGTGCACTATATGGAGGTATATTCTGTACTGCTCCCTGGTGGAGTACAGTGTGCACTATATGGAGGTATATTCTGTACAGCTCCCTGGTGGAGTACAGTGTGCACTATATGGAGGTATATTCTGTGCTGCTCCCTGGTGGAGTACAGTGTGCACTATATGGAGGTATATTCTGTACTGCTCCCTGGTGGAGTACAGTGTGCACTATATGGAGGTATATTCTGTACTGCTCCCTGGTGGAGTACAGTGTGCACTATATGGAGGTATATTCTGTACTGCTCCCTGGTGGAGTACAGTGTGCACTATATGGAGGTATATTCTGTGCTGCCCCCTGGTGGAGTACAGTGTGCACTATATGGAGGTATATTCTGTACTGCTCCCTGGTGGAGTACAGTGTGCACTATATGGAGGTATATTCTGTACTGCTCCCTGGTGGAGTACAGTGTGCACTATATGGAGGTATATTCTGTGCTGCCCCCTGGTGGAGTACAGTGTGCACTATATGGAGGTATATTCTGTACTGCTCCCTGGAGGAGTACAGTTTGCACTATATGGAGGTATATTCTGTGCTGCTCCCTGGTGGAGTACAGTGTGCACTATATGTAGGTATATTCTGTACTGCTCCCTGGTGGAGTACAGTGTGCACTATATGGAGGTATATTCTGTACTGCTCCCTGGTGGAGTACAGTGTGCACTATATGGAGGTATATTCTGTACTGCTCCCTGGTGGAGTACAGTGTGCACTATATGGAGGTATATTCTGTACTGCTCCCTGGTGGAGTACAGTGTGCACTATATGGAGGTATATTCTGTGCTGCCCCCTGGTGGAGTACAGTGTGCACTATATGGAGGTATATTCTGTACTGCTCCCTGGAGGAGTACAGTTTGCACTATATGGAGGTATATTCTGTGCTGCTCCCTGGTGGAGTACAGTGTGCACTGTATGGAGGTATATTCTGTACTGCTCCCTGGTGGAGTACAGTTTGTACTATATGGAGGTATAGTCTGTACTGCTCCCTGGTGGAGTACAGTTTGCACTATATGGAGGTATATTCTGTACTGCTCCCTGGTGGAGTACAGTGTGCACTATATGTAGGTATATTCTGTACTGCTCCCTGGTGTAGTACAGTGTGCACTATATGGAGGTATATTCTGTGCTGCTCCCTGTTGGAGTACAGTGTGCACTATATGGAGGTATATTCTGTACTGCTCCCTGGTGGAGTACAGTTTGCACTATATGGAGGTATATTCTGTACTGCTCCCTGGTGGAGTACAGTGTGCACTATATGGAGGTGTATTCTGTACTGCTCCCTGGTGGAGTACAGTGTGCACTATATGGAGGTATATTCTGTACTGCTCCCTGGTGGAGTACAGTGTGCACTATATGGAGGTATATTCTGTACTGCTCCCTGGTGGAGTACAGTGTGCACTATATGTAGGTATATTCTGTACTGCTCCCTGGTGGAGTACAGTGTGCACTATATGTAGGTATATTCTGTACTGCTCCCTGGTGGAGTACACTGTGCACTATATGGAGGTATATTCTGTACTGCTCCCTGGTGGAGTACAGTGTGCACTATATGGAGGTATATTCTGTACTGCTCCCTGGTGGAGTACAGTGTGCACTATATGGAGGTATATTCTGTACTGCTCCCTGGTGGAGTGCAGTGTGCACTATATGGAGGTATATTCTGTGCTGCCCCCTGGTGGAGTGCAGTGTGCACTATATGGAGGTATATTCTGTGCTGCTCCCTGGTGGAGTACAGTGTGCACTATATGGAGGTATATTCTGTACTGCTCCCTGGTGGAGTACAGTGTGCACTATATGGAGGTATATTCTGTGCTGCTCCCTGTTGGAGTACAGTGTGCACTATATGGAGGTATATTCTGTACTGCTCCCTGGTGGAGTACAGTGTGCACTATATGGAGGTATATTCTGTACTGCTCCCTGGTGGAGTACAGTGTGCACTATATGTAGGTATATTCTGTACTGCTCCCTGGTGGAGTACAGTGTGCACTATATGTAGGTATATTCTGTACTGCTCCCTGGTGGAGTACACTGTGCACTATATGGAGGTATATTCTGTACTGCTCCCTGGTGGAGTACAGTGTGCACTATATGGAGGTATATTCTGTACTGCTCCCTGGTGGAGTACAGTGTGCACTATATGGAGGTATATTCTGTACTGCTCCCTGGTGGAGTGCAGTGTGCACTATATGGAGGTATATT
Source organism: Dendrobates tinctorius (assembly GCF_039654945.1). Classification (NCBI taxonomy): domain Eukaryota; kingdom Metazoa; phylum Chordata; class Amphibia; order Anura; family Dendrobatidae; genus Dendrobates; species Dendrobates tinctorius. The sequence continues at coordinate 1,979,436 of NW_027361941.1, read as the reverse complement.
CTGTGCTGCCCCCTGGTGGAGTGCAGTGTGCACTATATGGAGGTATATTCTGTGCTGCTCCCTGGTGGAGTACAGTGTGCACTATATGGAGGTATATTCTGTACTGCTCCCTGGTGGAGTACAGTGTGCACTATATGGAGGTATATTCTGTACTGCTCTCTGGTGGAGTACAGTGAGCACTATATGGAGGTATATTCTGTACTGCTCCCTGGTGGAGTACAGTGTGCACTATATGGAGGTATAGTTTGTACTGCTCCCTGGTGGAGTACAGTGTGCACTATATGGAGGTATATTCTGTACTGCTCCCTGGTGGAGTACAGTGTGCACTATATGGAGGTATATTCTGTACAGCTCCCTGGTGGAGTACAGTGTGCACTATATGGAGGTATATTCTGTGCTGCTCCCTGGTGGAGTACAGTGTGCACTATATGGAGGTATATTCTGTACTGCTCCCTGGTGGAGTACAGTGTGCACTATATGGAGGTATATTCTGTACTGCTCCCTGTTGGAGTACAGTGTGCACTATATGGAGGTATATTCTGTGCTGCCCCCTGGTGGAGTACAGTGTGCACTATATGGAGGTATATTCTGTACTGCTCCCTGGAGGAGTACAGTTTGCACTATATGGAGGTATATTCTGTGCTGCTCCCTGGTGGAGTACAGTGTGCACTGTATGGAGGTATATTCTGTACTGCTCCCTGGTGGAGTACAGTTTGCACTATATGGAGGTATAGTCTGTACTGCTCCCTGGTGGAGTACAGTTTGCACTATATGGAGGTATATTCTGTACTGCTCCCTGGTGTAGTACAGTGTGCACTATATGGAGGTATATTCTGTGCTGCTCCCTGTTGGAGTACAGTGTGCACTATATGGAGGTATATTCTGTACTGCTCCCTGGTGGAGTACAGTTTGCACTATATGGAGGTATATTCTGTACTGCTCCCTGGTGGAGTACACTGTGCACTATATGGAGGTATATTCTGTGCTGCTCCCTGTTGGAGTACAGTGTGCACTATATGGAGGTATATTCTGTACTGCTCCCTGGTGGAGTACAGTGTGCACTATATGGAGGTATATTCTGTACTGCTCCCTGGTGGAGTACAGTGTGCACTATATGTAGGTATATTCTGTACTGCTCCCTGGTGGAGTACAGTGTGCACTATATGTAGGTATATTCTGTACTGCTCCCTGGTGGAGTACAGTGTGCACTATATGGAGGTATATTCTGTACTGCTCCCTGGTGGAGTACAGTTTGCACTATATGGAGGTATATTCTGTGCTGCTCCCTGGTAGAGTACAGTGTGCACTATATGGAGGTATATTCTGTGCTGCTCCCTGGTGGAGTACAGTGTGCACTATATGGAGGTATATTCTGTACTGCTCCCTGGTGGAGTGCAGTGTGCACTATATGGAGGTATATTCTGTGCTGCTCCCTGGTGGAGTACAGTGTGCACTACATGGAGGTATATTATATACTGCTCCCTTGTGGAGTACAGTGTGCACTACATGGAGGTATATTCTGTACTGCTCCCTGGTGGAGTACAGTGTGCACTATATGGAGGTATATTCTGTACTGCTCCCTGGTGGAGTACAGTGTGCACTATATGGAGGTATATTCTGTACTGCTCCCTGGTGGAGTACAGTGTGCACTATATGGAGGTATATTCTGTACTGCTCCCTGGTGGAGTACAGTGTGCACTATATGGAGGTATATTCTGTACTGCTCCCTGGTGGAGTACAGTTTGCACTATATGGAGGTATATTCTGTGCTCCTCTCTGGTGGAGTACAGTGTGCACTATATGGAGGTATATTCTGTGCTGCTCCCTGGTGGAGTACAGTGTGCACTATATGGAGGTATATTCTGTACTGCTCCCTAGTGGAGTACAGTGTGCACTATATGGAGGTATATTCTGTGCTCCTCTCTGGTGGAGTACAGTGTGCACTATATGGAGGTATATTCTGTACTGCTCCCTGGTGGAGTACAGTGTGCACTATATGGAGGTATATTCTGTACTGCTCCCTGGTGGAGTACAGTGTGCACTATATGGAGGTATATTCTGTGCTGGGGCCTGATCACAAGAGCTGACAATCTGAGGAGACAGCAATGCTGAATAACAGTCTACACTGCGTCACTAGATCCTTATACAGGGGTATAATGAGGCCTCACTGTACAGGAGAGACCGGAGCGAGGAGCAGAGGCCTGATCACAAGAGCTGACAATCTGAGGAGACAGCAATGCTGAATAACAGTCTACACTGTGTCACTAGATCCTTATACAGGGGTATAATGAGGCCTCACTGTACAGGAGAGACCGGAGCGAGGAGCAGGGGCCTGATCACAAGAGCTGACAATCTGAGGAGACAGCAATGCAGAATAACAGTCTACACTGCGTCACTAGATCCTTATACAGGAGTATAATGAGGCCTCACTGTACAGGAGAGACCGGAGCGAGGAGCAGGGGCCTGATCACAAGAGCTGACAATCTGAGGAGACAGCAATGCTGAATAACAGTCTACACTGCGTCACTAGATCCTTATACAGGGGTACAATGAGGCCTCACTGTACAGGAGAGACCGGAGCGAGGAGCAGGGGCCTGATCACAAAAGCTGACAATCTGAGGAGACAGCAATGCTGAATAACAGTCTACACTGCGTCACTAGATCCTTATACAGGGGTATAATGAGGCCTCACTGTACAAGAGAGACCGGAGCGAGGAGCAGGGGCCTGATCACAAGAGCTGACAATCTGAGGACACAGCAATGCTGAATAACAGTCTACACTGCGTCACTAGATCCTTATACAGGGGTATAATGAGACCTCACTGTACAGGAGAGACCGGAGCGAGGAGCAGGGGCCTGATCACAAAAGCTGACAATCTGAGGAGACAGCAATGCTGAATAACAGTCTACACTGCGTCACTAGATCCTTATACAGGGGTATAATGAGGCCTCACTGTACAGGAGAGACCGGAGCGAGGAGCAGGGGCCTGATCACAAGAGCTGACAATCTGAGGACACAGCAATGCTGAATAACAGTCTACACTGCGTCACTAGATCCTTATACAGGTGTATAATGAGACCTCACTGTACAGGAGAGACCGGAGCGAGGAGCAGAGGCCTGATCACAAGAGCTGACAATTTAAGGAAACAGCAATGCTGAATAACAGTTTACACTGCATCACTAGATCCTTATACAGGGGTATAATGAGGCCTCACTGTACAGGAGAGACCGGAGCGAGGAGCTGGGGCCTGATCACAAGAGCTGACAATCTGAGGAAACAGCAATGCTGACTAACAGTCTACACTGCGTCACTAGCTCCTTATACAGGGGTATAATGAGGCCTCACTGTACAGGAGAGACCGGAGCGAGGAGCTGGGGCCTGATCACAAGAGCTGACAATCTGAGGAAACAGCAATGCTGAATAACAGTCTACACTGCGTCACTATATCCTTATACAGGGGAATAATGAGGCCTCACTGTACAGGAGAGACCGGAGCGAGGAGCAGAGGCCTGATCACAAGAGCTGACAATCTGAGGACACAGCAATGCTGAATAACAGTCTACACTGCGTCACTAGATCCTTATACAGGGGTATAATGAGGCCTCACTGTACAGGAGAGACCGGAGCGAGGAGCTGGGGCCTGATCACAAGAGCTGACAATTTAAGGAAACAGCAATGCTGAATAACAGTTTACACTGCATCACTAGATCCTTATACAGGGGTATAATGAGGCCTCACTGTACAGGAGAGACCGGAGCGAGGAGCTGGGGCCTGATCACAAGAGCTGACAATCTGAGGAAACAGCAATGCTGAATAACAGTCTACACTGCGTCACTAGCTCCTTATACAGGGGTATAATGAGGCCTCACTGTACAGGAGAGACCGGAGCGAGGAGCTGGGGCCTGATCACAAGAGCTGACAATCTGAGGAAACAGCAATGCTGAATAACAGTCTACACTGCGTCACTAGATCCTTATACAGGGGTATAATGAGACCTCACTGTACAGGAGAGACCGGAGCGAGGAGCAGGGGCCTGATTACAAGAGCTGACAATCTGAGGAAACAGCAATGCTGAATAACAGTCTACACTGCGTCACTAGATCCTTATACAGGGGTATAATGAGGCCTCACTGTACAGGAGAGACCGGAGCGAGGAGCAGGGGCCTGATCACAAGAGCTGACAATCTGAGGAAGCAGCAATGCTGAATAACAGTCTACACTGCGTCACTAGCTCCTTATACAGGGGTATAATGAGGCCTCACTGTACAGGAGAGACCGGAGCGAGGAGCAGGGGCCTGATCACAAGAGCTGACAATCTGAGGAAACAGCAATGCAGAATAACAGTCTATACTGCGTCACTACATCCTTATACAGGAGTATAATGAGGCCTCACTGTACAGGAGAGACCGGAGCAAGGAGCAGGGGCCTGATCACAAGAGCTGACAATCTGAGGAGACAGCAATGCTGAATAACAGTCTACACTGCGTCACTAGATCCTTATACAGGGGTATAATGAGACCTCACTGTACAGGAGAGACCGGAGCGAGGAGCAGGGGCCTGATCACAAGAGCTGACAATCTGAGGACACAGCAATGCTGAATAACAGTCTACACTGCGTCACTAGATCCTTATACAGGGGTATAATGAGACCTCACTGTACAGGAGAGACCGGAGCGAGGAGCAGAGGCCTGATCACAAGAGCTGACAATCTGAGGACACAGCAATGCTGAATAACAGTCTACACTGCGTCACTAGATCCTTATACAGGGGTATAATGAGGCCTCACTGTACAGGAGAGACCGGAGCAAGGAGCTGGGGCCTGATCACAAGAGCTGACAATCTGAGGACACAGCAATGCTGAATAACAGTCTACACTGCGTCACTAGATCCTTATACAGGGGTATAATGAGGCCTCACTGTACAGGAGAGACCGGAGCAAGGAGCTGGGGCCTGATCACAAGAGCTGACAATCTGAGGAGACAGCAATGCTGAATAACAGTCTACACTGCGTCACTAGATCCTTATACAGGGGTATAATGAGGCCTCACTGTAGAGGAGAGACCGCAGCGAGGAGCAGGGGCCTGATCACAAGAGCTGACAATCTGAGGAGACAGCAATGCTGAATAACAGTCTACACTGCGTCACTAGATTCTTATACAGGTGTATAATGAGGCCTCACTGTACAGGAGAGACCGGAGCGAGGAGCAGAGGCCTGATCACAAGAGCTGACAATCTGAGGAGACAGCAATGCTGAATAACAGTTTACACTGCGTCACTAGATCCTTATACAGGGGTATAATGAGGCCTCACTGTACAGGAGAGACCGGAGCGAGGAGCAGGGGCCTGATCACAAGAGCTGACAATCTGAGGAAACAGCAATGCTGAATAACAGTCTACACTGCGTCACTAGATCCTTATACAGGTGTATAATGAGGCCTCACTGTACAGGAGAGACCGGAGCGAGGAGCAGAGGCCTGATCACAAGAGCTGACAATCTGAGGAGACAGCAATGCTGAATAACAGTCTACACTGCGTCACTAGATTCTTATACAGGGGTATAATGAGGCCTCACTGTACAGGAGAGACCGGAGCGAGGAGCAGAGGCCTGATCACAAGAGCTGACAATCTGAGGAGACAGCAATGCTGAATAACAGTCTACACTGCGTCACTAGATTCTTATACAGGGGTATAATGAGGCCTCACTGTACAGGAGAGACCGGAGCGAGGAGCAGAGGCCTGATCACAAGAGCTGACAATCTGAGGAGACAGCAATGCTGAATAACAGTCTACACTGCATCACTAGATCCTTATACAGGTGTATAATGAGGCGTCACTGTACAGGAGAGACCGGAGCGAGGAGCAGGGGCCTGATCACAAGAGCTGACAATCTGAGGAGACAGCAATGCTGAATAACAGTCTACACTGCGTCACTAGATTCTTATACAGGTGTATAATGAGGCCTCACTGTACAGGAGAGACCGGAGCGAGGAGCAGAGGCCTGATCACAAGAGCTGACAATCTGAGGAGACAGCAATGCTGAATAACAGTCTACACTGCGTCACTAGATCCTTATACTGGGGTATAATGAGGCCTCACTGTACAGGAGAGACCGGAGCGAGGAGCTGGGGCCTGATCACAAGAGCTGACAATCTAAGGAAACAGCAATGCTGAATAACTGTTTACACTGCGTCACTAGATCCTTATACAGGGGTATAATGAGGCCTCACTGTACAGGAGAGACCGGAGCGAGGAGCTGGGGCCTGATCACAAGAGCTGACAATCTGAGGAAACAGCAATGCTGAATAACAGTCTACACTGCGTCACTAGCTCCTTATACAGGGGTATAATGAGGCCTCACTGTACAGGAGAGACCGGAGCGAGGAGCCGGGGCCTGATCACAAGAGCTGATAATCTGAGGAAACAGCAATGCTGAATAACAGTCTACACTGCGTCACTAGATCCTTATACAGGGGTATAATGAGACCTCACTGTACAGGAGAGACGGGAGCGAGGAGCAGGGGCCTGATCACAAGAGCTGACAATCTGAGGAGACAACAATGCTGAATAACAGTCTACACTGCGTCACTAGATCCTTATACAGGGGTATAATGAGGCCTCACTGTACAGGAGAGACCGGAGCAAGGAGCTGGGGCCTGATCACAAGAGCTGACAATCTGAGGAGACAGCAATGCTGAATAACAGTCTACACTGCGTCACTAGATCCTTATACAGGAGTATAATGAGACCTCACTGTACAGGAGAGACCGGAGCGAGGAGCAGGGGCCTGATCACAAGAGCTGACAATCTGAGGACACAGCAATGCTGAATAACAGTCTACACGGCGTCACTAGATCCTTATACAGGGGTGTAATGAGGACTCACTGTACAGGAGAGACCGGAGCGAGGAGCAGGGGCCTGACCACAAGAGCTGACAATCTGAGGAAACAGCAATGCTGAATAACAGTCTACACTGCGTCACTAGATCCTTATACAGGGGTATAATGAGGCCTCACTGTACAGGAGAGACCGGAGCGAGGAGCAGGGGCCTGATCACAAGAGCTGACAATCTGAGGACACAGCAATGCTGAATAACAGTCTACACGGCGTCACTAGATCCTTATACAGGGGTATAATGAGGCCTCACTGTACAGGAGAGACCGGAGCGAGAAGCAGGGGCCTGACCACAAGAGCTGACAATCTGAGGAAACAGCAATGCTGAATAACAGTCTACACGGCGTCACTAGATCCTTATACAGGGGTATAATGAGGCCTCACTGTACAGGAGAGACAGGAGCGAGGAGCACGGGCCTGATCACAAGAGCTGACAATCTGAGGAAACAGCTATGCTGAATAACAGTCTACACTGCGTCACTAGATCCTTATACAGGGGTATAATGAGGCCTCACTGTACAGGAGAGACCGGAGCGAGAAGCGGAGACCAGATTACAAGAGCTGACAATCTGAGGAGCCAGCAATGCTGAATAACAGTCTACACTGCGTCAATAGATCCTTATACAGGGGTATAATGAGACCTCACTGTACAGGAGACACCGGAGCGAGGAGCAGGGGCCTGATCACAAGAGCTGACAATCTGAGGGGACAGCAATGCTGAATAACAGTCTACACTGCGTCACTAGATCCTTATACAGGGGTATAATGAGGCCTCACTGTACAGGAGAGACCGGAGCGAGGAGCAGGGGCCTGATCACAAGAGCTGACAATCTGAGGGGACAGCAATGCTAAATAACAGTCTACACTGCGTCACTAGATCCTTATACAGGGGTATAGTGAGGCCTCACTGTACAGGAGAGACCGGAGCGAGAAGCGGAGACCAGATTACAAGAGCTGACAATCTGAGGGGACAGCAATGCTGAATAACAGTCTACACTGCGGCACTAGATCCTTATACAGGGGTATAATGAGGCCTCACTGTACAGGAGAGACCGGAGCGAGGAGCAGGGGCCTGATCACAAGAGCTGACAATCTAATGAGACAGCAATGCTGAATAACAGTCTACACTGCGTCACTAGATCCTTATACAGGGGTATAATGAGGCCTCACTGTACAGGAGAGACCGGAGCGAGGAGCAGGGGCCTGATCACAAGAGCTGACAATCTAATGAGACAGCAATGCTGAATAACAGTCTACACTGCGTCACTAGATCCTTATACAGGGGTATAATGAGGCCTCACTGTACAGGAGAGACCGGAGCGAGGAGTAGGGGCCTGATCACAAGAGCTGACAATCTAAGGAGACAGCAATGCTGAATAACAGTCTACACTGCGTCACTAGATCCTTATACAGGGGTATAATGAGACTTCACTGTACAGGAGAGACCGGAGCGAGGAGCAGGGGCCTGATCACAAGAGCTGACAATCTAAGGACACAGCAATGCTGAATAACAGTCTACACTGCGTCACTAGATCCTTATACAGGAGTATAATGAGGCCTCACTGTACAGGAGAGACCGGAGCGAGGAGCAGGGGCCTGATCACAAGAGCTGACAATCTGAGGACACAGCAATGCTGAATAACAGTCTACACTGCGTCACTAGATCCTTATACAGGGGTATAATGAGGCCTCACTGTACAGGAGAGACCGGAGCGAGGAGCAGGAGCCTGATCACAAGAGCTGACAATCTGAGGAGACAGCAATGCTGAATAACAGTCTACACTGCGTCACTAGATCCTTATACAGGGGTATAATGAGGCCTCACTGTACAGGAGAGACCGGAGCGAGGAGCGGGGGCCTGATCACAAGAGCTGACAATCTGAGGAGACAGCAATGCTGAATAACAGTCTACACTGCGTCACTAGATCCTTATACAGGGGTATAATGAGGCCTCACTGTACAGGAGAGACCGGAGCGAGGAGCAGGGGCCTGATCACAAGAGCTGACAATCTAAGGAGACAGCAATGCTGAATAACAGTCTACACTGCGTCACTAGATCCTTATACAGGGGTATAATGAGGCCTCACTGTACAGGAGAGACCGGAGCGAGGAGCAGGGGCCTGATCACAAGAGCTGACAATCTAAGGAGACAGCAATGCTGAATAACAGTCTACACTGCGTCACTAGATCCTTATACAGGGGTATAATGAGGCCTCACTGTACAGGAGAGACTGGAGCGAGGAGCCGGGGCCTGATCACAAGAGCTGACAATCTGAGGGGACAGCAATGCTAAATAACAGTCTACACTGTGTCACTAGCTCCTTATACAGGGGTATAATGAGGCCTCACTGTACAGGAGAGACCGGAGCGAGGAGCTGGGGCCTGATCACAAGAGCTGACAATCTGAGGAGACAGCAATGCTGAATAACAGTCTACACTGCGTCACTAGATCCTTATATAGGGGTATAATGAGGCCTCACTGGACAGGAGAGAGCAGAGCGAGGAGCAGGGGCCTGATCACAAGAGCTGACAATCTGAGGAGACAGCAATGCTGAATAACAGTCTACACTGCGTCACTAGATCCTTATATAGGGGTATAATGAGGCCTCACTGGACAGGAGAGAGCAGAGCGAGGAGCTGGGGCCTGATCACAAGAGCTGACAATCTGAGGAGATAGCAATGCTGAATAACAGTCTACACTGCGTCACTAGATCCTTATATAGGGGTATAATGAGGCCTCACTGTACAGGATAGACCGAAGCGAGGAGCTGGGGCCTGATCACAAGAGCTGACAATCTGAGGACACAGCAATGCTGAATAACAGTCTACACTGCGTCACTAGATCCTTATATAGGGGTATAATGAGGCCTCACTGGACAGGAGAGAGCAGAGCGAGGAGCAGGGGCCTGATCACAAGAGCTGACAATCTGAGGAAACTGCAATGCTGAATAACAGTCTACACTGCGTCACTAGATCCTTATACAGGGGTATAATGAGGCCTCACTGTACAGGAGATACCGGAGCGAGGAGCAGGGGCCTGATCACAAGAGCTGACAATCTGAGGACACAGCAATGCTGAATAACAGTCTACACTGCGTCACTAGATCCCTATACAGGGGTATAATGAGGCCTCACTGTACAGGAGAGACCGGATCGAGGAGCTGGGACCTGATCACAAGAGCTGACAATCTGAGGAGACAGCAATGCTGAATAACAGTCTACACTGCGTCACTAGATCCTTATACAGGGGTATAATGAGGCCTCACTGTACAGGAGAGACCGGATCGAGGAGCTGGGACCTGATCACAAGAGCTGACAATCTGAGGAGACAGCAATGCTGAATAACAGTCTACACTGCGTCACTAGATCCTTATACAGGGGTATAATGAGGCCTCACTGTACAGGAGAGACCAGATCGAGGAGCTGGGACCTGATCACAAGAGCTGACAATCTGAGGAGACAGCAATGCTGAATAACAGTCTACACTGTGTCACTAGATCCTTATACAGGGGTATAATGAGGCCTCAATGTACAGGAGAGACAGGAGCGAGGAGCCGGGGCCTAATCAAAAGAACTGACAATCTGAGGAGACAGCAATGCTGAATAAAAGTCTACACTGCGTCACTAGATCCTTATACAGGGGTATAATGAGGCCTCACTGTACAGGAGAGACTGGAGCGAGGAGCCGGGGCCTGATCACAAGAGCTGACAATCTGAGGGGACAGCAATGCTAAATAACAGTCTACACTGCGTCACTAGATCCTTATACAGGGGTATAATGAGGCCTCACTGTACAGGAGAGACCGGAGCGAGGAGCTGGGGCCTGATCACAAGAGCTGACAATCTGAGGACACAGCAATGCTGAATAACAGTCTACACTGCGTCACTAGATCCTTATATAGGGGTATAATGAGGCCTCACTGGACAGGAGAGAGCAGAGCGAGGAGCAGGGGCCTGATCACAAGAGCTGACAATCTGAGGAGACAGCAATGCTGAATAACAGTCTACACTGCGTCACTAGATCCTTATACAGGGGTATAATGAGGCCTCACTGTACAGGAGAGACCGGAGCGAGGAGCTGGGGCCTGATCACAAGAGCTGACAATCTGAGGACACAGCAATGCTGAATAACAGTCTACACTGCGTCACTAGATCCCTATACAGGGGTATAATGAGGCCTCACTGTACAGGAGAGACCGGATCGAGGAGTAGGGGCCTGATCACAAGAGCTGACAATCTGAGGACACAGCAATGCTGAATAACAGTCTACACTGTGTCACTAGATCCTTATACAGGGGTATAATGAGGCCTCAATGTACAGGAGAGACAGGAGCGAGGAGCCGGGGCCTAATCAAAAGAACTGACAATCTGAGGAGACAGCAATGCTGAATAACAGTCTACACTGTGTCACTAGATCCTTATACAGGGGTATAATGAGGCCTCACTGTACAGGAGAGACTGGAGCGAGGAGCTGGGGCCTGATCAAAAGAGCTGACAATCTGAGGAGACAGCAATGCCGAATAACAGTCTACACTGCGTCACTAGTTCCTTATACAGGGGTATAAAGAAGGGGGCTGGAGGGGGCACAGCCTAAAGGAAGCCCCCCATGACTGCAATGGGCGGGTAGGTTTTTGAATTTGTTTTGGCCGGGCAATAATGGTTGGCTGGGATGGGCCAGGGGAGGGGTTTGGGGTGGGGGGGGCAGCCTGGTCAGGGAAAAGTGCGGGAAAGCCACACTTCACCAACGAATCTGAAGGAGAGAAGACCCTTACCTAAAACGCAGCAGCCAGATGGAGACCGTGGAGCAGCTGATGGCCAGACTTCAAGAGGCCGCCCGGTCCAGGAGGGGAGGATGGCTTCAAACGCAGCTTTCCACCATCCTCAGAGCAACGGACCCTCCAGGGACCAGCCGGCGAGGAAGAAGGACCAGACCCCCCGAAAGGCTGTCGCCGGAGGTGACGCGGCGCAGCAGGCGACGGCTGCGGAGCCCCTCCAGGGACCCTGCGGGCGGCGCAGGCACTGGGGTCGCTTCCCCTCCTAGCGCCCGTCCCGGCAGGAATCCGCCCAGCCGGCCTGTGGGCGCTCATAGCCGGAGAGCGGAGGGCGGCCAGGAGCAGGAAGTGAGACCGGAGGTGACGTCACGGGCTGGAGACGACTCATCGCGGGGCCCAGCAGCGTCCGGCCGGCCCCAGGGAGACGGAGCAGGCCGCGGCAGGTCTGCTGCCACACGTGGGGGACGGCAGCGGGCAGCGACAGGAAGGACGGCGCCTGGTGGAGCGGCGGCAGGTACCCCCAGTGATGCGGACTGCTCCAGGGTGCCTGGCGGTCGGGGCGCCAGATGGAGTGGCGCAACGGGCGGGCGGGGGCAGCGAGGGGACGCCCTGCTTGGCCTCACCACAGCAGGGAGAGCAGAGGGAGCAGCGGGCGGGAGGGGGCAGCGGGACGGCACCCCACCTGGCCCCAGCACAGCGCGGACGGCAGAGAGAGCGGCGGGCGGGAGAGGGCAGTTGGAGACCGCCCGACCTGGCCCCAACACAGAATGGAGGGTGGAGAGAGCGACTGGTACCCCCGACCGGATGCCCGGCAGTCGGCTGGAGTGTCATACGGACCGGTCAGGCTGGTCCGGGTCTAGAGAACGGCGCAGATCCCGTTCAGGCGGGAGTTCAAGGGAGCGTCGGGATTCTCGTGCTCGGGTCCCCCCTGGTGACGAGGAGGCCAGGGGCGCGGGCCTTGAGCAGCCGAGCATGCTTCAGGAGGACGGAAGGCGTCAGGATTCTGGATATCCGGCTGGCGGGGACACAGCACCCGCGCAGCTTGGTGAGTATGGCTCTATGTCTTGTTTGTTGCCCGCAGGGGCTGTATTACATGAGATTGGAGATAGGATGGGAGATGTTAGGGAGCAGGGGGGGCGTAGGGGTCCTACCGGAGCTGAGGTGCCCGGACTCAGGGATATTTTAGATACTATGTCAAAAGTATTGCGGAGATTGGAAGGGGGGGGTAATTGGAGAAGCAGCTCCATCCCCGGCGGGGGTATGGTTAGCGGGGCGTGGTTCCGTCACTCAGTCAGTAGGTGAGGCGGTTCGCACTGTGGAAGGTGACGAGGGAGCATCGGCGGGGGTATCTGTCTCGGTGCAGACGGAAACGGGTAAGGGGGATAAGATAAAACTGGACGATAGGGCAAAGGGGGAGGTTTATGTGTGTTTTGAGGGGCCTCTGGGTGCCCATTTGAAAAAAGAGGTGAAGGAAAAGATTTGGCGCGACGAGTATGTTGAGATATTTTCCCTGCTTCCGTTAGAAAAATTTAATCTGGAGAAGGGAAAAAAAGATGATAGTAAGAAAGAAGAGGAGGAAAAGAGGAGGTGGCGTCTGATTCCACAGACTTTTGTGAATTGGATGCAGGCATTCGCTATTTTGGCGAGTGTCATAGGTGAAAAGTCTCCGGATAATTGTTCTGGCTTGTTCTGTTATTTAGACGCTATTGGGGAGGCGCATCGTATCTACGGGGGGCAGGCGTGGCTGCGATATGACGAGCAGTTTAGACAGAGGAAGGCAGTAAGGCCAGAGATAAAGTGGGACCAGAAAGATATCGGGTTGTGGTTGAAGGTGATGGCTCCAGTGAGGTATGGGCAGTCCTTTCACGGGAGCGGGGGCGGTAGTAGTCAGCCGGCAGGTCACGGAAGTGGTGGTCAGGCAACCCAGGGAGGAAGAGAAAAGGCAGGGATGTGCTGGCAATTTAATGATGGGCAGTGCAAGTATGGGACCAACTGCAAGTTTAGGCATGCGTGCTCCCACTGTAACGGTGGCTCCCACGGGGCTTCAAAATGTTTTAAGAAGGGGAAGGGGAAGCCAAACGTGGGTGCCGGTCAAGGGGGAGAGCCCGGTGAGAGTTCAAAAGATGGCCCCCTTTCTAAATAGATACCCATCTAGGGCAGAGGCTAGTGTTCTTTGGCACGGTTTTGTTGAGGGTTTTAGGATTCCGGCTCCCGGCCATGTGGTTCCGCTTTCGTTTAAAAATTTGCGGTCGGCAGTAATGCATGCGGAGGTGGTTGATGCGAAATTGAATAAGGAAGTGGAATTGGGCAGGATGGCGGGTCCGTTCCCCGCGGCTCCAGTGGCGGGTTTGGTTGTTTCCCCATTGGGGGTGGTGCCAAAGAAGGAGCCGAACAAGTTTCGTTTGATTCAACATTTGTCGTACCCAAAGGGCTTGTCAGTCAATGACGGTATTGACCGAGAGTTGTGCTCAGTGGAGTATACCTCCTTTGATACGGCGGTGCATTGGGTGCGTCGTTATGGGTCAGGGGCCTTGTTGGCAAAGACGGACATCGAGTCCGCGTTTCGGTTATTGCCGGTTCATGCAGACAGCATTCCGCTGTTGGGTTGTTTTTGGGACGGGAATTTTTACCTTGATAGGTGTTTGCCGATGGGTTGTGCAATTTCGTGTTCGTTGTTTGAGATGTTTAGTACTTTTTTGGAGTGGGTGGTAAGGGATGTCGTGGGTGTGGAATCGATCATTCACTATCTGGATGACTTTCTTTTTATTGGTCCCCCGGATTCACCGTTGTGTAGGAATGCGTTAGCAGCCATGGTTTGGACGGCAGAGCATTTTGGGGTCCCGCTCGCATCAGAGAAGACGGAAGGGCCGAAAACTGTTATAAGTTTTTTGGGCATAATCATCGATTCGGAAAGGATGGAGTGTCGTTTGCCAGAGGACAAGTTGTCATTGTTGAAGCAGGAGGTGGATAGGATTGCGAAGTTGCATAAAGTGACTCTGAAGGAGTTGCAATCAGTGTTGGGGCGTTTGAATTTTGCCTGTAGGATCATGCCTATGGGCCGCATTTTTTCTCGTCGCTTGGCAGGTGCGACGGCAGGAGTAAAGGCTCCGCACCATTTTGTTCGTTTAAATAAAGAGCATAGGGCGGACTTGTTGGTTTGGCAGCGTTTTTTGCAGAATTACAATGGTCGGTCACTGATGCAAGAGGAGGCGTTGAGCAATTTTGATTTTGAGATTTATACGGATGCAGCGGGTGGTTCTGGTTACGGCGCCTACTGCAAAGGAAAGTGGAGCGTGGGGCGTTGGCCTCAGGCCTGGCAGTTGCTGGGCCATACAAAAAACTTGGCATTGTTGGAACTGTTTCCTATTGTGGTGGCGGTGTTCGTGTGGGGTCCTATGTTTGCGAATCGGAAAGTGCGTTTTCATTGCGACAACGCCAGTGTAGTGGCGGTGATTAATAGCTTGTCGGCCTCTTCTCCCCCAGTGATCAGATTGGTCAGAGTTTTGGTTCTTCGCTGTCTGGAGTTGAATGCAGGGATTTCAGCAGTGCATGTGCCCGGTGTTTCGAACTCAATAGCAGACTCTTTGTCTCGTTTTCAGTGGGGGCGTTTTCGAGAGTTGGCACCAGGAGCGGATGTCGTGGGCGTGGAATGCCCTTCTCAGCTGTGGAAGGTGATTTTGGAAGAGCGGGAAGACTAATCCGGGAATCGTTATCTCAGCAAACCTGGTCGGCATACGAATCCTCGTGGCGAGTATGGCAGCGGTGGATGGCAGAATGGGATGGGGTTGATAGCGAGGAGGATAGGATGTTGGCGGTATTGTTTTTGGTCGGGAAGGCGGCTGACAGCGGTTGGTCCGCCGCTAAGGTCAACAAATTTGTGTCAGGCTTGGCTTTCGGTTTCAAGTTACAGGGGATGACGGACGTGACGAAAAATTTTTTGGTGAGACAGGCGTTGAAAGGCTTTCGTAGGGGTAAGAAAGTTTGTGATAAACGGAGGCCTATTTCGTTTACTACGTTGGAAAGCTTAGGCAGAGTCCTGGAGGGTATTTGTACTTCAGGATTCGAGTTGATGCTGTTTAGGTTGGCTTTTTCTTTGGCCTTTTTTGGAGCAATGCGGATTGGCGAGGTGGTGTCATGCAGCAAGGTTTCACCTGGTGGGTTGCAGGCGGAAGATGTGGAATTTTGGTCAGGGGGCATCGTTTTTTGGATCCGGCGTTCGAAAACGGATCAACTGGGGAGGGGCAGAAGGGTAGTTTTGGGGCGCATTGGTCGGGCACTAATGTGCCCAAGTAGTTGTTTGGAATCATATTGGAATGTGTGGGCAGGTAGGACGGGACCTCTTTTGTGCCATGCGGATGGCACCTATTTGTCTCGCTTCCAGTTCATTGCAGTCTTGAAGAGGGGATTGTTGGAGTTGGGCCTTCCCCAGGACAGGTTCGGGTCGCATTCTTTTAGGATCGGAGCGGCAACTGTGGCGGACGGTCTTGGTCTGGGGGCGGAGGCAATCAAGGGAATTGGCGGGTGGCAGTCGGATCGCTACTTACTATATGTTCGACGTTAACAGTGGTTGTGGCTCCGGTTAAGTAATTTGTTTTTATAATCTGTTATGTTTTTTCAGGTGGCGACCCCTTGCTTGCCTGGATATTTGGACATTCCTATGTGTATTGGGGTGCGCTGAGAGCTGATGCGAGGCCAGATGGTAGGCAGTTGGGTTTTAGGAGGGGACAGGTTCTGGTTCGGTGGTTGGGTTTTCGTGGTATGGTGTGGAGCAGGGTGTTCCCGGAATTTGCCAGGTCCGTCCGCCTGGACCGAGCCCCCGACGTTATCGTCATACATGTTGGAGGTAACGATTTGGGGGTCAGGCCGGTGAGGGACTTGATCAGGGACATACGTTCCGATTTTTTAAGATTGTGGGCATCTTTCCCGGAAGTGTTGACTGTATGGTCGGATGTTGTTCCGAGGCAAAAGTGGAGGCAGGCTAGGTCTTTAAAGGGCATTAACAGGGCAAGGGTCAAATTGAATCGGGCAGTGTCGGGGTTTGTGTCTAGGAATGGGGGCATTAGTGTCAGGCACTTTGAGTTGGAGGCAGGTGTCAGTAATTTTTGGTTGGGTGATGGGGTTCATTTAAATTCTATCGGCACTGATCTGTGGGCATTGGCAATACAAGAGGGGATTGAGAGGGCCTTGGTGGTTTTGGGGCACTCACGAGCCTGAGGTGGTCAGGGCTGTTCGTGGTTGGCGGGGGGTGGGGTTCTTGGAGTTGACGGTGATTGGTCGGGGAAGGAGTTGGATGTAATATTCCCGACAGTTTTAAAAATGGTATGGGGGATCTGGCTTTTTGGTTATGGGCTCTGGACGGGGTTTTTACCTCGGGAGCTCTGGTGGTGAGTCTCCCGGAAAGGAAGTTACGGTTCCCTTGAGCTGGGTTGGACGGCTGGGGGTAACATGGTGGTTTAGTTTTTGGTCTTGGGCCAAAAAGGTTTTTTATAGCCAGATCTTTTAGCTCCAAGAAACCTCCCCTCATATTATTTGTATTTAATATTTGGATGTTTATTGTTAATATTTGATTGTTTGTTAATAAATTGGCCGCTGTGGCCATAATTATCCAAAGGAAAAGTGGTAGTCTGTGTTATTTTAAGAGTATGGGATACGAGGAGTCGGGGTGGTTTTTGGGAGAAGAGAGAAAAACTGGATTCGCCATATGCGGTCATGAGGCCTCACTGTACAGGAGAGAACGGAGTGAGGAGCAGGGGCCTGATCACAAGAGCTGACAATCTGAGGAGACAGGAATGCTGAATAACAGTCTACACTGCGTCACTAGATCCTTATACAGGGGTATAATGAGGCCTCACTGTACAGGAGAGACCGGAGCGAGGAGCAGGGGCCTGATCACAAGAGCTGACAATCTGAGGAAACAGCAATGCTGATTAACAGTTTACACTGCGTCACTAGATCCTTATACAGGTGTATAATGAGGCCTTACTGTACAGGAGAGACCGGAGCGAGGAGCAGGGGCCTGATCACAAGAGCTGACAATCTGAGGACACAGCAATGCTGAATAACAGTCTACACTGCGTCACTAGATCCTTATACAGAAGTATAATGAGGCCTCACTGTACAGGAGAGACCGGAGCGAGGAGCAGAGGCCTGATCACAAGAGCTGACAATCTGAGGAGACAGCAATGCTGAATAACAGTCTACACTGCGTCACTAGATCCTTATACAGGGGTATAATGAGGCCTCACTTTACAGGAGAGACCGGAGCGAGGAGCAGAGGCCTGATCACAAGAGCTGACAATCTGAGGAGACAGCAATGCTGAATAACAGTCTACACTGCGTCACTAGATCCTTATACAGGGGTATAATGAGGCCTCACTGTACAGGAGAGACCGGAGCGAGGAGCAGGGGCCTGATCACAAGAGCTGACAATCTGAGGAAACAGCAATGCTGAATAACAGTCTACACTGCGTCACTAGATCCTTATACAGGGGTATAATGAGGCCTCACTGTACAGGAGAGACCGGAGCGAGGAGCCGGGGCCTGATCACAAGAGCTGACAATCTGAGGAGACAGCAATGCTGAATAACAGTCTACACTGCGTCACTAGATCCTTATACAGGGGTATAATGAGGCCTCACTGTACAGGAGAGACCGGAGCGAGGAGCAGGGGCCTGATCACAAGAGCTGACAATCTGAGGACACAGCAATGCTGAATAACAGTCTACACTGCGTCACTAGATCCTTATACAGAAGTATAATGAGGCCTCACTGTACAGGAGAGACCGGAGCGAGGAGCAGAGGCCTGATCACAAGAGCTGACAATCTGAGGAGACAGCAATGCTGAATAACAGTCTACACTGCGTCACTAGATCCTTATACAGGGGTATAATGAGGCCTCACTTTACAGGAGAGACCGGAGCGAGGAGCAGAGGCCTGATCACAAGAGCTGACAATCTGAGGAGACAGCAATGCTGAATAACAGTCTACACTGCGTCACAAGATCCTTATACAGGGGTATAATGAGGCCTCACTGTACAGGAGAGACCGGAGCGAGGAGCAGGGGTCTGATCACAAGAGCTGACAATCTGAGGAGACAGCAATGCTGAATAACAGTCTACACTGCGTCACTAGATCCTTATACAGGAGTATAATGAGGCCTCACTGTACAGGAGAGACCGGAGCGAGGAGCAGGGGCCTGATCACAAGAGCTGACAATCTGAGGAGACAGCAATGCTGAATAACAGTCTACACTGCGTCACTAGATCCTTATACAGGGGTATAATGAGGCCTCACTGTACAGGAGAGACCGGAGCGAGGAGCAGGGGCCTGATCACAAGAGCTGACAATCTGAGGAGACAGCAATGCTGAATAACAGTCTACACTGTGTCACTAGATCCTTATACAGGGCTATAATGAGGCCTCACTGTACAGGAGAGACCGGAACGAGGAGCAGAGGCCTGATCACAAGAGCTGACAATCTGAGGAGACAGCAATGCTGAATAACAGTCTACACTGCGTCACTAGATCCTTATACAGGGGTATAATGAGGCCTCACTGTACAGGAGAGACCGGAGCGAGGAGCAGAGGCCTGATCACAAGAGCTGACAATCTGAGGAGACAGCAATGCTGAATAACAGTCTACACTGCGTCACTAGATCCTTATACAGGGGTATAATGAGGCCTCACTGTACAGGAGAGACCGGAGCGAGGAGCAGGGGCCTGATCACAAGAGCTGACAATCTGAGGAGACAGCAATGCTGAATACCAGTCTACACTGCATCACTAGATCCTTATACAGGGGAATAATGAGGCCTCACTGTAAAGGAGAGACCGGAGATAGGAGCAGGGGCCTGATCACAAGAGCTGACAATCTGAGGACACAGCAATGCTGAATACCAGTCTACACTGCGTCACTAGATCCTTATACAGGGGTATAATGAGGCCTCACTGTACAGGAGAGACCGGAGCGAGGAGCAGGGGCCTGATCACAAGAGCTGACAATCTGAGGAGACAGCAATGCTGAATAACAGCCTACACTGCGTCACTAGATCCTTATACAGGGGTATAATGAGACCTCACTTTACAGGAGAGACCGGAGCAAGGAGCAGAGGCCTGATCACAAGAGCTGACAATCTGAGGACACAGCAATGCTGAATAACAGTCTACACTGCATCACTAGATCCTTATACAGGGGTATAATGAGGCCTCACTGTAAAGGAGAGACCGGAGCTAGGAGCAGGGGCCTGATCACAAGAGCTGACAATCTGAGGACACAGCAATGCTGAATAACAGTCTACACTGCGTCACTAGATCCTTATACAGGGGTATAATGAGGCCTCACTGTACAGGAGAGACCGGAGCGAGGAGCAGAGGCCTGATCACAAGAGCTGACAATCTGAGGAGACAGCAATGCTGAATAACTGTCTACACTGCGTCACTAGATCCTTATACAGCGGTATAATGAGGCCTCACTGTACAGGAGAGACCGGAGCGAGGAGCAGGGGCCTGATCACAAGAGCTGACAATCTGAGGAGACAGCAATGCTGAATAACAGTCTACACTGCGTCACTAGATCCTTATACAGGGGTATAATGAGGCCTCACTGTACAGGAGAGACCGGAGCGAGGAGCAGGGGCCTGATCACAAGAGCTGACAATCTGAGGACACAGCAATGCTGAATAACAGTCTACACTGCGTCACTAGATCCTTATACAGGGGTATAATGAGGCCTCACTTTACAGGAGAGACCGGAGCGAGGAGCAGAGGCCTGATCACAAGAGCTGACAATCTGAGGAGACAGCAATGCTGAATAACAGTCTACACTGCGTCACTAGATCCTTATACAGGGGTATAATGAGGCCTCACTGTACAGGAGAGACCGGAGCGAGGAGCAGGTGCCTGATCACAAGAGCTGACAATCTGAGGACACAGCAATGCTGAATAACAGTCTACACTGCGTCACAAGATCCTTATACAGGGGTATAATGAGGCCTCACTGTACAGGAGAGACCGGAGCGAGGACCAGGGGTCTGATCACAAGAGCTGACAATCTGAGGAGACAGCAATGCTGAATAACAGTCTACACTGCGTCACTAGATCCTTATACAGGGGTATAATGAGGCCTCACTGTACAGAAGAGACCGGAGCGAGGAGCAGGGGTCTGATCACAAGAGCTGACAATCTGAGGAGACAGCAATGCTGAATAACAGTCTACACTGCGTCACTAGATCCTTATACAGGGGTATAATGAGGCCTCACTGTACAGGAGAGACCGGAGCGAGGACCAGGGGCCTGATCACAAGAGCTGACAATCTGAGGAGACAGCAATGCTGAATAACAGTCTACACTGCGTCACTAGATCCTTATACAGGAGTATAATGAGGCCTCACTGTACAGGAGAGACCGGAGCGAGGAGCAGGGGCCTGATCACAAGAGCTGACAATCTGAGGACACAGCAATGCTGAATAACAGTCTACACTGCGTCACTAGATCCTTATACAGGACTATAATGAGGCCTCACTGTACAGGAGAGACCGGAGCGAGGAGCAGGGGCCTGATCACAAGAGCTGACAATCTGAGGAGACAGCAATGCTGAATAACAGTCTACACTGCGTCACTAGATCCTTATACAGGGGTATAATGAGGCCTCACTGTACAGGAGAGACCGGTGCGAGGAGCAGAGGCCTGATCACAGGAGCTGACAATCTGAGGAGACAGCAATGCTGAATAACAGTCTACACTGCTTCACTAGATCCTTATACAGGGGTATAATGAGGCCTCACTGTACTGGAGAGACCGGAGCGAGGAGCCGTGGCCTGATCACAAGAGCTGACAATCTGAGGAAGCAGCAATGCTGAATAACAGTCTACACTGCGTCACTAGATCCTTATACAGGACTATAATGAGGCCTCACTGTACAGGAGAGACCGGAGCGAGGAGCAGGGGCCTGATCACAAGAGCTGACAATCTGAGGACACAGCAATGCTGAATAACAGTCTACACTGCGTCACTAGATCCTTATACAGGGGTATAATGAGGCCTCACTGTACAGGAGAGACCGGAGCGAGGAGCAGAGGCCTGATCACAAGAGCTGACAATCTGAGGAAACAGCAATGCTGAATAACAGTCTACACTGCGTCACTACATCCTTATACAGGGGTATAATGAGGCCTCATTGTATAAGAGAGACCGGAGCGAGGAGCAGGGGGCTGATCACAAGAGCTGACAATCTGAGGAAGCAGCAATGCTGAATAACAGTCTACACTGCGTCACTAGATCCTTATACAGGGGTATAAAGAGGCCTCACTGTACAGGAGAGACCGGAACGAGGAGCAGGGGCCTGATCACCAGAGCTGACAATCTAAGGAGACAACAATGCTGAATAACAGTCTACACTGCGTCACTAGATCCTTATACAGGGGTATAATGAGGCCTCACTGTACAGGAGAGACCGGAGCGAGGAGCAGGGGCCTGATCACAAGAGCTGACAATCTGAGGACACAGCAATGCTGAATAACAGTCTACACTGCGTCACTAGATCCTTATACAGGGGTATAATGAGGCCTTACTGTACAGGAGAGACCGGAGCGAGGAACAGAGGCCTGATCACAAGAGCTGACAATCTGAGGAGACAGCAATGCTGAATAACAGTCTACACTGCGTCACTAGATCCTTATACAGGGGTATAATGAGGCCTCACTGTACAGGAGAGACCGGAGCGAGGAACAGAGGCCTGATCACAAGAGCTGACAATCTGAGGAGACAGCAATGCTGAATAACAGTCTACACTGCGTCACTAGATCCTTATACAGGGGAATAATGAGGCCTCACTGTACAGGAGAGACCGGAGCGAGGAGCAGGTGCCTGATCACAAGAGCTGACAATCTGAGGAGACAGCAATGCTGAATACCAGTCTACACTGCATCACTAGATCCTTATACAGGGGAATAATGAGGCCTCACTGTAAAGGAGAGACCGGAGCTAGGAGCAGAGGCCTGATCACAAGAGCTGACAATCTGAGGAGACAGCAATGCTGAATAACAGTCTACACTGCGTCACTATATCCTTATACAGGGGTATAATGAGACCTCACTGTACAGGAGAGACCGGAGCGAGGAGCAGGGGCCTGATCACAAGAGCTGACAATCTGAGGACACAGCAATGCTGAATAACAGTCTACACTGCGTCACTAGATCCTTATACAGGGGTATAATGAGGCCTCACTGTACAGGAGAGACCGGAGCGAGGAGCAGGGGCCTGATCACAAGAGCTGACAATCTGAGGAGACAGCAATGCTGAATAACAGTCTACACTGCGTCACTAGATCCTTATACAGGGGTATAATGGGGCCTCACTGTACAGGAGAGACCGGAGCGAGGAGCAGGGGCCTGATCACAAGAGCTGACAATCTGAGGAGACAGCAATGCTGAATAACAGTCTACACTGCGTCACTAGATCCTTATACAGGGGTATAATGAGGCCTCACTGTACAGGAGAGACCGGAGCGAGGAGGAGGGGCCTGATCACAAGAGATAACAATTTGAGGAAACAGCAATGCTGAATAACAGTCTAAACTGCGTCACTAGATCCTTATACAGGGGTATAATGAGGCCTCACTGTACAGGAGAGACCGGAGCAAGGAGCAGGGGCCTGATCACAAGAGCTGACAATCTGAGGAAACAGCAATGCTGAATAACAGTCTACACTGCGTCACTAGATCCTTATACAGGGGTATAATGAGGCCTCACTGTACAGGAGAGACCGGAGCGAGGAGCAGGGGCCTGATCACAAGAGCTGACAATCTGAGGACACAGCAATGCTGAATAACAGATTACACTGCATCACTAGATCCTTATACAGGGGTATAATGAGGCCTCACTGTACAGGAGAGACCGGAGCAAGGAGCAGGGGCCTGATCACAAGAGCTGACAATCTGAGGAAACAGCAATGCTGAATAACAGTCTACAATTCGTCACTAGATCCTTATACAGGGGTATAATGAGGCCTCACTGTACAGGAGAGACCGGAGCGAGGAGCAGGAGCCTGATCACAAGAGCTGACAATCTGAGGAAACAGCAATGCTGAATAACAGATTACACTGCGTCACTAGATCCTTATACAGGGGTATAATGAGGCCTCACTGTACAGGAGAGACTGGAGCAAGGAGCAGGGGCCTGATCACAAGAGCTGACAATCTGAGGAAACAGCAATGCTGAATAACAGTCTACAATTCGTCACTAGATCCTTATACAGGGGTATAATGAGACCTCACTGTACAGGAGAGACCGGAGCGAGGAGCAGGGGCCTGATCACAAGAGCTGACAATCTGAGGACACAGCAATGCTGAATAACAGTCTACACTGCGTCACTAGATCCTTATACAGGGGTATAATGAGGCCTCACTGTACAGGAGAGACCGGAGCGAGGAGCCGGGGCCTGATCACAAGAGCTGACAATCTGAGGAAACAGCAATGCTGAATAACAGTCTACACTGCGTCACTAGATCCTTATACAGGGGTATAATGAGACCTCACTGTACAGGAGAGACCGGAGCGAGGAGCAGGGGCCTGATCACAAGAGCTGACAATCTGAGGAGACAGCAATGCTGAATAACAGTCTACACTGCGTCACTAGATCCTTATACAGGGGTATAATGAGGCCTCACTGTACAGGAGAGACCGGAGTGAGGAGCAGGGGCCTGATCACAAGAGCTGACAATCTGAGGAAACAGCAATGCTGAATAACAGTCTACACTGCGTCACTACATCCTTATACAGGGGTATAATGAGCCCTCACTGTACAGGAGAGACCGGAGCGAGGAGCAGGGGCCTGATCACAAGAGCTGACAACCTGAGGAGACAGCAATGCTGAATAACAGTCTACACTGCGTCACTAGATCCTTATACAGGGGTATAATGAGGCCTCACTGTACAGGAGAGACCGGAGCGAGGAGCAGAGGCCTGATCACAAGAGCTGACAATCTGAGGACACAGCAATGCTGAATAACAGTCTACACTGCGTCACTAGATCCTTATACAGGGGTATAATGGGGCCTCACTGTACAGGAGAGACCGGAGCGAGGAGCAGGAGCCTGATCACAAGAGATAACAATTTGAGGAAACAGCAATGCTGAATAACAGTCTAAACTGCGTCACTAGATCCTTATACAGGGGTATAATAGGGCCTCACTGTACAGGAGAGACCGGAGCGAGGAGCAGGAGCCTGATCACAAGAGCTGACAATCTGAGGAAGCAGCAATGCTGAATAACAGTCTACACTGCGTCACTAGATCCTTATACAGGGGTATAATGAGGCCTCACTGTACAGGAGAGATCGGAGCGAGGAGCAGAGGCCTGATCACAAGAGCTGACAATCTGAGGACACAGCAATGCTGAATAACAGTCTACACTGCGTCACTAGATCCTTATATAGGGGTATAATGAGGCATCACTGTATAGGAGAGACCAGAGCGAGGAGCAGGGGCCTAATCACAAGAGCTGACAATCTGAGGACACATCAATGCTGAATAACAGTCTACACTGCGTCACTAGATCCTTATACAGGAGTATAATGAGGCCTCACTGTACAGTAGAGACCGGAGCGAGGAGCAGAGGCCTGATCACAAGAGCTGACAATCTGAGGACGCAGCAATGCTGTATAACAGTCTACACTGCGTCACTAGATCCTTATACAGGGGTATAATGAGGCATCACTGTACAGGAGAGACCGGAGCGAGGAGTGGGGGCCTGATCACAAGAGCTGACAATCTGAGGACGCAGCAATGCTGAATAACAGTCTACACTGTGTCACTAGATCCTTATACAGGGGTATAATGAGGCCTCACTGTATAGGAGAGACCGGAGCGAGGAGCAGAGGCCTGATCACAAGAGCTGACAATCTGAGGACACAGCAATGCTGAATAACAGTCTACACTGCATCACTAGATCCTTATATAGGGGTATAATGAGGCCTCACTGTACAGGAGAGACCGGAGCGAGGAGCAGGGGCCTGATCACAAGAGCTGACAATCTGAGGACACAGCAATGCTGAATAACAGTCTACACTGCGTCACTAGATCCTTATACAGGGGTATAATGAGGCCTCACTGTACAGGAGAGACCGGATCGAGGAGCAGGGGCCTGATCACAAGAGCTGACAATCTGAGGACGCAGCAATGCTGAATAACAGTCTACAGTGCGTCACTAGATCCTTATACAGGGGTATAATGAGGCCTCACTGTACAGGAGAGACCGGAGCGAGGAGCAGGAGCCTGATCACAAGAGCTGACAATCTGAGGAAACAGCAATGCTGAATAACAGATTACACTGCGTCACTAGATCCTTATACAGGGGTATAATGAGGCCTCACTGTACAGGAGAGACCGGAGCAAGGAGCAGGGGCCTGATCACAAGAGCTGACAATCTGAGGAAACAGCAATGCTGAATAACAGTCTACACTGCGTCACTAGATCCTTATACAGGGGTATAATGAGGCCTCACTGTACAGGAGAGACCGGAGCGAGGAGCAGGGGCCTGATCACAAGAGCTGACAATCTGAGGAAACAGCAATGCTGAATAACAGTCTACACTGCGTCACTAGATCCTTATACAGGGGTATAATGAGACCTCACTGTACAGGAGAGACCGGAGCGAGGAGCAGGGGCCTGATCACAAGAGCTGACAATCTGAGGACACAGCAATGCTGAATAACAGTCTACACTGCGTCACTAGATCCTTATACAGGGGTATAATGAGGCCTCACTGTACAGGAAAGACAGGAGCGAGGAGCAGGTGCCTGATCACAAGAGCTGACAATCTGAGGTGACAGCAATGCTGAATAACAGTCTACACTGCGTCACTAGACCCTTATACAGGGGTATAATGAGGCCTCACTGTACAGGAGAGACCGGAGCGAGGAGCAGGGACCTGATCACAAGAGATGACAATCTGATGACACAGCAATGCTGAATAACAGTCTACACTGAGTCACTAGATCCTTATACAGGGGTATAATGAGGCCTCACTGTACAGAAGAGACCGGAGCGAGGAGCAGGGGCCTGATCACAAGAGATGACAATCTGAGGACACAGCAATGCTGAATAACAGTCTACACTGCGTCACTAGATCCTTATACAGGGGTATAATGAGGCCTCACTGTACAGGAAAGACAGGAGCGAGGAGCAGGTGCCTGATCACAAGAGCTGACAATCTGAGGTGACAGGAATGCTGAATAACAGTCTACACTGCGTCACTAGACCCTTATACAGGGGTATAATGAGGCCTCACTGTACAGGAGAGACCGGAGCGAGGAGCAGGGACCTGATCACAAGAGATGACAATCTGATGACACAGCAATGCTGAATAACAGTCTACACTGAGTCACTAGATCCTTATACAGGGGTATAATGAGGCCTCACTGTACAGAAGAGACCGGAGCGAGGAGCAGGGGCCTGATCACAAGAGATGACAATCTGATGACACAGCAATGCTGAATAACAGTCTACACTGCGTCACTAGATCCTTATACAGGGGTATAATGAGACCTCACTGTACAGGAGAGACCGGAGCGAGGAGCAGAGGCCTGATCACAAGAGCTGACAACCTGAGGAGACAGCAATGCTGAATAACAGTCTACACTGCGTCACTAGATCCTTATACAGGGGTATAATGAGGCCTCACTGTACAGGAGAGACCGGAGCGAGGAGCAGAGGCCTGATCACAAGAGCTGACAACCTGAGGACACAGCAATGCTGAATAACAGTCTACACTGCGTCACTAGATCCTTATACAGGGGTATAATGAGGCCTCACTGTACAGGAGAGACCGGAGCGAGGAGCAGAGGCCTGATCACAAGAGCTGACAACCTGAGGACACAGCAATGCTGAATAACAGTCTACACTGCGTCACTAGATCCTTATACAGGGGTATAATGAGGCCTCACTGTACAGGAGAGACCGGAGCGAGGAGCAGAGGCCTGATCACAAGAGCTGACAACCTGAGGACACAGCAATGCTGAATAACAGTCTACACTGCGTCACTAGATCCTTATACAGGGGTATAATAGGGCCTCACTGTACAGGAGAGACCGGAGCGAGGAGCAGGAGCCTGATCACAAGAGCTGACAATCTGAGGAAGCAGCAATGCTGAATAACAGTCTACACTGCCTCACTAGATCCTTATACAGGGGTATAATGAGGCATCACTGTATAGGAGAGACCAGAGCGAGGAGCAGGGGCCTAATCACAAGAGCTGACAATCTGAGGACACATCAATGCTGAATAACAGTCTACACTGCGTCACTAGATCCTTATACAGGGGTATAATGAGACCTCACTGTACAGTAGAGACCGGAGCGAGGAGCAGAGGCCTGATCACAAGAGCTGACAATCTGAGGACGCAGCAATGCTGTATAACAGTCTACACTGCGTCACTAGATCCTTATACAGGGGTATAATGAGGCCTCACGGTACAGGAGAGACCGGAGCGAGGAGCAGGGGCCTGATCACAAGAGTTGACAATCTGAGGAGACAGCAATGCTGAATAACAGTCTACACTGCGTCACTAGATCCTTATACAGGGGTATAATGAGGCCTCACGGTACAGGAGAGACCGGAGCGAGGAGCAGGGGCCTGATCACAAGAGCTGACAATCTGAGGAGACAGCAATGCTGAATAACAGTCTACACTGCATCACTAGATCCTTATACAGGGTATAATGAGGCCTCACTGTCCAGGAGAGACTGGAGCGAGGAGCAGGGGCCTGATCACAAGAGCTGACAATCTGAGGAGACAGCAATGCTGAATAACAGTCTACACTGCGTCACTAGATCGTTATACAGGGGTATAATGAGGCCTCACTGCACAGGAGAGACCGGAGCGAGGAGCGGGGGCGTGATCACAAGAGCTGACAATCTGAGGACACAGCAATGCTGAATAACAGTCTACACTGCGTCACTAGATCCTTATACAGGGGTATAATGAGGCCTCACTGTACAGGAGAGACCGTAGCGAGGAGCAGGGGCCTGATCACAAGAGCTGACAATCTGAGGAAACAGCAATGCTGAATAACAGTCTACACTGCGTCACTAGATCCTTATGCAGGGGTATAATGAGGCCTCACTGTACAGGAGAGACCGGAGCGAGGAGCAGGAGCCTGATCACAAGAGATGACAATCTGAGGACACAGCAATGCTGAATAACAGTCTACACTGCATCACTAGATCCTTATACAGGTGTATAATGAGGCCTCACTGTACAGGAGAGACCGTAGCGAGGAGCAGGGGCCTGATCACAAGAGCTGACAATCTGAGGAAACAGCAATGCTGAATAACAGTCTACACTGCGTCACTAGATCCTTATACAGGGGTATAATGAGGCCTCACTGTACAGGAGAGACCGGAGCGAGGAGCAGGGGCCTGATCACAAGAGCTGACAATCTGAGGAAACAGCAATGCTGAATAACAGTCTCCACTGCGTCACTAGATCCTTATACAGGGGTATAATGAGGCCTCACTGTACAGGACAGACCGGAGCGAGGAGCAGGGGCCTGATCACAAGAGCTGACAATCTGAGGAGACAGCAATGATGAATAACAGTCTACACTGCGTCACTAGATCCTTATACAGGGGTATAATGAGGCCTCGCTGTACAGGAGATACCGGAGCGAGGAGCAGGGGCCTGATCACAAGAGCTGACAATCTGAGGAGACAACAATGCTGAATAACAGTCTACACTGCGTCACTAGATCCTTATACAGGAGTATAATCAGGCCTCACTGTACAGGAGAGACCAGAGCGAGGAGCAGTGGCCTGATCACAAGAACTGACAATCTGAGGACACAGCAATGCTGAATAACAGTCTACACTGCGTCACTAGATCCTTATACAGGGGAATAATGAGACCTCACTGTACAGGAGACAACGGAGCGAGGAGCGGGGGCCTGATCACAAGAGCTGACAATCTGAGGACACAGCAATGCTGAATAACAGTCTACACTGCGTCACTAGATCCTTATACAGGGTATAATGAGGCCTCACTGTCCAGGAGAGACTGGAGCGAGGAGCAGAGGCCTGATCACAAGAGCTGACAATCTGAGGACACAGTAATGCTGAATAACAGTCTACACTGCGTCACTAGATCCTTATACAGGGGTATAATGAGGCCTTACTGTACAGGAGAGACCGGAGCGAGGAGCGGTGGCCTGATCACAAGAGCTGACAATCTGAGGAGACAACAATGCTGAATAACAGTCTACACTGCGTCACTAGATCCTTATACAGGGGTATAATGAGGCCTCACTGTCCAGGAGAGACTGGAGCGAGGAGCAGGGGCCTGATCACAAGAGCTGACAATGTGAGGAAACAGCAATGCTGAATAACAGTCTACACTGCGTCACTAGATCCTTATACAGGGGTATAATGAGGCCTCACTGTACAGGAGAGACTGGAGCGAGGAGCAGAGGCCTGATCACAAGAGCTGACAATCTGAGGACACAGCAATGCTGAATAACAGTCTACACTGCATCACTAGATCCTTATACAGGGGTATAATGAGGCCTCACGGTACAGGAGAGACCGGAGCGAGGAGCAGAGGCCTGATCACAAGAGCTGACAATCTGAGGACACAGCAATGCTGAATAACAGTCTACACTGCATCACTAGAGCCTTATACAGGGGTATAATGAGGCCTCACTGTACAGGAGACAACGGAGCGAGGAGCGGGGGCCTGATCACAAGAGCTGACAATCTGAGGACACAGCAATGCTGAATAACAGTCTACACTGCGTCACTAGATCCTTATACAGGGTATAATGAGGCCTCACTGTCCAGGAGAGACTGGAGCGAGGAGCAGAGGCCTGATCACAAGAGCTGACAATCTGAGGACACAGTAATGCTGAATAACAGTCTACACTGCGTCACTAGATCCTTATACAGGGGTATAATGAGGCCTTACTGTACAGGAGAGACCGGAGCGAGGAGCGGTGGCCTGATCACAAGAGCTGACAATCTGAGGAGACAACAATGCTGAATAACAGTCTACACTGCGTCACTAGATCCTTATACAGGGGTATAATGAGGCCTCACTGTCCAGGAGAGACTGGAGCGAGGAGCAGGGGCCTGATCACAAGAGCTGACAATGTGAGGAAACAGCAATGCTGAATAACAGTCTACACTGCGTCACTAGATCCTTATACAGGGGTATAATGAGGCCTCACTGTCCAGGAGAGACTGGAGCGAGGAGCAGAGGCCTGATCACAAGAGCTGACAATCTGAGGACACAGCAATGCTGAATAACAGTCTACACTGCATCACTAGATCCTTATACAGGGGTATAATGAGGCCTCACGGTACAGGAGAGACCGGAGCGAGGAGCAGAGGCCTGATCACAAGAGCTGACAATCTGAGGACACAGCAATGCTGAATAACAGTCTACACTGCATCACTAGAGCCTTATACAGGGGTATAATGAGGCCTCACGGTACAGGAGAGACCGGAGCGAGGAGCAGGGGCCTGATCACAAGAGCTGACAATCTGAGGACACAGCAATGCTGAATAACAGTCTACACTGCGTCACTAGATCCTTATACAGGGTATAATGAGGACTCACTGTACAGGAGAGACCGGAGCGAGGAGCAGGGGCCTGATCACAAGAGCTGACAATCTGAGGACACAGCAATGCTGAATAACAGTCTACACTGTGTCACTAGATCCTTATACAGGGGTATAATGAGGCCTCACTGTACAGGAGAGACCAGAGCGAGGAGCAGAGGCCTGATCACAAGAGTTGACAATCTGAGGACACAGCAATGCTGAATAACAGTCTACGGCGTGGCCTGGACCTCATGTAGGGAGGACGTGGAGTGAGAGAGCTCCTGCCCGGATCCGACAATAAATCCTGATTACCGGCACTGCTGACGAGTCCCACTGACCTGGAGGGCTGCAATATCTCCCTGGGCGTTTAGACAGCGGAGGATCCTTGGGCCATGTCGAACCGCAGCAGTAAAAAAGATAAGGAGACGCCGGGGCTCGCCTCTGCTACATCCAGGATGGCACCAGCAAACAACAAGTCGGCTGGTAGTGGAGCGATGGGAGCTGCTGGCAGGCTGGAACGATATGCAAGGGTGCCTCCTGCTGCTGCTCGATCGCCCAGTGCACAGACTGAGGCAGACGCTGGATGCAGCATGGAGCTGGAGGATCATCTCTCCAGGGAGGGAACAGTGAGTAAACTGGGCCCCCCTTCAGCCCAACATGTGCAGACACAGGGGCCTGTGCTGGAGGAGGAAGGAGTGGGGGATGGGGAGCAGCCGGAGTCTGTGACTGCTGAGCCCACACTGGGAGAAATCCTCGCAGCAATTAACTCCTGCAATACCACACTGGCCACTCTAAGTAATCAAATGGAGATTGTCACCAAGGACATGGCCTGTATTAAACAAGAGCTGCGAGGGGTGACTGCCAGGGTGGGGGAACTGGAGGAGCGTGTTGGTGCGACGGAGGATAAATTGCCACCAATAACACGGGAGCTGGGAAAAGCCACGCAAAATATTACAATACTGCTGAACAAGGTGGATGATTTAGAGAACCGCTCCCGTAGAAGTAATCTGCGACTGGTGGGGGTTCCGGAGAGGACGGAGGGGACTGACTCACTTGGCTTTTTTGAAAAATGGCTAATGGACACCTTTGGTAAAGATGTTTTGTCCCCATTCTTTACTATTGAGAGAGCACACAGGGTCCCTACGCGTGCCCCCCCGCGTCCCATCTTGCTTAAGCTCCTACACTTTAAAGATAGAGATGCTATCCTGCGCAGATCCAGAGACATTAAGGAACTTGCTATTAATGGGAGGAAAGTCTCCATTTTCCCTGATTTTTCCCTGGAGGTGCAGCGTAAAAGGGCGCAATTTATTGAGATTAAAAAACACCTACGTGACTTACAGGTGACATATTCCATGATGTACCCTGCTAGACTGCGGATTGATGTGAATGGAGAAACGCACTTTTTTGATACGGCGGGAATGGCGCTGTCCTGGCTGGATATTAATGAGAGGTCCATGAGGAGGAAGAATACTTGAAGTTCTCCCTTTTTTCGCCACCAGGTGTTGTTACTCCTTTTTGTCTAGGACGCTATGCTGGTATAATTACTACTGTTCATTCCATTTCGGATTCAGGGCGGGAGCTGACCGGATTGCTGTGGACACTCGTTACAGTGACAAGCTGTGGACCCTTCTCCCTGCATGGACTCTGGGCGAGTTTTCTAGCCCTGATTCTCTCTATTTGAGAGAAATGTGCAAGTTACACTTGTGTTTGGGGGTAGGGGCGCTGTGCACTGGTGTGCAGTGCTCCCTCTCCCTCCTTTGTTTTTTTCGTTTGTTGTTGTATTCCCTAATTGTTCTGTGGGATGTGATGTGCGTCAGCCGTGTCGCCCAATTCATTGTACTGAGGGATGGTGGAGATTGCTTCTCTCCCTCGGGAGTGGAGTATGTTCCGATTTCTCATTTTTTAGTCTGCTCTTATGGCGATATCACTTAATATTGTAGCGTGGAATGTTAGGGGGCTCGGGGATGCAAATAAGAGATGTGCTATATTTACTAATATGCAGAAATTTCTCCCGGCTATCCTGTGTATGTCTGAGACCCACATGGTGAAAGATAATATTCATTGGCTAAGAAAGGGATGGGTTTCACATGAATATCATTCCACGTACTCGACCCATGCGCGGGGTGTCAGTGTGCTGGTGCACAGGTCCATCCCCTTCTCATGTACTAAATCAGTGGTTGACCCTGGGGGCAGATTTGTATGTTTGCTTTGCACGTTATACGGTATACAATTTATTTTGGTTGCCATGTACATCCCCCCGCCCAATTCAGTCGAACCAGTAAAAAGAATCTTGTCTATTTTGGGTTCCTTTCCCCCTGCGCCGACTCTTCTAATAGGAGATTTTAATACATATTTGCATCCCTATTTGGATAAGTTGCATTCGGGAAACATATCAGAGGATGCAGCCTCAACCTCATTTGCTAGAACGTTAGTGGAGCTGGGTATGGTAGATCTTTGGCGTGTCCAAAACCCCACAGCCAGACAGTTTTCCTGCTACTCTAGCTCCCACCACGCTATGTCACGGATAGACCTGGCCATTGGGAATACACTCATGACCCCATATGTACGAGGGGTGGCCTACCTGCCTAGAAGTGTATCTGATCACTCGCCGCTACATGTCACACTTTCATGGGGACACCCCCTCACCCTATCTAGACCTATCTGGAAGCTTAATCCCTTCTGGATCCAGCTTATAGGGGGATCTTTGCATGATGCCATTCTAGAATATTTTCAACTTAATGAGTACTCTGCATCATCACACATAGTCTGGGATTCCATGAAAGCCTATGTCAGGGGCTTATATATTAGAGAAATATGCACACGGAAAAGCCAAAATAGACGCTACACCCAGAGTCTGATCCAGGAGGTGTCTGTTGCGGAGGCTGCGGTGATACTCAACCCGACAGAGGAAACTAAAAAAGCTTTGGAGAAGGCACAGGGGTCGCTCAGGGAAAACCTCATGTCGGCGGCAGCAAATAAACGTTATTTCCTCAAACAAAAATATTTTATAGAGGGGGAGGGAGTAGGACATTTATTGGCCACGGTCATTAGAGCACAGGACGGATCTTCATATATCAATAGGCTAAAAACGGACTCGGGTGGTCCTGTGACAGACAGTGCGGACATAGTGAGTGAGATAAGGAGGTATTATATGCGACTATACACATCAGATTGCAGTCTCACGGAGACTGAGATTGAGCGGTACCTGGATGCTCTCTCTCTCCCTGCATTGGCTGATAGCGATAGGGATTCATTGGATCGGGACATCCTGTTGGAGGAGTTGGAGGAGGCGCTTGGTCAGATGCAAAATGAAAAGGCTCCAGGAATGGATGGCCTGCCTGGCGAGTTTTACAAAACCTATGCACCCTTACTGCTACCTAAGCTACTTAAGGTATTTGAAGAGGCTGAAAGGCAGAGGGTCCTCCCGCCATCTATGAGGGAAGCTTTGATAGTTTTAATATTAAAGCCCGGAAAGGATCCAGAGGTTCCGGATTCATATCGCCCGAATTCCCTATTATCAACAGATGTTAAATTATTGGCCAAGGTACTCGCCAATAGGGTGTCCCGAGTTATCTCATCTGTTATACAGAAGGATCAGACGGGATTTATCCCAGGCAGAGCCACATCTATGAACCTTAGGAAACTATACTTGGGGATTCAACATAGTTCTGGGGAGTTGGGGGGAAGAGCAATTTTGTCCTTAGACGCCGCTAAGGCGTTCGATAGTTTGGAGTGGGGTTTTTTGTGGGCGGTACTTCGGAAAATGGGCTTTGGACACAGATTTATAAATTGGGTGAGGCTGTTGTATGGCTCGCCGGTGGCGAAGGTTGGGGCTAATGGCAGGGTCTCTGAGTCTTTTCCTCTTGGGAGAGGTACTAGACAGGGGTGCCCGCTCTCGCCCTTGCTATTTGCTACTGCGGTGGAGCCATTGGCAGTTGCAATTCGGAAGTCCAGAGAAATAATGGGATTCAGATGTGGAACTGTGGAGTTGAGGATATCATTGTACGCGGATGATTTACTTCTATATTTAGATAAGGTACATTCCTCGATTTTGCCGGCAATGGAGGTCATTCGAGAATTTGGGCTGAGGTCTGGTCTTCGGATTAATTGGTCCAAATCAGCTTTAATGCCGATAGACCCTCTCCCGGCGGATTTCTCAGATTTGCAGATACCGGTCCCTGTAGTTCGGAGGTTTAAGTATCTGGGTATAATTGTTAGTCCTGCCCCGAAGGATTTTCGGGCTCTGAATCTGGAGCCCCTGTTGCAGCGATTTAGAGCAAAAGTACATACTTGGTGTCGCCTGCCGTTGTCGAATATTGGTAGATCTAACTTAATCAAAATGGTAATGATGCCACAATTATTATATTTGATACATAATTCTCCGGTGTGGATCTGTAGGGACTTTTTTGCAAAAATAAATACATTATTCCGGGAATTAATTTGGAAGAAAAAACAGGCTAGGATTCGCTTGGAGATACTGCAGCGAGGGAAGGAGGAGGGAGGATTGGCGGTGCCAAACCCATTCATATACTTTATAGCCTCCCAGATGCAACATCTTAAGGGTTGGGGTAGAGACGGGGCGTGTGACAATGGTGGTGATATTGTGAGGGAAGGATCGGTATGGAAATATCCAGGGTGCCGGTTGGAGGTGGGAAAACGGCAGATAAATGGGGCACGATACCCCACGTTGGCTATGATTTTCAAGGTGTGGGATAGGGGTAAGTCTCTTTTGAAGATAAATGGGCCTACGGAATTGTGGCCATTGTGGCGAAATCCGGATATGCAAGAGATCAAAAAGCTGGTGGGGTTCGGAAGATGGGAAGATAAAGGGATTTATCTGGTGTCACAAATTTTGCAAAATAATACTCTTAAGAGTTTTGAACAATTGAGAACAGAATTTCACCTCCCGCACGTCTTCTTTTATCAGTACTTACAGCTAAGACATGCATTGGAAAAACAGAGAAGGACAAATCCGGTGATAGTGACACATAATCAAACACTACATATGCTACTTACATCTGAGTCTTCTAGGGGACTTATCTCTGAATTATATAAAAGATTATTACCTGCCCATCTGGAGACATATCCACTGACTGCTGCTAAGAATAAGTGGGAACGGGACGTTGGCCCCCTGACGGAGGACCAGTGGTCCGATATTCTAGAACAGGTCCCTAAAATGGCGGTTTCTGAGTGCCAGCGGCTTTCGCAAATATATCTCATTCACAGGGTATATAAAACACCCAGCTTATTATTTAAAATGGGACTTAGGCCCAATACACAATGTGTTAGGTGTGGGCAGGATGATGCCCACTTGATGCATGTTATGTGGGAGTGCGGGCACATTGGGGATTTCTGGAGGCAGACCCTGGGACTCATAGCCCAAGAATTTGTGGGAGGAGGGGGTTGACCCGGACTCTGCAGTGGCCCTGGGAATAGCACGCATCCTGTATCAGGCAAGAAAGATACTTGCATATCATTGGTTGGATCCTATGCCACCAACATTGTCAGAGCTTAAAAATAAACTAAATAATGTCATCAGATTGGAAAGGGGGGCTTATTTAAAAAGAAATGCATTAAGAAAGTTTTACAAAATTTGGCAGCCATGGATGGAGTCACCGGGTCTCCCCTCGGGCGCACTGGTACGGGATGCGATGTTGGACCAGTTGCTGTTGTGCTTGCGATGAGGGGATGCTTGGGGGGTGAAAATAAAGTCTAGTGCCCTTTGTGGCGAAGTAGATTTTGAGTGGCGCGGTGGGAGGGAGCTGGGGTGGATTGGACCTGATATCCGTGGGGGGCGGGGGGGGGCGAAATATGATGCGGAGTGGCGCGGCTGGCGGGGATGGTTTTCCCGCTGAAATGAGGCACTGATGTATAATTTTGATTTTTGTTTATTTGTGGAGCCATGTTGTTTATAGGCTCAATTTTATGCAAATATCTGTGTTTTGAGATTTCTTCTTTTTATTTATTCTTACACAGGAAGAGTTTTACCCTTTAAATAATATTTGCTCTCAATGTAAATTTTACTAGCTATATAAGATGTCATATTCTTTCTGTATTGATTCCTGAATGTTTAATAAAAAAGATCTGATTCAAAAAAGAATAACAGTCTACACTGCGTCACTAGAACCTTATACAGGGGTATAATGAGGCCTCACTGTACAGGAGAGACCAGAGCGAGGAGCAGGGGCCTGATCACAAGAGCTGACAATCTGAGGACGCAGCAATGCTGAATAACAGTCTACACTGCGTCACTAGATCCTTATACAGGGGTATAATGAGGCCTCACTGTACAGGAGAGACCGGAGCGAGGAGCAGAGGCCTGATCACAAGAGCTGACAATCTGAGGACACAGCAATGCTGAATAACAGTTTACACTGCATCACTAGATCCTTATATAGGGGTATAATGAGGCCTCACTGTACAGGAGAGACCGGAGCGAGGAGCAGAGGCCTGATCACAAGAGCTGACAATCTGAGGAAGCAGCAATGCTGAATAACAGTCTACAGTGCGTCACTAGATCCTTATACAGGGGTATAATGAGGCCTCACTGTACAGGAGAGACCGGACCGAGGAGCAGGGGCCTGATCACAAGAGCTGACAATCTGAGGACACAGCAATGCTGAATAACAGTTTACACTGCATCACTAGATCCTTATACAGGGGTATAATGAGGCCTCACTGTATAGGAGAGACCGAAGCGAGGAGCAGAGGCCTGATCACAAGAGCTGACAATCTGAGGACACAGCAATGCTGAATAACAGTCTACACTGCGTCACTAGATCCTTATACAGGGGTATAATGAGGCCTCACTGTATAGGAGAGACCGGAGCGAGGAGCAGAGGCCTGATCACAAGAGCTGACAATCTGAGGACACAGCAATGCTGAATAACAGTCTACACTGCGTCACTAGATCCTTATACAGGGGTATAATGAGGCCTCACTGTATAGGAGAGACCGGAGCGAGGAGCAGAGGCCTGATCACAAGAGCTGACAATCTGAGGACACAGCAATGCTGAATAACAGTTTACACTGCATCACTAGATCCTTATATAGGGGTATAATGAGGCCTCACTGTACAGGAGAGACCGGACCGAGGAGCAGGGGCCTGATCACAAGAGCTGACAATCTGAGGACACAGCAATGCTGAATAACAGTCTACACTGCCTCACTAGATCCTTATACAGGGGTATAATGAGGCCTCACTGTACAGGAGAGACCGGAGCGAGGAGCAGGAGCCTGATCACAAGAGCTGACAATCTGAGGAAACAGCAATGCTGAATAACAGATTACACTGCGTCACTAGATCCTTATACAGGGGTATAATGAGGCCTCACTGTACAGGAGAGACCGGAGCAAGGAGCAGGGGCCTGATCACAAGAGCTGACAATCTGAGGAAACAGCAATGCTGAATAACAGTCTACACTGCGTCACTAGATCCTTATACAGGGGTATAATGAGGCCTCACTGTACAGGAGAGACCGGAGCGAGGAGCCGGGGCCTGATCACAAGAGCTGACAATCTGAGGAAACAGCAATGCTGAATAACAGTCTACACTGCGTCACTAGATCCTTATACAGGGGTATAATGAGACCTCACTGTACAGGAGAGACCGGAGCGAGGAGCAGGGGCCTGATCACAAGAGCTGACAATCTGAGGACACAGCAATGCTGAATAACAGTCTACACTGAGTCACTAGATCCTTATACAGGGGTATAATGAGGCCTCACTGTACAGGAGAGACCGGAGCGAGGAGCAGGGACCTGATCACAAGAGATGACAATCTGATGACACAGCAATGCTGAATAACAGTCTACACTGAGTCACTAGATCCTTATACAGGGGTATAATGAGGCCTCACTGTACAGAAGAGACCGGAGCGAGGAGCAGGGGCCTGATCACAAGAGATGACAATCTGAGGAGACAGCAATGCTGAATAACAGTCTACACTGCGTCACTAGACCCTTATACAGGGGTATAATGAGGCCTCACTGTACAGGAGAGACCGGAGCGAGGAGCAGGGGCCTGATCACAAGAGATGACAATCTGAGGACACAGCAATGCTGAATAACAGTCTACACTGCGTCACTAGATCCTTATACAGGGGTATAATGAGGCCTCACTGTACAGGAGAGACCGGAGCGAGGAGCAGAGGCCTGATCACAAGAGCTGACAATCTGAGGAGACAGCAATGCTGAATAATAGTCTACACTGTGTCACTAGATCCTTATACAGGGGTATAATGAGGCCTCACTGTACAGGAGAGACCGGAGCGAGGAGCAGTGGCCTGATCACAAGAGCTGACAATCTGAGGAGACAGCAATGCTGAATAACAGTCTACACTGCATCACTAGATCCTTATACAGGGGTATAATGAGGCCTCACTGTACAGGAGAGACCGGAGCGAGGAGCAGGGGCCTGATCACAAGAGCTGACAATCTGAGGACACAGCAATGCTGAATAACAGTCTACACTGAGTCACTAGATCCTTATACAGGGGTATAATGAGGCCTCACTGTACAGAAGAGACCGGAGCGAGGAGCAGGGGCCTGATCACAAGAGATGACAATCTGATGACACAGCAATGCTGAATAACAGTCTACACTGCGTCACTAGATCCTTATACAGGGGGTAGAATGAGGCCTCACTGTACAGGAGAGACCGGAGCGAGGAGCAGGGGCCTGATCACAAGAGATGACAACCTGAGGAGACAGCAATGCTGAATAACAGTCTACACTGCGTCACTAGATCCTTATACAGGGGTTTAATGGGGCCTCACTGTACAGGAGAGACCGGAGCGAGGAGCAGGAGCCTGATCACAAGAGCTGACAATCTGAGGAGACAGCAATGCTGAATAACAGTCTACACTGCGTCACTAGATCCTTATACAGGGGTATAATGAGGCCTCACTGTACAGGAGAGACCGGAGCGAGGAGCAGGAGCCTGATCACAAGAGCTGACAATCTGAGGAAGCAGCAATGCTGAATAACAGTCTACACTGCCTCACTAGATCCTTATACAGGGGTATAATGAGGCATCACTGTATAGGAGAGACCAGAGCGAGGAGCAGGGGCCTAATCACAAGAGCTGACAATCTGAGGACACATCAATGCTGAATAACAGTCTACACTGCGTCACTAGATCCTTATACAGGGGTATAATGAGACCTCACTGTACAGTAGAGACCGGAGCGAGGAGCAGAGGCCTGATCACAAGAGCTGACAATCTGAGGACGCAGCAATGCTGTATAACAGTCTACACTGCGTCACTAGATCCTTATACAGGGGTATAATGAGGCATCACTGTACAGGAGAGACCGGAGCGAGGAGCAGGGGCCTGATCACAAGAGTTGACAATCTGAGGAGACAGCAATGCTGAATAACAGTCTACACTGCGTCACTAGATCGTTATACAGGGGTATAATGAGGCCTCACGGTACAGGAGAGACCGGAGCGAGGAGCAGGGGCCTGATCACAAGAGTTGACAATCTGAGGAGACAGCAATGCTGAATAACAGTCTACACTGCGTCACTAGATCCTTATACAGGGGTATAATGAGGCCTCACGGTACAGGAGAGACCGGAGCGAGGAGCAGGGGCCTGATCACAAGAGCTGACAATCTGAGGAGACAGCAATGCTGAATAACAGTCTACACTGCATCACTAGATCCTTATACAGGGTATAATGAGGCCTCACTGTCCAGGAGAGACTGGAGCGAGGAGCAGGGGCCTGATCACAAGAGCTGACAATCTGAGGAGACAGCAATGCTGAATAACAGTCTACACTGCGTCACTAGATCGTTATACAGGGGTATAATGAGGCCTCACTGCACAGGAGAGACCGGAGCGAGGAGCGGGGGCGTGATCACAAGAGCTGACAATCTGAGGACACAGCAATGCTGAATAACAGTCTACACTGCGTCACTAGATCCTTATACAGGGTATAATGAGGCCTCACTGTACAGGAGAGACTGGAGCGAGGAGCAGAGGCCTGATCACAAGAGCTGACAATCTGAGGACACAGCAATGCTGAATAACAGACTACACTGCGTCACTAGATCCTTATACAGGGGTATAATGAGGCCTTACTGTAAAGGAGAGACCGGAGCGAGGAGCGGGGGCCTGATCACAAGAGCTGACAATCTGAGGACACAGCAATGCTGAATAACAGTCTACACTGCGTCACTAGATCCTTATACAGGGGTATAATGAGGCCTTACTGTAAAGGAGAGACCGGAGCGAGGAGCGGGGGCCTGATCACAAGAGCTGACAATCTGAGGAAACAGCAATGCTGAATAACAGTCTACACTGCGTCACTAGATCCTTATACAGGGTATAATGAGGCCTCACTGTCCAGGAGAGACTGGAGCGAGGAGCAGGGGCCTGATCACAAGAGCTGACAATCTGAGGAGACAGCAATGCTGAATAACAGTCTACACTGCGTCACTAGATCATTATACAGGGGAATAATGAGGCCTCACTGTACAGGAAAGACCGGAGCGAGGAGCAGGGGCCTGATCACAAGAGCTGACAATCTGAGGAGACAGCAATGCTGAATAACAGTCTACACTGCGTCACTAGATCCTTATACAGGGGTATAATGAGACCTCACTGTACAGGAGAGACCGAAGCAAGGAGCAGAGGCCTGATCACAAGAGCTGACAATCTGAGGACACAGCAATGCTGAATAACAGTCTACACTGCGTCACTAGATCCTTATACAGGGGTATAATGAGGCCTCACTGTACAGGAGAGACCGGAGCGAGGAGCAGGGGCCTGATCACAAGAGCTGACAATCTGAGGAAACAGCAATGCTGAATAACAGTCTACACTGCATCACTAGATCCTTATACAGGGGTATAATGAGGCCTCACTGTACAGGAGAGACCGAAGCAAGGAGCAGAGGCCTGATCACAAGAGCTGACAATCTGAGGACACAGCAATGCTGAATAACTGTCTACACTGCGTCACTAGATCCTTATACAGGGGTATAATGAGGCCTCACTGTACAGGAGAGACCGGAGCGAGGAGCAGGGGCCTGATCACAAGAGCTGACAATCTGAGGAAACAGCAATGCTGAATAACAGTCTACACTGCGTCACTATATCCTTATACAGGGGTATAATGAGGCCTCATTGTACAGGAGAGACCGGAGCGAGGAGCCGGGGCCTGATCACAAGAGCTGACAATCTGAGGAAACAGCAATGCTGAATAACAGTCTACACTGCGTCACTACATCCTTATACAGGGGTATAATGAGGCCTCATTGTACAGGAGAGACCGGAGCGAGGAGCACGGGCCTGATCACAAGAGTTGACAATCTGAGGACACATGAATGCTGAATAACAGTCTACACTGCGTCACTAGATCCTTATACAGGGGTATAATGAGGCCTCACTGTACAGGAGAGACCGGAGCGAGGAGCAGGGGCCTGATCACAAGAGCTGACAATCTGAGGAAACAGCAATGCTGAATAACAGTCTACACTGCGTCACTAGATCCTTATACAGGGGTATAATGAGGCCTCACTGTACAGGAGAGACCGGAGCGAGGAGCAGGAGCCTGATCACAAGAGATGACAATCTGAGGACACAGCAATGCTGAATAACAGTCTACACTGCATCACTAGATCCTTATACAGGTGTATAATGAGGCCTCACTGTACAGGAGAGACCGTAGCGAGGAGCAGGGGCCTGATCACAAGAGCTGACAATCTGAGGAAACAGCAATGCTGAATAACAGTCTACACTGCGTCACTAGATCCTTATACAGGGGTACAATGAGGCCTCACTGTACAGGAGAGACCGGAGCGAGGAGCAGGGGCCTGATCACAAGAGCTGACAATCTGAGGAAACAGCAATGCTGAATAACAGTCTACACTGCGTCACTAGATCCTTATACAGGGGTATAATGAGGCCTCACTGTACAGGACAGACCGGAGCGAGGAGCAGGGGCCTGATCACAAGAGCTGACAATCTGAGGAGACAGCATTGATGAATAACAGTCTACACTGCGTCACTAGATCCTTATACAGGGGTATAATGAGGCCTCGCTGTACAGGAGATACCGGAGCGAGGAGCAGGGGCCTGATCACAAGAGCTGACAATCTGAGGAGACAACAATGCTGAATAACAGTCTACACTGCGTCACTAGATCCTTATACAGGAGTATAATCAGGCCTCACTGTACAGGAGAGACCAGAGCGAGGAGCAGTGGCCTGATCACAAGAACTGAC
This sequence comes from Dendrobates tinctorius, assembly GCF_039654945.1. Classification (NCBI taxonomy): domain Eukaryota; kingdom Metazoa; phylum Chordata; class Amphibia; order Anura; family Dendrobatidae; genus Dendrobates; species Dendrobates tinctorius. The sequence continues at coordinate 1,935,954 of NW_027361941.1, read as the reverse complement.
AATCTGAGGACACAGCAATGCTGAATAACAGTCTACACTGCGTCACTAGATCCTTATACGGGAATAATGAGACCTCACTGTACAGGAGACAACGGAGCGAGGAGCGGGGGCCTGATCACAAGAGCTGACAATCTGAGGACACAGCAATGCTGAATAACAGTCTACACTGCGTCACTAGATCCTTATACAGGGTATAATGAGGCCTCACTGTCCAGGAGAGACTGGAGCGAGGAGCAGAGGCCTGGTCACAAGAGCTGACAATCTGAGGACACAGTAATGCTGAATAACAGTCTACACTGCGTCACTAGATCCTTATACAGGGGTATAATGAGGCCTTACTGTACAGGAGAGACCGGAGCGAGGAGCGGTGGCCTGATCACAAGAGCTGACAATCTGAGGAGACAACAATGCTGAATAACAGTCTACACTGCGTCACTAGATCCTTATACAGGGGTATAATGAGGCCTCACTGTCCAGGAGAGACTGGAGCGAGGAGCAGGGGCCTGATCACAAGAGCTGACAATGTGAGGAAACAGCAATGCTGAATAACAGTCTACACTGCGTCACTAGATCCTTATACAGGGGTATAATGAGGCCTCACTGTCCAGGAGAGACTGGAGCGAGGAGCAGAGGCCTGATCACAAGAGCTGACAATCTGAGGACACAGCAATGCTGAATAACAGTCTACACTGCATCACTAGATCCTTATACAGGGGTATAATGAGGCCTCACGGTACAGGAGAGACCGGAGCGAGGAGCAGAGGCCTGATCACAAGAGCTGACAATGTGAGGAAACAGCAATGCTGAATAACAGTCTACACTGCGTCACTAGATCCTTATACAGGGGTATAATGAGGCCTCACTGTCCAGGAGAGACTGGAGCGAGGAGCCGGGGCCTGATCACAAGAGCTGACAATCTGAGGACACAGCAATGCTGAATAACAGTCTACACTGCATCACTAGATCCTTATACAGGGGTATAATGAGGCCTCACGGTACAGGAGAGACCGGAGCGAGGAGCAGGGGCCTGATCACAAGAGCTGACAATGTGAGGAAACAGCAATGCTGAATAACAGTCTACACTGCGTCACTAGATCCTTATACAGGGGTATAATGAGGCCTCACTGTCCAGGAGAGACTGGAGCGAGGAGCCGGGGCCTGATCACAAGAGCTGACAATCTGAGGACACAGCAATGCTGAATAACAGTCTACACTGCATCACTAGATCCTTATACAGGGGTATAATGAGGCCTCACGGTACAGGAGAGACCGGAGCGAGGAGCAGAGGCCTGATCACAAGAGCTGACAATCTGAGGACACAGCAATGCTGAATAACAGTCTACACTGCGTCACTAGATCCTTATACAGGGTATAATGAGGCCTCATTGTACAGGAGGGACCGGAGCGAGGAGCAGGGGCCTGATCACAAGAGCTGACAATCTGAGGACACAGCAATGCTGAATAACAGTCTACACTGCATCACTAGATCCTTATACAGGGGTATAATGAGGCCTCACGGTACAGGAGAGACCGGAGCGAGGAGCGGGGGCCTGATCACAAGAGTTGACAATCTGAGGAGACAGCAATGCTGAAGAACAGTCTACACTGCGTCACTAGATCCTTATACAGGGGTATAAGGAGGCCTCACTGTACAGGAGAGACCGGAGCGAGGAGCAGGGGCCTGATCACAAGAGCTGACAATCTGAGGAAACAGCAATGCTGAATAACAGTCTACACTGCGTCACTAGATCCTTATACAGGGGTATAATGAGGCCTCACTGCACAGGAGAGACCGGAGCGAGGAGCTGGGGCCCGATCACAAGAGCTGACTTTCTGAGGAAACAGCAATGCTGAATAACAGTCTACACTGAGTCACTAGATCCTTATACAGGGGAATAATGAGGCCTCACTGTACAGGAGAGACCGGTGTGAGGAGCAGGGGCCTGATCACAAGAGCTGACAATCTGAGGAAACAGCAATGCTGAATAACAGTCTACACTGCGTCACTAGATCCTTATACAGGGGTATAATGAGTCCTCACTGTACAGAAGAGACCGGAGCGAGGAGCAGGGGCCTGATCACAAGAGCTGACAATCTGAGGAGACAGCAATGCTGAATAACAGTCTACACTGCGTCACTAGATCCTTATACAGGGGTATAATGAGACCTCACTGTACAGGAGAGACCTTAGCAAGGAGCAGAGGCCTGATCACAAGAGCTGACAATCTGAGGACACAGCAATGCTGAATAACAGTCTACACTGCATCACTAGATCCTTATACAGGGGTATAATGAGGCCTCACTGTACAGGAGAGACCGGAGCGAGGAGCAGGGGCCTGATCACAAGAGCTGACAATCTGAGGAAACAGCAATGCTGAATAACAGTCTACACTGCGTCACTACATCCTTATACAGGGGTATAATGAGGCCTCATTGTACAGGAGAGACCAGAGCGAGTAGCACGGGCCTGATCACAAGAGTTGACAATCTGAGGAAACAGCAATGCTGAATAACAGTCTACACTGCGTCACTAGATCCTTATACAGGGGTATAATGAGTCCTCACTGTACAGAAGAGACCGGAGCGAGGAGCAGGGGCCTGATCACAAGAGCTGACAATCTGAGGAGACAGCAATGCTGAATAACAGTCTACACTGCGTCACTAGATCCTTATACAGGGGTATAATGAGACCTCACTGTACAGGAGAGACCGAAGCAAGGAGCAGAGGCCTGATCACAAGAGCTGACAATCTGAGGACACAGCAATGCTGAATAACAGTCTACACTGCATCACTAGATCCTTATACAGGGGTATAATGAGGCCTCACTGTACAGGAGAGACCGGAGCGAGGAGCAGGGGCCTGATCACAAGAGCTGACAATCTGAGGACACAGCAATGCTGAATAACAGTCTACACTGCATCACTACATCCTTATACAGGGGTATAATGAGGCCTCATTGTACAGGAGAGACCAGAGCGAGGAGCACGGGCCTGATCACAAGAGTTGACAATCTGAGGACACAGCAATGCTGAATAACAGTCTACACTGCGTCACTAGAACCTTATACAGGGGTATAATGAGGCCTCACTGTACAGGAGAGACCAGAGCGAGGAGCAGGGGCCTGATCACAAGAGCTGACAATCTGAGGAAACAGCAATGCTGAATAACAGTCTACACTGCGTCACTACATCCTTATACAGGGGTATAATGAGGCCTCATTGTACAGGAGAGACCAGAGCGAGGAGCAGGGGCCTGATCACAAGAGCTGACAATCTGAGGAGACAGCAATGCTGAATAAGAGTCTACACTGCGTCACTAGATCCTTATACACGGGAATAATAAGGCCTCACTGTACAGGAGAGACCGGAGCGAGGAGCAGGTGCCTGATCACAAGAGCTGACAATCTGAGGAGACAGCAATGCTGAATACCAGTCTACACTGCATCACTAGATCCTTATACAGGGGAATAATGAGGCCTCACTGTAAAGGAGAGAACGGAGCGAGGAGCAGGGGCCTGATCACAAGAGCTGACAATCTGAGGACACAGCAATGCTGAATAACAGTCTACACTGCGTCACTAGATCCTTATACAGGGGTATAATGAGGCCTCACTGTACAGGAGAGACCGGAGCGAGGAGCTGGGACCTGATCACAAAAGCTGACAATCTGAGGAGACAGCAATGCTGAATAACTGTCTACACTGCGTCACTAGATCCTTATACAGGGGTATAATGGGGCCTCACTGGACAGGAGAGACCGGAGCGAGGAGCAGGAGCCTGATCACAAGAGCTGACAATCTGAGGAAACAGCAATGCTGAATAACAGACTACACTGCGTCACTAGATCCTTATACAGGGGTATAATGAGGCCTCACTGTACAGGAGAGACCTGAGCAAGGAGCAGGGGCCTGATCACAAGAGCTGACAATCTGAGGAAACAGCAATGCTGAATAAAAGTCTACAATGCGTCACTAGATCCTTATACAGGGGTATAATGAGGCCTCACTGTACAGGAGAGACCGGAGCGAGGAGCAGGGGCCTGATCACAAGAGCTGACAATCTGAGGACACAGCAATGCTGAATAACAGTCTACACTGCGTCACTAGATCCTTATACAGGGGTATAATGAGGCCTCACTGTACAGGAGAGACCGAAGCGAGGAGCCGGGGCCTGATCACAAGAGCTGACAATCTGAGGAAACAGCAATGCTGAATAACAGTCTACACTGCGTCACTAGATCCTTATACAGGGGTATAATGAGACCTCACTGTACAGGAGAGACCGGAGCGAGGAGCAGGGGCCTGATCACAAGAGCTGACAATCTGAGGACACAGCAATGCTGAATAACAGTCTACACTGCGTCACTAGATCCTTATACATGGGTATAATGAGACCTCACTGTACAGGAGAGACCGGAGCGAGGAGCAGGGGCCTGATCACAAGAGCTGACAACCTGAGGACACAGCAATGCTGAATAACAGTCTACACTGCGTCACTAGATCCTTATACAGGGGTATAATGAGGCCTCACTGTACAGGAGAGACCGGAGCGAGGAGCAGGGGCCTGATCACAAGAGCTGACAATCTAAGGACACAGCAATGCTGAATAACAGTCTACACTGCGTCACTGGATCCTTATACAGGGGTATAATGAGACCTCACTGTACAGGAGAGACCGGAGCGAGGAGCAGGGGCCTGATCACAAGAGCTGACAATCTGAGGAGACAGCAATGCTGAATAACAGTCTACACTGCGTCACTAGATCCTTATACAGGGGTATAATGAGGCCTCACTGTACAGGAAAGACAGGAGCGAGGAGCAGGTGCCTGATCACAAGAGCTGACAATCTGAGGTGACAGCAATGCTGAATAACAGTCTACACTGCGTCACTAGACCCTTATACAGGGGTATAATGAGGCCTCACTGTACAGGAGAGACCGGAGCGAGGAGCAGGGGCCTGATCACAAGAGCTGACAACCTGAGGACACAGCAATGCTGAATAACAGTCTACACTGCGTCACTAGATCCTTATACAGGGGGTAGAATGAGGCCTCACTGTACAGGAGAGACCGGAGCGAGGAGCAGAGGCCTGATCACAAGAGCTGACAATCTGAGGAGACAGCAATGCTGAATAACAGTCTACACTGCGTCACTAGATCCTTATACAGGGGTATAATGAGGCCTCACTGTACAGGAGAGACCGGAGCGAGAAGCAGAGGCCTGATCACAAGAGCTGACAATCTGAGGAAACAGCAATGCTGAATAACAGTCTACACTGCGTCACTACATCCTTATACAGGGGTATAATGAGGCCTCACTGTACAGGAGAGACCGGAGTGAGGAGCAGGGGCCTGATCACAAGAGCTGACAATCTGAGGAAACAGCAATGCTGAATAACAGTCTACACTGCGTCACTACATCCTTATACAGGGGTATAATGAGGCCTCACTGTACAGGAGAGACCGGAGCGAGGAGCAGGGGCCTGATCACAAGAGCTGACAACCTGAGGAGACAGCAATGCTGAATAACAGTCTACACTGCGTCACTAGATCCTTATACAGGGGTATAATGAGGCCTCACTGTACAGGAGAGACCGGAGCGAGGAGCAGGAGCCTGATCACAAGAGCTGACAATCTGAGGAAGCAGCAATGCTGAATAACAGTCTACACTGCCTCACTAGATCCTTATACAGGGGTATAATGAGGCCTCACTGTACAGGAGAGACCGGAGTGAGGAGCAGGAGCCTGATCACAAGAGCTGACAATCTGAGGAGACAGCAATGCTGAATAACAGTCTACACTGCGTCACTAGATCCTTATACAGGGGTATAATGAGGCATCACTGTATAGGAGAGACCAGAGCGAGGAGCAGGGGCCTAATCACAAGAGCTGACAATCTGAGGACACATCAATGCTGAATAACAGTCTACACTGCGTCACTAGATCCTTATACAGGGGTATAATGAGACCTCACTGTACAGGAGAGACCGGACCGAGGAGCAGGGGCCTGATCACAAGAGCTGACAATCTGAGGACACAGCAATGCTGAATAACAGTCTACACTGCATCACTAGATCCTTATACAGGGGTATAATGAGGCCTCACGGTACAGGAGAGACCGGAGCGAGGAGCGGGGGCCTGATCACAAGAGTTGACAATCTGAGGAGACAGCAATGCTGAAGAACAGTCTACACTGCGTCACTAGATCCTTATACAGGGGTATAAGGAGGCCTCACTGTACAGGAGAGACCGGAGCGAGGAGCAGGGGCCTGATCACAAGAGCTGACAATCTGAAGCCACAGCAATGCTGAATAACAGTCTACACTGCGTCACTAGATCCTTATACAGGGGAATAATGAGGCCTCACTGTACAGGAGAGACCGGAGCGAGGAGCAGGGGCCTGATCACAAGAGCTGACAATCTGAGGAAACAGCAATGCTCAATAACAGTCTACACTGCGTCACTAGATCCTTATACAGGGGTATAATGAGGCCTCACTGCACAGGAGAGACCGGAGCGAGGAGCTGGGGCCCGATCACAAGAGCTGACTTTCTGAGGAAACAGCAATGCTGAATAACAGTCTACACTGAGTCACTAGATCCTTATACAGGGGAATAATGAGGCCTCACTGTACAGGAGAGACCGGTGTGAGGAGCAGGGGCCTGATCACAAGAGCTGACAATCTGAGGAAACAGCAATGCTGAATAACAGTCTACACTGCGTCACTAGATCCTTATACAGGGGTATAATGAGTCCTCACTGTACAGAAGAGACCGGAGCGAGGAGCAGGGGCCTGATCACAAGAGCTGACAATCTGAGGAGACAGCAATGCTGAATAACAGTCTACACTGCGTCACTAGATCCTTATACAGGGGTATAATGAGACCTCACTGTACAGGAGAGACCGAAGCAAGGAGCAGGGGCCTGATCACAAGAGCTGACAATCTGAGGAAACAGCAATGCTGAATAACAGTCTACAATGCGTCACTAGATCCTTATACAGGGGTATAATGAGTCCTCACTGTACAGAAGAGACCGGAGCGAGGAGCAGGGGCCTGATCACAAGAGCTGACAATCTGAAGCCACAGCAATGCTGAATAACAGTCTACACTGAGTCACTAGATCCTTATACAGGGGTATAATGAGGCCTCACTGTACAGGAGAGACCGGAGCGAGGAGCAGGGGCCTGATCACAAGAGCTGACAATCTGAGGAAACAGCAATGCTGAATAACAGTCTACACTGCGTCACTACATCCTTATACAGGGGTATAATGAGGCCTCATTGTACAGGAGAGACCAGAGCGAGGAGCACGGGCCTGATCACAAGAGTTGACAATCTGAGGACACAGCAATGCTGAATAACAGTCTACACTGCGTCACTAGAACCTTATACAGGGGTATAATGAGGCCTCACTGTACAGTGGAGACCAGAGCGAGGAGCAGGGGCCTGATCACAAGAGCTGACAATCTGAGGAAACAGCAATGCTGAATAACAGTCTACACTGCGTCACTACATCCTTATACAGGGGTATAATGAGGCCTCATTGTACAGGAGAGACCAGAGCGAGGAGCACGGGCCTGATCACAAGAGTTGACAATCTGAGGACACAGCAATGCTGAATAACAGTCTACACTGCGTCACTAGATCCTTATATAGGGGTATAATGAGGCCTCACTGTACAGGAGAGACCGGAGCGAGGAGCTGGGGCCTGATCACAAGAGCTGACAATCTGAGGAAACAGCAATGCTGAATAACAGTCTACACTGCGTCACTACATCCTTATACAGGGGTATAAAGAGGCCTCACTGTACAGGAGAGACCGGAGCGAGGAGCACGGGCCTGATCACAAGAGTTGACAATCTGAGGACACAGCAATGCTGAATAACAGTCTACACTGCGTCACTAGATCCTTATACAGGGGTATAATGAGGCCTCACTGTACAGGAGAGAGCGGAGCGAGGAGCAGGGGCCTGATCACAAGAGCTGACAATCTGAGGACACAGCAATGCTGAATAACAGTCTACACTGCGACACTAGATCCTTATACAGGGGTATAATGAGGCCTCACTGTACAGGAGAGACCGTAGCGAGGAGCAGGGGCCTGATCACAAGAGCTCACAAACTGAGGAAACAGCAATGCTGAATAACAGTCTACACTGCGTCACTAGATCCTTATACAGGGGTATAATGAGGCCTCACTGTACAGGACAGACAGGAGCGAGGAGCCGGGGCCTGATCACAAGAGCTGACAATCTGAGGACACAGCAATGCTGAATAACAGTCTACACTGCATCACTAGATCCTTATACAGGGGTATAATGAGGCCTCACTGTACAGGAGAGACCGGAGCGAGGAGCCTGATCACAAGAGATGACAATCTGAGGACACAGCAATGCTGAATAACAGTCTACACTGCATCACTAGATCCTTATACAGGTGTATAATGAGGCCTCACTGTACAGGAGAGACCGTAGCGAGGAGCAGGGGCCTGATCACAAGAGCTCACAACCTGAGGAAACAGCAATGCTGAATAACAGTCTACACTGCGTCACTAGATCCTTATACAGGGGTATAATGAGGCCTCACTGTACAGGACAGACCGGAGCGAGGAGCCGGGGCCTGATCACAAGAGCTGACAATCTGAGGACACAGCAATGCTGAATAACAGTCTACACTGCATCACTAGATCCTTATACAGGGGTATAATGAGGCCTCACTGTACAGGACAGACCGGAGCGAGGAGCAGGGGCCTGATCACAAGAGCTGACAATCTGAGGAGACAGCAATGCTGAATAACAGTCTACACTGCATCACTAGATCCTTATACAGGGGTATAATGAGGCCTCACTGTACAGGAGAGACCAGAGCGAGGAGCAGGGACCTGATCACAAGAGCTGACAATCTGAGGACACAGCAATGCTGAATAACAGTCTACACTGCGTCACTAGATCCTTATACAGGGGTATAATGAGGCCTCACTGTACAGGAGAGACCGGAGCGAGGAGCAGGGGCCTGATCACAAGAGCTGACAATCTGAGGAGACAGCAATGATGAATAACAGTCTACACTGCGTCACTAGATCCTTATACAGGGGTATAATGAGGCCTCACTGTACAGGAGAGACCGGAGCGAGGAGCAGGGGCCTGATCACAAGAGCTGACAATCTGAGGAAACAGCAATGCTGAATAACAGTCTACACTGTGTCACTAGATCCTTATACAGGGGTACAATGAGGCCTCACTGCACAGGAGAGACCGGAGCGAGGAGCAGGGGGCTGATCACAAGAGCTGACAATCTGAGGACACAGCAATGATGAATACCGGTCTACACTGCGTCACTAGATCCTTATACAGGGGTATAATGAGGCCTCATTGTACAGGAGAGACCGGATCGAGGATCCGGGGCCTGATCACAAGAGCTGACAAACTGAGAAGACAGCAATGCTGAATAACAGTCCACACTGCGTCACTAGATCCTTATACAGGGGTATAATGAGGCCTCACTGTACAGGAGAGACCGGAGCGAGGAGCCGGGGCCTGACCACAAGAGCTGACAATCTGAGGAGACAGCAATGCTGAATAATAGTCTACCCTGCGTCACTAGATCCTTATACAGGGGTATAATGAGGCCTCACTGTACAGGAGAGACCGGAGCGAGGAGCGGGGGCCTGATCACAAGAGCTGATAATCTGAGGAAACAGCAATGCTGAATAACAGTCTACACTGCGTCACTAGATCCTTATACAGGGGTACAATGAGGCCTCACTGCACAGGAGAGACCGGAGCGAGGAGCAGGGGGCTGATCACAAGAGCTGACAATCTGAGGACACAGCAATGATGAATACCGGTCTGCACTGCGTCACTAGATCCTTATACAGGGGTATAATGAGGCCTCATTGTACAGGAGAGACCGGATCGAGGATCCGGGGCCTGATCACAAGAGCTGACAAACTGAGAAGACAGCAATGCTGAATAATAGTCTACACTGCGTCACTAGATCCTTATACAGGGGTATAATGAGGCCTCACTGTACAGGAGAGACCGGATCGAGGATCCGGGGCCTGACCACAAGAGCTGACAATCTGAGGAGACAGCAATGCTGAATAATAGTCTACACTGCGTCACTAGATCCTTATACAGGGGTATAATGAGGCCTCACTGTACAGGAGAGACCGGAGCGAGGAGCAGAGGCCTCATCACAAGAGCTGACAATCTGAGGACACAGCAATGCTGAATAACAATCTACACTGCGTCACTAGATTCTTACACAGGGATATAATGAGGCCTCACTGTACAGGAGAGACCGGAGCGAGGAGCAGGGGCCTGATCACAAGACCTGACAATCTGAGGAAACAGCAATTCTGGATAACAGTCTACACTGCGTCACTAGAACCTTATACAGGAGTATAATGAGGCCTCACTGTACAGGAGAGACCGGATCGAGGAGCCGGGGCCTGATAACAAGAGCTGACAATCTGAGGAAACAGCAATGCTGAATAACAGTCTATACTGCATCACTAGATCCCTATACAGGGGTATAATGAGGCCTCACTGTACGGGAGAGACCGGAGCGAGTAGCAGAGGCCTGATCACAAGAGCTGACAATCTGAGGAAACAGCAATGCTGAATAACAGTCTACACTGCGTCACTAGATCCTAATACAGGGGTATAATGAGGCCTCACTGTACAGGAGAGACCGGAGCGAGGAGCCGGGGCCTGATCACAAGAGCTGACAAACTAAGAAGACAGCAATGCTGAATAACAGTCTACACTGCGTCACTAGATCCTTATACAGGGGTATAATGAGGCCTCACTGTACAGGAGAGACTGGAGCGAGGAGCAGAGGCCTGATCACAAGATCTGACAATCTGAGGACACAGCATTGCTGAATAACAGTCTACACTGCGTCACTAGATCCTTATACAGGGGTATAATGAGGCCTCACTGTACGGGAGAGACCGGAGCGAGTAGCAGAGGCCTGATCACAAGAGCTGACAATCTGAGGAAACAGCAATGCTGAATAACAGTCTACACTGCGTCACTAGATCCTAATACAGGGGTATAATGAGGCCTCACTGTACAGGAGAGACCGGAGCGAGGAGCCGGGGCCTGATCACAAGAGCTGACAAACTAAGAAGACAGCAATGCTGAATAACAGTCTACACTGCGTCACTAGATCCTTATACAGGGGTATAATGAGGCCTCACTGTACAGGAGAGACTGGAGCGAGGAGCAGAGGCCTGATCACAAGATCTGACAATCTGAGGACACAGCATTGCTGAATAACAGTCTACACTGCGTCACTAGATCCTTATACAGGGGTATAATGAGGCCTCACTGTACAGGAGAGACCGGAGCGAGGAGCAGGGGCCTGATCACAAGAGCTGACAATCTGAGGAGACAGCAATGTTGAATAACAGTCTACACTCTGTCACTAGATCCTTATACAGGGGTATAATGAGGCCTCACTGTACAGGAGAGACCGGAGCGAGGAGCAGGGGCCTGATCACAAGAGCTGACAATCTGAGGAAACAGCAATGCTGGATAACAGTCTACACAGCGTCACTAGACTCTTATACAGGAGTATAATGAGGCATCACTGTAAAGGAGACACCGGAGCGAGGAGCAGGGGCCTGATCACAAGAGCTGACAATCTGAGGAGACAGCAATGCTGAATAGCAGTCTACACTGCGTCACTAGAACCTTATACAGGAGTATAATGAGGCATCACTGTAAAGGAGACACCGGAGCGAGGAACAGGGGCCTGATCACAAGAGCTGACAATCTGAGGAGACAGCAATGCTGAATAACAGTCTACACTGCGTCACTAGATCCTTATACAGGTGTATAATGAGACCTCACTGTACAGGAGAGACCGGAGCGAGGAGCAGAGGCCTGATCACAAGAGCTGATAATCTAAGGAAACAGCAATGCTGAATAACAGTCTACACTGCGTCACTAGATCCTTATACAGGGGTATAATGAGGCCTCACTGTACAGGATAGACCGGAGCGAGGAGCAGTGGCCTGAACACAAGAGCTGATAATCTAAGGAAACAGCAATGCTGAATAACAGTCTACACTGCGTCACTAGATCCTTATACAGGGGTATAATGAGGCCTCACTGTACAGGAGAGACCGGAGCGAGGAGCAGAGGCCTGATCACAAGAGCTGACAATCTGAGGAGACAGCAATGCTGAATAACAGTCCACACTGCGTCACTAGATCCTTATACAGGGGTATAATGAGGCCTCACTGTACAGGAGAGACCAGAGCGAGGAGCGGGGACCTGATCACAAGAGCTGACAATCTGAGGAGACAGCAATGCTGAATAACAGTCCACACTGCGTCACTAGATCCTTATACAGGGGTATAATGAGGCCTCACTGTACAGGAGAGATCGGAGCGAGGAGCAGGGGCCTGATCACAAGAGCTGACAATCTGAGGAAACAGCAATGCTGAATAACAGTCTACACTGCGTCACTAGATCCTTATACAGGGGTATAATGAGGCCTCACTGTACAGGAGAGACCGGAGCGAGGAGCAGGGGCCTGATCACAAGAGCTGACAATCTGAGGAGACAGCAATGCTGAATAACAGTCTACATTGCGTCACTAGATCCTTATACAGGGGTTTAATGAGGCCTCACTGTACAGGAGAGACCGGAGCGAGGAGCGGAGGCATGATCACAAGAGCTGATAATATAAGGAAACAGCAATGCTGAATAACAGTCCACACTGCGTCACTAGATCCTTATACAGGGGTATAATGATGCCTCACTGTACAGGAGAGACCGGAGCGAGGAGCCGGGGCCTGATCACAAGAGCTGACAATCTGAGGACACAGCAATGCTGAATAACAGTCTACACTGCGTCACTACATCCTTATACAGGGGTATAATGAGGCCTCACTGTACAGGAGAGACCAGAGCGAGGAGCGGGGGCCTGATCACAAGAGCTGACAATCTGAGGACACAGCAATGCTGAATAACAGTCTACACTGCGTCACTAGATCCTTATACAGGGGTATAATGATACCTCACTGTACAGGAGAGACCGGAGCGAGGAGCGGGGGCCTGATCACAAGAGCTGACAATCTGAGGACACAGCAATGCTGAATAACAGTCTACACTGCGTCACTAGATCCTTATACAGGGGTATAATGAGGCCTCACTGTACAGGAGAGATCGGAGCGAGGAGCAGGGGCCTGATCACAAGAGCTGACAATCTGAGGACACAGCAATGCTGAATAACAGTCTACACTGCGTCACTAGATCCTTATACAGGGGTATAATGAGGCCTCACTGTACAGGAGAGACCGGAGCGAGGAGCGGGGGCCTGATCATAAGAGCTGACAATCTGAGGACACAGCAATGCTGAATAACAGTCTACACTGCGTCACTAGATCCTTATACAGGGGTATAATGAGGCCTCACTGTACAGGAGAGATCGGAGCGAGGAGCAGGGGCCTGATCACAAGAGCTGACAATCTGAGGAAACAGTAATGCTGAATAACAGTCTACACTGCGTCACTAGCTCCTTATACAGGGGTATAATGAGGCCTCACTGTACAGGAGAGAGCGGAGCGAGGAGCAGGGGCCTGATCACAAGAGCTGACAATCTGAGGAAACAGCAATGCTGAATAACAGTCTACACCGCGTCACTAGCTCCTTATACATTGGTATAATGAGGCCTCACTGTACAGGAGAGACCGGAGCGAGGAGCAGGGGACTGATCACAAGAGCTGACAATCTGAGGAAGCAGCAATGCTGAATAACAGTCTACACTGCGTCACTAGATCCTTATACAGGGGTATAATGAGGCCTCACTGTACAGGAGAGACCGGAGCAGGGGCCTGATCACAAGAGCTGACAATCTGAGGACACAGCAATGCTGAATAACAGTCTACACTGCGTCACTAGATCCTTATACAGGGGTATAATGAGGCCTCACTGTACAGGAGAGACCGGAGTGAGGAGCAGTGGCCTGATCACAAGAGCTGACAATCTGAGGAGACAGCAATGCTGAATAACAGTCTACACTGCGTCACTAGATCCTTATACAGGGGTATAATGAGGCCTCACTGTACAGGAGAGACCGGAGCGAGGAGCGGGGGCCTGATCACAAGAGCTGACAATCTGAGGACACAGCAATGCTGAATAACAGTCTTCACTGCGTCACTAGATCCTTATACAGGGGTATAATGAGACCTCACTGTACAGGAGAGACCGGAGCGAGGAGCAGGGGCCTGATCACAAGAGCTGATATTCAGAATTGCTGTGTCCTCAGATTAAGAGTCTACACTGCGTCACTAGATCCTTATACAGGGGTATAATGAGGCCTCACTGTACCAGAGAGACCGGAGCGAGGAGCAGGGGCCTGATCACAAGAGCTGACAATCTGAGGACACAGCAATTCTGAATAAGAGTCTACACTGCGTCACTAGATCCTTATACAGGGGTATAATGAGGCCTCACTGTACAGGAGAGACCGGAGCGAGGAGCAGAGGCATGATCGCAAGAGCTGACAATCTGAGGACACAGCAATTCTGAAAAAGAGTCTACACTGCGTCACTAGATCCTTATACAGGGGTATAATGAGGCCTCACTGTACAGGAGAGACAGGAGCGAGGAGGCGGGGCCTGATCACAAGAGCTGACAATCTGAGGACACAGCAATGCTGAATAACAGTCTACACTGCGTCACTAGATCCTTATACAGGGGTATAATGATACCTCACTGTACAGGAGAGACCGGAGCGAGGAGCGGGGGCCTGATCACAAGAGCTGACAATCTGAGGACACAGCAATGCTGAATAACAGTCTACACTGCGTCACTAGATCCTTATACAGGGGTATAATGAGGCCTCACTGTACAGGAGAGACCGGAGCGAGGAGCAGAGGCCTGATCACAAGAGCTGACAATCTGAGGAAACAGCAATGCTGAATAACAGTCTACACTGCGTCACTAGATCCTTATACAGGGGTATAATGAGTCCTCACTGTACAGGAGAGACCGGAGCAGGGGCCTGATCACAAGAGCTGACAATCTGAGGACACAGCAATGCTGTATAACAGTCTACACTGCGTCACTAGATCCTTATACAGGGGTATAATGAGGCCTCACTGTACAGGAGAGACCGGAGCGAGGAGCAGGGGCCTGATCACAAGAGCTGACAATCTGAGGAGACAGCAATGCTGAATAACAGTGTATGCTGCGTCACTAGATCCTTATACAGGGGTATAATGAGGCCTCACTGTACAGGAGAGACCGGAGCGAGGAGCAGGGACCTGATCGCAAGATCTGATAATCTGAGGACACAGCAATTCTGAATAAGAGTCTACACTGCGTCACTAGATCCTTATACAGGGGTATAATGAGGCTTCACTGTACCAGAGAGACCGGAGCGAGGAGCAGGGGCCTGATCACAAGAGCTGACAATCTGAGGACACAGCAATTCTGAATAAGAGTCTACACTGCGTCACTAGATCCTTATACAGGGGTATAATGAGGCCTCACTGCACAGGAGATACCGGAACGAGGAGCAAGTGCATGATCTCAAGAGCTGACAATCTGAGGACACAGCAATGCTGAATAACAGTCTACACTGCGTCACTAGATCCTTATACAGGGGTATAATGAGGCCTCACTGTACAGGAGAGACCGGAGCGAGGAGCGGGGGCCTGATCATAAGAGCTGACAATCTGAGGACACAGCAATGCTGAATAACAGTCTACACTGCGTCACTAGATCCTTATACAGGGGTATAATGAGGGCTCACTGTACAGGAGAGACCGGAGCGAGGAACAGAGGCCTGATCACAAGAGCTGATAATCTGAGGAAGCAGCAATGCTGAATAACAGTCTACACTGCGTCACTAGATCCTTATACAGGGGTATAATGAGGCCTCACTGTACAGGAGAGACCGGAGCGAGGAGCAGGGGCCTGATCACAAGAGCTGACAATCGGAGGACACAGCAATGCTGAATAACAGTCTACACTGCGTCACTAGATCCTTATACAGGGGTATAATGAGGCCTCACTGTACAGGAGAGACCGGAGCGAGGAGCAGAGGCCTGATCACAAGAGTTGACAATCTGAGGATACAGCAATGCTGAATAACAGTCTACACTGCGTCACTAGATCCTTATACAGGGGTATAATGAGACCTCACTGTACAGGAGAGACCGGAGCGAGGAGCAGAGGCCTGATCACAAGAGTTGACAATCTGAGGAGACAGCAATGCTGAATAACAGTCTACACTGCGTCACTAGATCCTTATACAGGGGTATAATGAGGCCTCACTGTACAGGAGAGACCGGAGCGAGGAGCAGAGGCCTGATCACAAGAGCTGACAATCTGAGGAGACAGCAATGCTGAATAACAGTCTACACTGCGTCACTAGATCCTTATACAGGGGTATAATGAGGCCTCACTGTACAGGAGAGACCGGAGCGAGGAGCAGGGGCCTGATCACAAGAGTTGACAATCTGAGGAGACAGCAATGCTGAATAACAGTCTATACTGCGTCACTAGATCCTTATACAGGGGTATAATGAGGCCTCACTGTACAGGAGAGACCGGAGCGAGGAGCAGAGGCCTGATCACAAGAGCTGACAATCTGAGGAGACAGCAATGCTGAATAACAGTCTACACTGCGTCACTAGATCCTTATACAGGGGTATAATGAGGCCTCACGGTACAGGAGAGACCGGAGCGAGGAGCAGGGGCCTGATCACAAGAGCTGACAATCTGAGGAGACAGCAATGCTGAATAACAGTCTACACTGCGTCACTAGATCCTTATACAGGAGTATAATGAGGCCTCACTGTACAGGAGAGACCGGAGCGATGAGCAGGGGCCTGATCACAAGAGCTGACAATCTGAGGAGACAGCAATGCTGAATAACAGCCTACACTGCGTCACTAGATCCTTATACAGGGGTATAATGAGGCCTCACTGTACAGGAGAGACCGGAGCGAGGAGCAGGAGCCTGATCACAAGAGCTGACAATCTGAGGAGACAGCAATGCTGAACAACAGTCTACACTGCGTCACTAGATCCTTATACAGGGGTATAATGAGGCCTCACTGTACAGGAGAGACCGGAGCGATGAGCAGGGGCCTGATCACAAGAGCTGACAATCTGAGGAGACAGCAATGCTGAATAACAGCCTACACTGCGTCACTAGATCCTTATACAGGGGTATAATGAGGCCTCACTGTACAGGAGAGACCGGAGCGAGGAGTAGGAGCCTGATCACAAGAGCTGACAATCTGAGGAGACAGCAATGCTGAACAACAGTCTACACTGCGTCACTAGATCCTTATACAGGGGTATAATGAGGCCTCACTGTACAGGAGAGACCGGAGCGAGGAGCAGGGGCCTGATCACAAGAGCTGACAATCTAAGGACACAGCAATGCTGAATAACAGTCTACACTACGTCACTAGATCCTTATACAGGGGTATAATGAGGCCTCACTGTACAGGAGAGACTGGAGCGAGGAGCAGGGGCCTGATCACAAGAGCTGACAATCTGCGGAAACAGCAATGCTGAATAACAGTCTACACTGCATCACTAGATCCTTATACAGGGGTATAATGAGGCCTCACTGTACAGGAGATACCGGAGCGAGGAGCAGGGGCCTGATCACAAGAGCTGACAATCTGAGGAAACAGCAATGCTGAATAACAGTCTACACTGCGTCACTAGATCCTTATACAGGGGTATAATGAGGCCTCACTGTACAGGAGAGCACGGAGCGAGGAGCAGGGGCCTGATCACAAGACCTGACAATCTGAGGAAACAGCAATGCTGGATAACAGTCTACACTGCGTCACTAGAACCTTATACAGGGGTATAATGAGGCCTCACTGCACAGGAGAGACCGGAGCGAGGAGCTGGGGCCCGATCACAAGAGCTGACAATCTGAGGACACAGCAATGCTGAATAACAGTCTACACTGCGTCACTAGATCCTTATACAGGGGTATAATGAGGCCTCACTGCACAGGAGAGACCGGAGCGAGGAGCTGGGGCCCGATCACAAGAGCTGACAATCTGAGGACACAGCAATGCTGAATAACAGTCTACACTGCGTCACTAGATCCTTATACAGGGGTATAATGAGGCCTCACTGTACAGGAGAGACCGGAGCGAGGAGAAGGGGCCTGATCACAAGAGCTGACAATCTGAGGAGACAGCAATGCTGAATAACAGTCTACACTGCATCACTAGATCCTTATACAGGGGTATAATGAGGCCGCACTGTACAGGAGAGACCGGAGCGAGGAGCCGGGGCCTGATCACAAGAGCTGACAATCTGAGGAAACAGCAATGCTGAATAACAGTCTACACTGCGTCACTAGATCCTTATACAGGGGTATAATGAGGCCTCACTGTACAGGAGAGACCGGAGCGAGGAGCAGGGGCCTGATCACCAGAGCTGACAATCTGAGGACACAGCAATGCTGAATAACTGTCTACACTGCGTCACTAGATCCTTATACAGGGGTATAATGAGGCCTCACTGTACAGGAGAGACCGGAGCGAGGAGCAGGGGCCTGATCACAAGAGCTGACAATCTGAGGACACAGCAATGCTGAATAACAGTCTACACTGCGTCACTAGATCCTTATACAGGGGTATAATGAGGCCTCACTGTACAGGAGAGACCGGAGCGAGGAGCAGGGGCCTGATCACAAGAGCTGACAATCTGAGGACACAGCAATGCTGAATAACAGTCTACACTGCGTCACTAGATCCTTATACAGGGGTATAATGAGGCCTCACTGTACAGGAGAGACCGGAGCGAGGAGCAGGGGCCTGATCACCAGAGCTGACAATCTGAGGAGACAGAAATGCTGAATAACAGTCTACACTGCGTCACTAGATCCTTATACAGGGGTATAATGAGGCCTCACTGTACAGGAGAGACCGGAGCGAGGAGCGGGGGCCTGATCACAAGAGCCGACAATCTGAGGACACAGCAATGCTGAATAACAGTCTACACTGCGTCACTAGATCCTTATACAGGGGTATAATGAGGCCTCACTGTACAGGAGAGACCAGAGCGAGGAGCAGAGGCCTGATCACAAGAGCTGACAATCTGAGGAGACAGCAATGCTGAATAACAGTCTACACTGCATCACTAGATCCTTATACAGGGGTATAATGAGGCCTCACTGTACAGGAGAGACCGGAGCGAGGAGCAGGGGCCTGATCACAAGAGCTGACAATCTGAGGAGACAGCAATGCTGAATAACAGTCTACACTGCATCACTAGATCCTTATACAGGGGTATAATGAGACCTCACTGTACAGGAGAGACCGGAGCGAGGAGCTGGGACCTGATCACAAGAGCTGACAATCTGAGGAGACAGCAATGCTGAATAACAGTCTACACTGCGTCACTAGATCCTTATACAGGGGTATAATGAGGCCTCAATGTACAGGAGAGACCGGAGCGAGGAGCAGAGGCCTGATCACAAGAGCTGACAATCTGAGGAGACAGCAATGCTGAATAACAGTCTACACTGCGTCACTAGATCCTTATACAGGGGTATAATGAGGCCTCACTGTACAGGAGAGACCGGAGCGAGGAGCAGAGGCCTGATCACAAGAGCTGACAATCTGAGGAGACAGCAATGCTGAATAACAGTCTACACTGTGTCACTAGATCCTTATACAGGGGTATAATGAGGCCTCACTGTACAGGAGAGACCGGAGCGAGGAGCAGAGGCCTGATCACAAGAGCTGACAATCTGAGGAGACAGCAATGCTGAATAACAGTCTACACTGTGTCACTAGATCCTTATACAGGGGTATAATGAGGCCTCAGTGTACAGGAGAAACCGGAGTGAGGAGCAGGGGCCTGATCACAAGAGCTGACAATCTGAGGACACAGCAATGCTGAATAACAGTCTACACGGCGTCACTAGATCCTTATACAGGGGTATAATGAGGCCTCACTGTACAGGAGAGACCGGAGCGAGGAGCAGGGGCCTGATCACAAGAGCTGACAATCTGAGGAAACAGCAATGCTGAATAACAGTCTACACTGCATCACTAGATCCTTATACAGGGGTATAATGAGGCCTCACTGTACAGGAGAGACCGGAGTGAGGAGCAGAGGCCTGATCACAAGAGCTGACAATCTGAGGAGACAGCAAAGCTGAATAACAGTCTACACTGCGTCACTAGATCCTTATACAGGGGTATAATGAGGCCTCACTGTACAGGAGAGACCGGAGCGAGGAGCAGGGGCCTGATCACAAGAGCTGACAATCTGAGGAGACAGCAATGCTGAATAACAGTCTACACTGCGTCACTAGATCCTTATACAGGGGTATAATGAGGCCTCACTGTACAGGAGAGACCAGAGCGAGGAGCAGGGGCCTGATCACAAGAGCTGACAATCTGAGGAGACAGCAATGCTGAATAACAGTCTACACTGCGTCAATAGATCCTTATACAGGGGTATAATGAGGCCTCACTGTACAGGAGAGACCGGAGCGAGGAGCAGGGGCCTGATCACAAGAGCTGACAATCTGAGGAGACAGCAATGCTGAATAACAGTCTACACTGCGTCACTAGATCCTTATACAGGTGTATAATGAGGCCTCACTGTACAGGAGAGACCGGAGCGAGGAGCAGGGGCCTGATCACAAGAGCTGACAATCTGAGGAGACAGCAATGCTGAATAACAGTCTACACTGCGTCACTAGATCCTTATACAGGTGTATAATGAGGCCTCACTGTACAGGAGAGACCGGAGCGAGGAGCAGGGGCCTGATCACAAGAGCTGACAATCTGAGGAAACAGCAATGCTGAATAACAGTCTACACTGCGTCACTAGATCCTTATACAGGGGTATAATGAGGCCTCACTGTACAGGAGAGACCAGAGCGAGGAGCAGAGGCCTGATCACAAGAGCTGACAATCTGAGGAGACAGCAATGCTGAATAACAGTCTACACTGCGTCACTAGATCCTTATACAGGGGTATAATGAGGCCTCACTGTACAGGAGAGACCGGAGCGAGGAGCAGGGGCCTGATCACAAGAGCTGACAATCTGAGGAGACAGCAATGCTGAATAACAGTCTACACTGCGTCACTAGCTCCTTATACAGGGGTATAATGAGGCCTCACTGTACAGGAGAGACCGGAGCGAGGAGCAGGGGCCTGATCACAAGAGCTGACAATCTGAGGAGACAGCAATGCTGAATAACAGTCTACACTGCGTCACTAGATCCTTATACAGGGGTATAATGAGGCCTCACTGTACAGGAGAGACCGGAGAGAGGAGCAGAGGCCTGATCACAAGAGCTGACAATCTGAGGACACAGCAATGCTGAATAACAGTCTACACTGCGTCACTAGATCCTTATACAGGGGTATAATGAGGCCTCACTGTACAGGAGAGACCGGAGCGAGGAGCCGGAGCCTGATCACAAGAGCTGACAATCTGAGGAGACAGCAATGCTGAATAACAGTCTACACTGCGTCACTAGATCCTTATACAGGGGTATAATGAGGCCTCACTGTACAGGAGAGACCAGAGCGAGGAGCAGAGGCCTGATCACAAGAGCAGACAATCTGAGGAGACAGCAATGCTGAATAACAGTCTACACTGCATCACTAGATCCTTATACAGGGGTATAATGAGGCCTCACTGTACAGGAGAGACCGGAGCGAGGAGAAGGGGCCTGATCACAAGCGCTGACAATCTGAGGAGACAGCAATGCTGAATAACAGTCTAAACTGCGTCACTAGATCCTTATACAGGGGTATAATGAGGCCTCACTGTACAGGAGAGACCAGAGCGAGGAGCAGAGGCCTGATCACAAGAGCAGACAATCTGAGGAGACAGCAATGCTGAATAACAGTCTACACTGCATCACTAGATCCTTATACAGGGGTATAATGAGGCCTCACTGTACAGGAGAGACCGGAGCGAGGAGAAGGGGCCTGATCACAAGCGCTGACAATCTGAGGAGACAGCAATGCTGAATAACAGTCTACACTGCGTCACTAGATCCTTATACAGGGGTATAATGAGACCTCACTGTACAGGAGAGACCGGAGCGAGGAGCAGGAGCCTGATCACAAGAGCTGACAATCTGAGGACACAGCAATGCTGAATAACAGTCTACACTGCGTCACTAGATCCTTATACAGGGGTATAATGAGGCCTCACTGTACAGGAGAGACCGGAGCGAGGAGAAGGGGCCTGATCACAAGAGCTGACAATCTGAGGAGACAGCAATGCTGAATAACAGTCTACACTGCATCACTAGATCCTTATACAGGGGTATAATGAGGCCGCACTGTACAGGAGAGACCGGAGCGAGGAGCCGGGGCCTGATCACAAGAGCTGACAATCTGAGGAAACAGCAATGCTGAATAACAGTCTACACTGCGTCACTAGATCCTTATACAGGGGTATAATGAGGCCTCACTGTACAGGAGAGACCGGAGCGAGGAGCAGGGGCCTGATCACCAGAGCTGACAATCTGAGGACACAGCAATGCTGAATAACTGTCTACACTGCGTCACTAGATCCTTATACAGGGGTATAATGAGGCCTCACTGTACAGGAGAGACCGGAGCGAGGAGCAGGGGCCTGATCACAAGAGCTGACAATCTGAGGACACAGCAATGCTGAATAACAGTCTACACGGCGTCACTAGATCCTTATACAGGGGTATAATGAGGCCTCACTGTACAGGAGAGACCGGAGCGAGGAGCAGGGGCCTGATCACAAGAGCTGACAATCTGAGGAAACAGCAATGCTGAATAACAGTCTACACTGCGTCACTAGATCCTTATACAGGGGTATAATGAGGCCTCACTGTACAGGAGAGACCGGAGCGAGGAGCAGGGGCCTGATCACCAGAGCTGACAATCTGAGGAGACAGAAATGCTGAATAACAGTCTACACTGCGTCACTAGATCCTTATACAGGGGTATAATGAGGCCTCACTGTACAGGAGAGACCGGAGCGAGGAGCGGGGGCCTGATCACAAGAGCCGACAATCTGAGGACACAGCAATGCTGAATAACAGTCTACACTGCGTCACTAGATCCTTATACAGGGGTATAATTAGGCCTCACTGTACAGGAGAGACCAGAGCGAGGAGCAGAGGCCTGATCACAAGAGCTGACAATCTGAGGAGACAGCAATGCTGAATAACAGTCTACACTGCATCACTAGATCCTTATACAGGGGTATAATGAGGCCTCACTGTACAGGAGAGACCAGAGCGAGGAGCAGAGGCCTGATCACAAGAGCTGACAATCTGAGGAGACAGCAATGCTGAATAACAGTCTACACTGCATCACTAGATCCTTATACAGGGGTATAATGAGGCCTCACTGTACAGGAGAGACCGGAGCGAGGAGCAGGGGCCTGATCACAAGAGCTGACAATCTGAGGAGACAGCAATGCTGAATAACAGTCTACACTGCATCACTAGATCCTTATACAGGGGTATAATGAGACCTCACTGTACAGGAGAGACCGGAGCGAGGAGCTGGGACCTGATCACAAGAGCTGACAATCTGAGGAGACAGCAATGCTGAATAACAGTCTACACTGCGTCACTAGATCCTTATACAGGGGTATAATGAGGCCTCACTGTACAGGAGAGACCGGAGCGAGGAGCAGAGGCCTGATCACAAGAGCTGACAATCTGAGGAGACAGCAATGCTGAATAACAGTCTACACTGCGTCACTAGATCCTTATACAGGGGTATAATGAGGCCTCACTGTACAGGAGAGACCGGAGCGAGGAGCAGAGGCCTGATCACAAGAGCTGACAATCTGAGGAGACAGCAATGCTGAATAACAGTCTACACTGTGTCACTAGATCCTTATACAGGGGTATAATGAGGCCTCACTGTACAGGAGAGACCGGAGCGAGGAGCAGAGGCCTGATCACAAGAGCTGACAATCTGAGGAGACAGCAATGCTGAATAACAGTCTACACTGTGTCACTAGATCCTTATACAGGGGTATAATGAGGCCTCACTGTACAGGAGAGACCGGAGCGAGGAGCAGGGGCCTGATCACAAGAGCTGACAATCTGAGGAGACAGCAATGCTGAATAACAGTCTACACTGTGTCACTAGATCCTTATACAGGGGTATAATGAGGCCTCACTGTACAGGAGAGACCGGAGCGAGGAGCAGAGGCCTGATCACAAGAGCTGACAATCTGAGGAGACAGCAATGCTGAATAACAGTCTACACTGTGTCACTAGATCCTTATACAGGGGTATAATGAGGCCTCAGTGTACAGGAGAAACCGGAGTGAGGAGCAGGGGCCTGATCACAAGAGCTGACAATCTGAGGACACAGCAATGCTGAATAACAGTCTACACGGCGTCACTAGATCCTTATACAGGGGTATAATGAGGCCTCACTGTACAGGAGAGACCGGAGCGAGGAGCAGGGGCCTGATCACAAGAGCTGACAATCTGAGGAAACAGCAATGCTGAATAACAGTCTACACTGCATCACTAGATCCTTATACAGGGGTATAATGAGGCCTCACTGTACAGGAGAGACCGGAGTGAGGAGCAGAGGCCTGATCACAAGAGCTGACAATCTGAGGAGACAGCAAAGCTGAATAACAGTCTACACTGCGTCACTAGATCCTTATACAGGGGTATAATGAGGCCTCACTGTACAGGAGAGACCGGAGCGAGGAGCAGGGGCCTGATCACAAGAGCTGACAATCTGAGGAGACAGCAATGCTGAATAACAGTCTACACTGCGTCACTAGATCCTTATACAGGGGTATAATGAGGCCTCACTGTACAGGAGAGACCAGAGCGAGGAGCAGGGGCCTGATCACAAGAGCTGACAATCTGAGGAGACAGCAATGCTGAATAACAGTCTACACTGCGTCAATAGATCCTTATACAGGGGTATAATGAGGCCTCACTGTACAGGAGAGACCGGAGCGAGGAGCAGGGGCCTGATCACAAGAGCTGACAATCTGAGGAGACAGCAATGCTGAATAACAGTCTACACTGCGTCACTAGATCCTTATACAGGTGTATAATGAGGCCTCACTGTACAGGACAGACCGGAGCGAGGAGCAGGGGCCTGATCACAAGAGCTGACAATCTGAGGAAACAGCAATGCTGAATAACAGTCTACACTGCGTCACTAGATCCTTATACAGGGGTATAATGAGGCCTCACTGTACAGGAGAGACCAGAGCGAGGAGCAGAGGCCTGATCACAAGAGCTGACAATCTGAGGAGACAGCAATGCTGAATAACAGTCTACACTGCGTCACTAGATCCTTATACAGGGGTATAATGAGGCCTCACTGTACAGGAGAGACCGGAGCGAGGAGCAGGGGCCTGATCACAAGAGCTGACAATCTGAGGACACAGCAATGCTGAATAACAGTCTACACTGCGTCACTAGATCCTTATACAGGGGTATAATGAGGCCTCACTGTACAGGAGAGACCGGAGCGAGGAGCAGGGGCCTGATCACAAGAGCTGACAATCTGAGGAAACAGCAATGCTGAATAACAGTCTACACTGCGTCACTAGATCCTTATACAGGGGTATAATGAGGCCTCACTGTACAGGAGAGACCGGAGAGAGGAGCAGAGGCCTGATCACAAGAGCTGACAATCTGAGGACACAGCAATGCTGAATAACAGTCTACACTGCGTCACTAGATCCTTATACAGGGGTATAATGAGGCCTCACTGTACAGGAGAGACCGGAGCGAGGAGCCGGAGCCTGATCACAAGAGCTGACAATCTGAGGAGACAGCAATGCTGAATAACAGTCTACACTGTGTCACTAGATCCTTATACAGGGGTATAATGAGGCCTCACTGTACAGGAGAGACCGGAGCGAGGATCAGGGGCCTGATCACAAGAGCTGACAATCTGAGGAGACAGCAATGCTGAATAACAGTCTACACTGCATCACTAGATCCTTATACAGGGGTATAATGAGGCCTCACTGTATAGGCAAAGACCTCGAAGGATGACTGTGGAAAACAGATTTCTATTTAAAAAAAGAGCCGGCTCTTTATGGTGAGCGGAGCCAAATGAGCCGGATCACCAAAAGGAGTCGAACTTCCCATCACTAGTCTTCATTCCGGAGATCATGTGACCCCTGACTCCTCCGCCCTGTGACCTCATCACAGGTCCTGTGCACAGAGCAGCCATTCATGTGGAGTGCGGCTCTGCAGGTGGAGGTATGTGGAGATTCCCCATTACTGAGAGTGGGGGGGGGACATTAACCCCTTATGCCCTGAGGCTCTCTATAAGAATCACACAGTATAATCTTCTCACAGTACCACCATCCCACCACACACAGTATAATCTTCTCACAGTATCACCATCCCACCACACACAGTATAATCTTCTCACAGTACCACCATCCCACCACACACAGTATAATCTCACAGTATCACCATCCCCCCACATACAGTATAATCTTCTCACAGTATCACCATCCCACCACACACAGTATAATCTTCTCACAGTATCACCATCCCACCACACACAGTATAATCTTCTCACAGTATCACCATCCCCCCACACACAGTATAATCTTCTCACAGTATCACCATCCCCCCACACACAGTATAATCTTCTCACAGTACCACCATCCCACCACACACAGTATAATCTTCTCACAGTACCACCATCCCCCCACACACAGTATAATCTTCTCACAGTATCACCATCCCACCACACACAGTATAATCTTCTCACAGTACCACCATCCCACCACACACAGTATAATCTTCTCACAGTATCACCATCCCACCACACACAGTATAATCTTCTCACAGTATCACCATCCCACCACACACAGTATAATCTTCTCACAGCATCACCATTCCACCACACAGTATAATCTTCTCACAGTACCACCATCCCACCACACAGTATAATCTTCTCACAGTACCACCATCCCACCACACAGTATAATCTTCTCACAGTATCACCATCCCACCACACACAGTATAATCTTCTCACAGCATCACCATTCCACCACACAGTATAATCTTCTCACAGTACCACCATCCCACCACACAGTATAATCTTCTCACAGTATCACCATCCCACCACACACAGTATAATCTTCTCACAGTATCACCATCCCACCACACACAGTATAATCTTCTCACAGCATCACCATTCCACCACACAGTATAATCTTCTCACAGTACCACCATTCCACCACACAGTATAATCTTCTCACAGTACCACCATCCCACCACACAGTATAATCTTCTCACAGTATCACCATCCCACCACACACAGTATAATCTTCTCACAGTATCACCATCCCACCACACAGTATAATCTTCTCACAGTATCACCATCCCACCACACACAGTATAATCTTCTCACAGTATCACCATCCCCCACACACAGTATAATCTCACAGTATCACCATCCCACCACACACAGTATAATCTTCTCACAGTATCACCATCCCACCACACACAGTATAATCTTCTCACAGTATCACCATCCCACCACACACAGTATAATCTTCTCACAGTATCACCATCCCACCAC
The DNA here is from genome assembly GCF_039654945.1 of Dendrobates tinctorius. NCBI lineage: Eukaryota > Metazoa > Chordata > Amphibia > Anura > Dendrobatidae > Dendrobates > Dendrobates tinctorius. Next base: position 1,908,383 of record NW_027361941.1, on the reverse strand, counting down.
ACACAGTATAATCTTCTCACAGTATCACCATCCCACCACACACAGTATAATCTTCTCACAGTATCACCATCCCACCACACACAGTATAATCTTCTCACAGCATCACCATCCCACCACACAGTATAATCTTCTCACAGTATCACCATCCCACCACACACAGTATAATCTTCTCACAGTATCACCATCCCCCACACACAGTATAATCTCACAGTATCACCATCCCACCACACACAGTATAATCTTCTCACAGTATCACCATCCCACCACACACAGTATAATCTTCTCACAGTATCACCATCCCACCACACACAGTATAATCTTCTCACAGTATCACCATCCCCCACACACAGTATAATCTCACAGTATCACCATCCCACCACACACAGTATAATCTTCTCACAGTATCACCATCCCACCACACACAGTATAATCTCACAGTATCACCATCCCACCACACACAGTATAATCTTCTCACAGTATCACCATCCCACCACACACAGTATAATCTTCTCACAGTATCACCATCCCACCACACACAGTATAATCTTCTCACAGTATCACCATCCCACCACACACAGTATAATCTTCTCACAGTATCACCATCCCACCACACAGTATAATCTTCTCACAGTATCACCATCCCACCACACACAGTATAATCTTCTCACAGTATCACCATCCCACCACACACAGTATAATCTTCTCACAGTATCACCATCCCACCACACACTGTATAATCTTCTCACAGTACCACCATCCCCCCACACACAGTATAATCTTCTCACAGTATCACCATCCCACCACACACAGTATAATCTTCTCACAGTATCACCATCCCCCCACACACAGTATAATCTTCTCACAGTATCACCATCCCACCACACACAGTATAATCTTCTCACAGTATCACCATCCCACCACACACAGTATAATCTCACAGTATCACCATCCCACCACACACAGTATAATCTTCTCACAGTATCACCATCCCACCTCACACAGTATAATCTTCTCACAGTATCACCATCCCACCTCACACAGTATAATCTTCTCACAGTATCACCATCCCACCACACACAGTATAATCTCACAGTATCACCATCCCACCACACACAGTATAATCTTCTCACAGTATCACCATCCCACCACACACAGTATAATCTTCTCACAGTATCACCATCCCACCACACAGTATAATCTTCTCACAGTATCACCATCCCACCACACACAGTATAATCTTCTCACAGTATCACCATCCCCCACACACAGTATAATCTTCTCACACTACCACCATCCCACCACACACAGTATAATCTTCTCACAGTATCACCATCCCACCACACACAGTATAATCTTCTCACAGTATCACCATCCCACCACACACAGTATAATCTTCTCACAGTATCACCATCCCACCACACACAGTATAATCTTCTCACAGTATCACCATCCCACCACACACAGTATAATCTTCTCACAGTATCACCATCCCACCACACACAGTATAATCTTCTCACAGTATCACCATCCCACCACACTGTATAATCTTCTCACAGTATCACCATCCCACCACACACAGTATAATCTTCTCACAGTATCACCATCCCCCACACACAGTATAATCTTCTCACACTACCACCATCCCACCACACACAGTATAATCTTCTCACAGTATCACCATCCCACCACACACAATATAATCTTCTCACAGTATCACCATCCCACCACACACAGTATAATCTTCTCACAGTATGACCATCCCACCACACACAGTATAATCTTCTCACAGTATCACCATCCCACCACACACAGTATAATCTTCTCACAGTATCACCATCCCACCACACACAGTATAATCTTCTCACAGTATCACCATCCCACCACACACAGTATAATCTTCTCACAGTATCCCCAACCCACCTCACACAGTATAATCTTCTCACAGTATCACCATCCCACCACACACAGTATAATCTTCTCACAGTATCACCATCCCACCACACACAGTATAATCTTCTCACAGTATCCCCATCCCACCTCACACAGTATAATCTTCTCACAGTATCACCATCCCACCACACACAGTATAATCTCACAGCATCACCATCCCACCACACACAGTATGATCTTCTCACAGTATCACCATCCCACCACACACAGTATAATCTTCTCACAGTATGACCATCCCACCACACACAGTATAATCTTCTCACAGTATCACCATCCCACCACACACAGTATAATCTTCTCACAGTACCACCATCCCACCACACACAGTATAATCTTTTCACAGTATCACCATCCCACCAAACACAGTATAATATTCTCACAGTATCACCATCCCACCACACACAGTATAATCTTCTCACAGTATCACCATCCCACCACACACAGTATAATCTTCTCACAGTATCACCATCCCACCACACACAGTATAAGCTCACAGTGTCACCATCCCACCATACACAGAATAATCTTCTCACAGTATCACCATCCCACCACACACAGTATAATCTTCTCACAGTACCACCATCCCACCACACACAGTATAATCTTCTCACAGTATCACCATCCCACCACACACAGAATAATCTTCTCACAGTATCACCATCCTCCCACACACAGTATAATCTTCTCACAGTATCATCATCCCATCACACACAGTATAATCTCACAGTATCACCATCCCACCACACACAGTATAATCTCACAGTATCACCATCCCACCACACACAGTATAATCTTCTCACAGTACCACCATCCCACCACACACAGTATAATCTTCTCACAGTATCACCATCCCCCCACACACAGTATAATCTTCTCACACTACCACCATCCCACCACACACAGTATAATCTTCTCACAGTATCACCATCCCACCACACACAGTATAATCTTCTCACAGTATCACCATCCCACCACACACAGTATAATCTTCTCACAGTATGACCATCCCACCACACACAGTATAATCTTCTCACAGTATCACCATCCCACCACACACAGTATAATCTTCTCACAGTATCACCATCCCACCACACACACTATAATCTTCTCACAGTATCACCATCCCACCACACACAGTATAATCTTCTCACAGTATCCCCATCCCACCTCACACAGTATAATCTTCTCACAGTATCACCATCCCACCACACACAGTATAATCTTCTCACAGTATCACCATCCCACCTCACACAGTATAATCTTCTCACAGTATCACCATCCCACCACACACAGTATAATCTCACAGTATCACCATCCCACCACACACAGTATGATCTTCTCACAGTATCACCATCCCACCACACACAGTATAATCTTCTCACAGTATGACCATCCCACCACACACAGTATAATCTTCTCACAGTATCACCATCCCACCACACACAGTATAATCTTCTCACAGTATCACCATCCCACCACACACAGTATAATCTTCTCACATTACCACCATCCCACCACACACAGTATAATCTCACAGTATCACCATCCCACCACACACAGTATAATCTTCTCACAGTATCACCATCCCACCACACACAGTATAATCTTCTCACAGTACCACCATCCCACCACACATAGTATAATCTCACAGTATCACCATCCCCCCACATACAGTATAATCTTCTCACAGTATCACCATCCCACCACACACAGTATAATCTTCTCACAGTATCACCATCCCACCACACACAGTATAATCTTCTCACAGTATCACCATCCCCCCACACACAGTATAATCTTCTCACAGTATCACCATCCCCCCACACACAGTATAATCTTCTCACAGTACCACCATCCCACCACACACAGTATAATCTTCTCACAGTACCACCATCCCCCCACACACAGTATAATCTTCTCACAGTATCACCATCCCACCACACACAGTATAATCTTCTCACAGTACCACCATCCCACCACACACAGTATAATCTTCTCACAGTATCACCATCCCACCACACACAGTATAATCTTCTCACAGTATCACCATCCCACCACACACAGTATAATCTTCTCACAGCATCACCATTCCACCACACAGTATAATCTTCTCACAGTACCACCATCCCACCACACAGTATAATCTTCTCACAGTACCACCATCCCACCACGCAGTATAATCTTCTCACAGTATCACCATCCCACCACACACAGTATAATCTTCTCACAGCATCACCATTCCACCACACAGTATAATCTTCTCACTGTACCACCATCCCACCACACAGTATAATCTTCTCACAGTATCACCATCCCACCACACACAGTATAATCTTCTCACAGTATCACCATCCCACCACACACAGTATAATCTTCTCACAGCATCACCATTCCACCACACAGTATAATCTTCTCACAGTACCACCATTCCACCACACAGTATAATCTTCTCACAGTACCACCATCCCACCACACAGTATAATCTTCTCACAGTATCACCATCCCACCACACACAGTATAATCTTCTCACAGTATCACCATCCCACCACACAGTATAATCTTCTCACAGTATCACCATCCCACCACACACAGTATAATCTTCTCACAGTATCACCATCCCCCACACACAGTATAATCTCACAGTATCACCATCCCACCACACACAGTATAATCTTCTCACAGTATCACCATCCCACCACACACAGTATAATCTTCTCACAGTATCACCATCCCACCACACACAGTATAATCTTCTCACAGTATCACCATCCCACCACACACAGTATAATCTTCTCACAGTATCACCATCCCACCACACACAGTATAATCTTCTCACAGCATCACCATCCCACCACACAGTATAATCTTCTCACAGTATCACCATCCCACCACACACAGTATAATCTTCTCACAGTATCACCATCCCCCACACACAGTATAATCTCACAGTATCACCATCCCACCACACACAGTATAATCTTCTCACAGTATCACCATCCCACCACACACAGTATAATCTTCTCACAGTATCACCATCCCACCACACACAGTATAATCTTCTCACAGTATCACCATCCCCCACACACAGTATAATCTCACAGTATCACCATCCCCCACACACAGTATAATCTCACAGTATCACCATCCCACCACACACAGTATAATCTTCTCACAGTATCACCATCCCACCACACACAGTATAATCTCACAGTATCACCATCCCACCACACACAGTATAATCTTCTCACAGTATCACCATCCCACCACACACAGTATAATCTTCTCACAGTATCACCATCCCACCACACACAGTATAATCTTCTCACAGTATCACCATCCCACCACACAGTATAATCTTCTCACAGTATCACCATCCCACCACACACAGTATAATCTCACAGTATCACCATCCCACCACACACAGTATAATCTTCTCACAGTATCACCATCCCACCACACACTGTATAATCTTCTCACAGTACCACCATCCCCCCACACATAGTATAATCTTCTCACAGTATCACCATCCCACCACACACAGTATAATCTTCTCACAGTATCACCATCCCCCCACACACAGTATAATCTTCTCACAGTATCACCATCCCACCACACACAGTATAATCTCACAGTATCACCATCCCACCACACACAGTATAATCTCACAGTATCACCATCCCACCACACACAGTATAATCTTCTCACAGTATCACCATCCCACCTCACACAGTATAATCTTCTCACAGTATCACCATCCCACCTCACACAGTATAATCTTCTCACAGTATCACCATCCCACCACACACAGTATAATCTTCTCACAGTATCACCATCCCACCACACACAGTATAATCTTCTCACAGTATCACCATCCCACCACACACAGTATAATCTTCTCACAGTATCACCATCCCACCACACAGTATAATCTTCTCACAGTATCACCATCCCACCACACACAGTATAATCTTCTCACAGTATCACCATCCCCCACACACAGTATAATCTTCTCACACTACCACCATCCCACCACACACAGTATAATCTTCTCACAGTATCACCATCCCACCACACACAGTATAATCTTCTCACAGTATCACCATCCCACCACACACAGTATAATCTTCTCACAGTATCACCATCCCACCACACACAGTATAATCTTCTCACAGTATCACCATCCCACCACACACAGTATAATCTTCTCACAGTATCACCATCCCACCACACACAGTATAATCTTCTCACAGTATCACCATCCCACCACACTGTATAATCTTCTCACAGTATCACCATCCCACCACACACAGTATAATCTTCTCACAGTATCACCATCCCCCACACACAGTATAATCTTCTCACACTACCACCATCCCACCACACACAGTATAATCTTCTCACAGTATCACCATCCCACCACACACAATATAATCTTCTCACAGTATCACCATCCCACCACACACAGTATAATCTTCTCACAGTATGACCATCCCACCACACACAGTATAATCTTCTCACAGTATCACCATCCCACCACACACAGTATAATCTTCTCACAGTATCACCATCCCACCACACACAGTATAATCTTCTCACAGTATCACCATCCCACCACACACAGTATAATCTTCTCACAGTATCCCCAACCCACCTCACACAGTATAATCTTCTCACAGTATCACCATCCCACCACACACAGTATAATCTTCTCACAGTATCACCATCCCACCACACACAGTATAATCTTCTCACAGTATCCCCATCCCACCTCACACAGTATAATCTTCTCACAGTATCACCATCCCACCACACACAGTATAATCTCACAGCATCACCATCCCACCACACACAGTATGATCTTCTCACAGTATCACCATCCCACCACACACAGTATAATCTTCTCACAGTATGACCATCCCACCACACAGTGTATAATCTTCTCACAGTATCACCATCCCACCACACACAGTATAATCTTCTCACAGTACCACCATCCCACCACACACAGTATAATCTTTTCACAGTATCACCATCCCACCACACACAGTATAATCTTCTCACAGTATCACCATCCCACCACACACAGTATAATCTTCTCACAGTATCACCATCCCACCACACACAGTATAATCTTCTCACAGTATCACCATCCCACCACACACAGTATAATCTCACAGTGTCACCATCCCACCACACACAGAATAATCTTCTCACAGTATCACCATCCCACCACACACAGTATAATCTTCTCACAGTACCACCATCCCACCACACACAGTATAATCTTCTCACAGTATCACCATCCCACCACACACAGAATAATCTTCTCACAGTATCACCATCCTCCCACACACAGTATAATCTTCTCACAGTATCACCATCCCATCATACACAGTATAATCTCACAGTATCACCATCCCACCACACACAGTATAATCTCACAGTATCACCATCCCACCACACACAGTATAATCTTCTCACAGTACCACCATCCCACCACACACAGTATAATCTTCTCACAGTATCACCATCCCCCCACACACAGTATAATCTTCTCACACTACCACCATCCCACCACACACAGTATAATCTTCTCACAGTATCCCCATCCCACCTCACACAGTATAATCTTCTCACAGTATCACCATCCCACCACACACAGTATAATCTTCTCACAGTATCACCATCCCACCACACACAGTATAATCTTCTCACAGTATCCCCATCCCACCTCACACAGTATAATCTTCTCACAGTATCACCATCCCACCACACACAGTATAATCTCACAGTATCACCATCCCACCACACACAGTATGATCTTCTCACAGTATCACCATCCCACCACACACAGTATAATCTTCTCACAGTATGACCATCCCACCACACACAGTATAATCTTCTCACAGTATCACCATCCCACCACACACAGTATAATCTTCTCACAGTATCACCATCCCACCACACACAGTATAATCTTCTCACATTACCACCATCCCACCACACACAGTATAATCTCACAGTATCACCATCCCACCACACACAGTATAATCTTCTCACAGTATCACCATCCCACCACACACAGTATAATCTTCTCACAGTATCACCATCCCACCACACACAGTATAATCTTCTCACAGTATCACCATCCCACCACACACAGTATAATCTTCTCACAGTGTCACCATCCCACCACACACAGAATAATCTTCTCACAGTATCACCATCCCACCACACACAGTATAATCTTCTCACAGTACCACCATCCCACCACACACAGTATAATCTTCTCACAGTATCACCATCCCACCACACACAGAATAATCTTCTCACAGTATCACCATCCTCCCACACACAGTATAATCTTCTCACAGTATCACCATCCCACCACACACAGTATAATCTCACAGTATCACCATCCCACCACACACAGTATAATCTCACAGTATCACCATCCCACCACACACAGTATAATCTTCTCACAGTACCACCATCCCACCACACACAGTATAATCTTCTCACAGTATCACCATCCCACCACACACAGAATAATCTTCTCACAGTATCACCATCCCACCACACACAGTATAATCTTCTCACAGTACCACCATCCCACCACACACAGTATAATCTTCTCACAGTATCACCATCCCACCACACACAGAATAATCTTCTCACAGTGTCACCATCCTCCCACACACAGTATAATCTTCTCACAGTATCACCATCCCACCACACACAGTATAATCTTCTCACAGTATCACCATCCCACCACACACAGAATAATCTTCTCACAGTATTACCATCCTCCCACACACAGTATAATCTTCTCACAGTATCACCATCCCCCCACACACAGTATAATCTTCTCACAGTATCACCATCCCACCACACACAGTATAATCTTCTCACAGTATCACCATCCCACCACACACAGTATAATCTTCTCACAGTATCACCATCCCACCACACACAGTACAATCTTCTCACAGTATCATCATCCCACCACACAGTATAATCTCACAGTACCACCATTCCCCCACACACAGTATAATCTTCTCACAGTATCACCATCCCACCACACACAGTATAATCTTCTCACAGTATCACCATCCCACCACACAGTATAATCTTCTCACAGTATCACCATCCCCCCACACACAGTATAATCTTCTCACAGTATCACCATCCCACCACACACAGTATAATCTTCTCACAGTACCACCATCCCCCACACACAGTATAATCTTCTCACAGTATCATCATCCCACCACACACAGTATAATCTTCTCACAGTATCACCATCCCACCACACACAGTATAATCTTCTCACAGTATCATCATCCCACCACACACAGTATAATCTTCTCACAGTATCACCATCCCACCACACACAGTATAATCTTCTCACAGTATCACCATCCCAACACACACAGTATAATCTTCTCACAGTATCACCATCCCACCACACACAGTATAATCATCCCACCACACACAGTATAATCTTCTCACAATATCACCATCCCACCACACACAGTATAATCTTCTCACAGTATCAATATCCCACCACACACAGTATAATCTTCTCACAGTATCACCATCGCCTCACACACAGTATAATCTTCTCACAGTATCACCATCCCACCACACACAGTATAATCTTCTCACAGTATCACCATCCCACCACACACAGTATAATCTCACAGTACCACCATCCCCTCACACACAGTATAATCTTCTCACAGTATGACCATCCCATCACACACAGTATAATCTTCTCACAGTATCACCATCCCACCACACACAGTATAATCTACTCACAGTATCAGCATCCCACCACACACAGTATAATCTTCTCACAGTACCACCATCCCACCACACACAGTATAATCTTCTCACAGTATCACCATCCCATCACACACAGTATAATCTTCTCACAATATCACCATCCCCCCACACACAGTATAATCTTCTCACAGTATCACCATCCCATCACACACAGTATAATCTTCTCACAGTATCACCATCCCACCACACACAGTATAATCTTCTCACAGTATCATCATTCCCACCACACACAGTATAATCTTCTCACAATATCACCATCCCCCCACACACAGTATAATCTTCTCACAGTATCACCATCCCACCACGCACAGTATAATCTTCTCACAGTACCACCATCCCCTCACACACTGTATAATCTTCTCACAGTATTACCATCCCATCACACACAGTATAATCTTCTCACAGTATCATCATCCCACCACACACAGTATAATCTTCTCACAGTATGACCATCCCACCACACACAGTATAATCTTCTCACAGTATCACCATCCCACCACACACAGTATAATCTTCTCACAGTATCACCATCCCCCCACGCACAGTATAATCTCACAGTATCACCATCCCCCACTCACAGTATAATCTTCTCACAGTATCACCATCCCCCACGCACAGTATAATCTTCTCACAGTATCACCATCCCATCACACACAGTATAATCTTCTCACAGTATCACCATCCCTCCACACACAGTATAATCTTCTCACAGTATCACCATCCCACCACACACAGTATAATCTTCTCACCGTACCACCATCCCACCACACACAGTATAATCTCACAGTACCACCATCCCACCACACACAGTATAATCTTCTCACAGTATTACCATCCCACCACACACAGTATAATCTTCTCACAGTATCACCATCCCACCACACACAGTATAATCTTCTCACAGTATCACCATCCCACCACACACAGAGTAATCTCACAGTATCACCATCCCACCACACACAGTATAATCTTCTCACAGTATCACCATCCCACCACACACAGTATAATCTTCTCACAGTATCATCATCCCACCACACACAGTATAATCTTCTCACAGTATCACCATCCCACCACACACAGTATAATCTTCACACAGTATCACCATCCCACCACACACAGTATAATCTTCTCACAGTATCACCATCCCACCACACACAGTATAATCATCCCACCACACACAGTATAATCTTCTCACAGTATCACCATCCCACCACACACAGTATAATCTTCTCACAGTATCAATATCCCACCACACACAGTATAATCTTCTCACAGTATCACCATCCCCTCACACACAGTATAATCTTCTCACAGTATCACCATCCCACCACACACAGTATAATCTTCTCACAGTATCACCATCCCACCACACACAGTATAATCTTCTCACAGTACCACCATCCCCTCACACACAGTATAATCTTCTCACAGTATCACCATCCCATCACACACAGTATAATCTTCTCACAGTATCACCATCCCACCACACACAGTATAATCTACTCACAGTATCAGCATCCCACCACACACAGTATAATCTTCTCACAGTACCACATCCCACCACACACAGTATAATCTTCTCACAGTATCACCATCCCACCACACACAGTATCATCTCACAGTACCACCATCCCACCACACACAGTATAATCTTCTCACAGTATCACCATCCCATCACACACAGTATAATCTTCTCACAATATCACCATCCCCCCACACACAGTATAATCTTCTCACAGTATCACCATCCCATCACACACAGTATAATCTTCACACAGTATCACCATCCCACCACACACAGTATAATCTTCTCACAGTATCATCATTCCCACCACACACAGTATAATCTTCTCACAATATCACCATCCCCCACACACAGTATAATCTTCTCACAGTATCACCATCCCACCACGCACAGTATAATCTTCTCACAGTACCACCATCCCCTCACACACTGTATAATCTTCTCACAGTATCACCATCCCATCACACACAGTATAATCTTCTCACAGTATCATCATCCCACCACACACAGTATAATCTTCTCACAGTATGACCATCCCACCACACACAGTATAATCTTCTCACAGTATCACCATCCCACCACACACAGTATAATCTTCTCACAGTATCACCATCCCACCACACACAGTATAATCTTCTCACAGTATCACCATCCCACCACACACAGTATAATCTTCTCACAGTATCACTATCCCCCCACGCACAGTATAATCTCACAGTATCACCATCCCCCACGCACAGTATAATCTTCTCACAGTATCACCATCCCCCACGCACAGTATAATCTCACAGTATCACCATCCCATCACACACAGTATAATCTTCTCACAGTATCACCATCCCTCCACACACAGTATAATCTTCTCACCGTATCACCATCCCACCACACACAGTATAATCTTCTCACCGTACCACCATCCCACCACACACAGTATAATCTTCTCACAGTACCACCATCCCACCACACACAGTATAATCTTCTCACAGTATTACCATCCCACCACACACAGTATAATCTTCTCACAGTATCACCATCCCACCACACACAGTATAATCTTCTCACAGTATCACCATCCCACCACACACAGAATAATCTTCTCACAGTATCACCATCCCACCACACACAGTATAATCTTCTCACAGTACCACCATCCCACCACACACAGTATAATCTTCTCACAGTATTACCATCCCACCACACACAGTATAATCTTCTCACAGTATCACCATCCCACCACACACAGTATAATCTTCTCACAGTACCACCATCCCACCACACACAGTATAATCTCACAGTATCACCATCCCACCACACACAGTATAATCTTCTCACAGTATCACCATCCCACCACACACAGAATAATCTTCTCACAGTATTACCATCCTCCCACACACAGTATAATCTTCTCACAGTATCACCATCCTCCCACACACAGTATAATCTTCTCACAGTATCACCATCCCCCCACACACAGTATAATCTTCTCACAGTATCACCATCCCCCCACACACAGTATAATCTTCTCACAGTACCACCATCCCACCACACACAGTATAATCTTCTCACAGTATCACCATCCCACCACACACAGTATAATCTTCTCACAGTATCACCATCCCACCACACAGTATAATCTTCTCACAGTATCACCATCCCCCCACACACAGTATAATCTTCTCACAGTATCACCATCCCACCACACACAGTATAATCTTCTCACAGTATCACCATCCCACCACACACAGTATAATCTTCTCACAGTATCACCATCCCACCACACAGTATAATCTTCTCACAGTATCACCATCCCCCCACACACAGTATAATCTTCTCACAGTATCATCTTCCCACCACACACAGTATAATCTTCTCACAGTATCACCATCCCCCACACACAGTATAATCTTCTCACAGTGCCACCATCCTCCCACACACAGTATAATCTTCTCACAGTATCACCATCCCACCACACACAGTATAATCTTCTCACAGTATCACCATCCCACCACACACAGTATAATCATCCCACCACACACAGTATAATCTTCTCACAGTATCACCATCCCACCACACACAGTATAATCTTCTCACAGTATCAATATCCCACCACACACAGTATAATCTCACAGTATCACCATCCCCTCACACACAGTATAATCTTCTCACAGTATCACCATCCCACCACACACAGTATAATCTTCTCACAGTATCACCATCCCAACACACAGTATAATCTTCTCACAGTACCACCATCCCCTCACACACAGTATAATCTTCTCACAGTATCACCATCCCATCACACACAGTATAATCTTCTCACAGTATCACCATCCCACCACACACAGTATAATCTACTCACAGTATCAGCATCCCACCACACACAGTATAATCTTCTCACAGTACCACCATCCCACCACACACAGTATAATCTTCTCACAGTATCACCATCCCACCACACACAGTATAATCTTCTCACAGTATCACCATCCCACCACACACAGTATAATCTTCTCACAGTATCACCATCCCACCACACACAGTATAATCTTCTCACAGTATCACCATCCCACCACACACAGTATAATCTTCTCACAGTATCACCATCCCCCCACGCACAGTATAATCTCACAGTATCACCATCCCCCACGCACAGTATAATCTTCTCACAGTATCACCATCCCCCACGCACAGTATAATCTCACAGTATCACCATCCCATCACACACAGTATAATCTTCTCACAGTATCACCATCCCTCCACACACAGTATAATCTTCTCACAGTATCACCATCCCACCACACACAGTATAATCTTCTCACCGTACCACCATCCCACCACACACAGTATAATCTTCTCACAGTACCACCATCCCACCACACACAGTATAATCTTCTCACAGTATTACCATCCCACCACACACAGTATAATCTTCTCACAGTATCACCATCCCACCACACACAGTATAATCTTCTCACAGTATCACCATCCCACCACACACAGAATAATCTTCTCACAGTATCACCATCCCACCACACACAGTATAATCTTCTCACAGTACCACCATCCCACCACACACAGTATAATCTCACAGTATCACCATCCCACCACACACAGTATAATCTTCTCACAGTATTACCATCCTCCCACACACAGAATAATCTTCTCACAGTATTACCATCCTCCCACACACAGTATAATCTTCTCACAGTATCACCATCCTCCCACACACAGTATAATCTTCTCACAGTATCACCATCCCCCCACACACAGTATAATCTTCTCACAGTATCACCATCCCCCCACACACAGTATAATCTTCTCTCAGTACCACCATCCCACCACACACAGTATAATCTTCTCACAGTATCACCATCCCACCACACACAGTATAATCTTCTCACAGTATCACCATCCCACCACACAGTATAATCTTCTCACAGTATCACCATCCCCCCACACACAGTATAATCTTCTCACAGTATCACCATCCCACCACACACAGTATAATCTTCTCACAGTATCACCATCCCACCACACACAGTATAATCTTCTCACAGTATCACCATCCCACCACACAGTATAATCTTCTCACAGTATCACCATCCCCCCACACACAGTATAATCTTCTCACAGTATCATCATCCCACCACACACAGTATAATCTTCTCACAGTATCACCATCCCCCACACACAGTATAATCTTCTCACAGTGCCACCATCCCCCACACACAGTATAATCTTCTCACAGTATCACCATCCCACCACACACAGTATAATCTTCTCACAGTATCACCATCCCACCACACACAGTATAATCTTCTCACAGTATCACCATCCCCTCACACACAGTATAAACTTCTCGCAGTATCACCATCCCACCACACACAGTATAATCTTCTCACAGTATCACCATCCCACCACACACAGTATAATCTTCTCACAGTATCTTCATCCCACCACACACAGTATAATCTTCTCACAGTATCACCATCGCACCACACACAGTATAATCTTCTCACAGTATCACCATCCCACCACACACAGTATAATCTTCTCACAGTACCACCATCCCCCACACACAGTATAATCTTCTCACAGTATCATCATCCCACCACACACAGTATAATCTTCTCACAGTATCACCATCCCACCACACACAGTATAATCTTCTCACAGTATCATCATCCCACCACACACAGTATAATCTTCTCATAGTATCACCATCCCACCACACACAGTATAATCTTCTCACAGTATCACCATCCCACCACACACAGTATAATCATCCCACCACACACAGTATAATCTTCTCACAGTATCACCATCCCACCACACACAGTATAATCTTCTCACAGTATCACCATCCCACCACACACAGTATCATCTCACAGTACCACCATCCCACCACACACAGTATAATCTTCTCACAGTATCACCATCCCATCACACACAGTATAATCTTCTCACAGTATCACCATCCCACCACACACAGTATAATCTTCTCACAGTATCATCATTCCCACCACACACAGTATAATCTTCTCACAATATCACCATCCCCCACACACAGTATAATCTTCTCACAGTACCGCCATCCCACCACACACAGTATAATCTTCTCACAGTATTACCATCCCTCCACACACAGTATAATCTTCTCACAGTATCACCATCCCACCACACACAGTATAATCTTCTTACAGTATCACCATCCACCACACACAGTATAATCTTCTCACAGTATCACCATCCCACCACACACAGTATAATCTTCTCACAGTATCACCATCCCACCACACACAGTATAATCTTCTCACAGTATCACCATCCCACCACACACAGTATAATCTTCTCACAGTATCACCATCCCACCACACACAGTATAATCTTCTCACAGTATCACCATCCCACCACACACAGTATAATCTTCTCACAGTATCACCATCCCCCCACGCACAGTATAATCTTCTCACAGTATCACCATCCCCCACACACAGTATAATCTTCTCACAGTATCACCATCCCATCACACACAGTATAATCTTCTCACAGTATCACCATCCCTCCACACACAGTATAATCTTCTCACAGTATCACCATCCCACCACACACAGTATAATCTTCTCACAGTATCACCATCCCACCACACACAGTATAATCATCCCACCACACACAGTATAATCTTCTCACAGTATCACCATCCCACCACACACAGTATAATCTTCTCACAGTATCAATATCCCACCACACACAGTATAATCTTCTCACAGTATCACCATCCCCTCACACACAGTATAATCTTCTCACAGTATCACCATCCCACCACACACAGTATAATCTTCTCACAGTATCACCATCCCACCACACACAGTATAATCTTCTCACAGTACCACCATCCCCTCACACACAGTATACTCTTCTCACAGTATCACCATCCCATCACACACAGTATAAACTTCTCACAGTATCACCATCCCACCACACACAGTATAATCTACTCACAGTATCAGCATCCCACCACACACAGTATAATCTTCTCACAGTACCACCATCCCACCACACACAGTATAATCTTCTCACAGTATCACCATCCCACCACACACAGTATAATCTCACAGTACCACCATCCCACCACACACAGTATAATCTTCTCACAGTATCACCATCCCATCACACACAGTATAATCTTCTCACAATATCACCATCCCCCCACACACAGTATAATCTTCTCACAGTATCACCATCCCATCACACACAGTATAATCTTCTCACAGTATCACCATCCCACCACACACAGTATAATCTTCTCACAGTATCATCATTCCCACCACACACAGTATAATCTTCTCACAATATCACCATCCCCCACACACAGTATAATCTTCTCACAGTATCACCATCCCACCACACACAGTATAATCTTCTCACAGTATCACCATCCCACCACACACAGTATAATCTTCTCACAGTATCACCATCCCACCACACACAGTATAATCTTCTCACAGTATCACCATCCCCCCACGCACAGTATAATCTCACAGTATCACCATCCCCCACGCACAGTATAATCTTCTCACAGTATCACCATCCCCCACGCACAGTATAATCTTCTCACAGTATCACCATCCCATCACACACAGTATAATCTTCTCACAGTATCACCATCCCTCCACACACAGTATAATCTTCTCACAGTATCACCATCCCACCACACACAGTATAATCTTCTCACCGTACCACCATCCCACCACACACGGTATAATCTTCTCACAGTACCACCATCCCACCACACACAGTATAATCTTCTCACAGTATTACCATCCCACCACACACAGTATAATCTTCTCACAGTATCACCATCCCACCACACACAGTATAATCTTCTCACAGTATATCACCATCCCACCACACACAGAATAATCTTCTCACAGTATCACCATCCCACCACACACAGTATAATCTTCTCACAGTACCACCATCCCACCACACACAGTATAATCTTCTCACAGTATTACCATCCCACCACACACAGTATAATCTTCTCACAGTATCACCATCCCACCACACACAGTATAATCTTCTCACAGTACCACCATCCCACCACACACAGTATAATCTCACAGTATCACCATCCCACAACACACAGTATAATCTTCTCACAGTATCACCATCCCACCACACACAGAATAATCTTCTCACAGTATTACCATCCTCCCACACACAGTATAATCTTCTCACAGTATCACCATCCTCCCACACACAGTATAATCTTCTCACAGTATCACCATCCCCCCACACACAGTATAATCTTCTCACAGTATCACCATCCCCCCACACACAGTATAATCTTCTCACAGTACCACCATCCCACCACACACAGTATAATCTTCTCACAGTATCACCATCCCACCACACACAGTATAATCTTCTCACAGTATCACCATCCCACCACACAGTATAATCTTCTCACAGTATCACCATCCCCCCACACACAGTATAATCTTCTCACAGTATCACCATCCCACCACACACAGTATAATCTCACAGTATCACCATCCCACCACACACAGTATAATCTTCTCACAGTATCACCATCCCACCACACAGTATAATCTTCTCACAGTATCACCATCCCCCCACACACAGTATAATCTTCTCACAGTATCATCATCCCACCACACACAGTATAATCTTCTCACAGTATCACCATCCCCCACACACAGTATAATCTTCTCACAGTGCCACCATCCCACCACACACAGTATAATCTTCTCACAGTATCACCATCCCACCACACACAGTATAATCTTCTCACAGTATCACCATCCCCTCACACACAGTATAATCTTCTCACAGTATCACCATCCCACCACACACAGTATAATCTTCTCACAGTATCACCATCCCACCACACACAGTATAATCTTCTCACAGTATCATCATCCCACCACACACAGTATAATCTTCTCACAGTATCACCATCCCACCACACACAGTATAATCTTCTCACAGTATCACCATCCCACCACACACAGTATAATCTTCTCACAGTACCACCATCCCCCACACACAGTATAATCTTCTCACAGTATCATCATCCCACCACACACAGTATAATCTTCTCACAGTATCACCATCCCACCACACACAGTATAATCTTCTCACAGTATCATCATCCCACCACACACAGTATAATCTTCTCATAGTATCACCATCCCACCACACACAGTATAATCTTCTCACAGTATCACCATCCCACCACACACAGTATAATCATCCCACCACACACAGTATAATCTTCTCACAGTATCACCATCCCACCACACACAGTATAATCTTCTCACAGTATCACCATCCCACCACACACAGTATAATCTTCTCACAGTATCACCATCCCCTCACACACAGTATAATCTTCTCACAGTATCACCATCCCACCACACACAGTATAATCTTCTCACAGTATCACCATCCCACCACACACAGTATAATCTCACAGTACCACCATCCCCTCACACACAGTATAATCTTCTCACAGTATCACCATCCCATCACACACAGTATAACCTTCTCACAGTATCACCATCCCCCCACACACAGTATAATCTACTCACAGTATCAGCATCCCACCACACACAGTATAATCTTCTCACAGTACCACCATCCCACCACACACAGTATAATCTTCTCACAGTATCACCATCCCACCACACACAGTATCATCTCACAGTACCACCATCCCACCACACACAGTATAATCTTCTCACAGTATCACCATCCCATCACACACAGTATAATCTACTCACAGTATCAGCATCCCACCACACACAGTATAATCTTCTCACAGTACCACCATCCCACCACACACAGTATAATCTTCTCACAGTATCACCATCCCACCACACACAGTATCATCTCACAGTACCACCATCCCACCACACACAGTATAATCTTCTCACAGTATCACCATCCCATCACACACAGTATAATCTTCTCACAATATCACCATCCCCCCACACACAGTATAATCTTCTCACAGTATCACCATCCCATCACACACAGTATAATCTTCTCACAGTATCACCATCCCACCACACACAGTATAATCTTCTCACAGTATCATCATTCCCACCACACACAGTATAATCTTCTCACAATATCACCATCCCCCCACACACAGTATAATCTTCTCGCAGTACCGCCATCCCACCACACACAGTATAATCTTCTCACAGTATTACCATCCCCCCACACACAGTATAATCTTCTCACAGTATCACCATCCCACCACACACAGTATAATCTTCTTACAGTATCACCATCCACCACACACAGTATAATCTTCTCACAGTATCACCATCCCACCACACACAGTATAATCTTCTCACAGTATCACCATCCCACCACACACAGTATAATCTTCTCACAGTATCACCATCCCACCACACACAGTATAATCTTCTCACAGTATCACCATCCCACCACACACAGTATAATCTTCTCACAGTATCACCATCCCCCCACGCACAGTATAATCTTCTCACAGTATCACCATCCCCCACACACAGTATAATCTTCTCACAGTATCACCATCCCATCACACACAGTATAATCTTCTCACAGTATCACCATCCCTCCACACACAGTATAATCTTCTCACAGTATCACCATCCCACCACACACAGTATAATCTTCTCACCGTACCACCATCCCACCACACACAGTATAATCTTCTCACAGTACCACCATCCCACCACACACAGTATAATCTTCTCACAGTATTACCATCCCACCACACACAGTATAATCTTCTCACAGTATCACCATCCCACCACACACAGTATAATCTTCTCACAGTACCACCATCCCACCACACACAGTATAATCTCACAGTATCACCATCCCACCACACACAGTATAATCTTCTCACAGTATCACCATCCCATCACACACAGTATAATCTTCTCACAGTATCACCATCCCCCCACGCACAGTATAATCTTCTCACAGTATCACCATCCCATCACACACAGTATAATCTTCTCACAGTATCACCATCCCACCACACACAGTATAATCTACTCACAGTATCAGCATCCCACCACACACAGTATAATCTTCTCACAGTACCACCATCCCACCACACACAGTATAATCTTCTCACAGTATCACCATCCCATCACACACAGTATCATCTCACAGTACCACCATCCCACCACACACAGTATAATCTTCTCACAGTATCACCATCCCATAACACACAGTATAATCTTCTCACAATATCACCATCCCCCCACACACAGTATAATCTTCTCACAGTATCACCATCCCATCACACACAGTATAATCTTCTCACAGTATCACCATCCCACCACACACAGTATAATCTTCTCACAGTATCATCATTCCCACCACACACAGTATAATCTTCTCACAATATCACCATCCCCCACACACAGTATAATCTTCTCACAGTATCACCATCCCACCACGCACAGTATAATCTTCTCACAGTACCACCATCCCCTCACACACTGTATAATCTTCTCACAGTATCACCATCCCATCACACACAGTATAATCTTCTCACAGTATCATCATCCCACCACACACAGTATAATCTTCTCACAGTATGACCATCCCACCACACACAGTATAATCTTCTCACAGTATCACCATCCCACCACACACAGTATAATCTTCTCACAGTATCACCATCCCACCACACACAGTATAATGTTCTCACAGTATCACCATCCCACCACACACAGTATAATCTCACAGTATCACCATCCCCCCACGCACAGTATAATCTCACAGTATCACCATCCCCCACGCACAGTATAATCTTCTCACAGTATCACCATCCCCCACGCACAGTATAATCTTCTCACAGTATCACCATCCCATCACACACAGTATAATCTTCTCACAGTATCACCATCCCTCCACACACAGTATAATCTTCTCACAGTATCACCATCCCACCACACACAGTATAATCTTCTCACCGTACCACCATCCCACCACACACAGTATAATCTTCTCACAGTACCACCATCCCACCACACACAGTATAATCTTCTCACAGTACCACCATCCCACCACACACAGTATAATCTTCTCACAGTATTACCATCCCACCACACACAGTATAATCTTCTCACAGTATCACCATCCCACCACACACAGTATAATCTTCTCACAGTATCACCATCCCACCACACAGAATAATCTTCTCACAGTATCACCATCCCACCACACACAGTATAATCTTCTCACAGTACCACCATCCCACCACACACAGTATAATCTTCTCACAGTATTACCATCCCACCACACACAGTATAATCTTCTCACAGTATCACCATCCCACCACACACAGTATAATCTTCTCACAGTACCACCATCCCACCACACACAGTATAATCTCACAGTATCACCATCCCACCACACACAGTATAATCTTCTCACAGTATCACCATCCCCCACGCACAGTATAATCTTCTCACAGTATCACCATCCCATCACACACAGTATAATCTTCTCACAGTATCACCATCCCTCCACACACAGTATAATCTTCTCACAGTATCACCATCCCACCACACACAGTATAATCTTCTCACCGTACCACCATCCCACCACACACAGTATAATCTTCTCACAGTACCACCATCCCACCACACACAGTATAATCTTCTCACAGTATTACCATCCCACCACACACAGTATAATCTTCTCACAGTATCACCATCCCACCACACACAGTATAATCTTCTCACAGTATCACCATCCCACCACACACAGAATAATCTTCTCACAGTATCACCATCCCACCACACACAGTATAATCTTCTCACAGTACCACCATCCCACCACACACAGTATAATCTTCTCACAGTATTACCATCCCACCACACACAGTATAATCTTCTCACAGTATCACCATCCCACCACACACAGTATAATCTTCTCACAGTACCACCATCCCACCACACACAGTATAATCTCACAGTATCACCATCCCACCACACACAGTATAATCTTCTCACAGTATCACCATCCCACCACACACAGAATAATCTTCTCACAGTATTACCATCCTCCCACACACAGTATAATCTTCTCACAGTATCACCATCCCCCCCACACACAGTATAATCTTCTCACAGTATCACCATCCCCCCACACACAGTATAATCTTCTCACAGTACCACCATCCCACCACACACAGTATAATCTTCTCACAGTATCACCATCCCACCACACACAGTATAATCTTCTCACAGTATCACCATCCCACCACACAGTATAATCTTCTCACAGTATCACCATCCCCCCACACACAGTATAATCTTCTCACAGTATCACCATCCCACCACACACAGTATAATCTCACAGTATCACCATCCCACCACACACAGTATAATCTTCTCACAGTATCACCATCCCACCACACAGTATAATCTTCTCACAGTATCACCATCCCCCCACACACAGTATAATCTTCTCACAGTATCATCATCCCACCACACACAGTATAATCTTCTCACAGTATCACCATCCCCCACACACAGTATAATCTTCTCACAGTGCCACCATCCCACCACACACAGTATAATCTTCTCACAGTATCACCATCCCACCACACACAGTATAATCTTCTCACAGTATCACCATCCCCTCACACACAGTATAATCTTCTCACAGTATCACCATCCCACCACACACAGTATAATCTTCTCACAGTATCACCATCCCACCACACACAGTATAATCTTCTCACAGTATCATCATCCCACCACACACAGTATAATCTTCTCACAGTATCACCATCCCACCACACACAGTATAATCTTCTCACAGTATCACCATCCCACCACACACAGTATAATCTTCTCACAGTACCACCATCCCCCACACACAGTATAATCTTCTCACAGTATCATCATCCCACCACACACAGTATAATCTTCTCACAGTATCACCATCCCACCACACACAGTATAATCTTCTCACAGTATCATCATCCCACCACACACAGTATAATCTTCTCATAGTATCACCATCCCACCACACACAGTATAATCTTCTCACAGTATCACCATCCCACCACACACAGTATAATCATCCCACCACACACAGTATAATCTTCTCACAGTATCACCATCCCACCACACACAGTATAATCTTCTCACAGTATCACCATCCCACCACACACAGTATAATCTTCTCACAGTATCACCATCCCACCACACACAGTATAATCTTCTCACAGTATCATCATCCCACCACACACAGTATAATCTTCTCACAGTATCACCATCCCACCACACACAGTATAATCTTCTCACAGTATCACCATCCCACCACACACAGTATAATCTTCTCACAGTACCACCATCCCCCACACACAGTATAATCTTCTCATAGTATCACCATCCCACCACACACAGTATAATCTTCTCACAGTATCACCATCCCACCACACACAGTATAATCATCCCACCACACACAGTATAATCTTCTCACAGTATCACCATCCCACCACACACAGTATAATCTTCTCACAGTATCACCATCCCACCACACACAGTATAATCTTCTCACAGTATCACCATCCCACCACACACAGTATAATCTCACAGTACCACCATCCCCTCACACACAGTATAACCTTCTCACAGTATCACCATCCCCCCACACACAGTATAATCTACTCACAGTATCAGCATCCCACCACACACAGTATAATCTTCTCACAGTACCACCATCCCACCACACACAGTATAATCTTCTCACAGTATCACCATCCCACCACACACAGTATCATCTCACAGTACCACCATCCCACCACACACAGTATAATCTTCTCACAGTATCACCATCCCATCACACACAGTATAATCTACTCACAGTATCAGCATCCCACCACACACAGTATAATCTTCTCACAGTACCACCATCCCACCACACACAGTATAATCTTCTCACAGTATCACCATCCCACCACACACAGTATCATCTCACAGTACCACCATCCCACCACACACAGTATAATCTTCTCACAGTATCACCATCCCATCACACACAGTATAATCTTCTCACAATATCACCATCCCCCCACACACAGTATAATCTTCTCACAGTATCACCATCCCATCACACACAGTATAATCTTCTCACAGTATCACCATCCCACCACACACAGTATAATCTTCTCACAGTATCATCATTCCCACCACACACAGTATAATCTTCTCACAATATCACCATCCCCCCACACACAGTATAATCTTCTCACAGTACCGCCATCCCACCACACACAGTATAATCTTCTCACAGTATTACCATCCCCCCACACACAGTATAATCTTCTCACAGTATCACCATCCCACCACACACAGTATAATCTTCTTACAGTATCACCATCCACCACACACAGTATAATCTTCTCACAGTATCACCATCCCACCACACACAGTATAATCTTCTCACAGTATCACCATCCCACCACACACAGTATAATCTTCTCACAGTATCACCATCCCACCACACACAGTATAATCTTCTCACAGTATCACCATCCCACCACACACAGTATAATCTCACAGTATCACCATCCCCCCACGCACAGTATAATCTTCTCACAGTATCACCATCCCCCACACACAGTATAATCTTCTCACAGTATCACCATCCCATCACACACAGTATAATCTTCTCACAGTATCACCATCCCTCCACACACAGTATAATCTTCTCACAGTATCACCATCCCACCACACACAGTATAATCTTCTCACCGTACCACCATCCCACCACACACAGTATAATCTTCTCACAGTACCACCATCCCACCACATACAGTATAATCTTCTCACAGTATTACCATCCCACCACACACAGTATAATCTTCTCACAGTATCACCATCCCACCACACACAGTATAATCTTCTCACAGTACCACCATCCCACCACACACAGTATAATCTCACAGTATCACCATCCCACCACACACAGTATAATCTTCTCACAGTATCACCATCCCACCACACACAGTATAATCTTCTCACGGTATCACCATCCCACCACACACAGTATAATCATCTCACAGTATCACCATCCCACCACACACAGTATAATCTTCTCACAGTATCACCATCCCACCACACTCAGTATAATCTTCTCACAGTACCACCATCCCACCACACACAGTATAATCTTCTCACAGTATCACCACCCCCCCACACACATTATAATCTTCTCACAGTATCACCATCCCACCACACAGTATAATCTTCTCACACTATCACCATCCCACCACACACAGTATAATCTTCTCACAGTATCACCATCCCCCCCACACACAGTATAATCTTCTCACAGTATCACCATCCCACCACACACAGTATAATCTTCTCACAGTACCACCATCGCACCACACACAGTATAATCTTCTCACAGTATCACCATCCCACCACACACAGTATAATCTTCTCACAGTGTCACCATCCCACCACACACAGTATAATCTTCTCACAGTATCACCATCCCACCACACACAGTATAATCTCACAGTATCACCATCCCACCACACACAGTATAATAATCTTCTCACAGTATCACCATCCCACCACACACAGTATAATAATCATCTCACAGTATCACCATCCCACCACACTCAGTATAATCTTCTCACAGTACCACCATCCCACCACACACAGTATAATCTTCTCACAGTTTCACCATCCCCCCCACACACAGTATAATCTTCTCACAGTATCACCATCCCACCACACACAGTATAATCTCACAGTATCACCATCCCACCAGACAGTATAATCTTCTCACAGTATCACCATCCCACCACACACAGTATAATCTTCTCACAGTATCACCATCCCACCACACACAGTATAATCTTCTCACAGTATCACCATCCCACCACACACAGTATAATCTTCTCACAGTATCACCATCCCACCACACACAGTATAATCTTCTCACAGTACCACCATCCGACCACACACAGTATAATCTCACAGTATCACCATCCCACCAGACACTGTATAATCTTCTCACAGTATCACCATCCCACCACACACAGTATAATCTTCTCATAGTACCACCATCCCACCACACACAGTATAATCTTCTCACAATTTCACCATCCCCCCCACACACAGTATAATCTTCTCACATTATCACCATCCCACCACACACAGTATAATCTTCTCACAGTATCACCATCCCACCACACACAGTATAATCTTCTCACAGTATCACCATCCCACCACACACAGTATAATCTTCTCACAGTACCACCATCCCACCACACACAGTATAATCTCAAAGTATCACCATCCCACCAGACACAGTATAATCTCACAGTATCACCATCCCACCACACACAGTATAATCTTCTCACAGTATCACCATCCCACCACACACAGTATAATCTTCTCACAGTATCACCATCCCACCACACACAGTATAATCTTCTCAGTATCACCATCCCACCACACACATTATAATCTTCTCATAGTACCACCATCCCACCACACACAGTATAATCTTCTCACAGTACCACAATCCCACCACACACAGTATAATCTCACAGTATCACCATCCCACCAGACACAGTATAATCTTCTCACAGTATCACCATCCCACCACACACAGTATAATCTTCTCACAGTATCACCATCCCACCACACACAGTATAATCTTCTCACAGTATCACCATCCCACCACACACAGTATAATCTTCTCACAGTATCACCATCCCACCACACACAGTATAATCTTCTCACAGTATCACCATCCCCCCACACACAGTATAATCTTCTCACAGTATCACCATCCCACCACACACAGTATAATCTTCTCACAGTATCACCATCCCCCCCACACACAGTATAATCTTCTCACAGTATCACCATCCCCCCACACACATTATAATCTTCTCACAGTATCACCATCCCACTACACACAGTATAATCTCACAGTATCACCATCCTCCCACACACAGTATAATCTTCTCACAGTATCACCATCCCACCACACACATTATAATCTTCTCATAGTACCACCATCCCACCACACACAGTATAATCTCACAGTATCACCATCCCACCACACACAGTATAATCTTCTCTCAGTATCACCATCCCACCACACACAGTATTTTGATTCCACATTAGCAGCTTGCCATACACAGGATAATGCTTCCACAGGACTGGCATCCTCCCACACACAGTATATTGTTCCCACAGTACTGCCATCCCCCCACTTTCTAATGTTCCCACAGTACTGCCCAGTACATGCCCAATATGGTACCATCCACCTCACTGACTACCTCCGACCACCGACAGTTAATTAATAAATACTCACTTATCCTCATTCTTGATGCAGATACTAATGAACCCAGGATCTATGAGATATATACCATACGATAGTTTAATAGGCAGGAGTGTATCATCCATAAAGGTAGCCCACTCGGTTGATATGATGCCTATGAATTGAGAGGGCTCGTGGGGTGTGGGATTGGTCAAATATCAGGAATTTTGGAGGTATCCTATGTGGTGTAGTAACCACTGTGTCCGCTAGGGGGTGCTCTGTGGATGTCCCAAGAGCGAGCATGAGTGGCTGAATCCTGAAGGACGGTTATGTATCTCAAGGTGGGTGGAACTGAGATGGAGACTTATGTATGCTTGTTGATCAGCAAGGACATTGCTGAGGTGTTGCTTCAAGGCCACAGGGAGAAGTCTCCAGGTAACTAGAGAGATGGGGGGGCCTGGTTACCTACAAACCCACCCAGGTGGTGTGTTTAAGAACCCTATTGTAAAAGACTATGTGAGTGTGTGAAGGACCTGTGATGAGGTCATAGTCATGTGACCCGGTGGGCGTGGCTATGGACCATATAATGTGGCCAGGGTAGGTCACATGGGGTGAATGCTGGGACCTGTCTGAGAGATGGGGGCTGCCTTCTGACAGCAAGTGAATGCTGTGTTAATGGCTGCATGTGCCTGGTAATTCCCTGGAGGGAATAGACGTCTGCCGCATGAACGTGAAGGAACCATGAGTGACCCTGACGTGGGTGAGATAACACTGAGGCTGAAGAGCCTGTATAATGGACGCTATGCTGCATAAAGGAACTTTATTTTGCTTCTGTAGGTTTATGATGGAGGAATAAACCGCATGAACTACGATGTTTTATGAAAAACCCTGTGCCAGATCTGGTTTTGTGGCTGCAAGCGAGTGATCCCCTACTTACATGATAGCGCTACCTCACACCTATTAAAAGAAGAGCTGTTGGGACTCTCATATGGAATGTGTGGCTGGTAGGGGTCATTATACTAGGGTTGTGGTGGACTGTAAATGCCTCCAGACTGAGTGGGTTTTTCTATTTTGTGTAGCAGGTTGTGGTGGCCAAAATTATAGATGAGCGAATATGTTTGGAAAACGATTGCCAAACATAAATTTGGCACGAATATGGTACATTCTGATTCATTATTGGTGACATGAGGATTTTTCTTAAGATCGGAAAAAGTCGGTAACATTCGTTAAAAGATATAATAGAAGCCGGTAATACAGGGATAGGCAACAAAGAGTGGTTATTAATGGAGCACACGCGGACTGGGTCGCGATTAGTAGTGGGGTACCACAGTGGTCAGTTTTGGGCCCGCTTCTTTTTAACATATTTATTAATGACCTTGTAGGGGGCATAGAGAGTAGAATTTCAATATTTGCAGATGACACTAAACTCTGCAGGGTAATCAATACAGAGGAGGACAATTTTATATTGCAGGAGGATTTATGTAAACTAGAAGCTTGGGCTGATAAATGGCAAATGAGCTTTAATGGGGTCATGCACTTGGGTAGAACGAACAAGATGTATAATTATGTGCTTAATTGTAAAACACTAGGCAAAACTGTCACTGAAAAGGACCTGGGTGTATGGGTGGACGACAAACTCACATTTAGTGGCCAGTGTCAGGCAGCTGCTGCAAAGGCAAATAAAATAATGGGATGCATTAAAAGAGGCATAGATGCTCATGAGGAGAACATAATTTTACCTCTATATAAGTCACTAGTGCGACCACACTTAGAATACTGTGTACAGTTCTGGTCTCTGGTGTATAAGACAGACATAGCTGAACTGGAGCAGGTGCAGAGAAGAGCGACCAAGGTTATTAGGGAACTAGGGGGTCTGCAATACCAAGACAGGTTATTACACTTGGGGTTATTTAGTTTGGAGAATCGAAGGCTTAGGGGTGATCTTATTACAATGTATAAATATATGCGGGGACAGTACAAAGACCTTTCTAATGATCTTTTTACTCTTAGACCTGTGACGGGGACAAGGGGCTTCCTCTATGTCTGGAGGAAAGAAGATTTAAGCATACTCACAGAAGCGGATTCTTTACTGTAAGAGCAGGGAGACTATGGAACTCTCTGCCATATGATGTTGTAATGAGTGATTCCCTACTAAAATTTAAGAAGGGACTGGATGCCTTTCTTGAAAAGTATAATATTACAGGGTATAATCACTAGTTTCCTTAATATTGCATTGATCCAGGGAGCTAGTCTGATTGCCGTATGTGGAGTCGGGAAGGAATTTTTTTCCCCAATGTGAAGCTTACTGTTTGCCACATGGGTTTTTTTTGCCTTCCTCTGGATCAGCATGTTAGGGCAAGTTAGGATAGGATGTGGGTTGAACTAGATGGACTTAAAGTCTCCCTTCAACCTTACTAACTATGTTACTATGTTAGTATGTTACATGTGCCGCGTTTAGTAAAATCACTGCCACCAATGTGGGAAACTGGGGTTCAAATCTTGGCTCTGCCCTGTTGGACATAATATACCAGTAGTGGTCCATAACACTATGGTCCCTACCTCAATAAAAATGAGAGTGTCACGAACAAAGAGAATCATGCCAGCTGGGACGTTGCCCAGATTAACAAGGTTCGCATCAGTTGCCGAGGAACCAGGACAATCTGATAATAAATGGGCTACTGGACCAAACCATACATAGACAAGGCAACAGATCTTGGATCTGATGAAATACTACTATAACAGCAGACCAAATGAGAGTGGATATATGAAGCGTATGAGGAAACTCTGGATGGATACAAGATCTGCATGTCCACTAACTGAGAAACAACTAGTCACCCAATGTTTAAATGTCATAAAGCGAAAGCTATTATGACAACTTGAGATGGATCAACTGCACTGCTGATCCACCCCGCATGAAGACCTGGAAGAACAATATGTGCAACTCCCTGAAGATCCTGATCCAACCCTGCAACTAGAGAGCACTGCAGCTGGTCTGAAACAGAAGATCTTAGATAAACTAAATACCATCAATACCAGAGATCGACTGCCAAGGCTCAGAAAAGGAAGACCACCAGACAGTACAATACAAGGTAAATCCTGAAAACATGATCTCTTGGTGGGCCTTGAGGACTGGAGTTGGGGAACCCTGTGCTAGAGGATGGCAATAGAGCAGCACTTGCATAAATACCTACCACTACCATAACTCAAACTAATAACCTGATCTATGCTTCTGCCTCAACAATTATGGAAATGCTTGGCTATACAACCAGCAAGAACAACAGAGGTACGTACCCCCCTTGGAAAAGAAGACTGTAGACAAAGATCAAGGTGCCATAAAGGGAAGTCAGCCAACTATCAGATATACAGAAGAGTGTAAAGATCAAGGTTAAGACCAAGCTGGACAAGTACAAAGGCCTGACCCCAACTGAAGAGACTGCTAAACAAAGGCTCACAGCACTCGCTGCAAGACTAGGGAGATTGTCATGATCTGCTGAGTTCATGGGATCAGGTGGTTTAGAGGTTAATCTGGACAGCCTCACTCTGAGATTCTGGGAGGCTTTTTATAGCCTCATTGTGGGCTCACTCTTTGTCGCTTATACTCAGACCTTGGCCAAGTGTGTGACCCTGGTGTGCTTTGTGACTGTGATACTTTATGCTTGTTTGGTTTTGATCCGGTTCTGTCCCTGTTACGAGTTCTGCCTGTCCCCTTCGTACTGCTTTGCTATCTCTGTGTATGACTCTGTTGCCTTGGACCTGATTATGCTCTGATTTCCCCTCTTGTACTGCATTGCTATCTCGGTGTATGTGTGGTGCCCCTGAGGCTCAGTCGCCACAGAGGTACTGCACCTTCCTCTCTCTTTAAAGGTGTCGTACCGCACCATCCGGTTAAGGTGGGAACTCCTTTCCACGCTCCAACACTCGCACCCCACACAACAGGGTAGTTCTGCACAACCACATTGTGGCTCCTTGCTCAGAGGGTAGCATAGCACCTTTGGTGGTTCCCTGCTTGGAACACTGGATGTGCTGGTAGGTGGGTGGAGTTAAGATACATTAAAGAGTGGGAAAGTGTAGGATGAGAGTTCAGGTCAGTCAGGGTGAGTCTGACAGAAGGTCAGTCGGGTAGGAAGTCACTGAGACAGGAGTGAGGCTCCCTGGAAGAAGGGATGGAGGAAGGAGTGCTGCAGCTGCCTTAGTGATCTGAGCCAGCTGGCACGGGAAAAGAAAAGAAGGAGAAAGACGTAGAACTGAAACCTAAGCTTCCATAAGAAAGACAAGTACGGAACGAAGGAGTAGAGAGAACAGAGAGGACGTGGGATAGAGAGAGAGAACCCAGCCTATAGGTTCTCAGCGCAAGGCCGGGGCCCGGTCCCCGAGGTTGTATGGACACTTATGGTTCTGCAGCAGACACCGGTGGAGTAGTTGGCTGTAAATGCACTACTCCCATCTAAGACTTGGGGCACAACAGCAATTGGATAGAGAGCCGGGACTCAGGAGAAGGGAGTCCCCGAAGCAGGCTACAGCTGTCTGCCGTACAAGTAGAATTCTTAGGAACTTCTGTCAGGAGGAACTCCAGAGTACCACGGTACTGGAGATCGTCACACTAAAAGGCGCTATAGAGGAGACGTTCAGGAAAGGCACATAAGTCGGCGCAGTGTTGGAGGGAGCTTTCCATCTTGCATGGAGGTTGACTGAGTCTCTGACCTGGAGGACACGGTACAGAAGCGGGCACAACAAACTGAGAGTAAAGCGTTGGAACTACATGCCCTGGTGTCCTCCATTCCTTCTTGCATCCGCCTAGCACTGCTACATCCCCTGCGCCGGAAACTACACCATCTAAGTGTCTCCACATCTACACTGCCCTGGGACAACAGCCCTGCCTGTGGAGGGCTATACCATCATTGCTGCACCACACCATCTGTCCCAGAGGACCTGTCTGCAGCGTCGGCTTAACACCTCCCTTGTCGAACACCACAGGTGGCGTCACGAACTTTTCATTTGACTACATTCCACCATTACAACATTCCTCACCATTGACGTGGGCGCCCAGGGCCACGGTCCGGGTCACCGCTGCTGTGACACATCCCACTGACACTGGCCCGGCACCGAGTACCCCACGGCCCTGGGAGGGCGACCCATATGATTCTTTGCTTACGTTCTGACTATTCTCTGTCTGTTCGTCTGGTACCGCGCTGCCCTCTCAGTGTTTGACCCCTCGTTTGTCTGACCTGAGTTTCCCTAGCCGGTACTTCAGGATTCCTGTAATAGAATCCTACAGCCATCTCCTGCAACAGGACGCTAAGCCACGCCCCCTGTGGTCACATGATCGTAGGTCCTTGTACCTCTTTCTATCTTCAGTATCGCAGGTCCTGTTGTCTGAACTTTCCCTGTACTTTCGGACCCCGGGGCCACCGTAGTCTGGGTGAGCTACCCTGCTCAGCCGCGGCGGTCCGCCAGCGCTGACAGGATCCTGATAGAGATACACTAGAGAAGCTGAGGCCAAGAAGATAAATGCCCTATTCTCCAAAGAACCATCCAAAGTGTACTTCCAACTACAGAGGAACGGCACAAAGGCAGCAACTCCACCAATAGCGGAGACTGAACAATACTGGAGAAACATATGGGAAAAGGAAAAAATGCACAACACCAGTGCAATGTGTCTGCAAGATCTGAGAATGAAACACAGCAACCACCTAGAGCAAGAACCAGTCACCATTACAGAAGCAGACATCCAACAGCGGGTCAAGAACATGAAGAGCTGGACATCACCTGACCAAGATATGATTCACACCTACTGGCTAAAGAAATTCACAGCGGTACATGAACGCATGGCAAAGCAGATGAACCAACAGCTAGAAGCAGGTCACCACCTAGCTTGGCTAACACAAGGGAGAACAGTGGTGATCATGAAGGATCCTAACAAAGGAACAGTTCCATCCAACTACTGCGCAATAATCTGCCTTACAACAACAAGTAAACTCTCAGAGATCATAGCCACCAAGCTACAGAACCATATGAACCAGTACATAAATCCAGCTCAGAAAGGCATTGTGACTGACACCAGAGGCTCTAAGCACCAGCTCCTTGTAGATAGAGCAGTCGCTCAAGATCCAGACAGACCAATCTCAGCACAGCCTGGATTGACTACAGGAAAGCCTATGACTCAATGCCACACACATGGATCTGTGAATGCTTGGCTCTCTACAATGTCAACAGCAAATTAAGAACCTTCCTTAGACACTCAATGGGGCTATGGCGAACAACATTAGAAGTCAATTCAAGACAACTAGCACAAGTGACCTTCCAATATGGCACATGCCAAGGTGATGCACTGTCCCCATTGCTGTTCTGCATAGGCTTGAAGCCCCTCAGTTAGATAATTACAAAGTTTGTCTATGAATACAAGTTCAAGAGTGGAAGCACCACCAGCCACCTCCTCTACATGGATGACATCAAGCTCTATGCGAAAAATGAATGAGACATCAATTCATTAATCCACCTGACAAGGATCTGCAGTGAAGACATCGGGATGTCCTTCAGACTGGAGAAGTGTGGCCGATGGTAAGAAAGAGAGGTAAGGTTGTCAAGACTGATAGAGTGAAATTACCAGCAGGTCATATAGCAGATGTACAGACATGCTACAAGTACCTTGGCATCCCACAGGGATACGGTAACCATGATAAAGAGGCAAGGAAAGCAGCAACATCCAAATACCATCAAAGGATAAGACAGGTCCTGAAGAGCCAGCTCAATGGGAAGAATAAAATCCACACCATCAATTTATACTCCCTGGCAATCTGCAGAGTCGGGAGATGTGACTCTGCCAAATATATATATAGATATAAAGATAGAGAGAGAGATTTTTTTTTTCTTTACGTTGGAGGGTCCAATTCCAGCTATTGCTGTGTGATCTGTGATTTCTATCTACTCCACTGTGTACAGGATAATAGAGTATAATAAAGTAGTTATGGACGTGACGTAACTAACATTGTGCAGTGACTCTGCTTTCCATATAGTGATGGATGTTTCTTGTTGCTGAAACTGTGATATTTTTTACCACTTTAAACTTTTTTTAAACCCCTCTGATCAGTGCGATCACACAACATACAAGCCTCTGATGGCTCCGGTGATGCCCTGTACTACTGTAGTGCCGTGTATCATCACTGCCTGTCAGTGTAATACTAACGGCCCCATACACATGAGATCAGAGTTGGCTGAGCGGTCATTTGGCAGACGGCGATCTCTCCCGACTCCCCCATACACACAAATATTCCAGCTTTCCTGTGGTCTGTATGAGAGAGTCGCCTCCAGACTCCTCTAGAGGAGGATTATCTACAGGAAGAACAGACGGATTATCCTCTGAAATTCAGGATGCCGGATCCTTCTCTGCCCTGACATCATCTGTCGGGAGGCCCCCAAATACATTATATGGTCGGCCAAACCCCCCGAAATCAGAGCTTTCATGGAACTTTAGTCTAATGTGTATGGGGGCGTTATAAGGTAACTTATTGGACGCTACCTTTGGCCCGGCCTAATAGACCTTCATACATTGCAGCCCAGACCCCATTATTAGGCATGTAAGTATCGTATTAACTAGGCCGCCCCATACTATCGAGTACTTGGAGGCGGGGGGGCATTCAGCCAAACTCTGTCACACCTTCTTAGATGCCATGTTTGCTTTTCACAGCAGCAAGTGGATTCTTATGATGTTACACCGGCTCATCTTCTTCTCATTCAGGTCTCTACAATATCGGATCCTCTCAGTGAAGATCTTCTACATAATTTTCCTGATTTACCCATCAAGGATGGATATGGACAGAGACAAGATGGCGGAGAGGATGTTACACCTCACCCTAGAGGTCCTCTTCCGTCTCACTGGAGAGGTGAGAGATTCTGATGTCGTCACATTACATCATTCTTATCTATGGGAATAACAGATGGACAGAACTGGAGAGGTGAGGACTCTGGAAATGTCTGTAGTGAGAGTTATTAATGTGTCTCTCCATAACCAGGATTACACAGTGGTGAAGAAGACCTCTAGTGATCGCTGTCAGGACCCTGTGTCTGAGGGATGGGGAAGACCCCTGAGCCCAATCACGGAGCCTCCACCTCACCCCCTGATCCATGAGGACATCAATGACCAGAAGATCCTAGAACTCATCTACAAGATGATTAAGCTGCTGACTGGAGAGGTGACACTGCTGGGAATGCTGGGACATTATACAGTAACACTATGAAGGGATCGGGGGATGATGGTATCATTGTATGTGTCAGGTTCCTATAAGGTGTCAGGATGTCGCTGTCTATTTCTCCATGGAGGAGTGGGAGTATTTAGAAGGACACAGAGATCTGTACAAGAACGTCATAATGGAGGTTCCCCAGCCCCTCACATCTCCAGGTAATAGACAGGACTAAATACACACGGCCTATAATTATCTGTATGTAGAGAATGAATTCAGTCCCTGTATGTGTTTCCTCCAGATCTATCCAGTAAGAGGACAACACCAGAGAGATGTCCCCATCCTCTTCTTCCACAGGACTGTAACCAAGAAGATCCCAGTGCTCCTCAGGATCATCAGGTAGATGGAGAGAAGGTGTCAGGAGATCTCCCCTATGATGTGTAGACGGCTGTGAAGGTCTTGTGCTCAGTCTTGTTTTATCCACCAGTATTATATGTTTTATACTTGTGTAATGAGAACGGTGGAGATGGCAGGATTAGAGCTGATCATAGATGGGACTTCTCCATCTGTCGGTGACTTTTACAATATTTGTTTCAGGGTGAAGATCTGACCCATATTAATACTACAGAGACATTTGTGAGGGATGATGAGCGGCGTAAAGAGGAGATTCCCACATATGACTACCCAGGTGAGTAGTAACCACTGAATGCAGAGAAGTCACAGATTCCTCTCAGTCACCGGCTGTGGCTGCTTTATCGGTGGTGTAGTCCGGCCGTATTACCATGATCACCATTTTGCGTCTAGACCACAACATTCTCCTCCACCCAAAACTGTTCAAATGACTTTGGGCATTGAAAGCCCTTTTCTATAGAACTTACAACCTGGAGGATCCACCTACCCCCTGGGATTAGGAGACGCTGACTGTAACCTGCTCAGATCTGTAAACTATAAAGCCAAATGACAGCGTACGTAGAATGTGATGCTCTGGGGCGGGGCTGTGGGCGGGGCTGTGGGCGGGGCTTTATGTGGTGCTCTGATTACATATTCATCTGTATTAGCTTATGACAGGTCGCTGACCCCTCACTGACCTGCCCCCCATTATTACATAATGCATATAATAGCATTGATATTATTGGTGATAATGCCTATAATATTGTGGCTATTGTGAGGCTTAGAAAAAAATTACATCCAACAAAATGTCACCAGCGGCCCCTGTCCAGTAGCCTCTATCTCTTACTTATAGATGCTACTGTGCAGGCGCCGTCATCACCGGTGACATTTTGCTGGATGTAATTTTTTTCTAAGCCTCACAATAGCCACAATATTATAGTCATTATCACCAATAATATCAATGCTATTATATGCATTATGTAATAATGGGGGGCAGGTCAGTGAGGGGTCAGCGACCTGTCATAAGCTAATACAGATGAATATGTAATCAGAGCACCACATAAAGCCCCGCCCACAGCTCCTCCCACAGCCCCGCCCCAGAGCACGAGAATCTCATTAACTGAAAACTACAAATACAGATTACACAATAACCACAAGACGGATTTCATCACCAGGTATCACTGTAATCAGTATAACGGCGCTGACGTGACAGTGTCTGTAGGTTACTGAGCACAATCCTGCTGACAGGTTCCCTTTAAGACATCTCCGCTCTGCACTATTATACACAGTTCTCTTTAAATGTGTAATATTTCTTCGTGAAACTCATCTGACAGAAAATATTGGAGCTTACGATAGTTTAGATTGTGACGTCACCGAGCCCCATACTCTAATTACCCAGAGAGGTTTCACCACTAGCTGCTCATTTATTACTGATGGAGACTGTGGAGTTTGATCATTTCAGTAGATGTTATTGTCTATAGTCACAGTGTTTGATTACAGTAGTGTCCAAAATCCTCTGATTGTTAAACTTCTCACTTTACCCTACATACGGTTGTACACTACTCCCTGGGCACATGGCAGTGTTCAGAAGGGAAGGAGCGCCATTTAGCTATTTGAATGCAGATCTAGCTGGAATAATTCGCAGAGACAATTATTGATGAGCGAGTAAACTCATTGCTCGGGGGTTCTCCGAGTATTTTGGATGTGCTCGGAGATTTAGTTTTCGTCGTCTCAGCTGCATGATTGGCGACTGCTGGACAGCTTGAATACATTTGTGGAATGCCTGTTTGTTAGGGAATTCCCACATGTATTAGCCTGTCTGCAAGTCGCAAATCATGCAGCTGAGACGACAAAAATTAAATCTCCAAGCACGCCAAAATACTTGGAGGATACCTGAGCATGCTCGGGAAAACCCGAGCAACGAGTATACTCGCTCATCACTAGACACATTGTATTGGGAGCACTGTTCATGGTCACCTGGCAGCTCAAAAGATGTCCACCATGAACATGCTTGGCGCTATCTTCTCTGCTTTCCATATCCCAAGGATTGCCTTGCTCATCGCCCTATAACACCCTTACATGGAATCTGGACTTACACTGGGACCCCTAGGCTTGGACCATGGTGTTACCTGCTATTCTGTGGAGTTAGATGGCAAGAAGAATAGTCAGGTACCTGGGTCAGAACCAGAAGGGCAGAATACAGAATCAGAAGACACAAGAGTAGTCAGTAAACGGGCCACGGTCACAGCAGGAAACAAATACACAAGCCGCAAGCTGAGCACAGAGGACTGAACCAGAGGAGAACAGCGCTGTATCTGGCAGATTCCGGCCATGTGCTTTGCGCTTTAGTAGGGTGTGTTAGGGTACCGTTACACCTAGCGACTCACCAGCGATCCCGACCAGCGATATGACGCGGTCAGGATCGCTGGTGAATCGCTGGGTGGTCGCTAGTGAGCTGCCACTCAGGCAGATCTCACCAGCGACATCGCTAGGGACGGGGATCGCTACTTACCTGTCAGACGCGGTGATCCTGTGTCCTCCCGCCCGGCTCCACGCGTCGCTCGTCGTCACAGCAGGAAGCGCCGCAGGAAGTGACCGACGAGAAATGGTCCAGCAGCTTCTCGCGCGATCAGCGATAACCAGCGGGGGAGCCGGTCGGAGGTAAGTATCGCATACAGCGATATCGCTAGCAATATCGCTGTAACGTCACAAAATCGGTGACTTTACAGCGATATTGCTAGCGATATCGCAGTGTGTAACGGGGGCTTTACTTTACAATTGGCTGAAGTAGGGAGCAGATTACTCCAGCTGGACAGCAGGAACAGATCCCGGATGAGATTGGACACACCATATGCAGAAGCCCTAATATAACTAAATGACAGAAAACCAGAATAGTAGAAATCCCCATAAAGTGATTCCATGTTATTAATTAATTCACTGATGGTTATAATCTATACACATGTGGTCAAAATTGTTGGTACCCCTCGTTTAATGACAGAAAATCCCACAATGGTCACAGAAATAACTTTAATCTGACAAAAGTAGCAATAAATAAAAAATCTATGAAAATGAACAAATGAAAGTCAGACATTGCTTCTCAGCCATGCTTCCATGCTGCTTTGGGCACAGGGTGTCTAGAATCTGTGCAGGGTACAATGAAATCTCAAGACTATGAAGGGACTCTAGAGAGAAATGTGCTCCCCAATGTCAGAAAGCTTGGTCTCAGTCGCAGGTCATGGGTCTTGCAACAGGATAATGACCCAACACACAGCTAAAAACAGGCAAGAATGGCTAAGAGGAAAATATTGGACTATTCTGAAGTGGTCTTCTATGAGCCCTGACCTAAATCCTAATGAGCATCTTTGGAAAGAGCTGGAACATGGAGTCTGGAAAAGGCAACCTTCAAACACGAGACAACTGGAGCAGTTGCTCTTGAAGAGTGGGCCAAAATACCTGTCGAGAGGAGCAGAAGTCTCCTTGACAGTTACAGGAATCATTTGATTGCAGTGATTGCCTCAAAAGGTTGTGCAACAAAATATTTTAGTTAAGGGAACCATCATTTCTGTCCACGCTGATTTCATGAGTTTTACTTTTTTAAATTCTGTGGACGCCTGGTTGGAAAGCAATGTCTGACTTTCATTTGTTAATTTTCATAGATTTTTTATTTATTACTTTTGTCAGATTCAAGTTATTTCTGTGACCATTGTGGGTTTTTCTGTCATTAAACGAGGGGTATCAACAACTTTGACCACGTGTGTAGGAGGACTGAATGTTTTGACTCCACGGCCACTTTCCGGAAATTAACACACAGTGGATGTTGTAGAGTGAAAATTACACATTTGCCATTTTCTTACCCAGCACATAGTGCCCAGATTGTGCTCCAGGAGACACCGCAAATTAAGTGGATTCTTCTCACTATAATATTACTAAATACAGGGATCCTAAATGTTGTTTGCGCACACTGCAAGACTCCGAAGTGAGAGCGGATTTTACTGGATTGGTTTATAGAAACCTTGTTCCTTTTCAAGAACCTTTGAGCCACTAATAGTATGGGAACCTCTGTTTTTCCATTGACAGATGATGGACCTGAGTGGGGACTTGTTTTTTGTGAGATGAGAATTGGTATTATTTTCGCCTACATAACATTGATTGGATTCTTTTTATTTGATATTTGGGAGGCAGAATGAACAAACAGTTGAACACCGCACACTACTGGTTCATCCAACAAGGTTTTCTATTAGACTGTGAACTGTCATTGTCTTAGTAAATAATTAAAGCTTTCACGTAGCTTGCCATTTTTATGGACAGTTTAAATAGAAATGTTCAAAAATATAAAACTCAAGGATATTTTATTAATAAATAATAATTGTTTTTTGTATCTTAGCAGATGACTGTACCAGGAGATCAGAGGGACAGCTGACATCTTCA
This sequence comes from Dendrobates tinctorius, assembly GCF_039654945.1. Lineage (NCBI taxonomy): Eukaryota > Metazoa > Chordata > Amphibia > Anura > Dendrobatidae > Dendrobates > Dendrobates tinctorius. Next base: position 1,867,217 of record NW_027361941.1, on the reverse strand, counting down.
ATTTTTAAATCTGATGATCTTGAGATCCTACAAGATACAACTGAAGTGATTACTATTACTCCAGATATATCATCATCCATTCACAGCAAAGATCTGTCATCTGATCCTATGGAACAGGTCCCATCTTCTGATTCATTACCGACTACTAAGGAAAATCAAAGTCACAAAAGAGGCAATAAAAAACAAACTGCGCCTAAGGCAAAGAAGTCATTTTCATGTTCAGAATGTGGGAAATGTTTTATATGGAAATCACGTTTTCTTGCACACCAAAGAACTCACACAGGGGAGAAGCTTTTCTCCTGTTTAGAATGTAGGAAATGTTTTAATCAGAGATCAGATTTGGTTAATCACCATAGAACTCACACAGGGGAGAAGCCTTTTTCCTGTTCAGAATGTGGGAAATGTTTTAACCAGAGATCAGATTTGGTTAATCACCATAGAACTCACACAGGGGAGAAGCCTTTTTCCTGTTCAGAATGTGGGAAATGTTTTACACTGAAATCATATTTGGTTAAGCACCGTAGAACTCACACAGGGGAGAAGCCTTATTCATGTTCAGAATGTGGGAAATGTTTTAACTGGAAATCACAATCAGTTACTCACCATAGAACTCACACAGGGGAGAAGCCTTTTTCCTGTTCAGAATGTGGGAAATGTTTTTCACATAAATCATATTTTGCTAGACACCAGAGAATTCACACAGGGGACAAGCCTTTTTCCTGTTCAGAATGTGGGAAATGTTTTTGCACTAAATCAGATTGTGTTAGGCACCAGAGAACTCACACAGGGGAGAAACTTTTTTCATGTTAAATGGAAAATAAATCTTGATCACATCAGAGAAGCCATTTTTCCTGTTCATAATGTGGGAAATGTTTTAACCAGAAATGGAATCTTACTAATAATAATCTTTCTTTTTTATATAGCGCTGACATATTTCGCAGCCCTTTACAGTTTGCACACATTATCATCGCTGTCCCCAATGGGGCTCACAATGTAAATTCCCTATCAGTATGTCTTTGGAATGTGGGAGGAAACCCACGCAAACACGGGGAGAACATTCAAACTCCTTGCAGATGTTGTCCTTGGTGGGAGTTGAACCCAGGACTTCAGCACTGCAAGGCTGCAGTGCGAACCACTGACCCACCTCACCAGAGAACATGCACAGGGGAGAAACCTTTTTCCTGTTCAGAATGTGGGAAATATTTTAACCAGATTCTTCTTAGATATCAGAGCAGTCACACAGAGGAGAAACCTTTTTCATTTTCTTAATGTGGGAAATATTTTACTTGGAAATCAAGTGTTAATAAACATCAGAGATGTCACATAGGGGAGAAGACTTTTTTATGTTCATAATGTTGGAATAGTTTTAACCAAAATAGAATCTTCTTAAATGAGTTGTCTCTTGTCATTCCTCATGTTTGCTGACAAAAGGATAAAACTAAACTTTATTAATTCCAAATGTAAAACTATACGCATAATTCACCCCCTGAAGGTTAGTCAGAAAGTGAGTAATAGAAAAAACATATACCCCACGTCTCAGTATATAGGGTGAGGTGATGTTTACACACTCACTCTCCAAGCCTCTTATTTCTACGGGCTTCATCGTCCTCACCAAAGGCGACTGATCAGGAGACTATTTAACCCCTTAAGCCCCAAGGGTGGTTTGCACGTTCATGACCGGGCCAATTTTTGCAATTCTGACCACTGTCCCTTTATGAGGTAATAACTCTGAAACACTTCCAAGGATCCCGGTGATTCTGACATTGTTTTCTCGTGACATATTGTACTTCATGTTAGTGGTAAAATTTCATTCAAATAACTTGCGTTTATTTGTGAAAAAAATGGAAATTTGGCGAAAATTTTGCAATTTTCCACCTTTGAATTTTTATGCCCTTAAATCACAGAGATACGGCACACAAAAAACTTAATAAGTAACATTTCACACATGTTTACTTTACATCAGCACAATTTTGGAACCAAATTTTTTTTTATTAGGAAGTTATAAGGGTTAAAAATTGACCAACTTATCTAGATGTGTGGTGAGCACTTTGACTGGCTTCGGGGGTCTCCGCCAGTCTCAGCACTGGGCTGCAATGTTCTTGTGGCTCCGTGGGTGTCCGTCAGTCTTAGCACTAGGCTGCAATGTTCTTGTGTCTCCTGGGGTCTCTGTCAGTTTCAGCACTTGGCTCCAAAGGTCTTGTGGCGCCGGGGTTCTCTGAGAGTCTCAGCACTGGGCTGCAGGGGTCTTGTGGCTCCGGGGGTCTCCATCAATCTCAGCACTGGGATGCAGGGGTCTTGTGGCTCTGGGGTTTCTGCCAGTCTTAGCACTAGGCTGCAGGGGTCTTGTGGCTCCAGGGGTCTCCTTCAGTCTCTGCACTGGGCTGCAGTGGTCTTGTGGCTCCGGGGGTCTCCGCCAGTCTCAGCACTGGGCTGCAGTGTTCTTGTGGCTCCGTGGGTCTCCGACAGTCTTGGCACTGGGCTGCAGTGGTCTTGTGGCTCCGGGGGTCTCCATCAGTCTCAGCACTGGGCTGCAGTGGTCTTGTGGCTCCGGGGGTCTCCATCAGTCTCAGCACTGGGCTGCAGTGGTCTTGTGGCTCCGGGGGTCTCCATCAGTCTCAGCACTGGGCTGCAGTGGTCTTGTGGCTCCGGGGGTCTCCATCAGTCTCAGCACTGGGCTGCAGTGGTCTTGTGGCTCCGGGGGTCTCCATCAGTCTCAGCACTGGGCTGCAGTGGTCTTGTGGCTCCGGGGGTCTCCATCAGTCTCAGCACTGGGCTGCAGTGGTCTTGTGGCTCCGGGGGTCTCCATCAGTCTCAGCACTGGGCTGCAGTGGTCTTGTGGCTCTGGAGGTCTCTGCCAGTCGTAGCACTGTGCTGCAGTGGTCTTGTGGCTCCGGGAGTCTCCATCAGTCTCAGCACTGGGCTGCAGGGGTCTTGGCTCTGGGGTCTCTGCTAGTCTCAGCACTGGGCTCCAGTGATCTTGTGGCTCCAGGGGTCTCTGCCAGTCTTAGCACTGGGCTGCAGTGGTCTAGTGGCTCCGGGGGTCTCTGCGAGTCTCAGCGCTGGGCTGCAGGGGTCTTGTGGCTCCGGGGATTTCCATCAGTCTTAGCACTGGGCTGCAGAGGTCTTGTGGCTCCGGGGGTCTCCGTCAGTCTTAGCACTAGGCTGCAGGGGTCTAGTGGCTCCGGGGGGTCTCTGCCAGTCTCAGCACTGGGCTGCAGTGGTCTTGTGGCTCTGGGGGGCCACAAGACCCCTGCAGCCTAGTATAGATACTGACAGAGACCCCAGAGCCACAAGACCCCTGCAGCCCAGTGCTAAGACTGGCAGAGACCCCAGAGCCACGTCTTAGCACTAGGCTGCAGGGGTCGTGTGGCTCCGAGGGTCTCTGTCAGTATCTATACTAGGCTGCAGGGGTCTTGTGGCTCTAGAGGTCTCTGCCAGTCGTAGCACTGGGCTGCAGTGGTCTTGTGGCTCCGGGAGTCTCCATCAGTCTCAGCACTGGGCTGCAGGGGTCTTGGCTCTCGGGTCTCTGCTAGTCTCAACACTGGGCTCCACTGATCATGTGGCTCCAGGAGTCTCTGCCAGTCTTAGAACTGGGTATAGTGGTCTTGTGGCTCCAGGCTTCTCTGCCAGTCTCAGTGCTGGGCTGCAGTGGTCTTGTGGCTCTGGGGGTCTCTGCGAGTTTCAGCACTGGGCTACAGGGGTCTTGTGGCTCCGGGGATTTCCATCAGTCTTAGCACTGGGCTGCAGAGGTCTTGTGGCTCCGGGGGTCTCTGTCAGTCTTAGCACTAGGCTGCAGGGGTCTAGTGGCTCCGGGGGTCTCTGCCAATCTCAGCACTGGGCTGCAGTGGTCTTCTGGCTCTGGGGGTCTCTGCCAGTCTCAGCACTGGGCTGCAGGGGTCTTGTGGCTCTGGGGTCTCTGCCAGTCTTAGCACTAGGCTGCAGGGGTCTTGTGGTTCCGTGGGTCTCCGTCAGTCTTAGCACTGGGCAGCATTGTTCTTGTTTCTCCGGGGGTCTCTGTCAGTTTCAGCACTTGGCTCCAGTGGTCTTGTGGTTCCGTGGGTCTCCGTCAGTCTTAGCACTAGGCTGCAATGTTCTTGTGTCTCCTGGGGTCTCTGTCAGTTTCAGCACTTGGCTCCAAAGGTCTTGTGGCGCCGGGGTTCTCTGAGAGTCTCAGCACTGGGCTGCAGGGGTCTTGTGGCTCCGGGGATCTCCATCAGTCTCAGCACTGGGCTGCAGGTGTCTTGGCTCTGGGGTCTCTGCTAGTCTCAGCACTGGGCTCCAGTGATCTTGTGGCTCCAGGGGTCTCTGCCAGTCTTAGCACTGGGTACAGTGGTCTTGTGGCTCCGGGAATCTCCATCAGTCTCAGCACTGGGCTGCAGGTGTCTTGGCTCTGGGGTCTCTGCTAGTCTCAGCACTGGGCTCCAGTGATCTTGTGGCTCCAGGGGTCTCTGCCAGTCTTGGCACTGGGTACAGTGGTCATGTGGCTCCGGGCTTCTCTGCCAGTCTCAGTGCTGGGCTGCAGTGGTCTTGTGGATCTGGGGGTCTCTGCGAGTCTCAGCACTGGGCTGCAGGGGTCTTGTGGCTCCGGGGATTTCCATCAGTCATAGCACTAGGCTGCAGGGGTCTTGTGACACCAGGGGTCTCCTTCAGTCTCTGCACTGGGCTGCAGTGGTCTTGTGGCTCCGGGGGTCTCTGTCAGTCTCAGCACTGGGCTGCAGTGGTCTTGTGGCTCGGGGGGGTCTCTGCCAATCTCAGCACTGGGCTGCAGTGGTCTTGTGGCTCTGGGGGTCTCTGCCAGTCTCAGTACAGGGCTGCAGGGGTCTTGTGGCTCTGGAGGTCTCTGGCAGTCTTAGCACTAGGCTGCAGGGGTCTTGTGGCTCCGGGGGTCTACATCAGTCTCTATACTGGGCTGCAGTGGTCTTGTGGCTCCGGAGGTCTCCGTCAGTCTCAGCACTGGGCTGCAGTGGTCTTGTGGCTTCGGGGGGGGGGTCTCTGCCAGTCTCAGCACTGAATCCATGGCCAGCCTGCATGTATGTGCAAGGAACACACAGTCTCAGCACTGGACTGCAGGAGTCTTGTGGCTCTGGTGGTCTCTGCCAGTCTTCGCACTAGGCTGCAGGGGTCTTGTGGCTCCGGGGGTCTCCGTCAGTATCTATACTAGGCTGCAGGGGTCTTGTGGCTCTGGGGGTCTCCGTCAGTATCTATACTGGGCTGCAGTGTTCTTGTGGCTCCGGGGGTCTCCTTCAGTCTCTGCACTGGGCTGCAGGGGTCTTGTGGCTCTGGAGGTCTCTGCCAGTCGTAGCACTGGGCTGCAGTGGTCTTGTGGCTCCGGGAGTCTCCATCAGTCTCAGCACTGGGCTGCAGTGATCTTGTGGCTCCAGAGGTCTCTGCCAGTCTTAGCACTGGGTACAGTGGTCTTGTGGCTCTGGGGGTCTCTGCGAGTCTCAGCACTGGGCTCCAGTGATCTTGTGGCTCCAGGGGTCTCTGCCAGTCTTAGCACTGGGTACAGTGGTCTTGTGGCTCTGGGGGTCTCTGCGAGTCTCAGCGCTGGGCTGCAGGGGTCTTGTGGCTCCGGGGATTTCCATCAGTCTTAGCACTGGGCTGCAGAGGTCTTGTGGCTCCGGGGGTCTCCGTCAGTCTAAGCACTAGGCTGCAGGGGTCTAGTGACTCCGGGGGGTCTCTGCCAGTCTCAGCACTGGGCTGCAGTGGTCTTGTGGCTCTGGGGGTCTCTGCCAGTCTCAGCACTGGGCTGCAGGGGTCTTGTGGCTCTGGGGTCTCTGCCAGTCTTAGGACTAGGCTGCAGGGGTCTTGTGGCTCCAGGGGTCTCCTTCAATCTCTACACTGGGCTGCAGTGGTCTTGTGGCTCCGGGGGTCTCCGTCAGTCTCAGCACTGGGCTGCAGTGGTCTTGTGGCTCTGGGGGTCTCTGCCAGTCTCAGTACAGGGCTGCAGGGGTCTTGTGGCTCTGGGGGTCTCAGGCAGTCTTAGCACTAGGCTGCAGGGGTCTTGTGGCTCCGGGGGTCTCCGTCAGTCTCTGTACTGGGCTGCAGTGGTCTTGTGGCTTCGGGGGGGGTCTCTGCCAGTCTCAGCACTGGACTGCAGGGGTCTTGTGGCTCTGGTGGTCTCTGCCAGTCTTAGCACTAGGCTGCAGGGGTCTTGTGGCTCCGGGGGTCTCTGTCAGTATCTATACTAGGCTGCAGGGGTCTTGTGGCTCCGGGGGTCTCCGTCAGTATCTATACTGAGCTGCAGTGGTCTTGTGGCTCCGGGGGTCTCCGTCAGTCTCTGCACTGGGCTGCAGTGGTCTTGTGGCTCCGGGGGGTCTCTGCCAGTCTCAGCACTGGGCTGCAGTGGTCTTGTGGCTCTGGGGGTCTCTGCCAATCTCAGCACTGGGCTGCTGGGGTCTTGTGGCTCTGGGGGTCTCTGACAGTCTTAGCACTAGGCTGCAGGGGTCTTGTGGCTTCACCTTATATTATAGATGCAAAGTGAATAATAACCATCAGGGAGCCTGAACCATCGGCCACGGAGCCAGAGGGGATTTAGCAGAGTAGTTTGGGGGACATGTAGGACTTGTTATTAACCACTTTTTATTCTGCTGTTTGTGAGGTAGGATGTACAAAAAGACGGCAATTCTGCTAATGTTTTCTATTATGTGACTGTACGGCCCCTTCACACGACCTGTCATGTTTTACACACACGGCTCCGCTCCGTACACTTCGTACACACGCGGCTCCGCTCCGTACACCTCGTACACACAGGGCTCCGCTCCGTACACCTCGTACACACGCGGCTCCGCTCCGTACACCTCGTACACACGCGGCTCCGCTCCGTACACCTCGTACACACGCGGCTCCGCTCCGTACACCTCGTACACACGCGGCTCCGCTCCGTACACCTCGTACACACGCGGCTCCGCTCCGTACACCTCGTACACACACGGCTCCGCTCCGTACACCTTGTACACACGCTGCTCTGCTACATCCACCCTGTAAACCCCTCCTGACCCCACACAGAAACTTCCCCTCATCCAGCACCATGACAACCAGCACAGCAGAGTCCTGCACACACTGAGGCCCCTGATCATGTGACCCCTGACTCCTCCCCCCCTGTGACCTCATCACAGGTCCTGTGCGCACAGAGCAGCTGTAGAAATCTCCGGCCTCGGGGGTCTCACCAGACTTCGCTCTTTTCTTGCAGGGGCCGCAGTGGATTTCATCCTGGATCCATAGAGCTGAATAGAGGAGCGATGTTTCTTCACTCTGATGGGAATTGATGGTGATGTTTGTCCAACGTCCACGTTGCCGAGTAAATCCCCCCAGGACTGCAGCCGGTAAAGACCCCGATATCCTCAGGTGTCCCCTCTAATTGGGGGAAAGGGATAGAAAAGCCTCTTATCCCGAGAGGAAACCCTGCACATGGAGACATCGGCCTCAGATCTCTCCTGTCCTGTTCTTCCAGAAAAGCCTCAAACTTCTGTGTGTGACTCAGAGCTGAGATCTGAATGCAGAGAAGTCACAGATTCCTCTCAGTCACCGGCTGTGGCTGCTTTATCGGTGGTGTAGTCCGGCCGTATAATCATGATCACCATATTGCCTCTAGACCACAACATTCTCCTCCACCCAAAACTGTTCAAATGACTTTGATACAGGAAAGATATATATCTTTGTACCTTGTTAGCCAGTATATAAAAGAATATTTAGAATTGAGAGTCCTCAGTGGTTGATACCTTTTAATGGCTAACTGAAAAGGTGGTAGCACATTGCAAGCTTTCGAGACTCCTCAGGTCTCCTCATCAGGCTAGACTAATACAACATCTGAAAAATCACATATTTATACACAAAACAGCACAAAAATAACAATAGATAAGACAAGTGACATTTAGCAGAATTGTCATTATGGGAGAGGGATAAACATAAATATTGGAACAGTTTATAGATTAGGAGTGTGAAGGTTTTATTGCCCTCTGATTGGGGTCTAGTTCTGTGTTGTGTGATGACCCCAGAAGTTCTGAAGAGCAAATTCCTTAATTGATGTAAAAAGACATAAATCCATGTGACACATTCATTCCTGCACTGAGTGTGTCAAAAGTTGTCATAAATTTATACTCCCAGACCCTCCTGTCTCTCTGAGAGTTGAAGTTACCATTTAATACAAGTAATTTAATGTCCATCATGCTATGACCGGGGATACAAAAATGTTTTGCCACAGGTAGATCCCTTCTTTTTTCTCTTATTGTGTGGCGATGAGAATTCATCCTTGTTCTCAGTGTTTGCCTGGTCTCTCCCACATACAGACCCCCAGTTGGACATTTAGTACAAATAATTAAGTACACCCCATTAGATGTGATGCAGCTGAGAGTACCTGGGATCTTGTAGTCCTGATGTGAGGTGGGGATCTTTATCTTGTCCGTGGTCATTATAAATGGACAGGTTTTACATTTTTTTCTGGTTGCAAGGAAAGGTTCCTGTTAGCTGTTGGAGAGGACATGGAGCTTCTGACAATGACGCTTCTTAAATTTGGGGGCTGCCTAAAACACAGCAGTGGGGGGTCTGGAAAAATGAAGTTAAAGTAAAGGTTGTAATTTCCGTGCCGCTCCCCTTAGCTCCTCCAGATTTGGGTTGTAGGTGACCACTAGAGGCTCCCGGTTATTCTCTTCTTCAGCTTTGTAGTGTAGCAGGTGATTCCTTGATATTCTGGTGGCTCTTGTAATTTGGTTTTCAATTGTTCTTGGATGGTAGCCCTGACTCAAAAAGGACTTTCTGAGGCGACCGAGGTGTTTGTCTCTATACATGGGGTTGGTACATACGTTATATATTATATATTGTTAACGTATGATATTCCGATCACGCTCAGTAATGCAATACAATGAGTGCATGGAAAACACTGGACTGCACTCCGATGACACAATGGAGAAGCATTTGCTCTCCATCTTTTCCTCAGTGTTCTCTGATTTTCTCATCCTAGACAATCGGACCACACTGTGCTGACACTCGGGTCAGATCCTGATCCAAGTGTCAGCTGTGCAGTATAATTGGCCGATTGTCTCAGATCAGAGGATATATATGGCCGTCTGCATTGGTCCTTAGAAATCCATGTAGCCGCACGCTCCGCTCCGAGTGCCGGTGGCAGTGCCGGGTGTTGTTTCTCGCATCACACACCCTAGTGTGACCCCGGCCTTAGAATGATTCTTGTACTCAGCGTTTGCCGGGTGCTGTAGCCTAGTGTTTGTAACTAGGGTATGCTAATTATGCAAATTGTCTCTTCAGAGAGGAAGATGACTAGAACTCTAGTGCCACCTATTGGAGGTAGCAATCCTAGAAGTCAATGTTGACTCTTTAACGAGCCTTGTTACATGACTTAGGATAAAAGCCAAGCCAGAATCTCAATTTGCAGACACTGTGTTTCGGGGTACTGCCCCTCGTCAGTGCAAAGTGTGAGATCTGGTTTGTCTGTGTGAGAGGCGTCTGACCGATATCCAAGAAGTATCATTTCTCCTTGTGGAGAACTAGGGTATGTGCACACAGTTTTATTTCAGGGGCAGAGCTGCTTCAGGAAAGTGTCTCCGGTCTTTTACCTGAAGGCGCCATGTCTTTTGTGCCACCGGCGTCTTTTCTCGATAGTTTCTATTATAGTTGCAGGTGACAGAATGTGCTACTTGTATTAATGGCCTCAGTTTCCAAGCACTGAAGCAGATAAAAGACGTATCAGACGGAGCGGGTACAGCAATGTGGTTTTCCATCGCTGTGCACTAAGTTCATGTTTAGCGGCAGGTTTGTGGCGCTTCTTCAATCCGCCTGACAAAGATGTGTGCACATCCCCTTACCTTGGTTCTGCAGCCACAAAATACAGGCATCCCAGCATGAAAGCCATCTGTCCAGTCTCTGCTGCTTCTATAAGGAAGGCAAGGCAGCGATAAACTGGTTAATGAGTCACTACACATGGGCCGGTGATGGGTGCGGCCCCCAGACGGGAACTTTAGTGATTTCCACGTTTGAAAAAACTAAATGAATGAAAATCTTCTCCTATACATTACAGTGTTAATCCGCGCAGAATGTGCACTGGGGCGATCTATGTGGGGTCTGTGATCGGCGCAGGTTCAGAGACTTGTGGAGGGGATTGTGTCTGTGACAACGATAAAAAACGAAAATGTCTCTGATTTTTATTTGCGGAGACACAGTCTGCAAAAACATGAGCCTGTGAGCAGCACCATAGACTATAATAGAAGAGAACTAATGAAAACCACAGAGAGAACATGGACGTGAGAAACGGCCGTCTGACTGAGACTTTCCTGTCATTCCTGTGCTCCAGCATGTCCACGACCACCGACCAGCCATAGACACGTCAGTCAGTGTCCTCTACAGCCTGTTCACACAGGAGGACGCACTTCTCTGTGCACACAGCGACTGGTAATATGTTCTGTGCACGTAGACTGTCCTGTTCTCAGGAGCGCATGTCCTGTTTACCCCGAGCAATGTGCCACCAAGAACCTGGATTTTTAAGCCGTGACTAATAATCATTTTTCCTTCCATCAGGTGATTACTGACCTATTGAAATGAGCCGATAATCAGGAAGCCGCGCTCTTACAATCCCACATTTCATGATTATTGGCTCATCTAAAGTGGCCATAATTCAGTGGCTGTCAGCTCTGCAGATCACAACACTAAACGTTGTGATTGTAGGCCGCGGACCTGTATTAGACTATCTAGAGAGCAAGATTACAGAGGGTACAAGACGTGGGCCTGTGGTCTTAAAAATGCCAGGGCTGAATTTCACTCCCAGTCCGGCCCTGGTTACATGGAAAATAAAGACACAGCCAGAATAAAGTCTTTTATTAGAAATAAAACTAAACAGTTTTCCTTTTTTATTTAAAAATAACAAACACAGTTACACTCACCTAACGCCTATTTCCACCGAAGAGCTCGTTCTCCTGTAATAAAAATAAAATACAACAATATACCATACCTGTCTGTCGCTCTGTCCCACGCCGTAATCCATGTCTGGGGGATAATTAGTTTTCAACCTGGACGGTGCCAAGATGCGACCGTGCAGGCAGAGAACCACTGGTGAATGAGCTGCTGCAAGCGCAGCATCATTGACCAGCAGTGACATCATCGAGGTTTCCAGCCAGGCTGAACTGCAGTGACCTCAGGACCGTGGGAAAAAGTTAGTGATGAGGTCAGCACAGTTCAAGCTAAGTCACTTCACAGCAGATCACCGTGAGAATTCTCTGTTTGTTATTTTTTAGTAAAAAACAAAAACTGTGTTTTGTTTTATTTATAATAAAAGACTTTATTCTGACTGTGTCTTTATTTACCATATAACTATAGGATTAGTAATGGAGAGGTGTCTTCTAGACACCTCTCCATTACTAAGCCGTGGGCTTGATGTCACCTGTCAATACAAGGGTGATATCAACCCCACAAATATGAACCCCACTTGCCATCACTATAGGGCAAGTGGGAAGAGCCGGGCAAAGCACCAGAATTGGCACATCTAATAGATGTGCCTTTTCTGGGAAGCTGCAGGCTGCTATTTTTAGCCTGGGGGTGTCAATATCTATGGCCCCTTACAAGTCTGAGAATACCAACTGCCAGTTTTCAGCTTTAGCGAGGCTGGTTGCCAAATAGGAAACAAATGGATCTTACAAATTATTTTCCAGCTTCGCACTATACTCTATATACGGTTGTACTCTACTGTCTGGGCACATGGCAGTGTTCAGAAGGGAAGGAGCGCCATTTAGCTATTTGAATGCAGATCGAGCCGGAATAGTTTGCAGACACAATGTATTGGGAGCACTGTTCGTGGTCACCTGGCAGCTCAAAAGATGTCCGCCATGAACATTCTTGGCTCTATCTTTTCTGCTTTCCATATCCCAAGGATTGCCTTGCTTATCACCCTTTAACATCCTCACATGGAATCTGGACTTACACTGGGACCCCTAGGCTTGGACCATGGTGTTACCTGCAATTCTGTGGTGTTAGATGGCAAGAAGAATAGTCAGGTAGCTGGGTCAGAACCAGAAGGACAGAATACAGAATCAGAAGACAAAAGAGTAGTCAGTAAACGGGCCACGGTCACAGCAGGAAACATAAACAAGCCGCAAGCTGAGCACAGTGGACTGAACCAGAGGAGAACAGCGCTGTATCTGGCAGATTCCGGCCATGTGCTTTGCGCTTTAGCAGGGTGTGGTACTTTCCAATTGGCTGAAGTGTGGAGCAGATTACTCCAGCTGGACAGCAGGAACAGATCCCAGATGAGATTGGACACACTATATGCAGAAGCCTTAATATAACTAAATGACAGAAAACCAGAATAGTAGAAATCCCCATAAAGTGATTCCATGTTATTAATTAATTCACTGAGGGTTATAATCCTTAGGAGGAGTGAAGATTGTGACTCCACAGCCACTTTCTGGAAATTAAAACGCAGTGGATGTTGGAGAGTGAAAATTACACATTTGCCATTTTCTTACCCAGCACATAGTGCCCAGATTGTGCTCCAGGAGACACCGCAAATTAAGTGGGTTCTCCTCACTATAATATTGCTAAATACAGGGATCCTAAATGTTGTTTGCACACACTGCAAGACTCCGAAGTGAGAGCGGATTTTGCCGGATTGGTTTATAGAAACCTTGTTGCTTTTCAGCAGCCTTTGAGCCACTAATAGTGTGGGAACCTCTGTTTTTCCATTGACAGATGATGGACCTGAGTGGGGACTTGTTTTTTGTGAGATGAGAAGTGGTATTGTTTTCGCCTTTATAACATTGATTGGTTTCTTTTTATTTGATATTTGGGAGGCAGAATGAACAAACAGTTGAACACCACACACTACTGGTTCATCCAACAAGGTTTTCTATTAGACTGTGAACTGTCATTGTCTTGGTAAATAATTAAAGTTTTTTTACATAAACTGTCCACAAAAATGGCAAGCTAAGCAGAAATGTTCAAAAATATAAAACTCAAGGATATTTTATTAAAAAGTAATATTTTTTTATCTTAGCAGATGAGTGTACCAGGAGATCAGAGGGACAGCTGACATCTTCAATTTTTAAATCTGATGATCTTGAGATCCTACAAGATACAACTGAAGTGATTGCTATTACTCCAGATATATCATCATCCATTCACAGCAAAGATCTGTCATCTGATCCTATGAAACAGGTCCCATCTTCTGACTCATTACCGATTATAAAGGAAAATCAAAGTCACAAAACAGGCATTAAAAAACAAACTGCTTCTAAAGCAAAGAAGTCATTTTCATGTTCAGAATGTGGGAAATATTTTAAACGGAAATCATGTTTTGTTACTCACCAGAGAACTCACACAGGGGAGAAGCCTTTTTCCTGTTCAGAATGTGGGAAATGTTTTAACCAGAAATGGAATCTTGTTAGACACCAAATAACTCACACAGGGGAGAAACCTTTTTCATGTTCAGAATGTGGGAAATGTTTTAATCTTAACTCAAAATTGGTTAGGCACCAGAGAGCTCACACAGGGGAGAAGCCTTTTTCTTGTTCAGAATGTGAGAAATGTTTTAATCAGAAATCAGACCTTGTTGTTCACCAGAGAATTCACACAGGAGAGAAGCCTTTTTCATGTTCAGAATGTAGGAAATGTTTTAAACAGAAATCAGAGCTTGTTACTCACCAGAGAATTCACACAGGGGAGAAGCCTTTTTTCTGCTCAGAATGTGAGAAATGTTTTAATCAGAAATCAGACCTTGTTGTTCACCAGAGAACTCACACAGGAGAGAAGCCTTTTTCATGTTCAGAATGTGGGAAATGTTTTAATCTTAACTCAAAATTGGCTATGCACCAGAGGACTCACACAGGGGAGAAGCCTTTTTCTTGTTCAGAATGTGAGAAATATTTTATTCAGAAATCAGACCTTGATGCTCACCAGAGAATTCACACAGGGGAGAAGCCTTTTTCATGTTCAGAATGTGAGAAATGTTTTAATCATAACTCAAAATTGGTTAAGCACCAGAGGACTCACACAGGGGAGAAGCCTTTTCCTGTTCAGAATGTGGGAAATGTTTTATCCAGAAATCAGATTTAGTTAATCACCAGAGAACCCACACAGGGGAGAAGCCTTTTTTCTGTTCAGAATGTTTGAAATGTTTTATCCAGAAATCAGATTTAGTTAAGCACCAGATGACTCACACAGGGGAGAAGCCTTTTTCCTGTTCAGAATGTTTGAAATTTTTTATCCAGAAAAAAGATTTAGTTAAGCACCAGAGAACCCACACAGGGGAGAAGCCTTTTTCATGTTCAGAATGTGGGAAATGTTTTATCCGGAAAACGCATCTTGATGGTCACCAGAGAGCAAACACAGGGGAGAAGCCTTTTTCATGTTCAGAATGTGGGGAATGTTTTATCCGGAAAGCGCATCTTGATGGCCACCAGAGAACACACACAGTGGAGAAGCCTTTTTCTTGTTCAGAATGTGGGAAATATTTTAACTGGAAAGAGCATTTTGTAAGACATCAGAGCAGTCACACAGAGGAGAAACCTTTTTCATTTTAATGTGGGAAATATTTTACTCGGAAATCAACTGTTAATAAACATTAGAGACGTCACATAGGGAAGAACCCTTTTTTTGTTCAGAATGTTGGAATCATTTTAACCAAAATTGCATCTTCTTAAAGGGGTTGTCTCTTGTCATTCCTCTTGTTTGCTGACAAAAAGATAAAATTAAACTTTATTACTTCCAAATGTAAAACTGTACCCATAATTCACACCCTGAAGGTTAGTCAATAGGTGACTAATAGAAAAAACATGTACCCCACATCTCAGTATATAGGGTGAGGTGATGTATACACACTCACTCTCCAAGCCTCATATTTCTATGGGTTTCATCGTCCTCACCAAAGGCGACTCAGAAGGAGACTTTATTTAATATTGATCTATATTCAAGCGAGACTAGACAAAAAAAAACAAAAATCCTGTATCATGTTATCCAAAACAGTCAGGAAACTAGCCGCATATTGGAAGACCCCAGACCTCAAACTATATACTTCGTAAGTTTATAAGCCACTGATGTGTCAGGAATAGATAGTATGTGACAATACAGTATAATTCTTGTGATTTTCTCCTATAGGGACTGCCCTAGTTTGGTAATGTAACAGCTGTTAATTAGTAGTGCAGACAAATTGTCCTAGACTAAACTCAGTCTTCAGACGGCCCAATATGTACCACTCAGGGAAAACTTACCTGCTCCAAAGATCATTAGCAGCTTCTAACTAATGGCCATGCTGCGGTCTGTCAGGGAATGAGTGCAATATCGTTATAAAGACTAGGGATATGTGCAGTCATAATGTCTGGGAGATCTGTGCCATTATTTAGTATGAATATGGAAATTATCTCTGAAAGGTAAGTGTTCCCTGAGCGGTATATACTGTATTTTCACATACTATCTATTCCTGACACTGGAGGGGCTTATAAACTTACACAGTAAATAGTCTGAGGTCTGGGATCTGACAATATGTGGCTAGTTTTCTGACTGTTTCGGATAACATGATACATGATTTTAGGGTTTTCTTTGTCTAGTCTAGCTTGAATAAACAGTTAAGCTCAAAAGTTTACATACCCTGGCAGAATTTTTGGTTTCTTGTTTTTTTTCAGAGAATATGAATGATAACACCAAAACTTTTTCTCTACTCATGGTTAGTGGTTGGGTGAAGTCATTTATTGTCAAACTACTGTGTTTTCTCTTTTTAAATCATAAAGACAACCAAAAACTTTCAAATGACCCTGATCAAAAGTTTACATACCCTGGTGATTTTGGCCTGATAACATGCACAGAAGTTGACACAACTGGGTTTGAATGGCTACTAAAGGTAAGATCCTCACCTGTGATTTGTAATAAATGCCAGGAAAATTGGGATGCAAAGAAAAATCCACAAATAACATCAGCTGAAATACTGCCTCTATAATGAGACTGAGGGAGAAACAGCCAGAGAGATTCATCCATACGTCCCAAAAGGACCAGAGACAGGACAGCAGCCATTTTCCATCATGGCTCCATCACGAGGGACACGGATCTATCATTCTACAGGAAACAACCTAGAGGTTTTCAGCCTCAGTTGGAAAAATACAGATCTGTTCCATTGACTATTGCTGAACCATGGATACGTTTGGAGATGCCAGGTTGTAATCCTCAGATCAACTGGCCTTGTACCTTATATGGGCTCAATGAACTGTAGTCTTCCTACATTTGCTATCACCTCCTCTCTGTGTGCGTGTCACAGGTGATGTAGTCAACCCTGGAAGATGAAGCCAGGTTGTGATCCTTGGATCAACTGGCCTTGTACCATGTATGGACTCAATGGACTGTCATCTTCCTATGCTTGTCGTTACTTTCTCTCTGTCTGTGTGCCACAGGTGGGGTAGCGACCCTGGAAGATCTGAAGTCACAGCTGCTATTAGCCCGGCGAGCCAGCGGAAGGGTGAGACTGTAATGTGCACCATCTTGGGTATTTCTCCTTCGTCTCATTGGGGGACACAGAGACTGTGGGTGTGTGCTACTGCCGTCTGGAGGCCGACACTAAGTATACAAAAAACAAGTTAGCTCCTCCTCCGCCGTATACACCCTCGCCCCGATAGCGGGCAGAAACCAGTTTTTGCTTAGTGTCTGATGGAGGCACACACAGTCTGGGTCTCCCCAGACTATTTTTTATTTCTCGCTATGAAGAGGAGATAGGGGCGATGGACCCTATTGAAAGGGTCTGATCTCCCCAAACATCAAAGGGCGATCACGCGCGAGTATCGCCTCCGCGTATCCTTTCCCGCGCCGAGGGACATCTCTGGGACTTTTCCCCACACATCTATTTTTTCTTTTTTATTTTGAGAAGATATGACAGGGGCAACGCATCCTATTGAAAGGATCTGATTTCCCCAAACCATCAACGGGCGACCACGTGCGAGTGTCCCTCCACGTTTCCTCTCCCGCGAAGTGGGACATTATGCCAGACTTAGCCCTGTCCACCCCTAGGTAGTGAAACCATGGGCTTGCACAGAGGCACAAGACTAGTCTGTGCGCCCCCACTGCTCCACCAACGTATGACGGCGGTGCTGCATGGCGGCGGACGGTCCCTCTCCTTGCCCAGAAGAGGCGGCTGGAGCTAGGGTGCCTGCACTGTCCGAAGACTGATTACCTCATGGCCTCTGGGCAGAAGACAGCAGAGTAGAAGGAGGTATGGTTGGGCTGGGAGAGCCCCTAGGCGGCGTGAGGATCCAGGCTAGGGGAACGCTCCAGGTGCTGGACCCGGCTTCCCCTCTCCTGCCTGCGGTATCAGCAGCAGCTTCAGTTTTCTCTTCCTCCCTCCTTCCGGGCAGCGCGCCCATACCTGTGGCCACCCAGACCGGGAAGGAGCGCACCTCAGGGGGGTAGGGAGAAGCGCCAGGGTAGCGCGCCCGGCTGCGGCGGAAATTTAGCCCGCGGCTTCGGCCTAGGCCACGGGGAGAAGGCCCGCCCCCGGCGTGACGTCAGATCCGGCCCCGCCCCCATGTCCAGGGTGGGCGCTGGATAAAATTGAGGCCCCGGCTTCAGAACGGGGTAGGCCGCAGTCAGGAAAGCATCGCAGCCTACCCAGAGAGAGCAGGAGCACGAGCACGGGGAGACAGCAGGAGCTGGGTAAGTGCAACCCCGTCTCGGCCACACTAGGGCAGTTGTCCTCCTCCTCATACCCCTGTATGCTTTAAAAAAAAAAAGAGAGGGAGAGAAAATTGGCTGTTTCTGCAGTATGTCTGGAAAAGGGAAAAAGCACACGTTCCTTTATACCGTATGCATTTCCTGTGGGGCTGTGTTCACGCGAGCGCAGACTATTAAGTTATGTGAAGCCTGCAGTTCCGAACGCGCCCAGGAGCCCTCCCCTCCAACGGAGCCCAGAGGGTCGGATCCCCCGGAATGGGCGTTATCACTTTCTCGGTCTATGGCTTCACTTACGAAGGCGATAGAGACCCTTCAGGCCCCAGATAGGGGTAGAGACAACGGCTCACCGGTTGGGGAAGGTTCATCCACCTCACAGGAGCCGCCGGCCTGCAGGGGCCGCACTCTCTCCAGGCAGACGTACAGGGAAAGATCCCATATGGCGTCTCCATGAGTGCGGCGTCTCGCTCACCGTCACCATTGTCTGGGAGCGAGCAGAGTTCGGATGAGGATATGCAGGAATCCTTGGACCTGGATACCCCCGGGTGTCGGGAGACGGTAGACAGTCTCATTGAGGCTGTCAATCAGACTCTAGGTATTGAAGAAGATGTCTCTCTAACCGCAGGGCATAAAATATCTTTTAAAAAGGCCAGGCGACCAAATAGGGTGTTTAGCACTCATCCAGAATTCGAGGACATGGTGCAACGGCAAAGGGAGCATCCAGAAAAGCGTTTTTCGGGACAAAAAAATGCTAGAAACGAGAGCTCTGTAAGAGATGGGCGGAATCTCCAATTGTGGATCCCCCAGTGTCACGCCTGGCCTCAAGATCATTGTTGTCAGTACCTAGTGGGTCATCCATTAAGGACCCCACGGATCGGCTCATAGAAGGTTTAGCCCGCTCGGTGTATGAGGCATCAGGGTCAGCGCTTTTGCCGTCATTTGCGGCAACATGGGTGGCCAAGGCCATGATGGCATGGTCAGAGTCTTTGAATGGAGTCCTGCAAGATAGAGACTTGCCGATAGAGGTGTCTGAGATAGCAAAGCAGATCGCTATGGCGGGTGACTATCTAATTAATGCATCCTTGGATGCGGCGAATTGCGTGGCGCTAGCGGCGGCAAACGCTATCGCCATTAGGAGAGCCTTGTGGCTAAGGCTATGGCGGGCTGATTCAATTTCTAAAAAATCGTTAACATCCCTGCCATATCAGGGTAACCGGCTTTTTGGAGAGAGGTTAGACAAACTTATTTCAGAGCAGCTTTCTCCCACAGCAGAAGAGTAGACCGCCCTTTCGTCAGCCGCAGGCGCGCTTTCGAGCATTTCGCGCCCCAGGATGGGCAACAGCGGCCAGTTCTACCTCCCCAGCTCGCTCTAACCAAGACAGAGAGCGCCAGGTCACGTATAGAGCCAACCCGCTGGGGAGCGGGCGGAGCCGTCCACCCAGGTCAAGGGGAGCCAGGCCCCAGAAGCCCCCAGCAAAATGACTCGAGGCATCAGGTACCCGAGGACAGCAGAGTAGGCGGTCGTCTGCTCAGGTTCCGCCACGTCTGGGTCAAGGTGGCACACGACGCATGGGTGGCGGAATTAGTGTCAGTCGGGTGCAAGATAGAGTTTATCCGACACCCTCCAAAGCGATTTTTTCATTCCCGGCTTCCCAAATCGGAATCCCGGGCAGAGGCGTTGCTAGGAGCCATCAGGATTCTTCAGTGCAACGGGGTCATTGTTCCGGTACCAGAGGGCGAAGAGGCTCAAGGATTTTATTCCAATCTGTTCGCGGTCCCCAAGAAGGACGGAACAGTAAGACCGGTTCTGGACCTAAAGCTCCTAAACAGGTTCATCAGAGTCAGGCACTTTCGGATGGAATCCCTCCGGTCAGTGATATCGGCCATGGAGCAGGGAGAATATTTGGCCTCAATCGATGTTCAGGATGCCTACCTGCACATCCCTATTTTTCCCCCGCATCAAAAGTTCCTTCGTTTTGCGATCAATGGCCGGCATTTCCAGTTTGTGGCTCTGCCGTTCGGGTTGGCCACGGCGCCCAGGGTATTCACAAAGGTAATGGCGGTCGTTATGGCCATTCTTCATTCTCGGGGCATAGTAGTGTCGCCGTACTTAGACGACCTTTTGGTAAAAGGGCCGTCCTTTCAAGCATGCGAGGAGAATGTCAGCATCACGCTGGATACCCTATCTCGCCTGGGATGGTTGGTCAATGGGAAGAAGTCATCTCTTACCCCGGCTCAGAGGATTCCATTCCTAGGGATGATTTTCGACACCTCCCGAGGGTTGGTAATTCTCCCTTAAGACAAGGCTCATGCGCTCCGGCAGGGAGTTCGGAGTCTTCAGCAGCCAGGCCCTCACACGATTCGATTTGGGATGAGGGTTCTAGGGAGGATGGTAGCGGCAATAGAAGCAATTCCGTTTGCTCAATTTCATCTGCGTCCCCTGCAGCACGCTCTTTTAGCAGCATGGGACAGGAGTCTGTTCTCCCTAGATCATCAGTGCAGGTTGTCCTTTCAGGTCCGGTGGGCACTTCAATGGTGGACGCGCGACTCCTCTCTCCTTCAGGGGAAACCCTTTCCTCCAGATCAATGGTAGGTGGTCACAACCGACGCGAGTCTTCTCGGTTGGGGGGCAGTATTTCGTCATTACACGGCACAGGGGGAGTGGTCCCCCCAGGAGGCTCATCTTCCAATCAACTTGTTGGAGATTCGAGCGGTGCGGTTGGCGTTGCAGCATTTTCAGCACTGGCTAGCGGGTCGCCCAGTCTGGGTCCAGTCAGACAACGCCACGGCAGTGGCGTACATAAATCACCAGGGAGGCACGCGCAGCAAGGCAGCCATGCGCGAGATAGAACGTGTACTTCGTTGGGCCGAGAAGCACCACTCAGTAATCTCAGCGGTTCATATACCAGGGATGGAAAATTGGGCAGCAGATTTCCTGAGTCGGCAGGGGGTCGTGGCCGGAGAATGGTCCCTACACCCCGAGGTCTTCCAGCAGATTTGCCAACGGTGGGGAACTCCGGACGTGGATCTGATGGCCTCCAGGGAGAACACCAAGGTGGGCAGGTTTGTTGCCCTGTCCCAGGACCCGCGAGCAATCGCAGTGGATGCTTTGGTTCTTCCATGGAGCCAGTTTCGGCTCCCATACCTGTTCCCCCCTCTGCCTCTTCTCCCAAGGGTAATCAGAAAGATCAAGATAGAGAGGGTCCCGGCAATTCTGCTGGCTCCAGACTGGCCCCGTCGAGCTTGGTACGCGGAGCTAGTACAGCTCCTCGCAGACGTGCCATGGCGTCTACCGGAACGGCCAGACTTACTGTCCCAGGGGCCGATGTACCACCCAAACTTAGGGGCCCTGTGTTTGACGGCATGGCCATTGAATCCTGGGTTCTGACCCAGGCAGGGTTTGGGCGTGAAGTGGTGGCTACAATGGTTAGTGCCCGGAAACCGGCCTCGGTGAGGGTCTATCATAACACTTGGAAGGTTTTCTTTCTCTGGTGTCGAGAGCACGGGGTTGCGCCTTTGTCCTTCTCGGTTCCTAACATTCTGGCTTTTCTGCAGTCAGGCCTAGATGCAGGTTTGGCCCCGAGTTCTCTGAGGAGACAGATATCGGCCTTGTCTGTCCTTTTCCAGCTAAAGATCGCTACCAATATGCAGGTCAAGACATTCATTCAGGGGGTCTCGCATTTGGTGCCCCCCTTTAGGGCTCCCTTAGACGCCTGGGACCTTAATCTGGTTCTGGGTGTCCTACAGGAAGCTCCTTTTGAGCCGTTGCAGGAAGTCGAATTGCCTTACCTTACCAGAAAGGTCGTGTTTTTGGTAGCCATAACCTCTATTAGGCGGGTCTCGGAATTGGCAGCCCTATCCTGTAGAGCGCCGCTTCTGACCTTTTTTAAGGATAAGGTAGTCCTGAGACCACCGCCGCCGTTTCTGCCAAAGGTTGTGTCCTCGTTCCTTATTAATGAGGACATTGTTTTGCCTTCATTTTGTCCAGCTCCGGTACACAGAGTGGAGAAGGCGCTCCACACGCTGGACCTAGTAAGGGCCCTCAGAAGGTATGTGTCGAGGACAGCACCTTTTCGCCAGACAGATTCGTTGTTTGTGATCCCCGAAGGGTGCAGGAAGGGGCTCGCAGCCTCACGGTCGACCATAGCCAGATGGATTCGCCTTACTATTCAAGAGGCTTACCGTATTAGAGGCGCGCCGGTTCCAGCTGGAATAAGAGCGCACTCGACTCAGGCAGTGGGCGCCTCTTGGGCGCTTCGGCATCAAGCTTCGGCAGAGCAGGTATGCAAGGCGGCAACGTGGTCAAGCCTGCACACGTTCTCTAAGCATTACAATGTGCATAATCAGGCTTCGTCGGATGCGAGCCTGGGTAGGAAAACTCTCAAGGCAGCGGTGGCACACCTTTAAACAGGTAGGCATGCGTTGTGGATTGGTGAGTTGCTCCCACCCAGGGACTGCTTTAGGACGTCCCACAGTCTCTGTGTCCCCCAATGAGACGAAGGAGAAACATGGATTTTTGTGAGTACTCACCGTAAAATCCTTTTCTCCGAGATGCTCATTGGGGGACACAGCACCCACCCTGATAGCCAGTTGGCTCTTGTTTATTTGATTAGTATAATTCCTTATTTAAGGTAGGGTGGTCCTTTTTCAGACATATGATTTTCTGCGTTAAGGCTGTTTTTATGTTCTCCTACTGCTTTTGCACTAAACTGGTTTCCGCCCGCTATCGGGGCGAGGGTGAATGCGGTGGAGGAGGAGCTAACTTGTTTTTTGTATACTTAGTGTCGGCCTCCAGACGGCAGTAGCCACACCCAGAGTCTCTGTGTCCCCCAATGAGCGTCTCAGAGAAAAGGATTTTACGGTGAGTACTCACAAAAATCCATGTTTTGCTGGGACTGTTTTATGTGCTACCTGCCTGTTTTGTGTTTCAATAAAGCATTGCCCCACTGATTTATCCTCACCCTGTGTTGTCTGAGTAGTGATTTGCCCATGTTAAAAGGCGAGTGGGAGTTCGGCAGGATGATCCCTGGGTCACAAGGTTTCAGCTAGCACGCAGCACTGATAGCAAGCTGGCAATGACATCCATAGAGGTCTGTTAGAGACCTTTAGTTGTTATACCTACCCATCGATGACCCGCGAACATGTGACAGGGTCACTGATGGGTGGGATTTCTGGTGCTGTCCAGAAGTGTGAGATAAATGCCGATGTCAGATGCTGTTAGGGGCACATGTCAGCTGTTCAAAACAGCTGACATGTGCCGGAAAAGATGTCTCAGCACCGGAGCCCACATCAAAGGGGAGAGAGTCCGACATCAGCATACATTTACACCTGATGTCGGAAAGGGGTTAAAGGGGATTGTTTTTACAGAGACAGAAGTGAACACAGAAAGAAGACGATCGAGGGAGAAGCAGGGGCTGCAGAGAAGACCGTGCGCCAGGACGGGGTGAGTATGACGGGGGGCAGAGCAATATTCACCTGTCTCCGGGTCCTCTGGCTGTGACGTCATTGCGCACCCTCTGCTGAACGTCACTGCAGAGACCCGGGAGACAGAGCCACGCGCAGCGATGGAACGGGGACTGGTAAATATCGCCAGTGCCGGGGGCCTGAGCCAGCGGCGACACTGGCACCTGGCCCCCAGCAACGAGAGGTGAGTATGTCATTATTATTTTTTTTTAATTGCAACAGCGGCAGCAGCAGCATATGGGGGGGTATTTATGGAGCATCTTCTTGGGCCAGCATTAACCCTTGTACAGCAGCATATGGGGGTATTTATGGAGCATCTTCTTGGGCCAGCATTAACCCTTGTGCAGCAGCATATGGGGGTATTTAAAGAGCATCTTCTTGGGCCAGCATCAACCCTTGTGCAGCAGCATATGGGGAGTATTTATGGAGCATCTTCTTGAGCCAGCATTAACCCTTGTGCAGCAGCATATGGGGGGTATTTATGGAGCATCTTCTTGGGCCAGCATTAATCCTTGTGTAGTAGCATATGTTTTTTTTATCTATGGAGCATCTTGTTGGGCCACCCTTGTGCACCAATATATGTTTTTTTTTAATCTATGGAGCATCTTCTTGGGCCACCATTAACCCTTGTGCAGCAATATATGTTTTTTTTTTATCTATGGAGCATCTTCTTGGACCACCATTAACCCTTGTGCAGCATTTTATGGGGGGTATTTATCTATGGGGCATCTTCTTGGACCACCATTAACCCTTGTGCAGCATTTTATGGGGGGTATTTATCTATGGAGCATCTTTTTGGACCACCATTAACCCTTGTGCAGCACCACCCTCGGCTTATACATGAGTCAATAAGTTTTCCCAGTTTTTTTGTGGCAAAATTAGGGGGGTCGGCTTATACACGCGTATATTCGGTATTTGGAAATACAACGAGCAGTCTGTCTCTCTGATTATGCTTGATTGCATGGGTACCCATAATATAGAAAATACCTGAGGAGACATAGAAATCCCTTCTCTGACAACTTGGAGGCCTTCAGCGGGATATAATATACCACTTCGACTTCCATCTCAGGCTGAACAATTGACCGCCTCTACCCTGAACAGAAAACCAGATCCCGGGTGAGTAGATTTGTTACTCACACAGTTTTCTCTCCGGGAAGGGAGGCTTTCTAGAGTCAGTCTGTGGGGATTTCTAACGGGAAAAAAACCTCAGGTAAAAGAAGGTATATGTTATGTGTTATCTCTTGTTTGTCTGTTTGTTTAAGTGCTGTTAACAATTGTTTTGTTTCATTAGGAAGTGCAATGTTTTTCCATTTGTTGTCTATCTACAACAAGGGTTCCTGTCTCTGTTTGTAACTATGTCAGTATTTGTTAACCCTAGTATGCGTGACATCAGAAATCTTCATATTAACGTATTGGGGACCTTTTATGCCCCCATGCAAATCATATGGAAAAACACACTTATATAACTTTTACAAGTTTATTTTAAAGCTGCTAAATAAAATATGACTAGTAAACAAAATTTTAATTATAATTTTTCACCGAAAATACCCCCCAAAATTTTTTTTTTCAAAATTTCACACAAACATATGAAAAACGCACAAAAACGCATAGAAATCTATACCAAACTAGCTGCAGCTACATTTCTATTATGTTTCTTTTCTAATATATTAGTCTTCCAAACAATTTTGACAAGTTATTTTTTCAGAAGAATGTTCTTTGCAGACATTTTCCTTACAAATTGAACAAAATCTCTCAATTTTCCTTTCTAAGTTTCTTGGACACATGAAACAGCGCTTTCTTTTTCTTTCTCCTGGCCCTGGAATCATCTGAAACTGTACGCAGCACTGTTTCATTGCTTCTTTAGTTTGCTTTAGCAAGCCTTTCACGTCGCTTCACTGTATCATGTGAGGCATTACAAGTTCATGACAAAGGTCCTTCAAAAATAGGCGTCTCCTGTCCTTCCTCCCTGCATGGAATTCTGGATGAGTTTCTGTATAAATGATGAATGAATTTAGGGCTGCTACATCAAGCATATTTGAAAAAAGTACTACAGGCCTTCGTTTTGTTTGCCTCTTGCATGAATATTCTCCCATCATCTCATCCACTTTGTCTACACCTCCTTTTGTTTTATTGTAATGCAGGATGATTTCTGGTTTGAATTTTCTGTCATTGCTGTCAATACTGCAATTGTGATGCATGGTACTGAGTAAAATCACTGATTTCTCCTTCGCTTTGTAAGATACCAAAGTCACTTTGTTATTGAATCCAAAGACACTCTCATAAAGTGCTCGCTGACGATTGTGTTTCAGTGCTTCTGGAATTTCTCGTCGGTTTGGCTTGATAGTACCAACAAGTGTAATAGCTTTTTGAAGCAGAAAATTGTCTAGTCCAACATTGGTGAAATAATTGTCCATGGTAATGTTTCTACCTGAATTGAATATTGGAACAGCAAGAGTTTTGACAATTTCAGACCCCAGATCCTTCTGTACTGGTGCACCAACCTCTTTGCCACAGTAGATTACGCCATCTATGCCATAATAATTTGCAGAATCACACATCCAGAAGATTTTGATTCCATATTTGGCTGGCTTGCTGGGCATGTATTGTATGAACTTGCAGCGTCCTCTGAACGGTACAAGTTGCTCCTCTACTGTAACATTAGCACTAGGATTGTAAAGTTTGGTGCAATTTTTGATAAATATGTTCCAGATATAACTGATAGGGGCTAATTTGTCTGTTTCAAACCTCAATGCACGTGTTCGCTTATCATCAAATCGAATGTGTCTTCTAATTTCCTCATATCTGTCCACTGACATAGTCGCCTTATAGTGTGGATCAGAAAGTGGGTCCAGAAATAATTCTTGTATTGGAACATACGATTTTTGACTCCCTGCCAGTAGTAAAAGTCCAATGTATGCATAAAGTTCCTCTTTTGAGATATTTTTCCAGGACTTATTTTTTGCAGAAGCGATACGTCTTCCGTCTAGGTTTGAACATAAAAGGACCTCTTCTGCAATATTGTCAGAAAAAAAGTACAGAATACGTCTTTAGGGGAAAAGTAACTGGGACTTCCCACAGCTCCTTGAGCCTGTCTCACAATATTATGGATTGCAGTACGTCCGACTAATGTAGGATTACTGTCCCAAAAAACATTCGTTTTGGATGTTCTATTCATCACTTCTTGAGGATCCACTGTATTCACTTCATCATCAGAAGAAGAATCACTTGAGGATGTTTGATTCTCTGGTGGCTGGTACTCGTCATCAGACAAAGATAGTTCACTTTCATCTTCACTTTGAAACACAATTGCTTCAATCTCTTGGTCACTCAGATGCTTGGAGGAAGACTGTGCCATTGCTGACTAGATGTTAGCAAACTAAAAGAAAAAACAATGAACACAATCAGGGTTGTCCACTCTTTGCTTGTATGTGACACACTGTAAGTGTTAAGTGCCCCCTCCCTCCTCTCACCCTCTCTTACCTTTTATACTTTCTTATAGGTGTTGTACAATTCTCTGGACGTCTGTAGCTCAATAGCGTTACCCTTTGCAGGCTTCTTAGAATCAGAGAAACTGAAACTGAATCAGACTTCCTCTCAACATCTTATCTTAAGTCCTTCACAATTAGCTCACAGTGTATACTGTCCTCATTACTCTCTACACAGCTCATTACTGTGTTCAGAAGGACCTGAGATGATGTCATGGCCTTATCTCTCCCTCCAAAAATCACATGACATCCTCATATGGCATTATCCACACCCTGGCCCCTCCACCAGCATTACTGAGTACAAATAAAGTAACTTGAGACACAAACACTACTGAGAACATGATAACAAAATACATGGGGGCCTAAAAGGCCCCCAATCCGTACAGATGTGGTTTTTATCAAAAAAGCATTGTTACACCAAAATGCCTATGAATTAAATTATATGAACAACTGGATATTACCAACAATGACATACTTGAGGATAACCTGGAGTTTCAAAATTCTAACTTAAGTAATTTTGCAGATAATAGCAAAAAAGTAAGCATGGGGACCTAAAAGGCCCCTGTGAGAATCATGGGGGAATCTTGGATGAGGGCAGGTATATCTCGCCCAGATACCTTTCCTATGTGGGCTAGTCTGGTCTGTATCTCACCTGATGACTAATGAGTAATGGGAGGCGGATATAAAAGGACGCCAGGTGGTGTTAGTCGCTCAGTTTTGGGGAACACAGTGAGCATGTCTGTGTGAGAGACACTTGTGAGTGAAAGCAGTGCTCATGGTAACTGTGGTTGGCCTGCACGGGAGAAACCCTCCAGTTGGTAGATAGTTCGGACCCTGTTTAGTTAGTGCCGGACAGGCAAGGATTTGTTTTATGTTTTACTCCCTGTATGTTTTGGCTTTCACCTTAAATAAACCTGACCCAGTGTCAGTTATGTCCGGATCCCAGCTGTGCACCTGAGTTTCATGCTAAACCCACGTGGCCTTTGACCCCAGCAAAGGCGATCCCGGAGTGTTTTATCACAGTATAGTGGAGAATGCGGGCACCACGTTGAAAGCGTGAACATGGAGGACGTGCTGAAAGCGCTGGTACAGTCCACCGCCGTCCAGCAAGAAGCTAATCGGGTGATGATGGCCCAGCTGAAGGAGTTGGTGGACATGGCAGTTACAGATCGTTCGCTTCTCCAGCAGGTGGCGCAGCGCCTGGCGACCTTACCTGAGGTTAACCCGGACGCCGATTCGAGAGTGATTCACGTGAGTCGGTACTGGCAGATGACAACCGAAGATGACGTCGAGGCATACCTGACCACGTTTGAACGGACGGCGGTGCGAGAAAAATGGCCGAAGGCCCACCTGATTGCCCCGTTTATTTACGGTGAGGCCCAAAAGGCTTATTATGACTTAGAACCTGAAGCCGCGCAGGACTTTGACAAACTGAAAGCCGAGATCTTGGCCCGGCTGGGAGTGACTACCGCTGTCCGTGCACAAAGAGTGCATCAATGAACTTATCAGCCGGATAAACCACTGCGGTCACAGGTGTTCGACCTGATCCACCTGACGAAGAAGTGGCTACAACCCATGGTTCTGACGGCGCCAGAGATGATCCAGAGTCGTCCTGGACAAGTACCTGAGAGCTCTACCGCCAGCCCTGAGGAAGTGGGTAAGCCATGGAAATCCTACGACGGCAGATCAACTGGTGAATATGGTTGAGCGTTACTCCGTGGCGGAAGGACTCCGAGACGACGCTACCCCACCTCAGTCTTTATCATCTCCATGTGGAACCAGTAAGACTGTTCCCGGGAGTAGGGGAGAAGGAAAAATCCCTAAGACAGTGGGGGAGGAAAATGGGACTGCCCGCACGGTGAGGCCAAGAGTAACGAACTTTGGTCTAGGCAAGGGGCCCGTTAGGTGTTTTCGCTGCCAAGAGATGGGCCACATCGCTGCGAACTGTCCAGTCACTACTGAACCCATGCAGTGCGACGTCACAGACTCTAAAAAATGCTTGTCTATGGTTGCCCGGATAGTGAGTGTGAATGCCGGTCAAAGTAAGGTGGAAAAACACCTGTGTGATGTAACGGTGGATGGAAAAAGGGTGGTGGCATTGGTAGACTCGGGAAGTGTGGTGACCCTGGTGAAGGCCAGTCTGGTGTCAGCATCGACTGGACCATCAGACAAATTTTCTGTAACGTGTGTGCATGGAGACACCTGTTCGTACCTCACCGCTGTCATATGCATTTCTACTTCCTATGGGTCTGTGCAGCATAAAGTGGGACTAGTCCCCACATTGTTGCATGATGTTATCTTGGGCCAGGATTTCCCCCACTTCTGGCAATTGTGGGACAATCAATTGATGCCCCAGGGTAACAGTGTACGGGATTCCTCTCCCATGGCGCGTGTGGGTCCTGAACCCCTGGAGGAGGTTCGCCAGGAAGACTCTAGTGACAAGTCTACTGGAAATGACCTTCAGTTCCCGTTTTCAGTCATGGCGGGGGATACAGAGACCAGGGAAGAGGAGGGCGCAGGCAGCCATCCACCTCCCCGTTTGCCGGATGTGGAAGTCCAGAAAGATGACTTCCAAAGTGAGCAAATAAAGGATCCTACCCTTTCTCAGGCTAGGACAAATGTAAAAGTGATAAATGGGGTACCCGTAGAACCTGGCACTAAGCTGGCATATCCTTACATGGTCCTGGAGAATGATTTATTATGTCAGATAGAGAAAAAAGGGGAAGACACGGTGCAACGATTAGTCGTGCCAAAACCCTACCGGCGGAAAGTGCTGGACCTGGCCCACGGACATGTGATGGGAGGTCACCTGGGAGTCCAGAAAACCACCGAAAGGATATTACACTATTTTATTTGGCCAGGTATTCATCATGATGTTCGTGTATATTGTGAGTCTTGTCCTGACTGCCAAGCCTCTGCGCCTAAACCCCGGTTCTGTATCCCTTTGGTATCCCTACCTATTATTGAAGTCCTGCTTGAGAGGATTGGGATGGATTTAGTTGGGCCCCTTCCACGGTCTGCACGTGGACATCAACATATCCTGGTCATCTTGGATAATGCCTCTCGTTACCCAGAGGCCATCCCTTTGCATAACACGGCCACCAAGACGATTGCCAAGAAGCTGGTGCATGTGTTTAGTCGGGTCGATATTCCAAAACAGATACTCACCGACCAGGGGACTCCCTTTATGTCAAGGGTAATGAGGGAGCTCTGCATGTTGCTACAAATCGAACCGTTACGCACATCCGTGTATCACCCTCAAACAGACGGGCTGGTCGAACGGTTCAATAAAACTCTGAAGCAGATGCTGAGAAAGGCGATAGACAAAGATGGGAAAAACTGGGACTATGTACTTCTGTATTTGCTTTTTGCCATCAGGGAAGTGCCCCAGTCTTCCACCGGATTCTCACCTTTCGAGTTATTGTACGCCTGACATCCCCGTGAACTGTTAGACGTCGCAAAAGAAACCAGGGAGGGTCAGGTCACTCCATTTAAAACAATGATAGATCATGTAACACAAATGCAGGACCGTATTGCGGCTGTTATGCCCATCGTCAAAGAGCACATGATGCAGGCTCAGGGAGCCCAGAAAAGAATCTATGATAGGGGCGCCAAGATCCGTACGTTTGCACCCGGAGATAGGGTGTTGATCCTGGTCCCTACGGCCGACAGTAAATTCCTGGCAAAGTGGCAGGGCCCCTTTGAGATTAAGGAAAGAGTTGGTGAGGTAAACTACAAAGTGCATCAGGCAGGTAAAAGGAAACCTGAACAGATCTATCATGTGAATCTGATAAAACCCTGGAAAGATCGGGCTGCCTTATCAACGGATCTGGCACGGCCCGTCTGCTCGCATACCGTACCGGAGGTACTGATTGCAGAGACTCTCTTGGAGTGGCAAAAGACTGAGGTCAGGCAGTTTCTACTTCACAACCAAAGGTTTTTCTCTGAAAAACCCGGGCAGACTACACTATTGAAACATGACATCATAACGGAACCTGGGGTCACCGTCCATGTGAAACCCTACAGAATCCTGGAAGCGTGCCGTGAAGCCGTCTCCCGAGAAGTCAAGGTAATGTTAGAGTTAGGGGTCATTGAGGAGTCGCACAGTGCTTGGTCCAGCCCGATTGTGTTAATTCCTAAACCGGACAGCACCATCCGGTTCTGCAATGACTTCAGGAAACTGAATGCGGTCTCAAAATTTGATGCCTACCCTATGCCCCGGGTTGACGAGTTAATAGATCGGTTAGTGAAAGCCCGGTATATTACGACCCTAGATCTAACAAAGGGATATTGGCAGATCCCTCTGGCGGAAGCTGCCAGAGAGAAGACGGCATTTGCTACACCGGAAGGTTTATTTCAGTATGTGTATATGCCGTTTGGACTGCACGGAGCGCCGGCAACATTCCAGAGACTGATGGATCGAGTCCTGAGGCCACATAGGCGGTACGCTTCTGCCTATTTGGATGACATTGTCATTTACAGCTTGACTGGGAGACTTACCTCCGGAAAGTGCAAGCTGTGATTGAGGACCTGTGGGAGGCAAGTCTAACCGCGAACTCCAAGAAATGTCACATCAGGCTAGAAGAAGCCCGGTATTTGGGTTACGTAATTGGTAGGGGTATTGTTAAACCCCAGGTCGATAAAATTGAAGCGGTTCAGGATTGGCCGCAACCAGTTAACAAAAAGCAGGTGCAAGCCTTTCTGGGGATCGCCGGCTATTATCGCCGGTTCATCCCCAATTTTGCAGCCATCGCTACTACCCTGACGGATCTTACGAAAGGGAAAGATTCCATCATGGTTAAATGGAAATTAGCGGCTGAAGAAGCCTTCCATAGCCTAAAACGGGCACTCTGCGCTCAACCCGTACTGGTGACTCCGGATTTCCGCAGCGAGTTTGTGGTACAAACTGATGCCTCTGAGACCGGTATTCGGGCCGTACTGTCACAAGGGAGGGACGGAGTGGAACAACCGGTCCTCTATCTCAGCAGGAAGCTGAATAAACATGAGCAAAAGTAAGCGGTAGTGGAAAAAGAGTGCCTAGCCATTAAGTGGCCTATAGAGTCCCTCAAATATTATCTGGTGGGCAGAAAGCTCAGGCTGATCACTGACCATGCCCCTCTCAAGTGGATGCACTTGCACAAGAAATGGAATAGCCGAGTGACCCGGTGGTTCCTTGCCCTGCAGGCCTACAATTTTACGGTGGAGCACCGCCCAGGGGTACAGATGGGGAATGCAGATGCCCTTTCCTGAGTGCACTGACTGTGTGGCAGGTGTCATTGCTCGACCGGAGTGGTCTGAGCAGAGGGGGGATATGTGAGAATCATGGGGGAATCATGGATGAGGGCAGGTATATCTCGCCCAGATACCTTTCCTATGTGGCCTAGTGTGGTCAGTATCTCACCCAATGACTAATGAGTAATGGGAGGCGGATATAAAAGGACGCCAGGTGGTGTGTTAGTCGCTCAGCTTGGGGAACACAGAGAGCATGTCTGTGAGAGACACTTGTGAGTGAAAGCAGTGCTCACGGTAACTGTGGTTGGGCTGGACGGGAGAAGCCCTCCAGTTGGTAGTTATTTCGGACCCTGTATAGTTAGTGCCGGACATGCAAGGATTTGTTTTATGTTTTATTCCCTGTATGTTTTGGCTTTCACCTTAAATAAACCTGACCCAGTGTCAGTTATGTCTGGATCCCGGCTGTGCACCTGAGTTTCATGCTAAACCCACGTGGCCTTTGACCCCAGCAAAGGCGATCCCGGAGTGTTTTATCACACCCCCAATACGCATGCTAGGGTGAAATATGCTTTAAGAAGTAATTACCTTAATCTTGTTATCCTCTGTACTCTAGCAATTCTTCTGAGATGAGTGCAGGCCTTCCTTCTTTCTGAGTGTTTACTTTGCACCCTTGTCTGTAGAGGAGGAGCTTCATTGGTGCTGGAGTGCAGCACTGACGTATCTCAGCTAAGACAAAGCTAGATCCTCAGGCTACATTCACACCATGGGCGTAGCCAGGATCAAACCTAGGGGGGGCAGAACCTCATACTGTTCCGCAGAACCTCATACTGCACACCTCAGCTGCTGCAGAACCTCATAGTGCACACCCCTACACTTGAAAATAAAGCTTGCAGATGTGGTGAATGCTGTCTATTTATTCCAACTATCAATTGATGTTGATGTGTTACTGAAGACGAGCGAGCAATGCCTGTCCTGGGCATCCTTTTGGGCAGCTATGAGGTGTACCTGACTAGTGCTAAAAAAAGGAGTGTTAGTCTGTGTGCTACCCAGCCTTCATTCATTTTGGTACAGATGAGATATGGATAGACAGATATGGATAAATGGATGGATAGATAGCAAAAGCAGATTAGAAATCTGCTCTATTGAAAACATTATCTATGAGCTCAAAAACCTTTCAGGTGATGCGGTTTTTTAAAAAGCTGATCTGCTTTTGCAGCTGACAAACGAATCCTCAAAAAACGCAGCCAAAACGCTGTGTGTGAATGTAGCCTTAGATCAGGAATAGAACAGCCATTTATAGGACATTTCATAACTTTTCCAAATTCCTATGAAAAAATATTCAGCACATTCTGCATTGAACTACTGTACCCAATTTATTATATATTTTAGGAGTCGGAGTCGGTCCATTCTATACCTACTCCGACTCCACCAAAATGAGCACCGACTCAGACTCTACAGCCCTGGTTCTTGGTAGTCAACCATATTAAACAGACTGTTTATTTTGTGAAGATCCAGTGATTGTTTATGAGCATTTTGATGGCTCAAAACTTGTATGACATCATCCTGTAATCTCTGTATCTTGTCAGTAAGCTGTGACTATTCTAGAAGTGAGGAAACGTATTTTCATTTTGTATGTGGTCTCCAGCCTCTGTATATATTGTTCAATGTCTTGAGTAGTAGGGAAATACACAATATGATGTTGCAAGTCAATTATGGCCTTCTCAATATCAGAATCTACTGTGGCTAGGGCGGGGGGCGGTACATTTCACTGTGAAGCAAGCACTGCTCAGTGTGTGGTTTTCGGTGAGAGTACAGGGAGATTAGATGAGCTTTTTTCTTTTAAGGCCGACAGTAAGAGAGGAGAAGATGGTGCAGGACTTACAGGCTTGAGCTGTCAGGCGTCATGAGGGATAAGACTGCTTCTTTTTCTATGTTGAGGTGAGGCAGTAATGGCTCTGGGGCGGGAAGATGAGCCATTCAATAAAAAAAGGCTGCTACCCTGTGTGACTGCTCTGGTGACTAAGAAGAAAGGATTTCTTCAAAAAGCATTTTCCACATTCTGAAGAGGAAAAAGGCTTCTCCCCTGTGTGGATTCTTTGGTGCCTAACAAGTTCTGCTTTCTGGTTAAAACATTTCCCACATTCTGAACATGGAAATGGCTTCTCCCCCCGTGTGAATTTTCTGGTGGTTATCAAGATGCGCGTTCTAATAAAAACATTTCCCACATTCTGAACATGAATATGGCTTCTCCCCTGTGTGAATTCTCTGGTAAGTAACAAAATATGATTTATCTCTAAAACATTTCCCACATTCTGAACATGAATATGGCTTCATTGCTGTGTAAATTCTCATGTGCAACAAGATGTGAATTCTGAGTAAAACATTTCCCATATTCTGAACAGGAAAAAGACTTCTCCCCTGTGTGAGTTCTCTGGTGTACAACAACATCATATTTCTGGATAAAATGTTTCCCACATTCTGAACATGAATATGGCTTCATTGCTGTGTGAATTCTCTCATGTGCAACAAGTTCTGCTTTCTGGTTAAAACATTTCCCACATTCTGAACATGGAAATGGCTTCTCCCCCGTGTGAATTTTCTGGTGGTTATCAAGATGCGCTTTCTGATAAAAACATTTCCCACATTCTGAACATGAATAAAGCTTCTCCCCTGTATGAGTACTCTGGTGGTTATCAAGATGCGCTTTCTGATAAAAACATTTCCCACATTCTTAATATGAAAAAGGCTTCTCCCCTGTGTGGGTTCTCTGGTGGCTAACAAGTTGCATTTTCCGGTTAAAACATTTCCCACATTCTGAACACGAAAAAGACTTCTCCCGTGTGTGAGTTCTCTGGTGTCTACCAAGAAGCTCTTTCTGATTAAAACATTTTCCACATTCTGAACATGAAAAAGGCTTCTCCCCTGTGTGGATTCTCTGGTGCCTATCAAGATGCGTTTTCAGGTTAAAACATTTCCCACATTCTGAACATGAAAAAGGCTTCTCCCCTGTGTGAGTTCCCCAGTGCCTAACCAAATCTGATTTCCGGTAAAAACATTTCCCACATTCTAAACATGAAAAAGGCTTCTCCCCTGTATGAGTTCTCTGGTGGCTATCAAGATGCGCTTTCTGATTAAAACATTTCCCACACTTGGAACAAGAAAATCTATTCTCCTTTGTGTGAGTTTTTTGATGTTTAAGAGAAGACTTTTTGAGGGGAAAACTATTTCCATATTCCGAACGTGAAAATGGCTTCTTTGCTTTTGGAGCAATTAGTTTTTTAATGCTAAGCTTGTGACATTGATGTTCCTTAGTAGTCAGTAATGAAGCAGAAGACAGGACCTGTTTCAAAGGATCAGATGACAGATCGTTGCTGCGAAGAGATGATGGTATATCTGGAGTAATGGCATTAATTTCAATTGTATCCTGTGGGATCTCAAGATAGTCTGATTTTAAAATTGAAGATGTCAGCTGTCCCTCTGATCTCCTGTTACAGTCATCTGCCAAGAATAAAACCAATTATTTAGGAATAAAAAATTCTTCAATTTCACATTTTACCAACATTTCTACTTAAACGGTCAGTAAAAATGGCAAGTTATGTAAAACGATTCAGTTATTCAACAGGACAATGACAGTTCACAGTCTAATAGAAAACCTCATAGGATGAACCAATGGAGCCTGGTGTTCAAATGTTTGCTCATTCTGCCTCCCAAATATTGGAATAAACAGCCACTAAACAATCTTATGTAGGTGAAAATAACACCAATAAAATCTGGTACTCATCTCGCAAAAAAAAAATAAGTCCCCACTCAGGTCCTTGTTCCATGAGTGGGGACTCAAAAGAATTAGTTACTTACGGGTAACAGGATTTTTCTAAACCCATGACAGCACCATGAGAGAGGGGATCTGCCCACCAAGCATATGAAACCTACAGGCTA
Source organism: Dendrobates tinctorius (assembly GCF_039654945.1). Taxonomy (NCBI): domain Eukaryota; kingdom Metazoa; phylum Chordata; class Amphibia; order Anura; family Dendrobatidae; genus Dendrobates; species Dendrobates tinctorius. The sequence goes on along the minus strand of NW_027361941.1, from coordinate 1,831,458 downwards.
AAGAGGTGGCACCTCTCCCTCGCATAAGTTGGATTACACAGCATGAGAAGACCTCCAATGGTTATTAATAAAAACATCATAAAACAACTAACACCATGGGATCAAGTAAAAGAGGCATAGATGCTAATGAGGAGAACATAATTTTACCTCTATATAAGTTGCTAGTGCGGCCACACTTGGAATACTGTGTACAGTTCTGGTCTCCGGTGTATAAGAAAGACATAGCTGAACTGGAGCGGGTGCAGAGAAGAGCGACCAAGGTTATTAGAGCACTGGGGGGTCTACAAAACCAAGACAGGTTATTACACTTGGGGTTATATAGTTTGGAAAAACGAAGGCTAAGGGGTGACCTTATTTTAATGTATAAATATATGAGGGGGCAGTACAAAGACCTTTCTAATGACCTTTTTACTCATAGACCTGAGACGGGGAGAAAGGGGCATCCTCTACATCTGAGGGAAAGAAGGTTTAAGCATAATCACAGACGCGGATTCTTTACTGTAAGAGGAGTGAGACTATGGAACTCTCTGCCGTATGGTGTTGTAATGAGTGATTCCCTACTAAAATTTAAGAGGGGACTGGATGCCTTTCTCGAAAAGTATAATGTTACAGTTTATATACATTAGTTTCCTTGATATTGCGCTGGTCCAGGGAACTAGTCTGATTGCCATATGTGGAGTCGAAAAGGAATTTTCTTCCCCAAAATGAAGCTTACTGTTTGCCACATGGGTTTTTCTTTGCCTTCCTCTGGATCAACATGTTAGGGCATATTAGGTTACGATATGGGTTGAACTAGATGGACTTAAAGTATTCCTTCAACCTTAATAACTATGTTACCAACTAATAAACTAAAGGTGTGGAAACACAACGCTAGCGAAAGCAGTGCTCACCCACATGTAATGGGAGCGAATATAAGGGTGCTTTCATGGGTTCCGAAAAATCACGTTACTGGTAAGTAACTAAGACTTTATCAATCACCCATGACAGCACAATGAAAGATTCACAGAGAAATATAATAATCTAAGGTGGGACTGCCACCTGGAGCACCCCTGCCCAATGGTGAGGTTGGAGGAATCACCCATATCCTATCTAAAGTGCATATAGAAGGTAGAAGGATAGGACCAGGTTGCTGCCCTACAGATGTCGTCTAACGAGTCGTATGACCTCTCTGCTCAGGAGTATAGATGAGCGACTTTGCCTTTTATCGGGTCGAGTCGGGTTTCATGAAACCTGACTTTCTCAAAAGTCGGGTCAAACGAAATCGGCCGATTATCGTGAAAAGTCGAAGGCCGACTGAAACACGAAACCCAATGCAAGTCAATGGGGAAGAAAAGTCGGCAGTGAGTGGAGGACAGGAAACACACCTACAGTGCCCATTTTAATGCCAAAAACATCAATTCTTATTCCTTAAGCTTGTCAACCTTAATTTACTTTATAATAATAGTTAGGCATTGAAAACTGGGGGTTATTTGGCTAAAGTTGTGGGGGGGTAGTGCTGGCTCCAGATTTTCGTGGGCCCAGGGCCAAAGAGTGTCAATGGGCTCCTTTAAAGGCCCATTCACACATAGCGACGCACCAGCGATAACGATAGCGATCCGACCTGGCAAAGATCGCTGGTGCATCGTTACATGATCGCTAGATAGCTTTCAAACAGTCCAATCTCATCAACGATGCAAGACAGATCAGCGATCTGCATAACGACCACGTTGGTCGTTGAGTACCTTTCACACAACTTAATTGTAACCGATTCAGACCTGTATCGCTGAGCTCTGCGTCGCTAACGACGTCGCTCGTCGTTTTTAAGCTTCAAACACAGTGATGAGTGCTGGCCAGCGGGACGCCAACGATGGAAAAATGGACCTGCTCATTCTAGCTCGATCAGCGATAGGCAGCGGGGGGTCCGGTCGCCGCTACCTTTCACACTTAACGAGATCGCTAGCGATATCGCTGTTGCGTCACAATATCGGTGACGCTCGAGCGATATCGCTAGCGATCTCGCTATGTGTGAAACCCCCTTAACACATGCCACAATTCATGATCCTCTGATACGGCAGAGATATAGCGGTATAGTACAATGAAAAATACTTCACTTTTTACATCTCATGACTGATATCCATTTTAAATTCTCCAATAGCTCCAAAAACGGACAGTATATTACTCCATACAGTATTATGGCCACCGCATAGTGCGCCATACAGAGTAATGAGGCCCACATATTTCTCCATACAGAATCATTGGTCCCATATAATGTTTGAAACAGTATATGATGAGCTCCACATAATGCTACAGTATATGTTGGTCCCCATGGATGAAGCTCCACTGTGTTATGGGCCCAAATAATGCTCCATATATAATGGGCCCCATTTCTAATGCTCTAGTGTATAATGGGCCCTGTAAATGCTGCTCCAGTGTCTGATGTCCACCTTTGGAATGATCCAGTGTATGGTGGGCCTCATATATCATGCTCCAGAGTATAGTGCTCCCCAAAAATAGCTGTCCCAACATTGAAAACAATTAAATAAGTCTCCTCGCAAGGGAATCCCTGTACTAGTCTGGACTCCTCGTCGTCCCCATCTTCCATCTCACTGCACTTGGACTGTTTAGGCAGAAGGCGTACAGACGTGATGTCATCGCGCTCTCTGACCAGAATTTCACTGTCAGGAAACGTGGAAGACGTCACGGCGGTGGAGCAGGGAGAGGTATTTCAACTTTGCAAGTGCTGTGATCCTGAGCAAGTAGGGGGGGCCCACTCATTGGCGATGACACCCCCCCACCGTCAGAGACACTTGATTCTACTATGTGGGACCTTGTGTCAGTGCCAAAGAGTGTGCCCACCCACCTGTCCAGGGCAATGGCACTCGCACGGGTGCGTGCGCCATGTGGTGACCCCGGCCCTGTGGGGGGAGGCAGCCCAGTTAGGGAGGTGGAAAAATTGGCATATGTTGATGTTGGACATTCAGCAGCTGCAAATGGAGTAATTGTAGAAGTCTGCGGAAGTGGAGGACAAAAGCAAGCCATTTTTCTGTCAACCTACGTGTCAGCAGGGGAGGGTGGGACAAAATCCTTTGAAACCCATGCATGGTTCATTTTAATGAAGGTTAGATCATCAACATTTTGGGTTGACAGAAGGGTCCTTTTTTCTGTCAGGATTGATCCAGCAGCACTGAAGACTCATTCAGATAACACACTAGCAGCAGGGCAAGCGAGCTCCTGTAAGGCATATTGTGCCAATTCAGGCCAGGTGTCCAGTTTACTGGCCCAATAGTCAAAGGGGTAAGACCGGTGAGGGAGAACATCGATATGGGAGGAGAAGTAGTTTGTAACCATAGATGACAACTGCTGTCTCCTGTCACTTTCACTCGATGCAGTATTACCAATCGTGTGAGCGGTACTTGAAAAATCAGTCCACAACATAGTCATGAAACTCCTGTGTCCAATGCCACTTCGGATGTATGCACCACGAACACCTCTTCCATGTTGCCCCCTACGGCTTGTTGGAAAAACATCACTGCCGCTGTGTGCTGGGAATGCCTCAAACAAACGGTTTACCAGAGTTGCTTGTTTGCTAGCCAATATTAGCTCTAGGTTCTCCTGTGGCATGAGGTTTTGGAATTTGCCTTTATAGCGTGGATCCAGGATGCTGGCCAATCAGTAGTCATCATCGTTCATCATTTTGGCAATGCGGGGGTCCCTTTTTAGGATCTGCAAGGCATAATCAGACATGTGGGCCAATGTTCCAGGTGTCAATGATGCACTGCAAGTGATGGGTGGAGGAGCACTTTCTGGCAAATCCACATCCCTCCAGTCACGCACAAACCCTGTACCTGACCTTGCCACGCCAACAGTTTTTCTTGCCCCCTGAGAAGCATCCTCCCCAAAATAATCATCCCCATCATCCTCCTCTTCCTCCACCTCGTCCACGAGACTTCCCTGACCAGAAAATGTCTGACTGTCATCAAGGCTTCGCTCCTCCTCTTCCTCCTCGGCTGCAGACGCCTGCACCTTAATGTGCGTCAAAGTTTGCATGAGCAGACACATAAGTGGGATGCTCATGCTTATGATGGCGTCGTTTCCGCTTACCAGCTGTGTGCATTCCTCAAAACACTGAAGGACTTTACAGAGGTCTTTCAGCTTTGACCACTGCACACCAGACAACTCCATGTCTGCCTGCAAACTGCCTGCCCGTGTATGCTCCCACAAATGAATTACAGCCTGCCTCTGTTCGCACAGCCTCTGAACCATGTGCAGGGTGGAGTTCCACCTTGTTGCAACATCGATAATTAGGCGGTGCTTGGGAAGGTGGAGCAATCGCTGCAGCTTCTGCATACGACTGGAGTGTACGGGTGACCGGCGGATGTGCGAGCACAGTCTTCGCACCTTATGGAGCAGGGGTGTTAACTCCGGATAATTATTGAGGAAGCACTGCACCACCAGGTTCAAGGTGTGAGCCAGGCAAGGTATGTGTCTGAGTTTTGAAGGGGCTATGGCTGCCACAACATTCCGGCCGTTATCACTAACTACCTTGCCTGCCTCAAGATGTAGACTGCCCAGCCATGACTCAGTTTGTCGCTGCAAGTAGTCGGCCAGTACCTCTGCAGTGTGTCTGTTGTCGCCCAAACACATCATCTTCAACACAGCCTGCTGACGCTTACCACTAGCTGTTCGATAGTGGGCCACCTCATGTGCAACACTGGCAGCTGCGGATGGAGTGCTTGTGCGACTGTGCTCTGTGGACGAGCTTTCGCTTCTGGAGGAGGAGGAGGAGGATCGAACGCCTACAGCCAACTGTTTCCTATACCGTGGGCCAGGCAGCACCGTCCCACCACCGCTGTCCCCTGTGGAGCCTGCATCCACCACATTAACCCAGTGCGCAGTGATGGATATGTAACGGCCCTGGCCATGCCTACTGGACCATGTATCTGTTGTGAGGTGCACCTTTCCACTCACTGATTGCTTGAGTGCATGGACAATCCGGTCTTTCACATACACGTGGAGGGCTGGGATGGCTTTTCGCAAAAAGAAGTGCCGACTGGGTAGGTCATAGTGTGGTACTGCATAGGCCATGAGCTCGCGGAAAGCTTTGCTCTCAACCAACCGGTAGGGCATCATCCCTAACGAGATTAGTTTGGCAATGTGGGCGTTCAAAGCCAGTGTACGCGGATGAGAGGATGAGTACTTTCTTGTCCTACTCAGAGTCTCTGGTAGGGTGAGCTGGACTTGAGAGCTGCATATGGTGGAACTAGAGGTGGACATGGCGGACAGAGAGGGTTGGTGATGGTGGTGTTGCTGATGGCCTAGATTCAGTCTTTCGTAGCAATAACATTGTGATTCCATGACTGCTTTGCCCTTGACACGACACCTCAACATTTGCTGCTGGTGGTGTGCTAACCGGTGGGCTTACAATGGGGGAAGCGATGTAGCGTTGCTGACTACCTTCATTCGGAGCAGTTGCACATGTGGTACGTGAGGTTTGGTAGTCCGTCCACGCTTGCAAGTGCATGGTGGTTAAGTGTCTAAGCATGCAACTGGTATTCAAATTTCTCAGATTTTTCCCTCGGCTAAAGGTCTTTGTGCACTTCTTACAGATAACCTTTGCCTGATCATTAGGATTTTGTTCAAAAAAGTGCCACACTGCACTCTTCCTACTATGGAAGACATTTTGAGACCTTGCACGCTGTGCTAATTTGACCGTGTGGCCAAGCTGTCCTGCAACTCTTTTGGTTTTTGTAACACGTTTTTGGACTGCTACGGTCCTGCCAGATAACAGCTGTTGCGATGTCGTTGCCTGCTGCGGATCCTCCTCCTCCTCTTCTGAGCTATTGGCAGTGGCACCCTCTTCCCCCATTGGATGCCAATCTGGGTCAACAACTGGGTCATCCATCACCTCCTCTTCAATTTCATGTGCAACTTCCTCTGTGTCAACGTGTAAGGTGGTACAGTATGTGGGAAGGGGCACCTGAGTTTCATCAGGGTCTGATTCTGCCTCAGTACACTACGAGGACAATGTAGTGCTCTGAGTGAATGTACCAGCAGAAAAATCTAGCAGTGGCTGTGCATCAGTGCACTCCATGTCAGATTCATCTTGGACTGGGGAATTCACGATTTGACTTGCTACCACAGGCATGGTACTATGTGAAAAGAGCTCCATGGAGTAATCGGTAGTGTGGCCTGCCGCATCCTTCACTTTTGGTAGGGGTGAAGGACACAAGGAAAGGTGTTGTTCCTGACCAGGAGCCTCCAATGAGGACTCAGTGCTTTTATTTTTTGAAACTTCAGAAGAGGAGGCGAGAGAGCTGGAGGCTGTGTCAGCAATGTAAGCCAAAACTTGTTCCTGAAGCTCCGACTTTAAAAGTGGTTTACCTACTCCCAGAAAAGAGAGCCTTCGAGGCCTTGTGGAGCCAGATGATGATGCAGGCTCAACACCTCCTGCCTTAGGTGCTATTGTGCTTTTGCCACTACCAACAGATGCAACACCACCACCACCATCGGGACCAGCTGGCAACCCCCGCCCACTTCCATGACGTCTTACACCATACTTGCTCATTTTTGTGAAAATGTACCCAAAATACGACCAGCTATATGGTACGGTAAAACAAGGTAGAAGTTGTATCTACTATTAGTGAGACTTTGAATCTCACTAGAGATTTGAGGATGCTGAACTATTGTCTCAGGCCCAATAGAGATTACACCTCAATATAACAAGCTTAAATTGGATGGTGTATGACAAGGTGGAGGGTGTCTATAGGATTGGTGAGAATTTGAATCTCACTATAGATTTGAGGACGCAGAACTATTGTCTCTGGCCCAGGAGAGATTGATTACACCTCAAAGTAACAGACTGAAATTGGATGGTGTATGACAAGGTGTAGGGTGTCTATAGGATTGGTGAGAATTTGAATCTCACTATAGATTTGAGGACGCAGAACTATTGTCTCTGGCCCAGTAGAGATTACACCTCAATGTAACAGGCTGAAATTGGATGGTGTATGACAAGGTGGAGGGTGTCTATAGGATTGGTGAGAATTTGAATCTCACTATAGATTTGAGGATGCAGAACTATTGTCTCTGGCCCAGGAGAGATTACACCTCAATGTAACAGGCTGAAATTGGATGGTGTATGACAAGGTGGAGGGTGTCTATAGGATTAGTGAGATTTTGGATCTCACTAGAGATTTGAGGACGCTGACAATGATGCTCTCAGTCCAAGCATGGACGCAGGCAGCCTAATAAGCAGGACTGCTGCACAGTGCACACACAAAAGGGTGGAAAAATGAACGCTTGGTAACTGTGCAGAAAAGAGGAAGAAAAGTATTTTTGCTTTTAAAAAAGCAGTTTGCACAGCAGTGTGCAAACAGCAATGCAGCTATCAGGGAGCCTTATAAGGCAGCCTAATAACCAACAGAGCTGATGCACAAAAATAGAGCCTCCCCTGTCACTGCACACAAAGTGTTGTGTTGTAAGTGGAAATCGCTAACAGCAGAAGCAGTTTTTTGGTTCTTCTTCCCTGCCTAATGCTCTCCCTACAGAATCATCATCAGCAGCAGCTCTCCCTATGCTAAGATCAGCATAAGTAAGATGGCGGTCAGCGTTCACGCCCTTTTATAGCCCCTGTGATGCCACACAAAGCCAGCCAATCACTTGCATGCCCTTCTCAAAGATGGTGGTGACCGATGCCCATGTCATCGCATTGCCCACAGTGTGCGTCCTCCATCATTGGCTGAAAAAGGGCGCTGGAAGCATCTTTTGAAATGCGACTTTGGCGCTTTGGTCACCGACCTCGTGGCCGACCTCACGCTATGGTCGGGTTTCGTTTCATGAAACTCGACTTCAGCGAAAGTCGGTGACTTATGAATTTGACCGACCCGTTTCACTCAACTCTACTCAGGAGGATGCCACGGCTCGAGTAGAATGCGAGCAGAATGATCCTTGAGACGTTACGGGGCCATCTTACCACTTGCTAAGTAGGCTAGAGAAATGGCCTCTGTGACCCACCTAGCAATTGTGGGTTTTGAGGCTCTACACCCTTTCCTAAAACTCTGGAGGGATACGAACCAAGACCTATCCTTTCTCCAGTGTTTCAAAGTGGACAGGAATCCAGTTACACATCTCCTATCATCCAAAGTATGCATTTTTTTATCCTTCTAGTTCTTTGGATTAGAATAAAAGAAGGGAGGTCAACTTCTTGTAGCATGGAATCGCGACACTACTTTGTAAATTTAGGCTGGATCGGGCTTAAAGATAACCCTATCATCTAGGATTTGGGTGAATGGTGGGGCTATAGAAAGAGCCTGAATATCACTGACAATTCTGGCTGATGTTAATGCTACCAGCAGACCTGTTTTAAGCAAAAGAACCTTCATGGATGCCGATTCCATGGGTTCAAAAGGAGCGTCCGTTATGGCTGTCAGGACCAGATTTAGGTCCCACGATACAAAGTTTACTTTAGAATTGGTCCTAGATTTTAATGATGTTTTTATAAATCGTGAAATCCAATAATTACCGGCCACTTCCACAGTAAAGGGAAGGGACACATCCAGCTGAACAAGGATGGGCTCCGAAGTGAACCTTATTTTCCAACAATCAAAAGCGTGCACAGCATTCTCATACCAGTTAATAAAAAGTCTGTACCTTTTTAGTCATGATGGTTAAAGGTTTAGCAACCATGGAAAAGTTTTTGATAAACTTCCTGTAATAATTCGAAAAACCCAAAACTGCTGTAATGCTTTGAAGTTATCGGGACGGTCCCAATTTTACACAGCCTGCAACTTAGAGGGATCCATCATAAACCCTGAGGCGGAAATGACGTATCCTAGAAATGGTAATTCTTGTACGGTGAAAACACACTTTTCAAGCTTGGCGTATAGCTTGTTCTTCCTGAGCAACTGCAACACTTGTTTAACTTGCTCCATGTGTGAATCACGGTCAAGCAAATAAACGAGTATGTCATCCAAATAAATAATCACAAATTTACCTAAGAGGTGAGCGAATACATCATTTATAAAATGCTGGTAAACTGCCGGCGCTTTGGTTAAACCAAAAGGCATTATGAAATTTTCGAAGTGACCCTCAGGAGTATTAAAAACTGTTTTCCACTCATCCCCCTGACAAACTCTTTTGAGGTTGTGCACCCCCACCCCGAGGTCAAGTTTAGTAAACCATTAGGCACCCGACACCTCATTAAACAGATCCGGAATCAGCGGCATAGGATACGGATCATGGACCGTAATCTGGTTAACCTCCCTAAAGTCCAGACACGGATGTAATCCAGCATCTTTCTTCTTGACAAAGAAGAAACCGGCTGAAGACGACGATGGCCTAATGTGACCCTTGATCAAACTTTCAGTAATAAACTCCTTAATGGCTTGTGTCTCCGGACCGGACAGATTATACATTCTGCACTTAGGAAGTTTAGCCACTGGTTTCAACCTTATAGTGCAGTCATAGGACCGATGCGGCGGCAGCAGCTCCTGACACCCCTTTTCAGAGAACACATCAGAATACTCCAGTAAAGGTTCAGGGATACTAGGAATCATAGCTGAAATACACGTGTCTAGACAGTTCTCTGCAGAATGCGCTCCACTGGACTATGTCCTATGTCTTCCTGTCAATTACTGGATTGTGAACCGACAACCAAGGAAACACCAAAACTACCTGTGCAGGTAGTTTTTTTAGCACAAGGCATGTTAAAGGCTGCGAATGGGGGACCCCGATGCGGAATTCCAAATCCAATACACACTCCTTAAAAACCACTTGAGAGAGTGGAGACGCATCAATGGCAACAATCTGTATAGGACTAGAAAGCTTGTTATCTCTTAACCCGGATGTGCGGGCAAAATGTTAGTCAATAATATTCGCCTCAGAACCGCTATCCAAGAAAACCTCAATAAAAACCTCCTGACCCCCCGATTATTACCCTTGCGGGGAGACTCAGTCTGGAATCCTCCAAACCCCCTGAGCCTACCACTTTTCCACCGGCGCACCTTTTTTCGGTGCCATGGGATAAGCGATAATATAATGTCCCTTTTTGCTGAAGAAAAAACAGACCCCTCCTTTTTTAGAGATAAAGGGTGTTTTATCCTCATGCGACGCCCCAGCGATCTGCATTGGCTCTACAGAGGTCTCCGGGGTTGCTATTGATGTTGCTACCCCCTCCCATACCGATTTTGTCTCCTGAGACCTTTGATTAAAATGGCGGTCAATACGGACTACAAGTGCCATGGCTACCTCCAGAGAGGTGGGAGTCTCATACATCACCAAAGCCTGCTTGATCCTCTCAGACACTCCATGCAAAAACTGAATCATAAGAGCAGGGTCATTCCACTGAGTATCCATGGACCAGCGGCGAATTTCAGCACAGTAATCTTCGGCCGGCGGATTCCCCTGAACAAGAGAATGAATCTTGAACTCGGCCAAAGCCAGTTTATCTGGATCATCATAGATAAGGCCGAGTGCAGAAAAAAAAAAAGTCCACCGATTCAAAATCAGGGGAATCGAAGGGTAGAGAAAAAGCCCATGCAAATGAGACCACTATACTCACACGCTGAGCCTCACCCCTGAAGAGAGAGGATACTGACGGAAATACAGTTTGCATGATTCACGGAAAGAAACAAACTTACTGCGATCTCCTGCAAACTGCTCTGGAAGGGCCAATTTTGGTTCAGATGACCTGTTTGATGCCTTTGATTGCACCGCAGAAGCTGACAAGGCCTGTTGCTGAACCGCCCCCTTTTAGCTCTGTAACCTGGATGGACAGAGCCTCCAACTGTCTAGTCAAGGAAACAATGGGATCCATGGAGGGTAAAGTTTTGGGACGACTATAATGTCACAGGAGCAATGGGAAAACAGGAGATGAGGAACCTGGGCCCCTGAACTGCCCCTCAGACAAAATAAAAAAAAGTTACATCCCTGACAACAAAGTATGTATGAAGGAAGAATTCAAAATTCAAAAGGACTTCCACACATTTATAGTGGACCATTGGAGCTACTATGAGTCCTGACCAGAAGAGTAGAGAAAATATTAGTGTTCCCCATTGCAGGAGAGATTGTGCAGTAATCTAAAGTACTTAGAATTGAAAACAATGTCATTTATGACGTGGAGAGATTCATGAAGCCAGGGCTCGAGCAAAGCCAACATACCGTATTTTGAGGTTTATAAGACGCACCGTATTATAAGAAGCACCCCAAATTTTGAGGAGAAAAATAGTAAAAAAAGAAAAAAAACCCTTTTTGTAATAAAATGGTGGTGCTTCTTACAAGCCATGAGTCTTACTGCTTACTGGGGGTGGTGGCTGCGGTGAAACGGGGTCTCAGGGTCGCTGCTGGCAGAGGCAGGAGTGGGGCAATGCTGCAGATCACAGACTGGGAGAAAGGGGTGTTCGGATGTGCGATGCTGCGGGTGTTTGGTGGTGCGGGGGGCTCCATCAATATTTTGTGAAAGCCCGGAGCCCCCGCACTTCCATGGTTTATTTTGCATTTTGCTGTAGACTCTGGGAAAATGGCTGCCAGGGGGCAGCGCATGCGCAGATGGACATCTTGACGCTGAGATCTCATTTCCTGAGATCTTGGTGCCAAGATCTCTGTGGAGGAACACACACACGGACCCGTTCCTCCCACGTCACCACCATGACGTAACTACACAGGCACAGCTCTCCGGCGCCCCCCTTTGTCTCTCAGGTCAGTAAGGGAACTGCACCTAGAGCAAATGGTCGCTGGGGAGGAGGTCCTGTTACCCGCTGGGGGTTCTAAGATTCGGGATCAGAGTAAAAGCATCAGCACAAGATTAAGTTTATAGTTTAATTGCCTTTAGGGCGCACTAGATAATTACAGAAATATACAGTAAATTTGCAGTCAGAGAAAAGATATAACAATAGGGTACAAGGCTTAGAGATATTAAGCTGGAGGTCAATTTACCAGATTGTATTGTAGGGTGCATGCGGTTGCCGGGGAGCTCTGCAGTCCACAGGTACAAGAATCTTAGTTGCTGGACAGACCCCCAAAGCATGGGCCGCTGCTCCCCTCGGCAGGTCTGTCCCCAGGTCCTTCTTAGATCATCATCGTCTGGATCTTCTTTGTGAAAGACTGAATGCCAGGGGCTGCCAGCCCTTAAACACGCTGGGTTCCTCCCCCTGTGTCAGAGGGTGGGCTAATAATCTCCACCCTTTAGCTCTTTGCAGAACTTATTTCCAATATCTAAGAAAGGGGATAACTTTCTACAGCATGATTGAATCAGAACATGAGAGGTACCAGTGAATGCGGTTTGCTTTGCCGGTCGTGTGGAGTGCAAACATGGCCCTATTGGGTCACTGTATAGGGCCAATCTCTATATCTCAGGAATCAGTGCTCTCATCGACTCGGGAGTCACACTGCCAGATGCACGATTCCCTCAGGGTCACTCGGATATTTTCATGTGTCCATAACTCGAAAGATGAGTTCATAATTTGTGTTCATAGGATGGAGCCACAGTGTTTGGGACACACAAAGGATGCATATTCTTGTGTCTGCTAGCAGGCACATTCTAATTGAAGCCCTCAGGCTTTATCTGGCCCCCTGCTGGCATGGCTCCGTACCTGGGCTTTGAAGCTCTGTTTTGGGCCTATCCTCATTATCACACCAATGCCCTGGCTATTTAGCATTGGAACACTAAATCCTGCTTGTATTCACTAAGTACACAGCGCCTGGGGGTATAGAAGCCTTTAGCTGCCTGTAATTTCTGAACTTAGACCAAAATGGATGCCAAGCCCAGATATGTGGCCCCACATCTAAGATGGCGGCCGCTCCTTAATCACAACTCCCATTCATCCCAGAGACCGTGTGTAACCAGCTGAGGGGGTTGTGGTCTGTTTCCACGGTGAATTGGCGTCCGTACAAGTATGGCTGCAGACGCTGCAGGGCCCACACAATTGCCAGACATTCCTTCTCCATCGTGGAATAGGCCACTTCCCTCAGCAGGAGCTTCCGGCTCAGGTACAGAACGGGGTGTTCATGGCCCGTAGTGTCGACCTGGCTGAGCACAGCACCGAGGCCGATTTCACTGGCGTCGGTCTGCACTACGAACGGCCGCGTGAAGTCGGCTGCCTGTAGTACAGGAGAACTAGAAAGGGCGGTCTTGAGCGCCTGTAAAGCGGTCTCGCAGGCGACTGTCCAGTCGATTGCGATGGGCAGCCTCTTCTTGGTGAGGTCCGTCAGGGGCTTGGCCAGGGCACTATAGTGTGGAACAAACCTCCTATAGTACCCGGCAGTCCCCAAGAAGGACATCACCTGCTTCTTGGTCCTGGGGGTGGGCCAGGATGCGATGGCATCCACCTTCCCGGGCTCTGGCTTCAGAGCTCCCCCACCTACCCGGTGCCCCAGGTAGTGGACCTCACTCATACCTAGCTGGCACTTTTCGGGCTTAACGGTCAAGCCTGCTCGCTGGATCCGCCCGAGCACCTGCGCCAGGTGCTCTAGGTGATCTTCCCAGGTGGGACTGAAGATAGAGATGTCGTCTAGGTACGCGGTCGCATATCCTTCCAGTCCCTCGAGCAGTGTGTTGACCATCTGAAAAGTGGCAGGGGGCATTCATGCCGAATGGCATCACCGTGGACTCGTACAGTCCGAATGGGGTGATAAAGGCAGAGTGTTCCCGTGCCCCCGGGGTCAGGGGAATCTGCCAATATTCCCTGCTCAGATCCATGATGGTCAGGTACTTGGCCCCGGCCAGCCGATCGAGCAGGTCATCGATGCGTGGCATTGGGTACGCATCGGTGACCGTCACAGTGTTGAGCCCCCGGTAGTCCACGCAGAACCGCGTAGTTCGGTCCTTTTTAGGGACGAGGACTACAGGCGAAGCCCACGCACTGTTGGACACTTGGATCACCCCCAGCCTCAGCATCTCGTCTATCTCTTGGCGCATGTGCTGCTGCACCTCAAGAGAGACCCGTTATGCTGAACGCCGGATCGGGGGGTGGTTGCCGGTGTCCACGTCATGGACGGCTGTCTCAGTCCTTCCGGGCAGGCTGCTGAACAGCTCCCGAAAGGGGTGTAGGGTGACCCTCAGCTGGGAACGTTGGTCCTCCGAGAGCTGGTGGCCAACGCCCACATCCTCTATGGATCCACCCGCCTTGGCTTGGGTGAACAGATCCAGGAGGGTTTCTACCTCTCCTTCATCGGGAAGGTTGCACACTGGGTGGGCACAAGCCTCCCGCTCATGATGGGCCTTCATCATGTTCACGTGGAAGGCCTTCCTCCTTCCACGGGCGTGGTCCAGGGTGACCAGATAGGTGACAGCGTTGAGCCGCTGGTGCACGAGGTATGGACCCTCCCAGGCCGCCTGAAGCTTGTTTTGGGGTACGGGGACCAGTACCCACACCTTTTGACCCACCTCGTAGGTCCGCTCACAAGCATTCTGGTCGTACCACCGCTTCTGGTCAGCCTGGGCTTGGGCCATATTGTCATGCACCAGTCGTGTCAAGGCCATCATTCTGTCCCGGAAGCGCACGACATACCCAATGACCGACACTCCAGGGGTAGCCAAATCCCCTTCCCATGCTTCCTTCACCAGAGCAAGGGGCCCCCGTACACGTCACCCGTACAGGAGCTCAAAGGGGGAGAACCCTGTTGAGGCCTGTGGGACCTCTCGGTAGGCAAACAGCAGGTGTGGGAGATACCGCTCCCAGTCTCTCCCGTGGGAGTCGACCAACATCTTCAGCATCTGCTTTAAGGTGCCATTGAACCGCTCACACAGGCCATTGGTCTGTGGGTGGTACGGGCTGGCTACCAGATGTTGCACTTGTACCTGCTTACAGAGAGATTCCATCAGCTGCGACATGAACTGGGTCCCTCGGTCGGTGAGCATTTCCTGGGGAAACCCCACTCTGGAGAAAATCTCCAGTAAGGCAGTGGCCACTTTGTCGGCCCGAATGGATGACAAAGCTACCGCCTCCGGGTACCAGGTGGCATAGTCCACTACCATTAGTATGAAGCATTTCCCGTAGCGGCTGGGAGTGGACAGAGGTCCAATGAGATCCACAGCCACCCTCGAGAAAGGCTCTTCGATGATGGGCAGAGTTACCACAGCCACCCTCCAGAAAGGCTCTTCGATGATGGGCAGAGTTACCAGTGGGGCTTTGGGGCACCGCCCCGCCTTCCCCACCCTCTGACAGGTGTCACACGAACGGCAGTAGGCAATCACCTCGGTCCTCATTCCTGGCCAGTAGAAATGCTGAGCTAGCCTGGCCCTGGTTTTAGCGATCCCTAGGTGTCCGGCCATGGGAATCTCGTGTGCGATCCGCAACAATTCTGCCCTAAACGGATAGGGTACCACTAACTGTCGGTCCCTGGGCCACGTCTCTGGTGAACCCTGCTGGACCGTTACCCGGTACAGCCGTCCCTGGTCCCAGACCACTTGCTCGCGGTCGGACTCCAGGGGAGGCTGTGCCACCTGCTCCTTGAGAGCTTTCAGGCTAGCGTCAGCTTCCAACGCTGCCTGAAATCCCTGACTCGATGTGGCAAGAATTGACGAAACTGCCACCTCCTCTGTCAGCTCCCCGGGATCTGTCTCTTGGCCGCTGTCTGACTCGGCAGCCACTTGGTCAGAGAGAGGGGAACCATCGGACCTCCTCGAGGCTCCTTGGGCTCCGGCGCTCCTACTCCTGGTAACAGCGGCCACGACCGCTGAGACCACAGGTAGCTCCTGCTTCCCCTCGACCCCCGACCAAGTCGCCGGGTCAGGCAGACTTCCCTGGCCTCCTGACATCCCGGATGTGGGGAACTCCTGCCCTGGGGTCTTACCTGGTGGCTCCTCTCCCGGGACGCCCCCTCCCCCCATGGCCTGTTCCTCCTTCTGCAGAGGACCTAGACTCAGCAGGCTGGATTCACTTAGGGGCCCTATACTGCCCATAGCAGCCCCTCCCTCCACCTCTGAGCTCCACCCTGCAGTCTTCTCACCTGTCCTCACTGTGAGCCCTGTGTGTGTAGTGTCAGTGCATGGCTTACCATCAGGTTTCACCCCCTCCTCCACTGTTGGAGGCACATTCAACTCATTAACATTAGCATTCACAGTAGAGACATGACATTCTTGGGGAGCCGGACTTGGGGGTTCAGTGGCCACATACTGAGACACTAGCTACCCCAAATCGGTCCCAAGCAACACATTGGCAGGAATATTTGGCGTTACTCCCACCTCTCGCATTCCCCTCCCGGCGCCCCAGTTCAAAAACACCTTGGCGACGGGCAGCGCCGGTTCAACACCTCCAATTCCGGAGATGGAAAGGGTTTTCCCAGGCACCAAGTCTTGAGGGGACACCACCTCAGGACGTACCAGGGTTCATTCAGCGCCTGTGTCCCGCAGTCCCATGACCGCTGAGCGGCCGATGGTGACGGGTTGGTAATTGTCCAGGGACCTCCCACCACCCCCTCCCACACACAAAACAGTGGACGGTTTCTGAGACAGGGATGGGGCCTTATGGCGCTGGGGACACGCAGCCTTAAAGTGTCCCGGCTGGTTGCAATGATGACAACGTCTGGGTTCTGCTCCTGGCCTGGAGAGGGCAGCAGGGGGGTACATCCCTTGCACTCTGGGGGCTGGGGGGACAGGGGCAGGACTGGGCTTACCCCCTCTCCAGGTGCTGCTGGCAGGCTTCTTCGGCTCAAGGGCCCTGTTGTTGGCATACTCGTCTGCCAGGGCAGCTGTAGCAGAAGCCCCCTTTGGTTTCCGGTCACGGAGGAACTGCTGGAGGTCCTCTGGGCAGTTCCACAAGAACTGCTCCGTGACAAACAGTTCCTGGACCTCCTGGCGGGTGGTGAGCTCTAGACCCGAGGTCCAGTGCTCCGCAGCTCTCAGCAGGGCCCGCATGTGGTCGGTCCAGGTGTCCTTGGAGCCCCGCTGCAGGCTCCGGAACTTCCTGCGGTACGACTCCGGGGTGAGGTTGTAGTGCTGGATCAGGGCCCGCTTGATGCTGTTGTAGTCCTGCTCCTCCCCGGCAGGTAAGTCCCCCAAAACTTCCAGGGACTTACCCCTCAAACGGGGGGTCAGGTACCTTGCCCACTGATCCAGGGCCAGATGGTGTTGGAGGCAGGTTCTCTCAAAGGCCAGCAGAAAGGAATCCAGGTCTCCATCCTTTTCAAGCAGGGGGAAGTCCTCCGCCCGGACCTTGGAAGCCTTGGTCCCCGGTGGGGCTGGTGCGTCCAGCGGGAGCCCGTGCTGAGCCATCTCCAGTTGGTGCCGGCGCTCCGCAGCTTCACGGCGTTCTGCCGCCTGCAGCACACGTTCGGCATGCTCACGCTCTGCTGCTTTCTCCGCCGCCACCACGAGTCTGTCATGGGCGGCGGCGTTACCAGCCTCGAGCTGTGCCATAGCCGCTTGGAACAGGGCCTCTGATCTGGACAGGCTGGGGCGGGCAGGTGGTGGGCAGTCCACTGTGGGACTGAGCACGGGGGTCTGGCTCCTTGGGGAGCCCTGGCTGAGCTCCCCCTCGCCTTCATTGGTATTGTCCACCACCACCTCCTCATAGACCATAGCATTGGCCTCCCCCTTTGCCTTACTCCTGGTGCCTTACGCCATCTTGGGCACCACTGGTTACTGACACAGCTGCAACCCTGGCCTCGCACACAACTTATTATATTGGCACTCTGACCGTTTAGTGCTGGGCTGACCTTAAGACCCCAGCAGTGAAAGTTACCGCTGGTAGTCTCTAGTGTCTGAGAGTAGGGGTCCAACGCACACTATTACTCTGATCCCACCGCTGCCACCAATTGTGGAGGAACACACACACGGACCCGTTCCTCCCACGTCACCACCGTGACGTAACTACACAGGCACAGCTCTCTGGCGCCCCCCTTTGTCTCTCAGGTCAGTAAGGGAACTGCACTTAGAGCAAATGGTCGCCGGGGAGGAGGTCCTGTTACCCACTGGGGGTTCTAAGATTCGGGATCAGAGTAAAAGCATCAACCCAAGATTAAGTTTATAGTTTAATTGCCTTTAGGGCGCACTAGATAATTACAGAAATATACAGTAAATTTGCAGTCAGAGAAAAGATATAACAATAGGGTACAAGGCTTAGAGATATTAAGCTGGAGGTCAATTTACCAGATTGTATTGTAGGGTGCATGCGGTTGCCGGGGAGCTCTGCAGTCCACAGGTACAAGAATCTTAGTTGCTGGACAGACCCCCAAAGCATGGGCCGCTGCTCCCCTCGGCAGGTCTGTCCCCAGGTCCTTCTTAGATCATCGTCTGGATCTTCTTTGTGAAAGACTGAATGCCAGGGGCTGCCAGCCCTTAAACACGCTGGGTTCCTCCCCCTGTGTCAGAGGGTGGGCTAATAATCTCCACCCTTTAGCTCTTTGCAGAACTTATTTCCAATATCTAAGAAAGGGGATAACTTTCTACAGCATGATCGAATCAGAACATGAGAGGTACCAGTGAATGCGGTTTGCTTTGCCGGTCGTGTGGAGTGCAAACATGGCCCTATTGGGTCACTGTAAAGGGCCAATCTCTATATCTCAGGAATCAGTGCTCTCATCGACTCGGGAGTCACACTGCCAGATGCACGATTCCCTCAGGGTCACTCGGATATTTTCATGTGTCCATAACTCGAAAGATGAGTTCATAATTTGTGTTCATAGGATGGAGCCACAGTGTCTGTGACACACAAAGGATGCATATTCCTGTGTCTGCTAGCACGCACATTCTAATTGAAGCCCTCAGGCTTTATCTGGCCCCCTGCTGGCATGGCTCCGTACCTGGGCTTTGAAGCTCTGTTTTGGGCCTATCCTCATTATCACACCAATGCCCTGGCTATTTAGCATTGGAACACTAAATCCTGCTTGTATTCACTAAGTACACAGCGCCTGGGGGTATAGAAGCCTTTAGCTGCCTGTAATTTCTGAATTTAGACCAAAATGGATGCCAAGCTCAGATATGTGGCCCCACATCTAAGATGGCGGCCGCTCCTTCATCACAATCTCCATCTGTGCCCGTGCTGCCCCCGGCTGCCATTTTCCCGGAATCCACCACAATGTAAACCATAGAAGTGAGGGGGTCCCGGGCTTTCACAAAGTCGGCTGAGTCCCCGCACCACCGAAAACCAGCAGTGTTGCACCCCTCATCCCAGCTTGCGGCTTGAAGCAACACGCCACTCTTGCCGCCTTCAGCAGTGACCCTGCTCCACCGCAGCCGGTAAGATAAAATTGAATTATAAGACACACCCCCATTTTCATCCCAAATTTGGGAGAAAAAAGTGGGTCTCTTAATCAGAAAAATACAGTATCTCCGGCAGGCACGAATAAATGAATACAGCCATCAACCACATACAGCTTTGAGATATATCTTGGCACAGGTGGAATATTTTTTATGTAGTTTAACGCGATCCTGTTTGAAGTTAGTTGGTTTTAATACAAACTGAAAAGTCAGGATAAAGGGAAACTCTGTTATTGTACAGAAATTCACACTTGGCCTCACTGCACATTTACTGTTGTCCATCATAAAAGGGAAGTTTGGCCAGAAAGACTGGACCTGGTCTTGTAGGGACCGTGAGACATTCAGCAGCTCAGAAGGGAGAGAAGATTCATCCGATAAGATCTCAGGGATGTAGGAAGCCAACAGCATCATCACCCTCCGCTTTCTCTTACAGGCCATCATAATATTTTTCTTCAAGTGATTTTCTATCTTGTCAGCACATTCTACGTACGCTGTTATTTGGCTTTATAGTTTACAGATCTGGGCAGGTAACGGTCAGCGTCTTCTAATCCCAGGGGGTAGGTGGATCCTCCAGGTCGTAAGTTCTATAGAAAAGGGCTTTCAATGCCCAAAGTCATTTGAACAGTTTTGGGTGGAGGAGAATGTTGTGGTTTAGAGGTAAGGCCTGTTTCGCACATCAGTTTTTAAGGTCAGTCTAAATCCGCCAAAATAGCGGAAAACGGATCTGCAGGCTTACTGACAGCAACGGGTGTCACCGGAGTGGTGGATGGACAGATCCGGGAAAGGTTAGAATTTAAAGGAACCCGCTCCCGAATTGCACAGAGCCGCGAGAAGATATTGGCGTGATCTCGCAGCATTACAGAGATGGCCGCGAGAAGATATCGGCGCGATCTCGCATGGTCTCGCAGCATAGGAGAGAGAGAGAGATTTTAGCGGCTCCCGGGATGGAAGTCAAGGGTTAAATTGCCTCCCGGAGTGAAAATAGCAGACCGTCACTGCAAAAAAAGTTGCAGGGTCCGTCTCATCCGCACAGGAGTCGCTAAAATCTTGGCGTACAATAACGGGTGTGACGGATAACCGTCAGTCAGGATCCGCCAATAATGTAAGTCTATGAGTGTAAAAAACGGATCCGCCCCATTTTTGGCGGATCCGTTTTTTACAAAAATTGGCGGATCTTGACTGATGGGAAAAAACTGATGTGTGAAACAGGCCTAAAATGGTGATCATGGTAATACGGCCGGACTACACCACCGATAAAGCAGCCACAGCCGGTGACTGAGGGGAATCTGTGACTTCTCTGCATTCAGTGGTTACTACTCACCTGGGTAGTCATATGTGGGAATCTCCTCTTTACACCACTCATCACCCCTCACATATGTCTCTGTAGTGTTAATATGGGTCAGATCTTCACCCTGAAACAAATATTGTAAAAGTCACTGACAGATGGAGAAGTCCCATCTATGATCAGCTCTAATCCTGCCATCTCCACCGTTCTCATTACACAAGTATAAAACATATAATACTGGTGGATAAAACAAGACTGAGCACAAGACCTTCACAGCCGTCTACACATCATAGGGGAGATCTCCTGACACCTTCTCTCCATCTACCTGATGATCCTGAGGAACACTGGGATCTTCTTGTTTCCAGTCCTGTGGAAGAAGAGGACGGGGCCATCTCTCTGGTGTTGTCCTCTTACTGGATAGATCTGGAGGAAACACATACAGGGACTGAATTCATTCTCTACATACAGATAATTATAGGCCGTGTGTATTTAGTCCTGTCTATTACCTGGAGATGTGAGGGGCTGGGGAACCTCCATTATGACGTTCTTGTACAGATCTTTGTGTCCTTCTAAATACTCCCACTCCTCCATGGAGAAATAGACGGCGATATCCTGGCACCTTATAGGAACCTGACACATACAATGATACCGTCATCCCCCCGATCCCTTCATAGTGTTACTGTATAATGTCCCAGCATTCCCAGCAGTGTCACCTCTCCAGTCAGCAGCTCAATCATCTTGTAGATGAGTTCTAGGATCTTCTGGTCATTGATGTCCTCATGGATCAGGGGGTGAGGTGGAGGCCCCGTGATTGGGCTCAGGGGTCTTCCCCATCCCTCAGACACAGGGTCCTGACAGCGATCACTAGAGGTCTTCTTCACCACTGTGTAATCCTGGTTATGGAGGGACACATTAATAAATCTCACTCCAGACATTTCCAGAGTCCTCACCTCTCCAGTTCTGTCCATCTGTTATTCCCATAGATAAGAATGATGTAATGTGACGTCATCAGAATCTCTCACCTCTCCAGTGAGATGGAAGAGGATCTCTAGGGTGAGGTGTAACATCCTCTCCGCCATCTTGTCTCTGTCCATATCCATCCTTGATGGGTAAATCAGGAAAATTCTCTTCTGTAGAAGATCTTCACTGAGAGGATCCGATATTGTAGAGACCTGAGTGAGAAGATGAGCCGATGTAACATCATAAAAAATTCTATATAATACAATTACTGACAAAAATTAGAAATGAAGGCAGCACTCCATATTTTGCACTGTGGAAAAAAGATGGACTTTATTCAGAGCCACATGTCAGGGCGATGTTTTGGCTCACACTGAGCCTTTCTCCAGCAGTGGGTATAACATACAAGGGTGCTTTTATAGGTATATTTAACAATCATCAATTTTTCATAATTTTATAACAAAGTGCGATAAAATAATTTTCCATAAAACATATAATACCATTCATATCCATATCACATAATATCTCATATCTTCAAAGAAAGTGCTGTAGTGCTAAAGTGCCAAAGACTTCTCTGTAAAATGTACTAACCTCTGATAATGAATCCTAATGTGGCACTCAGTGCAGCTGTGTATAGGTTATTAATGTGTCTCACCCCTTCAGGATCATTCACTTCCACATGGAGGATGCCATGAATGCCGTTTTCAGCGTTCTCTGATACCTATTGCACATGTACCAGCGCATCATTACCCTGTCATAAGCTGCCGCCCAATCCTATGCAATGTGTGGCACATTCAGTCCGCGCATGCGCACTCTCGCATTGCGGACATCTCGGCGCCATCTTGGATGTGGCAACATGTACAATCCGGATCTTCATTACAAAGCACACCATCTAAATTTTCAGGGGCGGCGCTTTCTACTATACAGTGCATTTCAAGCAGCCTTAACACCATTATTGAAGGTGAATTTTACCATTCCTATATTAAGCTTCTATAATGTCACTTCTTCGGTCAACAACTCAAAGAATTTTTTTTATCTCATAATGATTATATATTTGTGACCATATTTATTTTGTAGAAGTGAACTGAATAGATATGTGAACGCTCAAAGGGTTTTAAAAGGTATTACAACCCACCCTGATTCACTGGACGGCACCCAGTACAGGTTACCTCCAGTCACCAAACAGCACTTCGAGAAGGCACATGACCCTCACGGACCATGATGTCTTAACCCTAGGGTATAGGTGTCCCTACCTTTATAGACACCTGGGTTGAGACATTCATCCCGGCAGTGGTTTACAGTCAGGACGGTCCATCTTAGCACCGTCCCGTTTGCAAACTGTATTTTCCCCAGATATGGATTACGGTGTGGGACACAATGGTGGACAGGTATGGTATATTGTTGGTTTGTTAATTTACTTTTAATTACAGGAGAACGAGGGTGTCGCATGGATTAGCTGTACAATAAAGATGGCAATCTGTGTTGTGTTTCATTAAAAGACTTTATTCTGGCTGTGTTTATTTAACTCCTTAACAAGTATAGGATTAGTAATGGATAGGTGTCTTATTGTCACCTCTCCATTACTAAGCTGGGCTTGATATCACCTTATAATACAAAGGTGACATCAACCCCCAAACTATTACCCCATATGCCACCACTACAGGGCAGTGGGAAGAGAGAGGCTAAGTGCCGAAATTGGCGCATTTTTGGAGATGCGCCATTTCTGGGGCGGCTGAGAGCTGGTGCTTGTAGCTGCAGGGGCCCATATCCATGGCCCCTTCCTAGGCTAAGAGTATCAGCCCGCAGCTGTCTGCATAGCCTTTTCTGGCTATTAATTATAGGGGGACCCCCACGTTATTTTTTTGGGGGGGGTTTCCCCCTATTTTAATAGCCAGTAAACGCTAAATATACAGCTGCGGGTTGATATTCATAGCCTAGGAAGCTACATGGGTATTAACCCCTTCCCAATCTATAAACATAGGCCCCCAGTCACTGACTTTCCCTGTCTGGTTAGAAAAATTGCACGGGAGCCCACGCCATTTTTTTCACAAAAATAATGTTTTATTAAAGACATTTACACACACACTATACTATTCCTCACACACATCTATAAATCTATCTATTCTGTATGTAAACCATCGATGCTATCCTTTTTATCTACAGTATGTAAGATTAATACATATGTATGTGTCACTGACATGTATTCTATGTGTATATATCTATTCCATCTTTTCTATTATAACCCATCAGTGTGATGTTTCTGTACATGAATTGCCAGCTTTTCAAAGGACACCAGTGTTAGGCTCCTGCCTCTGCCCACGAGGAATCTCAAGCATTGCTTTCTGCGGTCTCCCATTCCTCTCCGGCCACAGAGGAGCCTGCTCAGCAAAGACGTTGATTCCTGGCATCTTGCTCAGTCTACTACTGTTGGCTTGGTTACTGCTGCTGATCAGGGTTCAGCTAATAGCAATAGCCATCAGCGAGCAGCTCTTGGGACTAAGTCCTTCTTTCGGCCCACTGAGCATGCCCGTGGGAAGTCCTCTCATTGGAGGTCTGAGGTCACATGCCCAGGACCTATTGCTGCTTCCATTGGACCACTAGGAAGGTCCCAAAAGGACGCTGCTATTAAAGAGTCGCATGGCCGCACGGTTAGTATAGACTCTTATAGTATTAAGTTGTGGTATGTGTGATGATGGATGCGTGAAACTGGTGAATATTTTATTATGAAATCCCTACCCTTGGTACGCATGTGTTGTATAGCATAGCCTGTCCAGCACCCAGGCTTAGGGTAGGTAGTTGGTGGAGTCAGCGCCGAGCGGTGGCACTGCATAGCGCCGCAGTGCTTCCAGCTCCTCTCACACATTACGCCAGAGAGTGTCATCTGCACAAGACACCTCTGTACCGCATACGCCGCAGTGTCCATCTCAGCGGTGTCGTGCGCAGTTACTGCGCTTTCCAGCGCTAAGCTTAGGCTGTCTCGTGGCATCCGCCAGGGCGGCACTGTACGCACGCAGTGCGGTAACACAACTGTTGGCTGCACCTTGTAACTGCTATCGGCACAGCAATTCTCTAGGGTTAATCCCTGGCGCCGCAGTAGAGGTGTCACGCCTACCCTCTCCGCGGCGGTTGCCAATGTAGCCGCTGCTGCCTCTGCCTCCCCTGTCGTGCCTGCACCGTCCTCTGCTCCCTGGCATGCTCGCCTCTCCCAGCGCGCTCCCGCAGTAGGCGCGCGTTACCCAGCTCATCCACTTCCGGTCCCGCGGCAGGCCTCTGTCACCCGTCGGGTGCGCATGCGCGCCTCGTACCATAGACTGCGGCACACCTCCTCCAGACTGAGCCGCCCTATCCCTTGGTCTCCGTGATCCTGGAGGACCCTAATCCGGAAGTCCTGCAGCACGATCTATATCAGGTAGCCTCACCCCCTGCTCGGTGCCTGATTATCATTTGTGTCTCACGACTGATTTCGGGTCCATGCTCTCCTGCGATCCACTTGCCCAGCGCTATGTTCCATACCGATCGCGCTCTCGTACCTCTCCTTGTGACCCTATTGTATTCCTTTCCAGAGTCCATACTCCCCTGCCTGTGCCTGCCTGCACCAGTATCTTTCCAGTGTCCGTCCATCCCGATCCGTGTCTGCTTTCACCCGTGTCACCAACCTCCTCCCCGACCTGCAGCAGTCTCTCCTGGGGTCGCCGACTTTTCCTTCCCACCTTCCAGTCCGCCAACCGTCTGTGTCCCTCTCCGGCAGTCCCCAGGTATCAGCTTCCGCGGCGATAGTCTCCCCTGGGCCTGCCCCATACGCTCCCTGTATAGGGGGGTGGTACACCTAGCCAGCTCGCCCAAGGGAGGTTCGTCATCGCGGTCCTGAGGGTTCACCCCTGGAGTCCACCCAGCCTCACAAGCGGTTCCCTAAGCTGTAGTCTGTGAGGTAACAGGCTTCGGCGTCTCTTTCTGCAGCTCTGTGCTGTAACAGAGTTCGCTCCTGCGTACACCGGGTGGGCGGTTACCCCGCCGGTGTTCAGTTAGTGTCCGCCGTTACCGAGCAGCAGTTTACCATCTCTGCACGGTGGACTCCAGGTTGCAATTGCACTTTATTATATTTTATCTTTAGTGCGATCCACAACCCTAACAGTATTCTAGCGCCAGAATCTGGCTCTAATGGCGGACGAGAAGTGACTTTATGCGTGCATCCAGCAGCTGGAGGGCAGGTTGGCGGCTCTTGAGCATCCAGCCTCAGCTGCGGATGTTACCACAGTTGCGCTCCAGGCAGCCACTGAGGCTGTCTCCCGTGTGTCCACTGCCATCCCTGTCCCGACTTTGTCCCACCTCCCGCTGCCCGAGAAGTTCTGAGGCGCAGGCGATAGTGCATCATGTAGGGGTTTCGTGAGCCAGTGCTCTATACAGCTAGAGTTGCTGGCTGCACAATTCCCCTCTGAGCGGGCTAAGGTGGGATTCATCATTTCCCTCTTGTCGGGCAGGGCTTTGGAGTGGGCCACACCACTGTGAGAGCTTGGTGATCATGTGGTGCAGAGTGAGACTCAGTTCTTGGCCACTCTGAAGCAGGTCTTCTTGGGACCGCAAATCACCCATGACACCGCACTCCGGCTGTTGGCATTATCACAGGGCTCGTCCTTGGTCAGCCACTTCGCAATCCAGTTTAGGACACTGGCCTCTGAGTTAGAGTGGCCAGATAAGGTCCTCATACCGGCATTCTGGAGAGGTTTGGCTGACCATGTGAAGGACGCCCTAGCCACCAGGGAGGTTCCCGCCACACTGGAGGAGCTCACCACCGTCTTCACCCATATTGACCTTCGCATTACCGAGCAAAGGTTGGGGCGGTCCCAGTGTAGGCAAAGGTTTAGGTTGGCACCTAGTTTTGCTAAACCTCTGGGATCTTCCGATCGGGGGTCCGAGTCTCAGGGGGCCATGGGGTCTTCTGGCTCGGGATCCAGGCCCCGGTCCGCTCGAGTACCTGTGGTCTGTCCTGATTTCCGGCAGTCTGGTCACCTTGCCAACCAGTGCCCACAGCGGTCGGGAAAATGCTTGCCTCTAGTGGTTATAGGAGGGGGCTCACTAGAATCAGCGGCGTTTTCCTTTCCTCCAAGCTGACCTTTAAAGGAACGCTTGAGGCTGATTCTTCCACTCTGGCGGTGGATGTTTGTATGGACTCTGGAGCGGAAGGCAATTTCATGTCTTCAGCCTTCGCTCAACAGCACGCAATACCCCTGGTTATGATGGCCAAGCCAGTCACCGTCAGGGTGGTGAATGGCGCGACTCTACCCTATCAAATTACCCACCAGACCGTCCCGTTGATACTCTTGGTGTCTCCGTCTCATCAGGAGATGATATCCCTCATCGTCATGCCCAAGGGTATCGATCAGGTCCTCTTAGGGGTTCCCTGGTTACGGTTCCACTCTCCCCATATAGAGTGATCCTCGGGGTGGATTCTCAGTTGGCGTAAAGCATGTGAGGGTAGATGTCAGAGGGAGTTCATTCAGGTTGCTTCCACTGAAGTCCCCGTAGATCTTTCCTCTCTTCCCAAACACTATCAACAGTATGCAGACGTGTTCTCCAAAAGGGCGGAGGACACTCTTCCGCTCTTCCCTGGTGCTGAGTCTATCGCCTTTCTCTCCCGGAGACAGAGACCATGTCTCAATATATCAGGGAGAATCTGGCAAGGGGTTTCATTAAGAAGTCAGTGTCACATGCAGGGGCGGGATTCTTCTTCATCCAGAAGAAGAACGGAGAACTGCGTCCCTGAATCGATTACAGGGGTCTTAACGCTATTACCGTTAAGAATAAGTGCCCCTGATATCAGAGCTGTTTGATAGGCTACGGAGAGCAAGAGTGTTTACCAAACTCGATCTGCGGGGGGCTTACAACCTGATTCGTATCCGTGAGGGGGACGAATGGAAGACAGCATTTAACACCAGGGATGGGGCACTATGAATACCTGGTAATGCCCTTTGGGCTCTGTAATGCTCTGGCCGTCTTCCAAGACTTTGTGAACGATATCTTCCAGGATATCCTTACCACCTTGGTAGTAGTCTATCTGGATGATATTCTCATCTACTCTCCAGATATCGACTCCCATCTGAGATGTTCGCAAAGTTTTCGACCTCCTGCGGGCAAGATCCCTCTATGCCAAGTTGGAGAAGTGTGTGTTTGAGCAGGAGTCCTTGCCTTTCCTGGGCTATATCATCTCCGCCCAGGGATTGGACATGGATCCTGCCAAGCTACAGGCGGTGATGGATTGGCAGGAGCCCCATTCTCTCAAAGCGGTGCAGAGCTTTATGGGGTTCATAAACTACTATCGCCAATTCATCCCCCACTTCTCGACTCTGGTAGTCCCCTTGGTGGCCCACACCAAGAAGGGCGCAAACCCCAAGTTGTGGTCGGTATCTGTCTCCAAGGCCTTCTTCGCCATTAAGTCCCATTTCGCTAGCGCTTCCATTCTACATCACCCCAATGTAGATAAGCCCTTCATACTGGAGGTAGATGCTTCTTCCGTCGGTGCTGGAGCGGTCTTTTTCCAGGACACGCAAGGTCGGAAGCCGCTATGCTTCTTTTTCTCCAAGACCTTCACACCGGCGGAAAGGAATGATTTCATCAGGGACAGGGAGTTTCTAGCGTTGAAGTTTGCCTTTTCGGAGTGGAGACACCTCCTGGAGGGGGCTCGCCACCCTTTCCAGGTGTTCGACGACCACAAGAACTTGGTGCATTTGCAAATGGCCCAGCCGCTCAACTCTCGCCAGGCCAGATGGTCCCTGTTCTTCTCCCGGTTCCATTTTACCCTACATTTTCTCTCCAGGGAGAAGAATGTCCGTGCCGATGCTCTTTCTCGCTCCGTGGTGTCATCGGAGGAGGAGCCTTGGCTGATTGTCCCATCCGAGACCCTGAGGACCGTGGCTCCAGTCGCCATTTCGTCAGTCCCTCCGGGCAAAACATTTGTCCCTGCCCGTCTGCGACCGGAGGTCATCTCTTGGGTCATCCAGGGTGGGTGGACATTTTGGGACAAAAAGGACCTCTGAATCATAGAATCATAGAATCGTAGAGTTGGAAGAGACCTCCTGGGCCATCTGGTCCAACCCCCTGCTCAAAGCAGGATTCGCTAAATCATCCCAGTCAGATGTCTGTCCAGCCTCTGTTTGAAGACTTCCATTGAAGGAGAACTCACCATTTCTCGTGGCAGCCTGTTCCACTCATTGATCACTCTGTCAAAAAGTTTTTTCTAATATCTAATCTGTGTCTCCTCCCTTTCAGTTTCATCCCATTGCTTCTAGTCTTTCCTTGTGCAAATGAGAATAAAGTTGATCCTTCTACAATGTGACAGCCCTTGAGATATTTGTAGACAGCTATTAAGTCTCCTCTCAGTCTTCTCTTTTGCAAACTAAACATTCCCAAATCCTGCAACCTTTCCTCATAAGACAGGGTTTGCAGACCGGTCACCATTCTGGTCGCTCTTTTCTGAACTTGCTCCAGTTTGTTGATGTCTTTTTTAAAATGTGGTGCCCACAGCTTCTGGTGAGGACGTACAGGTGGTCGCATATGGCCTGTGATGTCAGGGACTATATTCAGGCATGCGTCTTTTGCACCCAGAATAAGTCTCCTCGGCAGCGGCCTGCTGGCCTACTTTACCCCCTGCCGGTAGTGGAGAGGCCCTGGGAGATGGTTGGTATGGTCTTCATGGTGGGACTGCCCAAGTCCAGTGGCAGCACGGTCATTGGGGTTGTCACCGACCATTTCTCTAAGATGGTGTACCTGGTACCACTCTCCCGGTTACCTTCTGCATGGGGCCTGGCAGCATTGTTCATTAAGCACGTTTTCCTCCTGCACAGTATGCCGGACAAGATTGTCAGTGACCAGGGTCCCCAGTTTGCGTCTCGGTTCTGGAGAGCGCTCTGTAGCCTGCTCAGCATTGAGCTAAATCTCTCCTCGGTCTATCATCCTGAGACATAGAATCATAGAATCGTAGAGTTGGAAGGGACCTCCTGGGCCATCTGGTCCAACCCCCTGCTCAAAGCAGGATTCGCTAAATCATCCCAGTCAGATGTCTGTCCAGACTTCCATTGAAGGAGAACTCACCACTTCTCGTGGCAGCTTGTTCCACTCATTGATCACTCTAACTGTCAAAAAGTTTTTTCTAATATCTAATCTGTGTCTCCTCCCATTCAGTTTCATCCCATTGCTTCTAGTCTTTCCTTGTGCAAATGAGAATAAAGTTGATCCTTCTACAATGTGACAGCCCTTGAGATATTTGTAGACAGCTATTAAGTCTCCTCTCAGTCTTCTCTTTTGCAAACTAAACATTCCCAAATCCTGCAACCTTTCCTCATAAGACAGGGTTTGCAGACCGGTCGCCATTCTGGTCGCTCTTTTCTGAACTTGGTCGAGTTTGTTGATGTCTTTTTTAAAATGTGGTGCCCAAAACTGGACACAATATTCCAGATGAGGTCTGACCAAAGAGGAGTAGAGGGATATAATGACTTCACGTGATCTAGACTGTATGCTTCTGTTAATACATCCTAGAATTGCATTTGCCTTTTTTGCTGCTGCATCACACTGTTGACTCATATTCAGTCTGTGATCTATTAGTATACCCAAGTCTTTTTCACATGTGCTGTCACTTAGCCCTATTCCTCCCATTCTGTATATGCTTTTTTCATTTTTATTGCCGAGATGTGGTACTTTCCATTTTTCCCTGTTAAAAACCATTTTGTTAGTTGCTGCCCACTTCTCCAGTTTATTTATATCTTTTTGAATCCTCTCTCTCTCTTCTCTAGTATTAGCTATCCCTCCTAGCTTTGTGTCATCAGCAAATTTAATCAGTTTACCCTCAATTCCTTCATCTAAATCGTTGATAAAGATGTTGAACAATACAGGGCCCAGGACAGAGCCCTGTGGTACCACACTTGAGACATTCTTCCAACTGGATGTGCAGCCATTTACGACCACTCTTTGGGTCCGATCACTAAGCCAATTATGAATCCACCTAACAGTTGCCTTGTCCATTCCATACTTAGTCATTTTTTTCAATAAGGATTGTATGAGATACTTTGTCAAATGCTTTGCTGAAGTCAAGATATACTATATCTACAGCATTTCCTTGATCCACCCAATCAGTGATTCCGTCATAGAAGGAAATTAAGTTAGTCTGACATGACTTATTAGTTACAAACCCATGCTGACTATGTTTAATCACTTCATTCTTATCCAGGTACTGACATACATGTTGTTTAATAATTTGCTCAAAGATCTTTCCTGGTATAGAAGTCAGACTCACTGGCCTATAGTTGCCTGGGTCCACCTTCTTCCCCTTTTTGAAGATAGGAACAACATTTGCTCTTCTCAAGTCTTCTGGGACTTCTCCTGTTCTCCAAGAATTTTCAAAGATTATGGAGAGGGGTTCAAAAATTTCTTCTGCTATCTCTTTCAGTACTCTGGGGTGTAATTCATCTGGACCTGGAGACTTGAATTCATTTAGGTTAGCTAAGTGTTTCCTCACTATCTTTCTGTTTATAGATATCCTGGATTCTTCTATTCCCTTAATAGGACAGTGAAGAACAGTTGATGTTACATTTCCTTTGAGAGAAAACAGACGCAAAATAGGAATTTAAAAGTTCGGCCTTCTCAACATCCTGTCTTACCATTTCATCATTTTCATCCTGTAAAAATCTTATAGCATCTTTGACTTTTCTTTTACTTTTGACATATCCCCAAAATCCTTTATTATTGCTTTTGACATATCTTGCAAGCCTCAATTCATTGTCAGCTTTAGTAATCTGATTTATGCCCTGCAGGTTCTGCAGACAGCATTATATTCTTCTTTAGATATGCCTCCCTCTTTCCATTTTATAAACATAAAACAAATGAGTTGGTGGAGAGAGCCAAACAGACCCTGGTCACATATCTACAACATTTTGTCTCAGCCAGGCAGGATGACTGGACTTCCTTGATGCCATGGGCGGAGTATGCTTTGAACTACGCTGTGGCCGATTCCACTGGTCAGACCCCATTCTGTTCTGAAATCGCTTTCTGGCCTACCTCTGGTTACTAATGAAGGTAGTGGAGTTGGTCAAATTGACAGAGGGGTTGCGAGTTCTCTTTCTGGGCTCCCTCTGGTGGTTACTGGAAGTAAAGGAGCTGATCTGATTGACAGAGGCTTGCCACCTGATAATGAGGATGACGATTGGAGATCTGGAGTTTCAGACTGGATTTAAGACAGCCGACTCCCTCTATCCCTGCTGGTGATTTTTTCCTGCCTCCTGAGGTCTTAGTTTCCAGCTCAGTCCCTGCATGCTCAGCTAAGTGTTCTTTTGCTATTCTGTTCACATTTGATCCGGTTTTGTCTATTTCAGTTTTGTGTGGGTCAGCCGGCTCCGGCTGGGGCTGTGCTGGATCACCATCCATATGTTACTGCTTGTGCCAGTTGGTTTTTGTCCCTTATTAGATTGGCCTCTTTTTGCTCTGCTTTCAGAATATACCAGAGTGCTGATATAGTGGGCGAAGTCGTGCAACGTCAGTATTTTTTGCATCAGACGTGTTGGGTTTTTTTGCAGGGTTTTTTGCGTGATTGCAGTTTCTTTCCTTTCCTGTCCTGTCTAGTCAGTGTGGGCCCTCAATCTATTTTCCTACCTGCGTTTGTGTTTTCATCTTGTCTCACTGACAATATATGTTTGGGGGCTATCTATTCCTTTGGGGTCTGCTCTGGGGCAGTTTAGATTTCCCCTTTCTTGCTTTAGGCTTAGTTAGCTCTCCGGCTGTGCCAAGGCGTCTAGGATCATCGTAAGCACGCTCCACGGCTACTGCTAGTTGTATGGATAGGATCAGGGGTCTGCAATCCGCTTAGTTTCCAACCTCTTTGGTTTTCTGTAGCTTAGCTTGGGCTTGCTCTCCTCCTCGGTGACCCAATCATAACACTCCCCATAGAGTATAATGCAGTCCTACAGTCCCTATATAGAATACAAT
This sequence comes from Dendrobates tinctorius, assembly GCF_039654945.1. Lineage (NCBI taxonomy): Eukaryota > Metazoa > Chordata > Amphibia > Anura > Dendrobatidae > Dendrobates > Dendrobates tinctorius. The sequence continues at coordinate 1,799,074 of NW_027361941.1, read as the reverse complement.
TATGACCTTATATAGTATAACAAAAACCCCCATAGAATATAATGCAGTCCCCCTTAGAATATAATGCAGTCCTGCAGTATTATGGCCACCATGTACTCACTCGCTCACTGAAATATACCGTATACATGGGTGTGGAGAGCAGTGAATATTCATTCCGCTTAGTTTCCAACCTCTCTGGTTTTCTGTGGCTTAGCTTGGGCTTGCTTTCCTCCTTCCTCCTCGGTGACCAAATCATAACACCATTCCACCTTAATTACGGCCAGCATCCGCGCGTTCCTGTGCCCATGCCTGTGTCGCCCACCGACTCTAGGGTGGCAGACTGGGCGGTGGAGGCACGTGACATTTGGGACCGCACTCAGGATGCAATATGGGCCTCCAAGGAGAGAATGAGGTCTTCCGCTGAAGCACACCGACGCCCCGCTACCACCTTTGTTCCCGGCTCTCCGCTCGTAACATCCGGCAGCGGGTTGAGTCCACTAAGTTAGCGCTTCGCTTTATAGGTCCCTTCAAGATCCTTGAGCAACTTAACCCTGTGGTCTACCGTCGGGCCCTTCCTCCACACCTGGGTATCACTGACACCTTCCACGTGTCCCTCCTTAAGCTCGTTCACATGTCCCGGTTTTCGGAGTCACCTACCGGGACATCAAGCTTGTCCTCGGACGAGGTGAACGCCATCGTGGGGTGTAAGGTGGTACAGGGAAAAAAATATTAATCTAGTGGACTGGAAGGGTCATGGCCCAGAGGATAGGACCTGGGAACCTGTGGAGAATATTTGTGCTCCCTTGCTCATTGCGGCCTTTGAGCAGAGCGAGGCACAGGGGGGAGGGGAACCTAGGAGGGGAGGCAATGTTAGGCGTCAGGTTACTGCCTCTGCACAGAAGGAATCTCGAAACCTTGCTGTCACGGTCCTGTTAAGGTCGGCATGCAGCCACTGCTGAGCAAGGACTCACCCACACTGCAGAGAGGCCCGGGGTCAGACACGGCCGGATAGTTCAAGCAAACAGGACCTGGAGAAGCTAAAGTCAGTGAGCAGTGAAGGACCTACGGGCATGTGACCACAAGGGGGCGGGGCTTAGCGTCCTGCTATCAGAGATAAGCAGAACACTAATACAGGAATTCTCAAAGTCAGACAAACCGGGTCATACACAGAGATAACAGTAAAGTACCAGGGATGAGACAGAATGGAGAGTCGGAGCCAAGCAGAGATCAAAACCAAACAGACATAGAAGGTACCAAGCAGAATCCAACAAGCAGTATCCAGAGAACAGACCGAGTCATACACAGAGTATCAGATAAACAAGAACACAGCACAAACACACTCAGGGGTCACCACACTATGCCAAGGGCGAAAGTATAACTGACGGGGATGGGAGCGTCCTGAGGCTATAAGAAGCTTTCCCAGAACCTGGGAGAGGCCACAATCATAAGCCCCAGGTGTGCAGGCAAGCCTGCACTGGGATCACAACCTTTAACCCCAGAAATGCCAGTCATCAGCACTGGTTCCAGACATTAACCCCACGTGTGCGAGTCAAACACGCACTGAGATCATGACACTTGCCTTCTGCGGTCTTCCATTCATCTCTGGCCGCAGAGGAGCAAAGACATCATTCCCAGCATCTTTCTTAGTCTACTACTGTTGGCTTGGTTACTGCTGCCAATCAGGGTTCAGCTATGGTAACCTGCAATAGCCATCAGCGAGCAGTTCTTGGGACCAAGTCCTTCTTTCGGCCCACTGAGCATGCCCGTGAGAAGTCCTCTCATTGGAGGTCTGAGGTCACATGCGCAGGTTCTATTGCTGATCCCATTGGACCACTAGGAAGGTCCCGGAAGGACGCTGCTATAAAAGAGTCACATGGCCTCATGGCCATGCGCTAGTATAGACTCTTATAGTATTAAGTTGTGGTATGATGTGTGATGATGGATGCATGAGACTAGTGAATGACTTATTATGAAACCCCTACCCTTGGTACGCATGTGTTGTGTAGCTAGCCTGTCCAGCACCCAGGCTTAGGGTAGGTAGTTGGTGGAGTCAGCGCCAAGCGGTGGCACTGCATAGCGCCGCAGTGCTTCCAGCTCCTCTCACACGTTATGCCGGAGAGTGTCATCTGCACAAGACACCTCTGTACCGCATACTCCGCAGTGTCCATCTCAGCGGTGTCGTGCGCTGTTACTGCGCTTGCCAGCGCTAAACTTAGGCTGGCTAGTGGCATCCGCCAGGGCGGCACTGTACGCGCGCAGTGCAGTACCACAACTGTCGGCTGCACCCTGTGACTGCTAACAGGGCACAGCGTTTCTCTAGGGTTAATCCCTGGCGCCACAGTAGCAGTTCCCTAAGCTGTAGTCTGTGAGGTAACAGGCATTGGCATCTCTTTCTGTGGCTCTGTGCTGTAACAGAGTTCGCTCCTGCGCACACCGGGTGTCCGCCATTACCGAGCAGCAATTTACCATCTCTGCACGGGTTGCAATCGCATTTTATTATATTTTACATTTAGTGTGATCCGCATCCCTAACAACCGGTGCGTAATAATCGGACGGCATACGCATGGTACGAGTGCTGTTCGATTTTTTTCTTGCACCCATTGACTTGTATTGGCGAGTCTTGTCCGAGATACGCAGCATGCTGCGATTTTTTTCTCAGTTCGACTTCAGCTGAGAAAAAACTCCCATATGACATGTCATCTATTGAATAACATTGGCCTGAGTGCAATCCTCTGTTTTATCGGATTGCACTCGTCTGTATTTCTCGCATATGTGTATAAGCCCTAAGGGTACCGTTACACTTAGCGATGCACCAGCGATCCCGACAACGATATGGATCGCTGGTGCATCGCTAAGTGGTCGCTAGTGAGCTGCCACACAGGCAGATCTCACCAGCGACATCGCAGGGGTCAGTGGTCGCTACTTACCTGTCAGACGTGGCGATCCTGACGTCCTCCCGCCCGCGTCCACGCGTTGCTCGTCGGCGCCACAGGAAGCGCACGACGAGAAATGGTCCAGGACCTTCTCGCGCGACCAGTGATGAGCAGAGGGGGAGCCGGTCAGAGGTAAGAATCACATGCAGCGATATCGCTAGCAATATCGCTGCTACGTCACAAAATCGGTGACTTTACAGCGATATCGCTATGAGTAACGGGGGCTGAAGACTGTCAATGATCATTACTATAACGTCACTGTCACTATAGTATGTAACCAGTGATGCAGCCAGATTTTGTGTGACTTGCTGGGAATTGTAGTGCTGTGCACAAACAGCAGGAAACGTAGGGAGCATCTAGACATCTTTGTGTCAAGTTGAAAAAAACTAATTTTTCTATTTCATCTGCTTTGTTCCATCCTGTAATCTGCATGTGTGCGGTGCAGAGATCAGAGTTACTATGTAAGAGCCGAGAACACGTCTCCAAGGATTTACTGATAAGAATCTTCTCCAGCGCTGGCCGATGTCACCGCACTGACTAATGTACAAACCACATGGACAAATGTCAGATATTAGAGGAAAAGACAAGTCACAATACAGACCGGAGTGAGGGCCTGATCCCAGGAGCTACAGTCTGAGGAAAGGGCTAAAAAGCCTTCACTAGACCCCTGTACAGCTGTATAATGAGGCCCAGGCTTTATAGTGAAGGGACAGTAGTGAGGGCCTGTTCCCAGGAGCTACAGTCTGAGGAAAGGGCTAAAAAGCCTTCACTAGACCCCTGTACAGCTGTATAATGAGGCCCAGGCTTTATAGTGAAGGGACAGGAGTGAGGGCCTGTTCCCATTAGCTACAGACTGAGGAAAGGGCTAAAAAGCCTTCACTAGACCCCTGTACAGCTGTATAATGAGGCCCAGGCTTTATAGTGAAGGGACAGGAGTGAGGGCCTGTTCCCAGGAGCTACAGTCTGAGGAAAGGGCTAAAAAGCCTTCACTAGACCCCTGTACAGCTGTATAATGAGGCCCAGGCTTTATAGTGAAGGGACAGGAGTGAGGGCCTGTGCCCAGGAGCTACAGTCTGAGGAAAGGGCTAAAAAGCCTTCACTAGACCCCTGTACAGCTGTATAATGAGGCCCAGGCTTTATAGTGAATGGTCAGGAGTGAGGGCCTGTTCCCAGGAGCTACAGACTGAGGAAAGGACTAAAAAGCCTTCACTAGACCCCTGTACAGCTGTATAATGAGGCCCAGGCTTTATAGTGAAGGGACAGGAGTGAGGGCCTGTTCCCAGGAGCTACAGTCTGAGGAAAGAGCTAAAAAGCCTTTACTAGACACCTGTACAGCTGTATAATGAGGCCCAGGCTTTATAGTGAAGGGACAGGAGTGAGGGCCTGTGCCCAGGAGCTACAGTCTGAGGAAAGGGCTAAAAAGCCTTCACTAGACCCCTGTACAGCACAGCTGTATAATGAGGCCCAGGCTTTCTAGTGAAGGGACAGGAGTGAGGGCCTGTGCCCAGGAGCTACAGTCTGAGGAAATTTCTAAAAAGCCTTCACTAGACCCCTGTACAGATGTATAATGAGGCCCAGGCTTTATAGTGAAGGGACAGGAGTGAGGGCCTGTGCCCAGGAGCTACAGTCTGAGGAAAGGGCTAAAAAGCCTTCACTAGACCCCTGTACAGCTGTATAATGAGGCCCAGGCTTTATAGTGAAGGGACAGGAGTGAGGGCCTGTGCCCAGGAGCTACAGTCTGAGTAAAGGGCTAAAAAGTCTTCACTAGACCCCTGTACAGCTGTATAATGAGGCCCAGGCTTTATAGTGAATGGTCAGGAGTGACGGCCTGTTCCCAGGAGCTACAGACTGAGGAAAGGGCTAAAAAGCCTTCACTAGACCCCTGTACAGCTGTATAATGAGGCACAGGCTTTATAGTGAAGGGACAGGAGTGAGGGCCTGTTCCCAGGAATTACAGACTGAGGAAAGGGCTAAAAAGCCTTCACTAGACCCCTGTACAGCTGTATAATGAGGACCAGGCTTTATAGTGAAGGGACAGGAGTGAGGGCCTGTGCCCAGGAGCTACAGTCTGAGGAAACGGCTAAAAAGCCTTCACTAGACCCCTGTACAGCTGTATAATGAGGCCCAGGCTTTATAGTGAAGGGACAGGAGTGAGGGCCTGTACCCAGGAGCTATAGTCTGAGGAAAGAGCTAAAAAGCCTTCACTAGACCCCTGTACAGCTGTATAATGAGGCCCAGGCTTTATAGTGAAGGGACAGGAGTGAGGGCCTGTTCCCAGGAGCTACAGTCTGAGGAAAGGGCTAAAAACCTTCACTAGACCACTGTACAGCTGTATAATGAGGCCCAGGCGTTATAGTGAAGGGACAGGAGTGAGGGCCTGTTCCCAGGAGCTACAGTCTGAGGAAAGGGCTAAAAAGCCTTCACTAGACCCCCGTACAGTTGTATAATGAGGCCCAGGCTTTATAGTGAAGGGACAGGAGTGAGGGCCTGTGCCCAGGAGCTACAGTCTGAGAAAAGGGCTAAAAAGCCTTCACTAGACCCCTGTACAGCTGTACAATGAGACCCAGGCTTTATAGTGAAGGGACAGGAGTGAGGGCCTGTTCCCAGGAGCTACAGTCTGAGGAAAGGGCTAAAAAACCTTCACTAGTCCCCTATACAGCTGTATAATGAGGCCCAGGCTTTATAGTGAAGGGACAGGAGAGAGGGCCTGTTCCCAGGAGCTACAGTCTGAGGAAACGCCTAAAAAGCCTTCACTAGACCCCTGTACAGCTGTATAATGAGGTCCAGGCTTTATAGTGAAGGGACAGGAGTGAAGGCCTGTTCCCAGGAGCTACAGTCTGAGGAAAGGGCTAAAAAGCCTTCACTAGACCCCTGTACAGCTGTATAATGAGGCCCAGGCTTTATAGTGAAGGGACAGGAGTGAGGGCCTGTTCCCAGGAGCTACAGTCTGAGAAAAGGGCTAAAAAGCCTTCACTAGACCCCTGTACAGCTGTATAATGAGGCCCAGGCTTTATAGTGAAGGGACAGGAGTGAGGGCCTGTGCCCAGGAGCTACAGTCTGAGGAAAGGGCTAAAAAGCCTTCACTAGACCCCTGTACAGCTGTATAATGAGGCCCAGGCTTTATAGTGAAGGGACAGGAGTGAGGGCCTGCTCCCAGAAGCTACAATCTGAGAAAAGGGCTAAAAAGCCTTCACTAGACCCCTGAACAACTGTATAATGAGGACCAGGCTTTATAGTGAAGGGACAGGAGTGAGGGCCTGTGCTCAGGAGCTACAGTCTGAGGAAAGAGCTAAAAGCCTTCACTAGACCCCTGTACAGCTGTATAATGAGGCCCAGGCTTTATAGTGAAGGGACAGAAGTGAGGGCCTGTTCCCAGGAGCTACAGTCTGAGGAAAGGGCTAAAAAGCCTTCACTAGACCCCTGTACAGCTGTATAATGAGGCCCAGGCTTTATAGTGAAGGGACAGGAGTGAGGGCCTGTTCCCAGGAGCTACAGACTGAGGATAGGGCTAAAAAGCCTTCACTAGACCCCTGTACAGCTGTATAATGAGGCCCAGGCTTTATAGTGAAGGGACAGGAGTGAGGACCTGTTCCCAGGAGCTACAGTCTGAGGAAAGGGCTAAAAAGCCTTCACTAGACCCCTGTACAGCTGTATAATGAGGCCCAGGCTTTATAGTGAAGGGACAGGAGTGAGGGCCTGTGCCCAGGAGCTACAGTTTGAGGAAAGGGCTAAAAAGCCTTCACTAGACCCCTGTACAGCTGTATAATGAGGCCCAGGCTTTATAGTGAAGGGACAGGAGTGAGGGCCTGTTCCCAGGAGCTACAGTCTGAGGAAAGGGCTAAAAAGCCTTCACTAGACCCCTATACAGCTGTATAATGAGGCCCATGCTTTATAGTGAAGGGACAGGAGTGAGGGCCTGTGCCCAGGAGCTACAGTTTGAGGAAAGGGCTAAAAAGCCTTCACTAGACCCCTGTACAGCTGTATAATGAGGCCCAGGCTTTATAGTGAAGGGACAGGAGTGAGGGCCTGTTCCCAGGAGCTACAGTCTGAGGAAAGGGCTAAAAAGCCTTCACTAGACCCCTGTACAGCTGTATAATGAGGTCCAGGCTTTATAGTGAAGGGACAGGAGTGAGGGCCTGTGCCCAGGAGCTACAGTCTGAGGAAAGGGCTAAAAAGCCTTCACTAGACCCCTGTACAGCTGTATAATGAGGTCCAGGCTTTATAGTGAAGGGACAGGAGTGAGGGCCTGTGCCCAGGAGCTACAGTCTGAGAAAAGGGCTAAAAAGCCTTCACTAGACCCCTGTACAGCTGTATAATGAGGCCCAGGCTTTATAGTGAAGGGACAGGAGTGAGGGCCTGTTCCCAGGAGCTACAGTCTGAGGAAAGGGCTAAAAAGCCTTCACTTGACCCCTGTACAGCTGTATAATGAGGTCCAGGCTTTATAGTGAAGGGACAGGAGTGAGGGCCTGTGCCCAGGAGCTACAGTCTGAGGAAAGGGCTAAAAAGCCTTCACTAGACCCCTGTACAGCTGTATAATGAGGCCCAGGCTTTATAGTGAAGGGACAGGAGTGAGGGCCTGTGCCCAGGAGCTACAGTCTGAGGAAAGGGCTAAAAAGCCTTCACTAGACCCCTGTACAGCTGTATAATGAGGCCCAGGCTTTATAGTGAAGGGACAGGAGTGAGGGCCTGATCCCAGGAGCTACAGTCTGAGGAAAGGGCTAAAAAGCCTTCACTAGACCCCTGTACAGCTGTATAATGAGGCCCAGGCTTTATAGTGAAGGGACAGGAGTGCGGGCCTGTTCCCAGGAGCTAGAGTCAGATGAAAGGGCTAAAAAGCCTTCACTAGACCCCTGTACAGCTGTATAATGAGGCCCAGGCTTTATAGTGAAGGGACAGGAGTGAGGGCCTGTGCCCAGGAGCTACAGTCTGAGGAAAGGGCTAAAAAGCCTTCACTAGACCCCTGTACAGCTGTATAATGAGGCCCAGGCTTTATAGTGAAGGGACAGGAGTGAGGGCCTGCTCCCAGAAGCTACAGTCTGAGAAAAGGGCTAAAAAGCCTTCACTAGACCCCTGTACAGCTGTATAATGAGGCCCAGGCTTTATAGTGAAGGGACAGGAGTGAGGGCCTGTGCTCAGGAGCTACAGTCTGAGGAAAGAGCTAAAAGCCTTCACTAGACCCCTGTACAGCTGTATAATGAGGCCCAGGCTTTATAGTGAAGGGACAGGAGTGAGGGCCTATGCTCAGGAGCTACAGTCTGAGAAAAGGGCTAAAAAGCCTTCACTAGACCCCTGTACAGCTGTATAATGAGGCCCAGGCTTTATAGTGAAGGGACAGGAGTGAGGGCCTGTGCTCAGGAGCTACAGTCTGAGGAAAGGGCTAAAAAGCCTTCACTAGACCCCTGTACAGCTGTATAATGAGGCCCAGGCTTTATAGTGAAGGGACAAGAGTGAGGGCCTGTTCCCAGGAGCTACAGACTGAGGAAAGGGCTAAAAAGCCTTCACTAGACCCCTGTACAGCTGTATAATGAGGCCCAGGCTTTATAGTGAAGGGACAGGAGTGAGGGCCTGCTCCCAGAAGCTACAATCTGAGAAAAGGGCTAAAAAGCCTTCACTAGACCCCTGAACAACTGTATAATGAGGACCAGGCTTTATAGTGAAGGGACAGGAGTGAGGGCCTGTGCTCAGGAGCTACAGTCTGAGGAAAGAGCTAAAAGCCTTCACTAGACCCCTGTACAGCTGTATAATGAGGCCCAGGCTTTATAGTGAAGGGACAGAAGTGAGGGCCTGTTCCCAGGAGCTACAGTCTGAGGAAAGGGCTAAAAAGCCTTCACTAGACCCCTGTACAGCTGTATAATGAGGCCCAGGCTTTATAGTGAAGGGACAGGAGTGAGGGCCTGTTCCCAGGAGCTACAGACTGAGGAAAGGGCTAAAAAGCCTTCACTAGACCCCTGTACAGCTGTATAATGAGGCCCAGGCTTTATAGTGAAGGGACAGGAGTGAGGACCTGTTCCCAGGAGCTACAGTCTGAGGAAAGGGCTAAAAAGCCTTCACTAGACCCCTGTACAGCTGTATAATGAGGCCCAGGCTTTATAGTGAAGGGACAGGAGTGAGGGCCTGTGCCCAGGAGCTACAGTTTGAGGAAAGGGCTAAAAAGCCTTCACTAGACCCCTGTACAGCTGTATAATGAGGCCCAGGCTTTATAGTGAAGGGACAGGAGTGAGGGCCTGTTCCCAGGAGCTACAGTCTGAGGAAAGGGCTAAAAAGCCTTCACTAGACCCCTATACAGCTGTATAATGAGGCCCATGCTTTATAGTGAAGGGACAGGAGTGAGGGCCTGTGCCCAGGAGCTACAGTTTGAGGAAAGGGCTAAAAAGCCTTCACTAGACCCCTGTACAGCTGTATAATGAGGCCCAGGCTTTATAGTGAAGGGACAGGAGTGAGGGCCTGTTCCCAGGAGCTACAGTCTGAGGAAAGGGCTAAAAAGCCTTCACTAGACCCCTGTACAGCTGTATAATGAGGTCCAGGCTTTATAGTGAAGGGACAGGAGTGAGGGCCTGTGCCCAGGAGCTACAGTCTGAGGAAAGGGCTAAAAAGCCTTCACTAGACCCCTGTACAGCTGTATAATGAGGTCCAGGCTTTATAGTGAAGGGACAGGAGTGAGGGCCTGTGCCCAGGAGCTACAGTCTGAGGAAAGGGCTAAAAAGCCTTCACTAGACCCCTGTACAGCTGTATAATGAGGCCCAGGCTTTATAGTGAAGGGACAGGAGTGAGGGCCTGTGCCCAGGAGCTACAGTCTGAGGAAAGGGCTAAAAAGCCTTCACTAGACCCCTGTACAGCTGTATAATGAGGCCCAGGCTTTATAGTGAAGGGACAGGAGTGAGGGCCTGATCCCAGGAGCTACAGTCTGAGGAAAGGGCTAAAAAGCCTTCACTAGACCCCTGTACAGCTGTATAATGAGGCCCAGGCTTTATAGTGAAGGGACAGGAGTGCGGGCCTGTTCCCAGGAGCTAGAGTCAGATGAAAGGGCTAAAAAGCCTTCACTAGACCCCTGTACAGCTGTATAATGAGGCCCAGGCTTTATAGTGAAGGGACAGGAGTGAGGGCCTGTGCCCAGGAGCTACAGTCTGAGGAAAGGGCTAAAAAGCCTTCACTAGACCCCTGTACAGCTGTATAATGAGGCCCAGGCTTTATAGTGAAGGGACAGGAGTGAGGGCCTGCTCCCAGAAGCTACAGTCTGAGAAAAGGGCTAAAAAGCCTTCACTAGACCCCTGTACAGCTGTATAATGAGGCCCAGGCTTTATAGTGAAGGGACAGGAGTGAGGGCCTGTGCTCAGGAGCTACAGTCTGAGGAAAGAGCTAAAAGCCTTCACTAGACCCCTGTACAGCTGTATAATGAGGCCCAGGCTTTATAGTGAAGGGACAGGAGTGAGGGCCTATGCTCAGGAGCTACAGTCTGAGAAAAGGGCTAAAAAGCCTTCACTAGACCCCTGTACAGCTGTATAATGAGGCCCAGGCTTTATAGTGAAGGGACAGGAGTGAGGGCCTGTGCTCAGGAGCTACAGTCTGAGGAAAGGGCTAAAAAGCCTTCACTAGACCCCTGTACAGCTGTATAATGAGGCCCAGGCTTTATAGTGAAGGGACAAGAGTGAGGGCCTGTTCCCAGGAGCTACAGACTGAGGAAAGGGCTAAAAAGCCTTCACTAGACCCCTGTACAGCTGTATAATGAGGCCCAGGCTTTATAGTGAAGGGACAGGAGTGAGGGCCTGCTCCCAGAAGCTACAATCTGAGAAAAGGGCTAAAAAGCCTTCACTAGACCCCTGAACAACTGTATAATGAGGACCAGGCTTTATAGTGAAGGGACAGGAGTGATGGCCTGTGCTCAGGAGCTACAGTCTGAGGAAAGAGCTAAAAGCCTTCACTAGACCCCTGTACAGCTGTATAATGAGGCCCAGGCTTTATAGTGAAGGGACAGAAGTGAGGGCCTGTTCCCAGGAGCTACAGTCTGAGGAAAGGGCTAAAAAGCCTTCACTAGACCCCTGTACAGCTGTATAATGAGGCCCAGGCTTTATAGTGAAGGGACAGGAGTGAGGGCCTGTTCCCAGGAGCTACAGACTGAGGAAAGGGCTAAAAAGCCTTCACTAGACCCCTGTACAGCTGTATAATGAGGCCCAGGCTTTATAGTGAAGGGACAGGAGTGAGGACCTGTTCCCAGGAGCTACAGTCTGAGGAAAGGGCTAAAAAGCCTTCACTAGACCCCTGTACAGCTGTATAATGAGGCCCAGGCTTTATAGTGAAGGGACAGGAGTGAGGGCCTGTGCCCAGGAGCTACAGTTTGAGGAAAGGGCTAAAAAGCCTTCACTAGACCCCTGTACAGCTGTATAATGAGGCCCAGGCTTTATAGTGAAGGGACAGGAGTGAGGGCCTGTTCCCAGGAGCTACAGTCTGAGGAAAGGGCTAAAAAGCCTTCACTAGACCCCTATACAGCTGTATAATGAGGCCCATGCTTTATAGTGAAGGGACAGGAGTGAGGGCCTGTGCCCAGGAGCTACAGTTTGAGGAAAGGGCTAAAAAGCCTTCACTAGACCCCTGTACAGCTGTATAATGAGGCCCAGGCTTTATAGTGAAGGGACAGGAGTGAGGGCCTGTTCCCAGGAGCTACAGTCTGAGGAAAGGGCTAAAAAGCCTTCACTAGACCCCTGTACAGCTGTATAATGAGGTCCAGGCTTTATAGTGAAGGGACAGGAGTGAGGGCCTGTGCCCAGGAGCTACAGTCTGAGGAAAGGGCTAAAAAGCCTTCACTAGACCCCTGTACAGCTGTATAATGAGGTCCAGGCTTTATAGTGAAGGGACAGGAGTGAGGGCCTGTGCCCAGGAGCTACAGTCTGAGAAAAGGGCTAAAAAGCCTTCACTAGACCCCTGTACAGCTGTATAATGAGGCCCAGGCTTTATAGTGAAGGGACAGGAGTGAGGGCCTGTTCCCAGGAGCTACAGTCTGAGGAAAGGGCTAAAAAGCCTTCACTTGACCCCTGTACAGCTGTATAATGAGGTCCAGGCTTTATAGTGAAGGGACAGGAGTGAGGGCCTGTGCCCAGGAGCTACAGTCTGAGGAAAGGGCTAAAAAGCCTTCACTAGACCCCTGTACAGCTGTATAATGAGGCCCAGGCTTTATAGTGAAGGGACAGGAGTGAGGGCCTGTGCCCAGGAGCTATAGTCTGAGGAAAGGGCTAAAAAGCCTTCACTAGACCCCTGTACAGCTGTATAATGAGGCCCAGGCTTTATAGTGAAGGGACAGGAGTGAGGGCCTGATCCCAGGAGCTACAGTCTGAGGAAAGGGCTAAAAAGCCTTCACTAGACCCCTGTACAGCTGTATAATGAGGCCCAGGCTTTATAGTGAAGGGACAGGAGTGCGGGCCTGTTCCCAGGAGCTAGAGTCAGATGAAAGGGCTAAAAAGCCTTCACTAGACCCCTGTACAGCTGTATAATGAGGCCCAGGCTTTATAGTGAAGGGACAGGAGTGAGGGCCTGTGCCCAGGAGCTACAGTCTGAGGAAAGGGCTAAAAAGCCTTCACTAGACCCCTGTACAGCTGTATAATGAGGCCCAGGCTTTATAGTGAAGGGACAGGAGTGAGGGCCTGCTCCCAGAAGCTACAGTCTGAGAAAAGGGCTAAAAAGCCTTCACTAGACCCCTGTACAGCTGTATAATGAGGCCCAGGCTTTATAGTGAAGGGACAGGAGTGAGGGCCTGTGCTCAGGAGCTACAGTCTGAGGAAAGAGCTAAAAGCCTTCACTAGACCCCTGTACAGCTGTATAATGAGGCCCAGGCTTTATAGTGAAGGGACAGGAGTGAGGGCCTATGCTCAGGAGCTACAGTCTGAGAAAAGGGCTAAAAAGCCTTCACTAGACCCCTGTACAGCTGTATAATGAGGCCCAGGCTTTATAGTGAAGGGACAGGAGTGAGGGCCTGTGCTCAGGAGCTACAGTCTGAGGAAAGGGCTAAAAAGCCTTCACTAGACCCCTGTACAGCTGTATAATGAGGCCCAGGCTTTATAGTGAAGGGACAAGAGTGAGGGCCTGTTCCCAGGAGCTACAGACTGAGGAAAGGGCTAAAAAGCCTTCACTAGACCCCTGTACAGCTGTATAATGAGGCCCAGGCTTTATAGTGAAGGGACAGGAGTGAGGGCCTGTTCCCAGGAGCTACAGACTGAGGAAAGGGCTAAAAAGCCTTCACTAGACCCCTGTACAGCTGTATAATGAGGCCCAGGCTTTATAGTGAAGGGACAGGAGTGAGGGCCTGTGCCCAGCAGCTACAGTCTGAGGAAAGGGCTAAAAAGCCTTCACTAGACCCCTGTACAGCTGTATAATGAGGCCCAGGCTTTATAGTGAAGGGACAGGAGTGAGGGCCTGTGCCCAGGAGATACAGTTTGAGGAAAGGGCTAAAAAGCCTTCACTAGACCCCTGTACAGCTGTATAATGAGGCCCAGGCTTTATAGTGAAGGGACAGGAGTGAGGGCCTGTTCCCAGGAGCTACAGTCTGAGGAAAGAGCTAAAAGCCTTCACTAGACCCCTGTACAGCTGTATAATGAGGCCCAGGCTTTATAGTGAAGGGACAGCAGTGAGGGCCTGTTCCCAGGAGCTACAGTCTGAGGAAAGGGCTAAAAAGCCTTCACTAGACCCCTGTACAGCTGTATAATGAGGCCCAGGCTTTATAATGAAAGGACAGGAGTGAGGGCCTGTTCCCAGGAGCTACAGACTGAGGAAAGGGCTAAAAAGCCTTCACTAGACCCCTGTACAGCTGTATAATGAGGCCCAGGCTTTATAGTGAAGGGACAGGAGTGAGGACTTGTTCCCAGGAGCTACAGTCTGAGGAAAGGGATAAAAAGCCTTCACTAGACCCCTGTACAGCTGTATAATGAGGCCCAGGCTTTATAGTGAAGGGACAGGAGTGAGGGCCTGTGCCCAGGAGCTACAGTCTGAGGAAAGGGCTAAAAAGCCTTCACTAGACCTCTGTACAGCTGTATAATGAGGCCCAGGCTTTATAGTGAATGGACAGGAGTGAGGGCCTGTTCCCAGGAGCTACAGTCTGAGGAAAGGGCTAAAAAGCCTTCACTAGACCCCTGTACAGCTGTATAATGAGGCCCAGGCTTTATAGTGAAGGGACAGGAGTGAGGGCCTGTTCCCAGGAGCTACAGTCTGAGGAAAGGGCTAAAAAGCCTTCACTAGACCCCTGTACAGCTGTATAATGAGGCCCAGGCTTTACAGTGAAGGGACAGGAGTGAGGGCCTGTTCCCAGGAGCTACAGTCTGAGGAAAGGGCTAAAAAGCCTTCACTAGACCCTTGTACAGCTGTATAATGAGGCCCAGGCTTTACAGTGAAGGGACAGGAGTGAGGGCCTGTTCCCAGGAGCTACAGTCTGAGGAAATGGCTAAAAAGCCTTCACTAGACCCCTGTACAGCTGTCTAATGAGGCCCAGGCTTTATAGTGAAGGGACAGGAGTGAGAGCCTGTTCCCAGGAGCTACAGTCTGAGGAAAGGGCTAAAAAGCCTTCACTAGACCCCTGTACAGCTGTATAATGAGGCCCAGGCTTTATAGTGAAGGGACAGGAGTGAGGGCCTGTTCCCAGGAGCTACAGTCTGAGGAAAGGGCTAAAAAACCTTCACTAGACCCCTGTACAGCTGTATAATGAGGCCCAGGCTTTACAGTGAAGGGACAGGAGTGAGTGCCTGTGCCCAGGAGCTACAGTCTGAGGAAAGGGCGAAAAAGACTTCACTAGACCCCTGTACAGCTGTATAATGAGGCCCAGGCTTTATAGTGAAGGGACAGGAGTGAGGGCCTGTGCCCAGGAGCTACAGACTGAGGAAAGGGCTAAAAAGCCTTCACTAGACCCCTGTACAGCTGTATAATGAGGCCCAGGCTTTATAGTGAAGGGACAAGAGAGAGGGCCTGTGCCCAGGAGCTACAGTTTGAGGAAAGGGCTATAAAGCCTTCACTAGACCCCTGTACAGCTGTATAATGAGGCCCAGGCTTTATAGTGAAGGGACAGGAGTGAGGACCTGTTCCCAGGAGCTACAGTCTGAGGAAAGGGCTAAAAAGCCTTCAATAGACCCCTGTACAGCTGTATAATGAGGCCCAGGCTTTATAGTGAAGGGACAGGAGTGAGGGCCTGTGCCCAGGAGCTACAGTTTGAGGAAAGGGCTAAAAAGCCTTCACTAGACTCCTGTACAGCTGTATAATGAGGCCCAGGCTTTATAGTGAAGGGACAGGAGTGAGGACCTGTTCCCAGGAGCTACAGTCTGAGGAAAGGGCTAAAAAGCCTTCACTAGACCCCTGTACAGCTGTATAATGAGGCCCAGGCTTTATAGTGAAGGGACAGGAGTGAGGGCCTGTGCCCAGGAGCTACAGTCTGAGGAAAGGGCTAAAAAGCCTTCACTAGACCGCTGTACAGCTGTATAATGAGGCCCAGGCTTTATAGTGAAGGGACAGGAGTGAGGGCCTGTGCCCAGGAGCTACAGTTTGAGGAAAGGGCTAAAAAGCCTTCACTAGACCCCTGTACAGCTGTATAATGAGGCCCAGGCTTTATAGTGAAGGGACAGGAGTGAGGGCCTGTTCCCAGGAGCTACAATCTGAGGAAAGGGCTAAAAAGCCTTCACTAGACCCCTGTACTGCTGTATAATGAGGCCCAGGCTTTATAGTGAAGGGACAGGAGTGAGGGCCTGTTCCCAGGAGCTACAGTCTGAGGAAAGGGCTAAAAAGCCTTCACTTGACCCCTGTACAGCTGTATAATGAGGTCCAGGCTTTATAGTGAAGGGACAGGAGTGAGGGCCTGTGCCCAGGAGCTACAGTCTGAGGAAAGGGCTAAAAAGCCTTCACTAGACCCCTGTACAGCTGTATAATGAGGCCCAGGCTTTATAGTGAAGGGACAGGAGTGAGGGCCTGTTCCCAGGAGCTACAGTCTGAGGAAAGGGCTAAAAAGCCTTCACTAGACCCCTGTACAGCTGTATAATGAGGCCCAGGCTTTATAGTGAAGGGACAGGAGTGAGGGCCTGATCCCAGGAGCTACAGTCTGAGGAAAGGGCTAAAAAGCCTTCACTAGACCCCCGTCCAGCTGTATAATGAGGCCCAGGCTTTATAGTGAAGGGACAAGAGTGCGGGCCTGTTCCCAGGAGCTACAGTCAGAGGAAAGGGCTAAAAAGCCTTCACTAGACCCCTGTACAGCTGTAAATGAGGCCCAGGCTTTACAGTGAAGGGACAGGAGTGAGGGCCTGTTCCCAGGAGCTACAGTCTGAGGAAAGGGCTAAAAAGCCTTCACTAGACCTCTGTACAGCTGTATAATGAGGCCCAGGCTTTATAGTGAATGGACAGGAGTGAGGGCCTGTTCCCAGGAGCTACAGTCTGAGGAAAGGGCTAAAAAGCCTTCACTAGACCCCTGTACAGCTGTATAATGAGGCCCAGGCTTTATAGTGAAGGGACAGGAGTGAGAGCCTGTTCCCAGGAGCTACAGTCTGAGGAAAGGGCTAAAAAGCCTTCACTAGACCCCTGTACAGCTGTATAATGAGGCCCAGGCTTTATAGTGAAGGGACAGGAGTGAGGGCCTGTTCCCAGGAGCTACAGTCTGAGGAAAGGGCTAAAAAGCCTTCACTAGACCCCTGTACAGCTGTATAATGAGGCCCAGGCTTTACAGTGAAGGGACAGGAGTGAGGGCCTGTTCCCAGGAGCTACAGTCTGAGGAAATGGCTAAAAAGCCTTCACTAGACCCCTGTACAGCTGTATAATGAGGCCCAGGCTTTATAGTGAAGGGACAGGAGTGAGAGCCTGTTCCCAGGAGCTACAGTCTGAGGAAAGGGCTAAAAAGCCTTCACTAGACCCCTGTACAGCTGTATAATGAGGCCCAGGCTTTATAGTGAAGGGACAGGAGTGAGGGCCTGTTCCCATGAGCTACAGTCTGAGGAAAGGGCTAAAAAGCCTTCACTAGACCCCTGTACAGCTGTATAATGAGGCCCAGGCTTTACAGTGAAGGGACAGGAGTGAGTGCCTGTGCCCAGGAGCTACAGTCTGAGGAAAGGGCGAAAAAGATTTCACTAGACCCCTGTACAGCTCTATAATGAGGCCCAGGCTTTATAGTGAAGGGACAGTAGTGAGGGCCTGTTCCCAGGAGCTACAGTCTGAGGAAAGGGCTAAAAAGCCTTCACTAGACCCCTGTACAGCTGTATAATGAGGCCCAGGCTTTATAGTGAAGGGACAGGAGTGAGGGCCTGTGCCAAGGAGCTACAGACTGAGGAAAGGGCTAAAAAGCCTTCACTAGACCCCTGTACAGCTCTATAATGAGGCCCAGGCTTTATAGTGAAGGGACAAGAGTGAGGGCCTGTGCCCAGGAGCTACAGTCTGAGGAAAGGGCTGAAAAGCCTTCACTAGACCCCTGTACAGCTGTATAATGAGGCCCAGGCTTTCTAGTGAATGGTCAGGAGAGAGGGCCTGTTCCCAGGAGCTACAGACTGAGGAAAGGACTAAAAAGCCTTCACTAGACCCCTGTACAGCTGTATAATGAGGCCCAGGCTTTATAGTGAAGGGACAGGAGTGAGGGCCTGTTCCCAGGAGCTACAGTCTGAGGAAAGAGCTAAAAAGCCTTCACTAGACACCTGCACAGCTGTATAATGAGGCCCAGGCTTTATAGTGAGGGGACAGGAGTGAGGTCCTGTGCCCAGGAGCTACAGTCTGAGGAAAGGGCTAAAAAGCCTTCACTAGACCCCTGTGCAGCACAGCTGTATAATGAGGCCCAGGCTTTATAGTGAAGGGACAGGAGTGAGGGCCTGTTCCCAGGAGCTACAGTCTGAGGAAAGGGCTAAAAAACCTTCACTAGTCCCCTATACAGCGGTATAATGAGGCCCAGGCTTTATAGTGAAGGGACAGGAGAGAGGGCCTGTTCCCAGGAGCTACAGTCTGAGGAAACGCCTAAAAAGCCTTCACTAGACCCCTGTACAGCTGTATAATGAGGTCCAGGCTTTATAGTGAAGGGACAGGAGTGAAGGCCTGTTCGCAGGAGCTACAGACTGAGGAAAGGGCTGAAAAGCCTTCACTAGACCCCTGTACAGCTGTATAATGAGGCTCAGGCTTTATAGTGAAGGGACAGGAGTGAGGGCCTGTTCCCAGGAATTACAGACTGATGAAAGGGCTAAAAAGCCTTCACTAGACCCCTGTACAGCTGTATAATGAGGCCCAGGCTTTATAGTGAAGGGACAGGAGTGAGGGCCTGTGCCCAGGAGCTACAGTCTGAGGAAACGGCTAAAAAGCCTTCACAAGACCCCTGTACAGCTGTATAATGAGGCCCAGGCTTTATAGTGAAGGGACAGGAGTTAGGGCCTCATCCCAGAAACTACAGTCTGAGGAAAGGGTTAAAAAGCTGTCACTAGACCCCTGTACAGCTGTATAATGAGGCCCAGGCTTTATAGTGAAGGGACAGGAGTGAGGGCCTGTACCCAGGAGCTATAGTCTGAGGAAAGAGCTAAAAAGCCTTCACTAGACCCCTGTACAGCTGTATAATGAGGCCCAGGCTTTATATTGAAGGGACAGGAATGAGGGCCTGTTCCCAGGAGCTACAGTCTGAGGAAAGGGCTAAAAACCTTCACTAGACCCCTGTACAGCTGTATAATGAGGCCCAGGCTTTATAGTGAAGGGACAGGAGTGAGGGCCTGTTCCCAGGAGCTACAGTCTGAGGAAAGGGCTAAAAAGCCTTCACTAGACCCCCATACAGCTGTATAATGAGGCCCAGGCTTTATAGTGAAGGGACAGGAGTGAGGGCCTGTTCCCAGGAGCTACAGTCTGAGGAAAGGGCTAAAAAACCTTCACTAGTCCCCTTTACAGCTGTATAATGAGGCCCAGGCTTTACAGTGAAGGGACAGGAGAGAGGGCCTGTTCCCAGGAGCTACAGTCTGAGGAAACGCCTAAAAAGCCTTCACTAGACCCCTGTACAGCTGTATAATGAGGTCCAGGCTTTATAGTGAAGGGACAGGAGTGAAGGCCTGTTCCCAGGAGCTACAGTCTGAGGAAAGGGCTAAAAAACCTTCACTAGACCCCTGTACAGCTGTATAATGAGGTCCAGGCTTTATAGTGAAGGGACAGGAGTGAGGGCCTGTTCCCAGGAGCTAGTCTGAGAAAAGGGCTAAAAAGCCTTCACTAGACCCATGTACAGCTGTATAATGAGGCCCAGGCTTTATAGTGAAGGGACAGGAGTGAGGGCCTGTTCCCAGGAGCTACAGTCTGAGGAAAGGGCTAAAAAACTTCACTAGTCCCCTATACAGCTGTATAATGAGACCCAGGCTTTATAGTGAAGGGACAGGAGTGAGGGCCTGTTCCCAGGAGCTACAGTCTGAGGAAAGGGCTAAAAAACCTTCACTAGTCCCCTGTACAGCTGTATAATGAGGTCCAGGCTTTATAGTGAAGGGACAGGAGTGAAGGCCTGTTCCCAGGAGCTAGTCTGAGGAAAGGGCTAAAAAGCCTTCACTAGACCCCTGTACAGCTGTATAATGAGGTCCAGGCTTTATAGTGAAGGGACAGGAGTGAAGGCCTGTTCCCAGGAGCTACAGTCTGAGGAAAGGGCTAAAAAACCTTCACTAGACCCCTGTACAGCTGTATAATGAGGTCCAGGCTTTATAGTGAAGGGACAGGAGTGAGGACCTTATCCCAGGAGCTACAGTCTGAGAAAAGGGCTAAAAAGCCTTCACTAGACCCCTGTACAGCTGTATAATGAGGCCCAGGCTTTATAGTGAAGGGACAGGAGTGAGGGCCTGTGCCCAGGAGCTACAGTCTGAGGAAAGGGCTAAAAAGCCTTCACTAGACCCCTGTACAGCTGTATAATGAGGCCCAGGCTTTATAGTGAAGGGACAGGAGTGAGTGCCTGCTCCCAGAAGCTACAGTCTGAGAAAAGGGCTAAAAAGCCTTCACTAGACCCCTGTACAGCTGTATAATGAGGCCCAGGCTTTATAGTGAAGGGACAGGAGTGAGGGCCTGTGCCCAGGAGCTACAGTATGAGGAAAGGGCTAAAAAGCCTTCACTAGACCCCTGTACAGTTGTATAATGAGGCCCAGGCTTTATAGTGAAGGGACAGGAGTGAGGGCCTGCTCCCAGAAGCTACAGTCTGAGAAAAGGGCTAAAAAGCCTTCACTAGACCCCTGTACAGCTGTATAATGAGGCCCAGGCTTTATAGTGAAGGGACAGGAGTGAGGGCCTGCTCCCAGAAGCTACAGTCTGAGAAAAGGGCTAAAAAGCCTTCACTAGACCCCTGTACAGCTTTATAATGAGGCCCAGGCTTTACAGTGAAGGGACAGGAGTGAGGGCCTGTTCCCAGGAGCTACAGTCTGAGGAAAAGGCTAAAAAGCCTTCACTAGACCCCTGTACAGCTGTATAATGAGGCCCAGGCTTTACAGTGAAGGGACAGGAGTGAGGGCCTGTTCCCAGGAGCTACAGTCTGAGGAAATGGCTAAAAAGCCTTCACTAGACCCCTGTACAGCTGTATAATGAGGCCCAGGCTTTATAGTGAAGGGACAGGAGTGAGGGCCTGTTCCCAGGAGCTACAGTCTGAGGAAAGGGCTAAAAAGCCTTCACTAGACCCCTGTACAGCTGTATAATGAGGCCCAGGCTTTATAGTGAAGGGACAGGAGTGAGGGCCTGTTCCCAGGAGCTACAGTCTGAGGAAAGGGCTAAAAAGCCTTCACTAGACCCCTGTACAGCTGTATAATGAGGCCCAGGCTTTACAGTGAAGGGACAGGAGTGAGTGCCTGTGCCCAGGAGCTACAGTCTGAGGAAAGGGCTAAAAAGCCTTCAATAGACCCCTGTACAGCTATATAATGAGGCTCAGGCTTTGTAGTGAAGAGACAGGAGTGAGGGCCTGTTCCCAGGAGCTACAGTATGAGGAAAGGGCTAAAAAGCCTTCACTAGACCCCTGTACAGCTGTATGATGAGGCCCAGGCTTTATAGTGAAGGGACAGGAGTGAGGGCCTGTTCCCAGGAGCTACAGTGTGAGGAAAGGGCTAAAAAGCCTTCACTAGACCCCTGTACAGCTGTATAATGAGACCCAGGCTTTATAGTGAAGGGACAGGAGGGAGAAAAGTGGGGAAAGGAGCCAGAAGAGCCGGACTGCCCATCACTAACCTGCAGAGCCGCACTCCACATATATGGCTGCTCTGTGCACAGGACCTGTGATGAGGTCACAGGAGGGGAGGAGTCAGGGGTCACATGATCTCCGGAGTGCAGACCTCCATGGAGCCTTCTCCTCAGTCAGTGACATTCCCGCCATTATTCGCCCCTCACTACTGGCACAATTACCCAGCGCTGCCTTCTCTACACAGTGTTATGTGTGGAATGTAACGTGTGATTTCTCTGGAGGGAAATAGACCCCACACATGAGGGAATTCTCACCAGTTACCGGCCGTCTACTATATGGCGGCATATGATTGTGCTATCGACTCCACACCAGGAGCTAAAATGCTCAAATCTCGGTTATTTCCCCCCTTCCAGAGTCCGGCTGAGGCCGGGGTCACACTTGGGAGAAACTCGCCCGAGTCTCGCTCCTCAGTGCCCTTGTGGATTAGCCTATGTAGGGGAAACGACACCGGCTGTCAGGGACAGGGGGCCCCAACATAAATCCAATATTCGCTGTAAGAAAACCCAACCTGATGCCGCCATTCGGGGTAACCAATGCTCCGGCAGTCTGTGACAATGTCAGTAATTATACTTTTCCTCGCTGATTGGTAGATTTGTGGTAATTTTCCTGGATGATATAGTGAGTTTCTCCCGTCCTCTGGAGGAGCATGCTCAGCATGTCAGACAGGTTCTCCAGGTTCTAAGTGACAACTATTTATTTGGTAACCTGGAGAAATGACAATTTGTGGTCCAGCAGGTCCAGTTCTCAGGACATGTGGCTTCTGCATTTGGGTCTCAGATGGACCCCGTTACGGTCCCAGCAGTCCCTTCATTGGTTTTTCCAAGTAACCTGAAAGTGTTACAGAGATTTCTTGTAGTCGAGATACTGAGGAACAAACAAGTGAAAAATAGGGTCTTACCTGATAACCAGATATAATGAGAGTAGGGGAGTATTACACTCACCTGATGGAGCGGCTGTCATGTCAGACACTGTTCACACCAGGGTGTCCGGCAGACAGCGGTAATACCCTGTTGGGTATTCTGTTCCAGTCGGGATAGGGTTAACCAGGTTGTCATGCTGGCTTAGGGCTGGGCCACGCCCTAGGTCTTTAAATAGTTCGTCCTGACTATGGGCGTCGCCGACTATAGCTTTAGCCTAGTGCTAGCAATACCGGTCAGCAGTGGTGGTGTTGGAGCGTCTGATATCTGGTGCATTATATCCCTCAGTGGCTCTTTCTCCAATCTGTTATATATATATTTGGTTGCCCTTGCACATTATTGTATTCCCTTGTGTATTTACTGTGTGGTTTTCTTTTACCCCTGTCCATACGTATTTGTGGGGTCTGGTGTCTGGTCCCCTCACTGGGTGGAGGGTGGTGGGTTCAGCTTAGGGCTGGACAGGAGACAGGGACAGGGTGGAGGCTCAGGCAGGCACACCTTCAGTGTAAACCCTGGGTAGAGGGACAGACAGGGTTCCCCTAGTCTGAGGGACATCACAGGGGTCCCGGGGTTTTTGCCTAAAGTAACCTAGGCATTCCATGACATTATAGTCGGCCCAAATAATAAAGTAAAAAAAAAAAAAAAAAGGGAAATATAGGGGTTACTTACTATGGATCCTATACTTTCCCTAACCAAGCAGCTGGAGGCTCTATCCATACAGGTCACTGAACTCAGGGGGGTGGTCCAGCAACAAGGCCTGTCAGCTCCTGCAGTACCTGCTGAGGCTGCAGCCAGGGCAGCTGAGCCCAAGTTTCCCCTTCCAGAACGATTTGCTGGTGATCGTGGTAAGTTCACGGTGTTTCGTGAATCATGCAAATTGTTTTTCCGTATGCGTCCACATTCCTCAGGTAATGAGGCTCAACGCGTGGGCTTGGTGATTTCTTTGCTGAGTGGTGACCCACAGGCCTGGGCCTTTTCACTCCCTTCAGACTCACCGGCATTTGAATCTGTAGATTTTTTTTTCTCTGCTCTGGGTTTGATCTATGACGATCCAGATAGATTAAACTTAGCAGAGTCTAAGATACGCTCACTGCTACAGGGTGATCGACCAGCTGAGGATTACTGCACGGAATTCCGGTGCTGGGCGGTGGACACGCAGTGGAATGACCCTGCGCTTAGAAGTCAATTTTTGCATGGGGTTTCTGGAAGGGTTAAACAGACTCTCCTAATGTACGAGACTCCCGCCTCTCTGGAGGCTGCGATGGCACTTGTAGTACGCATAGACCGACGTCTCCGTCAGGGGGCGCTGGTTTTGTTGCCTCCGGGAGGTGGGGGAGTGGTCGGTGAGGTTGCCGCGGGTGAATCCGTGGAACCCATGCAGATCGCTGGTATAGCACAGTCACCGAGTAACAAGCCTAAACGTCCTTGGCACAGAAGGCAGGGGCTCTGTTTTTTTTGTGGCAAAGGAGGACATTTTATTAACGCTTGCCCCCTGGTACCTAAGAAGGGCGCGCCGGCGGAAAACTGATAGGCTCAGAGGGTTTGGAGGAGTCTAGTCTGAGCCTTTGTGTATCCTCCGTCATGGTTTCCCAGTGTATGCTCCCTGCTAGGGTGGTACTTGGGGGGCAAATGCTCTCTATTACAGTATTTATTGATAGTGGCTCAGCTGCCAATCTCATTGATGAGAGGTTCGCGCATACAGCGGGATTTCCGGTGGAGAAATTGCCGAACCCCATCCGGGTGGTTACCATCAATGCTTCCCCGTTGTCTCAAGGGGAGATCACAGAGTGTGTGTTGGATATACAACTCCACATCGGAGTATTACACTCAGAGCGGGTAACTTGTAAGGTGCTTAGTAACTTACCGGCTCAGATGGTTCTGGGCTTTCCATGGTTGTCAATGCATAATCCTGTTATTGATTGGAAGACCCAGGACATAATTCAGTGGAGCAGGGAGTGTCAGGAGAGGTGCCTGGCTACATGTATTTCCACTTTGACCCCCAGTATCCCGGAGCCGTTGCTGGATTATGCGGATGTATTTTCTGAGAAGGGTTGTTCGGAACTACCACCGCATCGCCCCTATGACTGTGCTATTAGGTTGAAACCAGGGGCCAAGTTACCTAAAGCTAGAATGTTTAATATCTCAGGTCCCGAGAGGCTAGCTCTCAAGGAATACATTGCGGATAGCCTGAGCAAGGGTCATATTAGACCTTCCTCTTCTCCTCTGGCTGCTGGCTTCTTCTTTGTTAAAAAGAAGGATGGCGGTTTACGCCCGTGTCTGGATTTCAGAGAACTCAACCAGATTACGGTCCGTGATCCTTACCCTATGCCACTTATACCCGATTTATTTAACCAAGTGGTTGGTGCCAGGTGGTTCTCCAAACTGGACCTCAGGGGGGCGTACAATCTTATAAGAGTCCGTCAGGGGGATGAGTGGAAGACAGCGTTCAATACCCCTGAGGGTCACTTTGAGAGTTTGGTAATGCCGTTTGGGTTGACTATGGCACCGGCGGTCTTTCAACACTTCATTAATGATGTCTTCTCTCAGTTGTTGGGGAGGTTCGTTATAATTTATCTTGACGACATCCTCATTTTCTCTCGCGACCATGATACACATATAGAGCATGTTAGACAGGTTCTGCAGTTGCTCAGAGAGAACAGGCTCTATGTCAAGCTTGAAAAATGTGTGTTTTTCGTACAGGAGCTACCGTTCTTGGGTTATATAATCTCCGCCTCAGGTTTTAAGATGGACACCGCAAAGGTGCAGGCGGTACTACATTGGGATCGGCCTGATAATCTTAAGGCGCTTCAGCGATTTCTTGGCTTCTCCAATTACTATAGGAAATTTATTAAGAACTTCTCTATGATTGCCAAACCACTGACTGACATGACTAAGAAGGGTACCGACTTTTCTGACTGGTCTGAGCCTGCGGTACAGGCGTTTGAATTCCTCAAGAATAGTTTTGCCTCAGCGCCCATTCTGGTGCAGCCCGATGTCTCCTTACCGTTTGTCGTGGAGGTGGATGCGTCGGAGGTTGGAGTGGGGGCTGTACTGTCTCAGGGCCCTTCTTGGGCCAAGTTGCATCCGTGTGCCTTCTTCTCCAAGAAGCTGTCGCCTGCGGAGCGTAATTATGATATTGGCAACAGGGAACTATTGGCCATCAAATTGGCATTTGAGGAGTGGCGACACTTCTTGGAGGGGGCTGTTCATCAGATTACTGTGATAACCAACCATAAGAATTTGCTTTATTTAGAATCTGCTAAGCGCCTGTCCTCCAGACAGGCTCGCTGGGCATTATTCTTCACCCGGTTCAACTTCATTGTTACCTATCGCCCTGGGTCGAAGAATGTTAAGGCAGACGCTATATCCAGGTGTTTTCCTGGTGGAGAGTTATGTGAAGAGCCGGTGCCTATTCTCCAAAAGGGTGTGGTGGTATCTGCCATCACGACAGAGATTGAGGCAGAGATTGCGGAGGCTCAGGAGGTGGTACCGCCGGGGTTGCCTGCTAATAAATCTTTTGTGCCGCTACATCTACGCTCTAGAGTGTTGGGCGAACATCACGACACGGTACTGGCAGGTCATCCAGGGGTTAAGAGCACTCTGGAACTGGTATCGCGTCGTTTTTGGTGGCCTAAAATCCGGCAGGATGTGGCCTCATATGTGGCTGCCTGTAACACGTGCGCACGGGCCAAGACTCCTCGTTCCCGTCCTGCTGGTAGCTTGCAGCCTCTCGGGGTGCCCAGTAAGCCATGGACTGAGATTTCCATGGATTTTATTACTGACTTGCCCGCCTCGGCAGGGAACTCGGTCATTTTGGTTATTGTTGATAGGTTCTCCAAAATGTCACATTTCGTTGCTTTACCGTCTTTGCCCAATGCTAAGACTCTTGCTCAGATATTTATTCGCGAGGTGGTCAGACTTCATGGTGTCCCGTCTGACATTGTGTCTGATCGAGGTACGCAGTTTGTGGCAAAGTTTTGGAGAGCTTTTTGTTCTCGCCTTGGAATCAAATTATCTCATTCATCGGCTTTCCACCCTCAGTCGAATGGACAGACTGAGCGGATGAACCAAAACCTGGAGCAATACTTGCACTGCTTTATTTCCGACAATCAGGAAGAGTGGTCAGCGTTTCTTCCTCTGGCAGAATTCGCAATAAACAACCATTGCCAGGAATCGTCTGGGGAATCTCCTTTTTTTTGTGTGTATGGTCAACATCCTCAATTTTGCACCTTGCGTCAGGGGTGCTCAGTTGGCGTCCCTGAGGAGGACCAGTTGGGAGCTCAATTGTCGTCTGTTTGGAGGAGAGTCAAGCAGCGCTTGTTGAAGGTGGGTTCCAGGTACAAACGGGTGGCTGACTGCAGATGTGTGCCAGGTCCGGACCTGTGTGTGGGTGATTGGGTGTGGTTATCTACTAGGAACATTAAGCTCAAGATACCGTCACTTAAGTTGGGTCCCAGGTTCATTGGCCCATTTAGAATCTCTGCAGTGATCAACCCCGTGGCATTTCGTTTGGAGTTGCCGGCTGTGTATAAGATTCATAATGTATTTCACAAAGCATTGCTAAAGAAGGTCGTGGGTTTGGTGGATGGTTCCCCCGGGCCACCACCTCCCGTCTTGGTGGATGGCGCGTTGGAATTTGAGGTGTCCAAAGTGGTGGACTCTAGGGTTGTGCGTCGCACTCTACAGTACCTGGTCCACTGGCGTGGCTATGGTCCTGAGGAGAGGACATGGGTGCCGGCCTCTGACATTCATGCTGATCGACTGGTTACTATGTTCCATCGTCGCCATCTGGACAAGCCAGGTCCTCGACATGGTGAGGTTCCGGAGGTCCCTCGTAGAAGGCGGGGTACTGTCATGTCGGACACTGTTCACACCAGGGTGTCCGGCAGACAGCGGTAATACCCTGTTGGGTATTCTGTTCCAGTCGGGATAGGGTTAACCAGGTTGTCATGCTGGCTGAGGGCTGGGCCACGCCCTAGGTCTTTAAATAGTTCGTCCTGACTATGGGCGTTGCCGACTATAGCTTTAGCCTAGTGCTAGCAATACCGGTCAGCAGTGGTGGTGTTGGAGCGTCTGATATCTGGTGCAGTATATCCCTCAGTGGTTCTTTCTCCAATCTGTTATATATATATTTGGTTGCCCTTGCACATTATTGTATTCCCTTGTGTATTTACTGTGTGGTGTTTTCTTTTACCCCTGTCCATACGTATTTGTGGGGTCTGGTGTCTGGTCCCCTCACTGGGTGGAGGGAGGTGGGTTCAGCTTAGGGCTGGACAGGAGACAGGGACAGGGTGGAGGCTCAGGCAGGCACACCTTCAGTGTAAACCCTGGGTAGAGGGACAGACAGGGTTCCCCTAGTCTGAGGGACATCACAGGGGTCCCGGGGTTTTTGCCTAAAGTAACCTAGGCATTCCATGACAGCGGCGCCTTTACACCATGCTCAATGCATAAATCAGCTGCTGCAGGACCCGGGGCCAAAGACCGAGCAGAAGAGCTGATCCGGGTATAATGTGTCTGTACCGCGCTGCTGATGGAGACGATCGGAGATGGAGATTTTCATTAAAAACGTTTATTCAAATAGGTTTTCAAAGTCAACGCGTTTCACAGTCACGCAGGACGTCTTCCTCAGGACGAAACCTGAGAGCGGATAAACATGTCAAGCCTGGAACGTTTTATATGCAGTCTTTATAATAATAATAATAATCTTTTTATTTATATAGCGCCAACATATTCCGCAGCGCTTTACAGTTTGCACACATTATCATCGCTGTCCCCGATGGGGCTCACAATCTAAATTCCCTATCAGTATGTCTTTGGAATGAAAAAACGCCAACAAAGCACAAAATGTCAAAGTTCATGAGAAAGTCCGTCACACACAGATAAATTATAGTTCATGAGAAAACAGAACACACTTACATACAATAATTATATTATAAAGTGCCTATGAATGAAGTGAGGTCACCTAAAAGAATGAATAAAGATATACTGTATCTTTGGACTATAAGCCGCACCGGACCATAAGACGCACCCCAAATATTCAGGAGGAAAATAGGGCAAAAGTTAATGTGTCAAATGGGGGTCTGTCCCACAGTCTGAATTCAGTAAACCCGGGGGGGGTGTCGGCAGCGCTGGTGGAGCCGGGTCACAGGAGGTGTTCGGTGATCCGGCGATGATCTGACTTATCCCAGGCTGGTGCAGCAGGAGCCTCTGTAACATCTGTAATCTCACTGAGGCCATTTGGAGTAAGGGGGTTTAGTTTATAAATCCAGAAGATTTCTTCCCGATGTAGTTGTCCAATGCGATTCTGATCCTGTGGGGGAATCTCCTCTGTGGGGAATATTCTCAGTTGTGTGGAATCTTTCTTGTGTTTGATGGTGCAGTGACGTGAAAGCCCATGTTGGAGAAAACCCTATGGAGTATTGGAACGGTGTGAGTTCAGCCTTTTGTGGAGGGGTTGGGTCGTCCTTCCCACATATAATTTCTGGTATGAGCATATAATCACGTGTGTAACATAACTGGTGGAACATGACATGGGGCTTTTGATTGGGAAAATTTCACCAGTAGAAATAAGGGTGAATTCAGAGAGACCATGGCAGATCGAGTCACAACAGAGGCAAGTTTTCAGATTGCATGTAATGAGTTTATTCGGGAGACAGGCGATTTTTAGCAAATCTTCCTTCTTCTCTTTTATGTTTCTTGGTGCCAGGACATTTTTCAATGATGGAGGTCTTCAAAATGTCAAAAAGGGATTGCTGGGTAATGTTTTTCCCACTCCAGCTGTCTGACATGCTCATGATGCTCCTGCAGAGGACGTGAGTAACTCAATATATCATCAGGTAAACTACCGCAAATCTACCCATCGAGGAGAAAAAAAATGACATATTCAAAGACTGCCGGAGCATTGTTTAATCTGAATGGCATCACCAAATTTTCATTATGCCCCTCCGGTGTATTGAATGCGGCCTTCCATTCATCACCATTGTGTATACGTATAAGAGTAATCATAAGGAATTGAAAGATTTGTCACCCAGATCCTTCTTGCAATTGTATTCCATGGTGAAACGAGACATCAAACCATATTAGAGTGCGGCGTGCAGGTAGCAGGGAGCTATACAGATGAGAGAGCCTGACAGACTACGGCCGTTTCGCTCTTGCTTAGCACTTCTACCAGTCCATGCTTGTCAGGGGGTTACACCACTTCCTTTTAACAAGGGTTAGGGAATGGTTAACTGAGAAGTGTAAAACATTTACACTGAGTACAGTGAGATGATTAATATAAAAAATGTAAAGAAATATAACATAGATCATAGCCACACAGACATATTCAATGTATCACTGAGGCCAAGGGGAACTTGTGCATCGCAATCCACAATCCATGCTGCTTCTCTTGTTAGTAGTAATCTATTCTGGTCACCGCCTTGTACGGGATAATCAGCGGGCTCAATTCCTGCAGATCTCAGCACATTGGGGTCCGCATTATGGACCTCTCTTATATCATTAATGTCACAGATCCTTTTCCTGTGTGACTGAATGGAAATGTTCTCTGAGCCTGATGTGCCGCGGTCTAATAGTCGGGGCAATATAATAATCGTCCTGGGCAGTATATGACATAAAGCGCTTGCTCTGTGCGGCCTGTGATTAGTTTATCTACCGTCATCGCCCCGATCCTCAGATTTCTCCTGTAAGATGGAGATGACAGAAGGAGCAATCCCCACAATGGAAATGGCCTCTTGGGCGTCTTCCATGTAACCAGGTGACTTTCTTGTTCTTCTCCTGGAATCTTTCCTGTAGCGATAAGTCATCTAAGTCACCGCTTCTTCTAGAAGCAATCGAGGGTTGTTCTTTGCTGCTACGGCTAAATCTTTATCTCCTCACAAATGCCAATTCCTGTTTATCGCTGATTTTATTACATTCATATTGGGATTAGGTGTAAAAGTAACAATAAACCTTTTATTATCTCGTCCTTTTTTCTGCTCTTCCTCCTGGATCTTGTAACTAGACCCACATGGGTTCCTCCATCGCTCTAGCACAGTGTAATAATGTTGGCGGATAACCTCTGTGCAATAAGTTGTCTGTCGGGTCATTCGCTTGTTGTAGGAAACCTTCTTCTCTACTATTCATTGTTCTCAGCCCCAGATACCGGCTGTATGGTCGGCCTCTGTTAGTATGTTTCAGGTGCGCATTATTAGAATGGAGGGACATATTGGGGGCTGCAGGTTTTTATAGGTGCTGGTTATTATTCTACCATCCACTATTTTATTATTCACATCTGAGAAATCTAAGTTATTCTGTCCAAATTGTGAATAAATCTCATATTAACCTTATTCTCCTCGTTCATATATGTAATGAAATCATTAACCCCTTTTCCCAGCCCACACCAGAAACACATCATCCACGTACCGGTGGTCTGCACGGAGGTGTCAGGTGGGGGTTTTACACTATAAATATATCTGCATCTGGCGCCCCCATCGCTGTCCCCGTCATCTGGGTGGACCAGTTGCCCCCAAAAGAGAAGGCCTTATGGGACAATATAACATTCAGGCTTTCCAGGATGAATCCAATATAGTCATCTGTTTCAGCAGTTTTTTCCATAGATTTTTTATTGCTTCCAGTCCTGTGATTTGTGGAATTCGTGCGTACAAGCTCCCGACGTCGATCAAAGCCAATTTATAACCCTCCTGCCAATCTATACCGGACACAATTCTCTATAAATCTCCGGTGTCCTTGATGTGAGCAGGTGCTATTCTCAGTAATGGTCTCAGACACCGGTCTATAAATGTAGAGAAAGATTCTGTTACTGATCCGACCCCGCACACTATCGGGTGGCCTGGTGGGGGCACTGCGTCTTTGTGGACTTTAGGAATATAACACCAATGCGGCTTGTGTGGAAATTCAGACAAGAGTTTCTCTGATATTTCTTAGACAATTGTCCCTTCTCTATTTGAAATCTCAGAGAAGATCTTAGGCTAGTTTCACACTAGCGTTTTTGAGCGCAGCGACGGCCTGCGCACGGCCGCCGCTAAGCCCCGC
The DNA here is from genome assembly GCF_039654945.1 of Dendrobates tinctorius. Taxonomy (NCBI): domain Eukaryota; kingdom Metazoa; phylum Chordata; class Amphibia; order Anura; family Dendrobatidae; genus Dendrobates; species Dendrobates tinctorius. The sequence continues at coordinate 1,768,061 of NW_027361941.1, read as the reverse complement.
CCCCTGCCGCGCCTCCACCGGTAGCTCCGCCTACGGCGCATGACGCTGCATGCGCCCTGCGTCCCCTATCTTTATCACTGGGGGCGCAGGCCGTGCGCAGTATGCGTTTGGCGGCGCATGCGCCTTTTTGACGGTGCGGCGGCGCAACCAAACTGCAGCAGGTTGCGTTTGGCGCAAGTCGGCGCACCATCAAAAGGATGCATGCGCTGCCAAACGCATACTGCGCACCGCCTGCGCTCCCAGTGATAAAGATAGGGGACGCAGGGCGCAGGGGGCGGGGCTTAGCGGCGGCTGTGCGCAGGCCGTCGCTGCGCTCAAAAACGCTAGTGTGAAACTAGCCTTAGTTGTTCCTTCTCGTTATTTGTGGGATCAGCGCTTGTTTTTCTCTGTGCTGCTCTCTGATCGCTGTCTTTCTGCTCCTTACTATATTGTCCATTGCTACTAACACTACATTATTGCCTTTATCGGCTTCTCTAATAACAGGATCTTGGCAGTTTTTATCTCCTTCAGTGCTCGCTGTTCTTTTTTGTTACATTATCTGTTGTTTTTGTACAGCACTGCCTGTGTGTCTTTTACCCCTCTGTAAAAAACATAAAAACAATTAACCCGATCAGTAAACACCGGAAATAGAAAAATGTGAGAATTGCCAAAATTACGTATTTATGGATGGCACAATTCCACAAAAAATGCTGTAACGAGCGATCACAATTGTACTAATAAAAACGTTATCTCGTCCTGCAGAAAATAATCCATCATACAGCTCCACCGGAGGAAAATGACAATGTTACGGGGCTCGGGAAATAGAGGAACTGCTCCAAAAATGTTTCTTTCCAAACCTCAGATTTTTTTTCTCCACTAAAAGAAGAATAAAAACTGGACATGTTCGATGTTGCCGTAATCATAGTGATGAGGAGAATCATATTACATGGTCAATTATACCACAAAATGTACAAAAACAATTCACAAAAAACAATGTCAGAATTGCTTTTTTCACAATTTCACTGCACTTGGAATTTTTTCCTCGTTTTTGAGTACACTATGTGGTAAAATTAAGGGAGTCATTGAAAAGTACAACTCGCCCCGCAAATATCAAGCCTCATATGTCTATGTGGACAGAGAGATAAAGAGTTATGGCTCTGGGAAGAAGGGAAGGAAAAAATAGAAGCAACAAAAGGAAAATGGGCCGCAGCATGAAGGGGTTAATTGCGTCTTTCTGCCGCTTACAGGGAAAGTTAGAAATCAGTTGTGTCAGGTCAGCGTTATGTTCATGGCTTCTGATTTAGAGGAGTTGACTATAAAACACATACCTGTGATTCCAGCTTACTCCGTGTCTCTGGCACCGATAGGGTCCTGGTTACCAATAGGGGGCGACTGGAAAAGATCTGGTCACAATTAGAGACTAAATGGATCCGGCGATTAAATCCCTTACATCCCAATGGTGTAGATGACGTTCTCCGCTTCTCCCCTTTCCTATAGGGGGTTTGGTGGAATTCGTTCTCTACACTCTTTATTACATAGAACAGTTTTCTCTGATCTCAATGTGTCTTATTTGTTTCTTATCTCCCCATAATACAACGGTCACAAGATCGCCGATCTGCACTTTACTCTCCGATGGTGACGATCCTCTAGACATCCGGACAGTCAGGAGCATTGGATCCCATCTGTGTCTCCCCACTATTCTAACAATGGACGCTCTCTCCGCGATCATTTCCTCCTCTATACGGTTATTACGGGGAATAACGCTGTGATGACTTCTCTTCTGGGAGAGACACAGATCACAGGTGACTAATATTGCAGTGTGAATAGACACTTATATTTCCGGTATTTTTCTGCCCTCACATTGTGGGTTATGAGGTGTTTGGGGCTTGTTTTTTGTTCCGCCCTTTTCCCTTTGTTGTTATCTTTCCAGTTGGTAATTGGGATTCTAATATAAGCCCATATATCCCGGGAAGTGTCAGGTGCTGGGATCTCATTATATTATTAATAACAATTTCCTTCCCGATTATTCCCGTCATTTATTGCTCGTTACATTCTCTCTATATAATAACAGATTCCTCTTTGTTACACGTCCTAATACTGATCATTTATATCTCTATATTGTAGAGGAAACATTTCTAGGAGTGTATACACTTCACCACAAACACTTCCCATAGATGTTATTATCCATCACTGTTATTAAGCTGCTTTTCTCTTTATATCTTTACCATATCACTTTTTATTCTCTTTTCTTACCCGTTGCACAGTTGCACTCTCACTGGTCACTTGGTGGGGTCACATTTGGCTCTTTTCACCTGCATTGTTCTGTTTCCGGACCCCCCTCACTATCACTTCACCTGATTGATCGCTACCAGATGGCTCTATGCAGCATTATTAATCTTGGTCTTACCAACAGGTTTTCATCCTGATCCTCCTGCTTCACTGGGGAAGATGTAACCGGGGAACAGCCCCAATTCCTTTAGGAGCACCCCTACTTTACCCCAGAGTTACTCCCCTTGCCTGGATTAGTGCAGGACCTTGGTGTGTTGGAAACACTTATCCGTACCCTCTGAGGAAGCTGATGGGGTGAAACGCCGGTAAGAGGGGATAGTGGTGACTCTGCCATCTTTCTCTGTACACTCCCGGCATGTCGTCTGTAGGATCTGTAATCTCCATCTCTTGTTAGGATGGTTCCTCCTTTACACTATATGGGCTGTGCTGTATTCCTGGGATATCCCATATAGCACTGGCTGCACTTTATATCTCCTATCTGTACTCCAGGGATGTAATGTGCTGTCAGCTCTTTATTCTCTCACTATTTATACCCTTTGCTCTGTGTCCTCTCATTATATAAGCTATTCATCTATAAGTGCACAGGATCTATTCCCCTTATACACTGATATCCAGTGATAGATCTACAATCCGGTTACAGATATCTATGTATGGATTTATCTTACACTCAGTAAATACGGTGCACTTATCTCATCCGCACCTTGATAGTGACGCTCTCTTAGGATACATGTTACTCTATGATGGCACTTTTGCACATGGCCACTAGATGGCGCTACATTTGACATTTGCCTGA